>NC_090445.1:58587550-59212550 GCF_031143425.1 Pleurodeles waltl | reverse complement strand
TACCAGCCAGGAGGATCCCGAAAAGTCCCAGGAGAAGGAGAAGAGGAAGCAGAATTGTCGCTTTATTGAGGAGGAGCATGACATCTTGTTCAGCGAGGTGACGGAGCACCAACACCAGCTCTTCGTCACCTCCAAATTGCCAATTGGTAGGAGAGAGACCATGTGGCAGGCTATAGTGGATAAAGTCAACAGCATGGTAGAGGTGAAGAGGACTGTCACTGAGTGCAAGAAGCACTGGCACGATTGCAAGCACAGAACAAAAGAGAAACTGTCCAGAAACCGAAAAGGAGCACTGAAGACTGAAGGTGGAAGTCCTGCACCCCAGGAGGACCTGGATGACCTGGAGGAAATGGTGGCAGCAGTTATCTCGTAGGAGCTGGTCACTGGAATTGTTGGTCAGCGCAAACTACCAAGAACCACCACATATGCACGGTAAGTTGCAGGGGGGACTATCTAGAATATCACAAATGGTAGAAGGGGAGGCACATACGACACACTCAATGCATGCTAAAAGTTTGCATTGAAACACATAGGGCCTGAATCAAAAGGCCCCTCCACCACCCAAGATTCACTTTTAGTGATGCTCTGGTGGCGCTATGCACTCCGACATATACACAACGTGGTCTTAAGCCACTTACTGTGGCTTAACACCATCTTGTAAATATGGACCCTACACATGAAGCACTATGCCTGGAAGGGCATGCAATCAGTGTGGCTGTGGCTGTGCCACAACACCACCCATTTCATAATGGTGTTGCTTCAGATCCATTACAACATGTTCACCAGAGACTGTGACTAAAGTCAACATCACCCCAGGGTGGAGACATGATGGGGCAACAAGTCAATAGGCTTCCCATCCTTCCTATGTCCATGCCCTGTTCATGTGTGCTGCATCCCACAGCACACATAGAAATGGCACCTTGCCATAATAGCTTTTTTATGTGCAGGAAGGGGCATTGGGTGCAAGGATGCCTGCGTTGGTGCAGGGAGAACAAGTATGTGCAGGCGTTGGGGGAAACGCAGAGGTGTGTCGTCTTCCAGAAGACACAGCACTTCTCTGTGTTTCAATCGTGGCGCAGCATGGTGCATCTATCAATGCCGGTGCACTGAGATGCACCACATATGAAAAAATCAGGGTCTCACTGTCCAACATGTGGAATACAAGCCACAAAGGGTGGTCCAACAACAGCTCCCACACACCTCCATGTGCCATTACAGAAAGGGCATAAAAGTGAACACATTCAACATATGGGGCATGTCTGTGAATCTCAATTGGGCTGCAGTACAAGTATCACCAATCTCACCATGTAACAAGGTTGTCTGTGTTGCACTATGTCACTAGCCCGTAAAGCAACTGTACGATTCTACAAAATGTTGCCCATGTGGATGCAAGCTGCCCATTCCCCTGTGCCACATTAACAAAGTCTCAAAATGTGTGCATTGATCCACATAGTACATACTTACCCCAACATATGCCTGTGGCAGATATGCTGTATGCAAAGTAGGGAGGGACGAACTAATAGGGCTGACAATACATCATGTTTGGACTGTGCAATACAAATAGCACATTTGTGTGGCCAGCTAAAGGTAGATGACAAAGTAACACAAGCAGTGTTAGCAATGGACCCCACTGTGCTTTGTTTCACTAGTGCCATCATTCATGGTGCAGTAAAGCACCAAAAGAGTGATAACACTCATTAAAGCACTGTGGGAATCTCCACCACAGTGAATCAAAAGGTAAATGACCTGCTACCAAGGTGTCAGTGGCTGAGGTCTGTAACATGTCACTGATCCTCCACTAGCAAGTAAATGATGAGCCATGTCAACAACCTCTACAGTCAAAGAGTGACATTTCACTATCTCATTGCACAGAGGATGATGGCTTACCTCCTGCCGACCTGGCTGTCCTGGATTTTACTGATGACATGAATGACCAGCTCCCGACCATCAATGAAGAAACTCTCCAGGATGTCCTAGGTTCCCTCCACACACCACCTCCAGTCACAGGGAGGACACACAGTGTTGCAGGGGGGTCTCTACATGAACTACCCAACTACCAACACACAGCACCAACCAGTCCTGCCACAGGCCTGGACTCCGAGGACCCAGATATCAGCTTTCAGAGGACAGTGGTAGGAGTCCAGAGGGAGCTGGCACAGCAGGTGTGGGTGGAGATGGAGACCATGCCAGGCAGCCTAGAGGGAGTGCAGAAGTGCCTTAGTCCAAATAAGGACAACTCAGCTGCCATCAGAGGAACCCACTCCCCGCTACTTGGACGCCAGCAGTCCCTGGCCAACATAGCTGCTGTCATGAGGCATAGTCTTCAACAATTGCCCTTCCAAAGTGGCAGCAGCATGATAGACAACAGGATGGGGGCTTTTCAGAATACCCTGGAGTCCATACAGTGGGAAGTGGCCTCCCTCATGGAAAACATGGCTGCATACCACTGTGACGTTGCTGCTGTGCTGAGAAATCAGCAGTTCCTCCCTGCTGCAGTTATGCCTTACATGTTCCCACAAATGGCAGCTGACGGTACTTTTGAGTCCACATCTCTATCCCATAATGTGTGTGTGGACCCCTCAACCCCAACAACACCCCCACCCATGGCACCACAAACATCAGAGGATGAAGATGTTGAAGGAACAACATTCACACGGAAACCACCCGGTAGCACCAGTCTGCGACACATGGACAGTATCTCCTTTGTTCTGGGCTTTACATAAGGCCAGTGTTATGACAGCTGGCAATGTGCCCTCTTCACCCAATCACTGTTGACTTTTCCGGTATAGACTTTCATAATCCCAATTCCTACCAATTGTCAATTTGGACACTTCCTCACTAATACATACTTCTCTTACCCATGACATGTACCTCACTCTTGGACTCTGACTGTAGTACAAAAGGATCTGGATCTCTCACGGGTCTGTGAACTAGACATTGTATTGCATTGGAAAATACACTTGCACCTGTAATTAAATCTCCTTGTTCCCGTGTATCATGTCAACTTTTACTGTGATCCATCAACCCAGCTAAATGTATGCATTGTTTGAAGCTATGCCAATGAGAACATAACCTATTCACATCTGTGCCTTACTGTCAGACACAAAGCCACACACTAGGATTTTAACATGAAAAAGGTGCCAGGTGGTGTTGTGGGCTACAACAAAGTTATAGAGTCTTAAATACATGTATTGAACAGAAATCCACGTAAGTTTACATACAGCATAGCGGGGATGTTGGCTGTAACATTGCAGCCGGCTCCTAATGAAGCCGGCGGCAATGTGGCGGTGTGACGGGTGCAGCAGCACCCATCGCTCTTTTCACTGTCTGCCAGGCAGTGAAAATCCCGACGGGGCTGTGTCTGGGGGCCCCTGCACTGCCCATGCCCTGCGACTCCCCTTACTGCCAGCCTTTCCATGGCGGTGTCTACCGCCATGGACAGGCTGGCGGTAAGGGGAGTCAAAATCCCCAGGGCAGCGCTGCAAGCAGCGCTGCCCTGGTGGATTCTGACTGCTGGGACAACCATGGCGGTAAACCGCTGGTCCCGGCGGTGTGACCACGGCGCTACCGCTGCAGTCAAAATATGGGGATTTGTACCGCCAGCCTGTTGGCGGTACGATCGCCACTTCAACCCTGGTGGTTGTTGACCGCCAGGATTGTAATGAGGCCCCAAGTGTCTGGAATGTTCCCACATGAGAGCACCAGTACAACTAATATGGGTGCTTCAGAAGAGGCAAATTTAATCAGTGTTGGGCTGCTGTCAATGTGCCAGGATACATACCCTACAATGGCTGATGTCATATGTGCCACACTTTCCACCAATAATTCTGACAGATCTCATCTATGACAGTTGAAGTTCCATACTTCCCTGTCAAAGATTCCGTATACATACACAATGTGAATGGCTGGAACTGGGGATCACAAATGTTTTGAGTAGCTGATTTCATTTTGCAGCCAATCTGGCAGCTCCTTGGTCATAGTGGATGCATATGGGCATCTATGGAAATAACGACAGAAAGCATACCCTAAGGCACTCCTCCTACTTGGTCAGTGCATACATGAGAACACCCAGACACTCAATCAAAACGGAGAGATAATTGTGTAATACTAACAGTATTTATTAAAACATATTTAGAGCAACATATTAACAGCGAACCTAGACACTAAAGTAACCTAAACTTATATTACGCCTACAGCTATCTATCCAAATCTAAACTTATCTTACACATGTGACGCCACACTCTAAACATTGTCCCCCCACCCCTCTTAAGAGACAAGATACGAGTAGGACAACATAAACTAAGGCTACACATGTACTAACTTAACCTATATCCTAAACAAATATATATTTTTTTGAAAGCTTTTTTATATTTTAATATTTTTTTTATTTTTTTTATAAACATAGAAACCCCTACATAACCACGCACCCACCCCCAAAAATAAAGAAATCACTAAAAACCACCCCCAACTATACTGGTACTAACCTATACTATTAAACTAACTTAATACTACCCACCTAAAACCCACAAAAAAGATAATATTAGTAAAAGGGATAAGCAAAGGAACTGGAAGGCTGTGCCACAAATTGTTTACATCCTCTTAAGTTCCTTTTTGTAGTACCTCAGTAATGTCAAAGGTTGAGGTTGTGGATGAAGCAGGTGGCTGTTAGGGTGCTTGACTGTGGATAGGTGCATATGATGTTGAGGGGGTAGGACCAGCAGAGGTCCCCCTGAACCTAGATTTTTTCCCCGATGTGGCCTGCACAGTTGTGGGCTGTACCGGAGGTCCCCCATGAGAAAAGGCAAGTCAAGCCCCAGTGGATTTCTCTCTCTGATATTTCTTTGTCGTTCATTGGTACCCAGCCTGTACCTCCATGATGTGTTTGTGTCTGTCAGCCCTCTTCTCAAAAGTACGTTTCTGTGCTGGGGTCATATTGGCAGCAGAAACGTGAGGAGAACATGGCATCAAAAACAGCATTGGGTGGAGGTAGAACAGACATGCAGTGTACACAGCATCCTCAGATGACACAAGCCGCCACCACATATTCCACAACACTTTCAAACTCCAAATCAATATGAAATTTCTACCAGCCATCTACAGTATCATGTACTGGCTATCCATTGTTGATTATCAGGGCCCAGAGGTAAGTGGACTACTGATCCTTGTACAACATTTGTGTGATCACACTAGTGAGGATCAAGTGGCCCAACAAGTCCCAAATCCCTGTTCCATATTCAGTAAGCAGCACAATGTATGCAATCCACCACTTTGACACCCCTAGTGCTACATCAAACCTTGGGCAGGCATCATTGATGCAAGGTAGGGGTTATCTGATAGGGGGACAGGAAACGTGCCACCAGCAAATCTAAGGTTTTCCAAAGCATCAGTCATGTGTCCTTGGGTTAACACCTGCTCAGAGCACACGTTACAAGGGGGCCCACCATTGCTCACAATGGACCCCCAAGTACAGGTCAAGCTTAGTGCCCTTATAGCTTGCCCAAATCCTGAACAGTAAATCTATGTTGTCTACAGATTTTATACCTATTGCCCCCTACCCTGTGGTATGGTGTGCAAATTGTGTAATGCAGCACACAGATGGTGGCCGTATGGGTGCCCTAAGGGGCACAGGAAGATTGGCAATGCACTGGGTGCAGCTACAGAATTTCTATTTATTGAACTTCATGTGGACATGTATGTCAGACATCTCCTAGGTACCAGGCATACACTCAGCATTCACATTATATGCACACATGATGTGAACAAGATCACTCACAAATTTCATGATGGGTAGACCATGTTGGTCATTCTGCACACATCCAGCTTGCTACAATCCTTAGACATGTCCCACATCCATCAGGAGCAGAGTTGTATTCTCATTGTGTACTCAACTGACTGTTGGCCAGCACTATCAGGCTACTTGCACAACAGTTGCCTCACTTAAAATTTGAAGAGTAGTGAGGCACCAGTGGTGCAAGTGTTTCCTGCATAAGCCCCCTACAGACTTCAACAAATGTACTTAATCTGTATTGTTTTCTGAGTAACTGGAAGCTATGTGTGACACACAGTGTT
This sequence comes from Pleurodeles waltl, assembly GCF_031143425.1. Taxonomy (NCBI): domain Eukaryota; kingdom Metazoa; phylum Chordata; class Amphibia; order Caudata; family Salamandridae; genus Pleurodeles; species Pleurodeles waltl. The sequence goes on along the minus strand of NC_090445.1, from coordinate 59,206,481 downwards.
GTAAAAAGTGTATTGACAAATATGTTGACAACAGGCATGCTATTCTAATAAACAGCACCTCTGACACATATCTTGACTGACATCACTGTGTATCTGGACATGTTTTTCTTTTCCTAACACCCTCAATTCCACAGCAGCACACATTGGCACTTGTGCAACAAACTACTCATTCTCTATCCTCAACATAGCATCACACAGGATATCCATATACTGACTCAGATGACGTCATCCCATTGGGCACACAATACATTTCATCATTGCATTGCACACATCATACCCTCTCACACAAAACCCTGGAATGACAAATGTGACACAGAAGGTGACACTTATTGGCTGCATCAGGGTCTTCAAAACGGGACACTTCTCCACTGGTATAGAGTGGAGGCCCACCTACAAGACATGACATGAAAACATAGCTTAGTGATGTTTGGACATATCTGTGCTTGGACAACAATTACACATTCAACTTAGCTTGTGAAGCTCAGTAAGCAAGTCAACTTAGTGGTAGGCCAAACATAAAAATCATTCTGTGAGACAAATGGCCAGAAAATGGAGGTCATGGCACCACCAAAGCATCACTTTCCCTGACGCTCCTGTGGTGCATTTCACTGCACCATATGTACATGGATTTGTAATGCAGCTGTTTTGTTGCGTTACACCTCCATCTACATATGGGGCAGCATGACACAGTAGTCTGCATCAGAGGGGCATGCAATGGTAGCTGCAGTGGTCATCCCATTGTAACAACCATTGCTTTTGACCCTACCCCAGATGTTGAAGACATCTTATTCCTTATCAGCGCCAAAAGACTTACAACTGGGTGGTGTGAGCATAGCAAAGTGGCAAGGAGTGCATTGATATATCCTTGTTTCTTGTTTCCTATATGTGTGCGCCAATTGAGGACACACACACATGAGCTAAAATGCCATGCCAATTTCCTTATGTCCATGTAGTTGTCCCTTCCCACACATAAACTGAATTACATTGCAGATGCCCTGTCACCACTATGTGGGCAGCCATTGTCGCCACACTAGACAATTTATGTCTAGGAAGGGATACCAACCTGCGCATATACACTCTCCTCAATACAGACACACATGCACTATGGTCCAAGTATACCTGTGTTGGTGCAGGCTGCTTAGTGATGTGCTAGTGCTGGTGCAGATGCAGGCCTGCCCCATACTGTCAGTAATACAGGGCAGGCCTGTGGTATAAATTCAGCACATGTGTATCTGATATTTCAAACTTTCTGGGGTGTATGTGATGCAAAATGTATACAAAGAGAAATGTGCAGGTAGTCCAGACCCGGTGCATAGCTAAGCTCCATTAAATGCCGTTGGACAAAGACACAAAGGGGCAGATTTAAGAAAAGTGGGGCTGCACCTAGTGTACCGCAACTTTCCTTGCACCCCTAAGCACCCCCTTTCCCTTACCATGTGTGCGCCGTATATAAAATACGGCGCACCATGACGCAGGGTAGGGGACAATCACGTCATATTAATCATACTCAATTGATGTACTCTGCAAGAGTAGCTCCAAAATAGTGGCCCAGCTCCAGCAGAGTACATATGGGACCATCATATATAATGGTATGCCCCCTTTTACCACCTCCTTTGAGCAGGTGTTAAAAGTGCTGGAAAAAATGGCACAAGGAAATCTTAAAGATTTCTCTGTCCCATTTATTTGCCCCCCCTAACAGGGATAGGCCCCCTCATAATGTTGTGCAAAGCTTAACAAAGTGGTTCTACGCATGCATCGCACCAATTCGTTAAAATGCCGCAGGGAAATGCCACTTTAGCGCTGCCATAGTGTCAATAATAAAAGTCACTATGGAAGCTTTAAGCTGGCGCTAGGGGCTCTTAAATCAGGCTCAAAATGTCCTGACCATTGACAAAACATGTTGCAGTCAACCTTATGTCCACCTGTCATGCACATGCAAATTCATATGTTGCTATGCAAATAGGGTACTTACCAACTGGTCCACCAAGCTGATTCCCCATGCGATCCAGTAGATCTTGCTCCCGTGCTATGATGTCTGCCCAACAGTGTTTTAACTGGTGGCTGGTGTGCACAACTCTGAAGATTCTGCTTAGCTGGAGGAGCACATTGCCCCACCGCTGCTTCTGTGCCTCTGTGGGGTAGCTTTGTATACGATGGTGAACTACAATGTTGTTGTGGCAAACATGAATGGGTTATGTATTGACCTAGATATCCTCAGTGAACATATGTCTAGTGATCACATGGTGACATTGTTGTGTTGCACAGTCAGTATTGGTCTGTGTGTGTACCTTCTCCAACATTAACAACATATCTTCCTTGGAATAGATTTGCTCCTAAAGTGCTGGCATTCTTTAGGCTGCTTACACTTTGTACACATCTTGTACTGCAACATTGCCCAGTCATACATGGACAGGATGCTACGTGTGACTTGTGTAATTTGGAGATGTGCACATCTTCTACTACTGGCTGCGTGATAGTTTCCCTCCCATTTTCAGACTTTGCGGGATTCCATGACTTCCACACACACATGACAGTACACCAGCCACAGTACTTATTTAGTTTCCAAGTGACCTCCCCATGTTGTAACTCCAAGTGTTTCTGGGAGTCTCTCAGCTGTCCTTCCACATCGTTTGGTGTACATGGGTATGCACTCATATCTGCATTCCACAACCTATGTCACTGTCACCATGAGTGTATCTTGTTAGTGTGTGATATCTTCTCAGTGCTGGATTTTTGATTTGCTACATGCAACATAACTGTATCAGTCTTCACCCATACAAATTAGGATGGATCTGTGACATGTTTTGACATTGCTACACATACATGCACATCCCACACCAGATTGGAATGTTGCAGACCTAGACATTTCAGGGCTTTTGTCACAGTAGGTAACTTTCTCTTGGTCAGGCACGTGAGTGTCAATGAAAAGTGTTTTTTCATATGTGGTGTGTGATTGTATCATACAGACTACATCAGTCTTCACCTGTATATCCGGATTAGCTGCACGCATATGTCATGACAACAGATTTGTGTGATCAGTGTGTTAGAATGTACATAGGGAGTGTGACGGACTCTGCCTACATTCCACCCACACATTCATTTGCTGGTGCATGATCCCATTTTATTGTTAATTCCTGGCTATGGGCCATATGTATGGAGAGTGGATCAGTACCCATTGCTGCTTCACTTGTCTAGCAACGCTTAGCGCACTCCACAACCGACATGAGTGTGCTATATTTGAGGTACAGCACACCATGTGGCTGGGTTGGCGCCAATGGTGGTGCCAGTACGTAACACCATTGATATATGGTGCAGGGTTGGGCTCAAACTTTGGTTCCTAACCCTGAACAGTCAATGAAGGTCCATTGATATCAATGGTGTCTCCCCTTGCCACACGTACCAAGTGCTGGTGTAGCAGCTAGCTGCCTTAGATGTGACATGGTTTAGTTCCTATTTTTCTAATGCACCTTTTGGAAACAGCCCCTACCGTATGTATGCCCCCCCGAATACATATTGCCTGGCATGGGCATGATGTGGAGAAAAGTGTAGGATTTTGCACAATGCCTAATTAATGCCACATATGTTTTCTGGTGAGTGGATCTAGGCCTTCGAGAGCCACAGGGCTGTGAGTTATGTGACACTGATGTGTGGCCTGGAGGTGCTAGACCCTCTTACATCACAACCTATGTTCCTACCGTCATTGTAACTGTTGTGTTTCTTTCCTGCTCTTTGAGGTATGTGCTACATTCCAATGGTATATATAGTGGAGAATGAGTAGATCATGGCCATTCTGGTGCAAAGTGATTTATTGGTAATATTTACAAAGTGATATTAGTTTTACAGTGTCTAGGTGTAGACGTTCTGTATAATTCATTGTCTCCTGCGAACTCCAGCAGTAGTGTTTTGTAGTTCCCCCTCCACCTGTGCTGCACCATTGTCATCCTCCTCCTCACTGGGGACATCTAACAGTTCATCCCAGGGTACATTATTCTGTACACTTATGTTATGTAAGATAGCTGTTAGAAATGGGGTCTTTGGTTGGCAGTCAGGTTACCCCCTGTCCAAGCAAGGACACACAATCCAAATTATCCTGTGCCCACCCTCTGGTAGCTTGGCACTGAACAGTCAGGCTTAACTTAGAAGGCAATGTGTAAAGTATTTGTGCAATAAATCATACAATAACACAGTAGAACACCACAAAAATACACCACATAGTGTTTAGAAAAATATTTAATATTTATCTGGTCAGATGCAGGTCAAAACGATTAAGATTCAATATGCACATGTTGAAATATCACTTCGAAAAAAAAAAATCAACAAGTGTCTCTTGCAAGCACAGAGTACCTGGTTTGTGTTCAAATTCTCTGCAAGGGACAGCAGTTGAGGAGTAGTGTGGAAAACAGGGAGGTGTGCGTTGATTTTTCTGGCACACACAGACGATGCGTTGTTGAGTTTTCATGCAGGGCGGGCTTTGCGTTGATTTTCGGCGCAGAGACTGGGATCCTCTTCGGGTTGCGGGGTTTTCAGATGCCCCGGGGATGATGCATTGAAATCCTGGGCATGCAGGACGAAGTCACAGGGGCTGCGTTGATCCGGTGGGCATTGCATGGAAATTTCTACTGCATGGCAGGCGCTGAGTCGATTCCTCTCAGGAAGTCAGGCTGCGTCGTTACGGCTCGGCTTTGCGCCGATCCATTGGGCAGTGTGTCGAATTTCCAGTCACAAGGCTGGCGCTGCGTCGTGTTCCTCTTTGGGAAGTCCGGCTGCATCAATCCGGTTTGGCGTGGGGTGATTTTTCTCACCGGGATGCAGGCTGTGCAGTGTTTCTTGCAGGCTGTGTGTCGATTTTCGCCGCACAAGTTCTTTTGTAGGAATGAAGACTTTTTGGTACTGAGACTTCAGGGAACAGGAGGCAAGCTCTATCCAAGCCCTTGGAGAGCACCACTCAAACAGTATATAAGGGTAGTCCTAATGTTAGCCTATGAAAGGAGCAGGCCTCACAGTAGTGTAAACACAAATTTAGGAGTTTTACACTACCAGGACATATAAACTGCACAGGTTCATGTCCTGCCTTTTATCTACACCCTGCCCTATGGGTTACCTAGGGCCTACCTTAGGGGTGACTTATACGTAGAAAAAGGGGAGTTTCAGGCTTGGCAAATACATTTAAATGCCAAGTTGAAGTGGCAGTGAAACTGCACACACAGGCCTTGTAATGGCAATTGCAATGGCAGGCCTGAGGTATGGTTAAGAGGATACTTATGTAGGTGTCACAACCAGTGCTGCAGGCCCACTAGTAGCATTTAATCTACAGGCCCTGGGCACATGTAGTGCACTTTAAGGGGTTCTTACAAGTAGATTAAATAAGCCAATTGGGTATTAACCAATGACACCATGTTTTAAGGGAGAGAGCATAGGCACTTTAGCACTGGTTAGCAGTGGTAAAGAGCACAGTGTCTAAAAACCAGCAAAAACAGCGTCCAAAAAGTGGAGGGAGGCAGGCAAAAAGTTAGGGTTAGTGACTCTAAGTCTGTCAGGTCTACCAATAGCACATACAAGTATCATCTTGCATACCACGGTTGGTGCATACAACAGGCTTCCTCCTGTCAGGGCCAGGCACCTGAACCTTGACTTTAGGATCCCAAATGTCCTCTCCACCACATTTTGGGGGTGATTCTAACCCTGGCGGTCGGTGATAAAGCGGCGGCCAACCCGCCAACAGGCCGGCGGTCAAAAAAATGGAATTCTGACCCTGGCGGCAACCGCCAACACAGCCCGCCACATTAACACTCCGACCGCCACGGCGGTACAGACAAACAGCGCGGCGGTCACCGCCAACAGGCAGGCGGCAGAGAATGTACCGCCCACCCTATCACAACTCACCAATCCGCCACCTTTTCCGGGGCGGGAGCACCGCCGATAAAAACACGGCGGAAACAGACTACGGACGGGAAAACGCTCACCAAAACACACTTCACGAGTACGGAGGACAGCATGGAACCCGAATTAAACATCCTACCTGCTCTCGTCTACCTGCTCATCTACCACGAGTACGAACTCCGGCGCAGACGACAACGGTGAGTACTGCACCTACGACACACGGGAGGGGGGAGGAGGAAAGGTTACGGGCATACACATATGCGACCCCCACCCCCCCAAACTATGTACACACCAATGCAGAGCAACAATGCACAGTGACACCACCCAAACCCCCCTGAAAAATGCAAAGACATAATTAAATTGTGAAGAAAAATGTTATATAAAAAATAGACTCTGATATGTATCGGTCAACTATGCAAAATATCCATAACAAAATAATACTATTCACACTGCCATGGAGAACCGAGGCAATTAGTCCGCTACATCAAAGTTATATAGAACAGTCCGTGGGCTACAGTGCAGCGACACAAGGGCAAAGCCCACACAGGAGACCTGAGTCCTTTGGAGAGAACACTGCAGGGGCATCTGATGAAAATACTACAGGCACCTCAGGGGGAAGGGAAGGGGGGGGCACCACAGCCACATGAGTCCACAACGCCAGATCCACGAAGGGGCCACCATGCCCACTGTGCCATCCTGGGGAGTGCAAAGCCACAGTCTCTCAAGTCTCTACAGTGGGTGGGTTGCCCACTCTGCCATCCTGGGGAGTGCAAAGCCACAGTCTCTCAAGTCTATACAGTGGGTGGGTTGCCCACTCTGCCATCCTGGGGAGTGCAAGCCACAGTCTCTCAAGTCTCTACAGTGGGTGGCTTGCCCACTCTGCCATCCTGGGGAGTGCAAAGCCACAGTCTCTCAAGTCTATACAGTGGGTGGGTTGCCCACTCTGCCATCCTGGGGAGTGCAAAGCCACAGTCTCTCAAGTCTCTACAGTGGGTGGCTTGCCCACTCTGCCATCCTGGGGAGTGCAAAGCCACAGTCTCTCAAGTCTATACAGTGGGTGGGTTGCCCACTCTGCCATCCTGGGGAGTGCAAAGCCACAGTCTCTCAAGTCTCTACAGTGGGTGGCTTGCCCACTCTGCCATCCTGGGGAGTGCAAAGCCACAGTCCATCAGGTGGATGACAGTCTCCACTGGTCAAGGAGGAGGCATGGTGGGCACAGTGAACCATAAACAGTGCTTGACAGGAAGGGCCCAGCGGAGTGGTGCTTGAGATGAAGGGCCCAGCGGAGCGGTGCTTGAGACGGCGGGGCCCAGCGGAGCGGTGCTTGAGATGAAGGGCCCAGCGGAGCGGTGCTTGAGATGAAGGGCCCAGCGGAGCGGTGCTTGAGACGGCGGGGCCCAGCGGAGCGGTGCTTGAGACGGCGGGGCCCGGCGGGGCCCAGCGGAGCGGTGCATGAGATGAAGGGCCCAGTGGAGCGGTGCTTGAGACGGCGGGGCCCAGCGGAGCGGTGCTTGAGATGAAGGGCCCAGCGGAGCGGTGCTTGAGACGGCGGGGCCCAGCAGAGCGGTGCTTGAGATGAAGGGCCCAGCGGAGCGGTGCTTGAGACGGCGGGGCCCAGCAGAGCGGTGCTTGAGACGGCGGGGACCAGCGGAGCGGTGCTTGAGATGGCGGGGCCCAGCGGAGCGGTGCTTGAGGTGAAGGGCCCAGCGGAGCGGTGCTTGAGACGGCGGGGCCCAGCGGAGCGGTGCTTGAGACGGCGGGGCCCAGCGGAGCGGTGCTTGAGACGGCGGGGCCCAGCGGAGCGGTGCTTGAGATGAAGGGCCCAGCGGAGCAGTGCTTGAGACGGCGGGGCCCAGCGGAGCGATGCTTGAGATGGCGGGCCCAGCGGAGCGGTGCTCTTCTGCACGGCGGGCCCTGTTCAGCGGTGCTCTTCTGCACGGCGGGCCCTGTTCAGCGGTGCCTATCTTCACCTCGGGGCCCTGTTCAGCGGTGCTCTTCTGCACGGCGGGCCCTGTTCAGCGGTGCCTATCTTCACGGCGGGGCCCTGTTCAGCGGTGCCTATCTTCACGGCGGCCCCTGTTCAGCGGTGCTCTTCTGCACGGCGGCCCCTGTTCAGCGGTGCTCTTCTGCACGGCGGGCCCTGTTCAGCGGTGCCTATCTTCACGGCGGGGCCCTGTTCAGCGGTGCTCTTCTGCACGGCGGGCCCTGTTCAGCGGTGCCTATCTTCACGGCGGGGCCCTGTTCAGCGGTGCTCTTCTGCACGGCGGGCCCTGTTCAGCGGTGCCTATCTTCACGGCGGGGCCCTGTTCAGCGGTGCTCTTCTGCACGGCGGCCCCTGTTCAGCGGTGCCTATCTTCACGGCGGGGCCCTGTTCAGCGGTGCACATCCAGTAGGTCCAAGGGAGCCAGACCTGGCCTGGACTCCCTGCTCAGTCGCCCTCCGACCATGATGTTTCTGGGCCCTTCGGGGACGGAGTCCTGGGCCCTTTGGTGTCCTCCTTTACAGCTGGGATGTGGCATGTGGGGCCCACCTGCTCCGCGCTCCTGCTGGCTGACTTCTCCGCCCTGCTGCCCTTACGCTCCTTAGATGGGGCTCTCGGGCCCTTGCCTCCCCTAGACGTTGTGGCTGGTGAAGTGGGCGAACTCTGCGCCTTGGGGGCAGCCGTGTCAGTCCTCGCACGGCGGCCCTTGTGTTTCCTGGTCCTCTTGCCGGGGGGGGGGGGGGGGCTGGATGTGTCCTTGCTGCTGATGGAGGTGTCACTGCTGGCAAAGGGGGGACTCCAGAACCCATGCACAACAGTGACACCCGAAGCTGGGCTGGTGGTGGCTGTGGTGCTCTTGGGACTCTTTGCAGATGGAGGGGGTAGGTCATCGGAGGGAAAGAGGTTAAGATTAGCCAGGAAAGGTTTTTTAGGGCCAAGGTAAAGGGTAGGAGAAGTGGTGATGGGAGTGGAGGAAGAGGATGTGGTTGTAGGAGAGTCAGGTGTGCTGTCATTGGGTGAAGGTGCAGGTGCTGTAGGCTGTCGTGAGGTGGATGGCTGCTGGGTGGGTGGCTGCCTGCGTTTGTGTGTCTTGGAAGGGGTGGTGACAGACACAGTGGGAGAGGACACAGGGGACGTGTAAATGGCAGTGGGGGTGGTGACTGCACGCTTGCGGACTGTACAGGAGGGTGTGGTGGTGATGGAAGCACTGGCTGATGTTGGTGTGCATGCAGGTGTGAGTGTAGACGTCACAGGGAGGGAGGAGGGAGACGAGGAGGAGGGGGACACAGGGGTGGTAGTGACTGTTGGAATGTCTGCATCTGGGTGTTGCTTGGGTGAGTGTTTGTGGGATCTGTGGTGCTTGTGTCTGGATGAGCTGCCCTTGGGTGTTGAGGTGTGTGCAGGCTGGTCAGATGGTGTGGATGGGATAGGCTGAGGAACAGGAGACAGAGACAGGGTGGAGGCAGTCAGAAGAGGGAGGCTGGAAACAGGGACAATGGCTGCCGTCAGTGCTGAGGCCAGAGCAGTGAACGATCGTTGATGGGCAGCCTGACCCGAATGAATGCCCTCCAGGTAGGCATTGCTCCGATGCACCTCCCTTTCTACCCCCTGGATGGCATTCAAAAGGGTAGTCTGCCCAACAATGAGCGTCCTCACAAGGTCAATGAGCTCCGCACTGAGGGCAGCAGGGGTATCAGGGGCAGGGGCTGAGGTGCCTGGGGCGAAGGAGACGCCCGCCTTCCTGGGCGAGCGGGCACGGAGCGTAGGCTGAGGGGCTGCAGGGAGGGCGGGGCTGGTGCGCTGGGTGGCGGCTGTACCTGTAGAGGCGGGGGGCACGGATGTTGCCGTCACCGCTAGGGAGCACCCATCCGAGGACGTGTCTGTGTCGCTGCTCTCACCACCGGTCCCCGTTGTGGTGCTCCCCTCGCCCTCCGGCTCACTGGTGCCCTCGGTGTCTGTTCCTGGGTCCACCGGGGCCTTGTGGCTTGCAGCTCCCTCGTGCTCCGATGCCAAATCTCCTCCGCCTGATGATGCTAATGCACACATGCACAAGATGATGAAGAAGAAGGGTGGGGGGAGAAAAAGAAGACCTGGTTGAGTGCATACAATGTCAACACCGTTGGCGGAGAGGACAGACACAGGAGCCGCATGCACTAAGCCGCGCATTCGGGGTACACTACTCAGTACTTCTGACTCGGACAACAGGTCAAGAGACGACAAACGCGCACATGTGTGAGGCTGGACCATCAATAGCTGTACTTGTCACCCTACAGAGGTGGGGGCCGGGAGCACAGGGCCATGCCTAAGGGAGAGGACTACACTACAGAAAGCGCCCTGGCCTAATGTCACCCACAACCCTCCTCCCACACCCAGACGCCTCCACTGCGCAGAAAGATAGCTGAATGTGCTGATACCCCCTTGTGTCTGCTGTGATGCTCTCAAGCGCCCATCCAAATCAGGGTAGGCCACCGCCAGGATCCGGGACATCAGGGGGGTCAGGGTACGACTGGCACCCCTCCTAGGTTGGGAGGCCATCCCCAGCAGTGACTCGGCGGTCTTCCTGGTTCCGCGGCGGATGTCCTCCCACCTCTTGTGGCAGTGGGTGCCCCGTCTGACGTGGACCCCCAGGGCCCGGACTTCCTTGGCGATGGCACGCCAAATCTCGACTTTCTGATGGGCGCTGACCTATGTGACATGTACAGGGTGGGAAGGAAACATTAATCAACTTACTGCATGTTAGATGTGATTGGCCCCCCCTCCCCAACCTTGCAATATAGCACATGCTCTCATCTGTCGTGCGTTGCACTCCTCATTCGCCCCCCACCCCACCAACTTACATCCACCCCACTCCACACAGGCATCGCCCATTCCATGTGCACCCGGTGTACTGACCTGTTGGTCTGGAGGACCGTAGAGTAACGCATACTGGGGGAGGACCCCATCCACGAACTTCTCCAACTCTTCAGACGTGAAGGCAGGGGCCCTTTCCCCAGTCGCAGCAGCCATTGTATTTTCCAGACCGAGTTCACAGCAGCACTTGCAGTATAGGTCCTCTCCTGTGGATGATCAGGTCTCGAGTGATTAAGCAGATAGAAAATGGCGGTCACGCGCGCCGGCGCACATCGTCATTGGCTCCTGAAACCCATAGGCTTCAATGTTATCCAATGCGGCTCCGTATAGCGGTCTTCGACCGCCTACCGCCACGGTGTGCTCCGCCAGCGCAGTGACCTCACATCCCATTGTCCCACTTCACAGGTCAGGCAGCCGCCATTTCAAGGGCCCACATGGCATAATTTCTACTGCGACACACAGGCCTAGGCCTGGCATTGCCACACATACACGCCTTTCAATACCTAGATAACCGTGTGCTATGCAAGCTGTGGTGAACGTACCAGTGATTAGCTTGACTCTGTGCTCCATGTTGTCCTTCCTAGGCACCGTCCGCTGGGACTTGCGAGGAGAAGGATGAATCCTCGCGTGTACCGACCGCTGGTGGACCTGTCGACAATGGAAGAAAGCCACATCATACTACGATACCGACTTGACCGTGCCACTATCCATGAACTGTGTGCCCAGCTGGAGCCAGCCCTGATTTCCCCCATCCGCCAACCCACTGGAATTCCCCCTCTGGTGCAGGTGCTGTCAGTCCTCCATTTTCTTGCAAGTGGCTCATTCCAGACAACAGTGGCCATGTCATCTGGAATGTCTCAGCCAATGTTTTCTAAAGTTTTGTCTAGAGTGTTGTCTGCCCTGACGAAACACATGCGGAGTTACATTATATTCCCTGAGGAGGTTGATTTGCCCACTGTGAAGGGTGATTTTTATGCCCTTGGACATATTCCCAACATAATTGGTGCCATTGATGGGACCCATGTAGCCTTAGTCCCCCCAAAAGACGATGAGCAGGTGTACAGAAACAGGAAAAGTTACCATTCTATGAACGTCCAGGTGGTCTGTTTGGCTGACCAGTACATCTCCCATGTGAAGGCCATGTTCCCTGGTTCAGTGCATGACGCGTATATGATGCGTAATAGCAGCATCCCTTATGTGATGGAACAGCTACAGAGACAACGTGTGTGGCTAATAGGTGACTCTGGTTACCCCAACCTGCCTTGGCTATTGACCCCAGTGAGGAATCCCCGGACCAGGGCTGAGGAACGGTACAATGAGGCCCATGGGCGAACTAGGAGGATCATAGAAAGGACCTTTGGCCTCCTGAAGGCCAGGTTTAGGTGCCTGCATATGACAGGGGGATCCCTGATGTACTCACCAAAGAAGGTGTGCCAGATCATCGTGGCCTGCTGTATGCTTCACAATCTGGCATTGCGACGTCAGGTGCCTTTCCTGCAGGAGGATGGTCCAGATGGTGGTGTGGAAGCAGCTGTGGAGCCTGTGGAGAGTGAAGAGGAGGAAGACTCAGAGGACGACACAGACAACAGGGACAGAGTTATCCAACAGTATTTTCAGTAGCACACAGGTAAGAATCACACACGCCATTTTAATTTTCCTGAATGCCTCCAGCTTCTCAACTTTGTCTATGACCCCCCAGTTCTTTGAAACTGATGTTTGATTTTCCCTTCCCTTTTCAGTGCTGTATGACCCACTGCGTGACTTCTGCTTGGTTAGCCCATGGACTAATGCTTATTGATCTCGGTATGTGTTCAGCACAAAGTTAACAGAACATAATTGATCGGTAATGTGTAATACATTTGTAAATAATACAGCCTGACTCCAGCATGATTTCAGTGCATTGAGTGATTTATTTTTGGTGCTAGATAATGGTACATGATATTAACACGGTGATGGGTGGGGGTGGAGTAATGTCCATGGCAGAGTCCAGTTCTCAGTCTCACAGGTGCATTGTCCATATGCCTGTGGAAGGATGGAGCAGGGGCAGTTCAAGGTTGGACAGGGTGGCAATGTGGGACAGTGGGATGACTTCAGGGGGTATCTCATGCTGGCGGGTGTCTTGACATCCTACTCTGTCTTTTTTTTGGATCTCAGGCTCCTCTTGCGGGGTGGTTGTTCTTCAGCAGGAGGTGGGGTTCTGGTGGCCTGTCGTTGTGGTGGGGCCTCCTGTCCACTAGCGCCGGCAGAGGTGGTAGGCTGTTCCTGGTCCGGGCTAGTGACAGGGGCCCTGTGTGGTGCCACATGGTCCCGCAACATGTCTTCTATCCGGTTGAGGGCCTGGACTATGCTCCCCATAGCGGTAGAGATGTTGGTGAGATGATTGGTGAACCCCATGTAGCGTTCCTCCTGCTGTGCCTGGATCTCCTGGAACCTGGCCAGTACCGTCGCCATCGTCTCTTGGGAGTGGTGGTAGGCTGCCATGATGGTGGTGAGGGCCTCTTGGAGAGTCGGTTCCCTGGGCCTCTCCTCCCCCCCCTGTCGCACAGCAGCCCTCCGAGTTGCCCTGTTTCCCCCGGCCTCTGTCCCCTGGACGGTGTGCCCACTACCACTGCCCCCAGGTCCCTGTTGTTGTTGGGGTGGTGGGTTAGCCTGGGTGCCCTGTAGTGGCAGACACACCGCTGATTGACCTGTCCTAGAGACAGAGCCATGGGCCCGCTGGGTGGGAGCTGTGCTGTTGTTCCCAGAGGGGGTTGGGTCTGCTGTGGCCTGTGTGTGGGGAACCGACTGTCCAGAGGTCCCCGATGGTCCGGGCTGGTCATCAGGTTCCAGGTCGACAGAGCTGCTGTCATCACTGGGGGCCTCGTCCGGGGGGGGGATGGACATTTCTGGACCCTCCTGGCCGGTGTGTTGGCGTTCGGGTCCTGCATGGGGTAAGAGAGTATGGTTATTGTTTCTGTGTGTGCTATTGTGTGCGATTTATGGGTGCCCTTGTCCCCCAGTGCTGTCATTCCCTTGGGGGAGGTGTTGTGGGGGTGTTGGGGGGGGGGTATGTGCAGTGGTCATGCTTAGGTGATGGGTGTCCATAGTTTGTGGTGGCATGCAGGGGTTGGTGTTGGGTGGGTTGTGCTGGAGAGACATTCTCAGGGAGGATGTGTGATGGGGGGTTGGGGGTGAGGGTGGTGGTGGAGGTTAGCATGCTGGGGGGGGTGAAGTAGTTGAGATTGTACTTACCAGAGTCCATTCCTCTGTGTACTCCAGCGAGGCCATCAGGATGCAGGATGTTTAGTACCTCTTGCTCCCATGCTGTGAATTCGGGTGGAGTGGGTGGGGGTCCCCCGCCAGTCTTCTGCACTGCGATGTTGTGTCGCGAGACCATCGAGCGCACCTTTCCCCGTAAGTCGTTCCAGCGTTTGCGGATGTCGTCTCGATTTCTGGGATGCTGTCCCACCGCGTTTACCCTGTCCACGATCCGCTGCCATAGCTCCGCCTTCCTGGCTATAGTGGTGTGCTGCACCTGTGAGCCGAAGAGCTGGGGTTCAACTCTTATGATTTCCTCCACCATGACCTGGAGTTCTTGGTCCGAAAAGCGTGGGTGCCTTTGGGGTGCCATGGGGTGGTGTGGATGAGGTGTGGGGTGGCGTATATGGTGAAGAGTGTGTTGGTGTGTGGTGCTTTGTGCTTCTATGTGGTGTGTGTGATGGTGTAGTGTGCCTCTGTGTGATGTAGCTCTCTATTCTGTGATGTGTCTCTCTCTCCTTCGTCTCTGATCTTCGGTCGTAGGTGTTTGTGGGTGATGTGGGTGTGTGTTTTATAGTTGGTTGGATGTGTGGGAGTGTTGTTTGTATATGTGTCAGGTGTGTGTATTTCTATTTGTCCAATGTGGCTGTGTTTTGGAGCTGTGTGTGTATTTTGACCGCGGCGGTGTGTACCGCCAATGGAATACCGCGGTTGAAAGACCGCCGCGTGGATTGGTGGGTCAGAATGGCATGGGCGTGTTTGTGTTGGCGTGACGGTGGAGGTTTGGTCATCTCCAGTTTTCCGCGGCCCGCTGATGAGGCGGCCTTCCTTGGATGTCGGGTTTTTGGCGGATTGACATTTGGTGGTCAGAATGACCGTGGCGGTTTACCGCGGCCGCGGCGGTAGTATGGCGGAGTTCTGACCGGCGGAAAGGGCCTTTTACCGCCGAGGTCAGAATGACCCCCTTTGTGTCCTTATGGGCCCTTCATTGTATGCCCGCTCTCCCACCCTTGTCGAGTTGCCAAAAGGAGTCATCACCCATGGCTGGATGCCGTAACCTTGGTTTGGCTGCAAAGGATTGAGAGAACATGTGTCGGTCATGCATATTTGTGGTTTCGTATGTTCCATAGCAGATGTTAGCTTTTGGTGGAGTAGTGACTCAGACATGCTTCTGGTATGTGTGTGTTCCTGTTTTGTGAATGGTGGCATTGGTTTGTGTTGATGAACATTACTATCATGGGTTGTGGCTCAGGGCCTTGGTGGGTGTCAAACTAAATCTGTACTGGCAGTTCAACCATGAAAAATGGGAAACGCCCTCATAAACGCATTGGGAACAACGCAGATGTTTCTCACGCAAGCGTAACCATGCTTAATGGAACAACGACTGCCTTTTTCTCTCCCTTAACCACGCATGTGCTAACCTATACATATGCATGGTTAAGCCAGAGTAAAAGGCAGAGTTGATCGGGAGAGGACACGGTAAGGTAATTGGGGTTGAGGCAGGGTTGGGGGGTAGTTTTTAGTGGTGGGGTGGATAAAGGGATTAGGGGTGGTGGCATTGGGCTTTTTTTAGGGTCGAGTGGGGGTGTTTGCATTTTTCTTAAGGGGAGGGCTTAGGGTGGTGGGTTGCGCAGAGCTGGGGGTAGTTTTTAGGGGTGGTAGGTGGATTCAGGGTTTGGGGTGGGGGTGTTGGGCAATTTTTTCTACGTGCGGCGTTGTCAGGGTAATTTTGTTTTTAGGGCGGGTGGGGGGTCGAGTAGTTTTGTTTTAGGGGCGGGAGAGGGGGTCAGGGTAGTTTAGTTTTTAGGGTGGGTGGGGGTGTCAATTTGTTTTTTAGTGTAGTGCGGGTAGGGGTCAGGGAAGGTTTTAGGGCTCAAGGTGGGTGGGGGGTGTTTGGTTAGTTCTGTTTCTAGGGACGGGGTGGGGGTCAGGGTAGTTTTGTTTTTAGGGGCAGGGTGGAGGGGTCGGGTAGTTTTGTTTTTAGGGGCGGGTGCAGGGGTCAGGGTAGTTTTTTTTTGGGTTTGGGGTAGTTTTGTTTTTAGGGCTTGTGGGGGAGTCGGTTGTTTGTAGGGTGGGGGGGTCGGGGAAGGTTTTAGGGCTCAGGGTGGGTAGGGGATGTTGGGGTAGTTCAGTTTTTAGGGTTGTTTTTAGGGGCGGGGAGGGGGTTAAGGTAGTTTTGTTTTTAGGGCGGTTGGGGGTTGGGCTAGTTTTGTTTTTAGGGTGGGTGGGGGTTGGGGTAGTTTTGTTTTTTGGGGAGGGGTAGAGGGGTCAGGCTAGTTCTGTTTTTAGGGTAGGTGGGGGGTTGGGATAGTTTAAGTATAAGGGGTGGGGTACTTTTGGGCCTTGGGGCAGGTGAGGGCGTGGCATGATAGAACCATGCATGCCATTCCTACACATGCTAGGCATGCTTTTACAATGAAAAAAACATTGTTAAGGCATGCGTGGTAAAGGCATGCATGGAAACAACGCGGTCGTTCTTCTGACCGCAATGTTAAGGCATGCGTAGTTCCCGCATGCGTTGTTCTATCATACATTGTGTTGTCATAATTTGAGGCTGTGTCCTATTTTTAGTGGAACCTACCACCTCCTTGCACCACAATGGTGTCATCTGTATTGACTCCATGGTATTCCCACAAAGCCAAAGTCAGGGTTCAATGTTACCATGTAGCACTACGCATTCAGTGCAATACTTAGTGACGCTTTTGTGACAGATTATGCCTGTGCCAGCCATCATGTGTACAAGGGTGTGATTCACACAATTGGAGTAGTAGCAAAATAGGTGCAGAGGAATCTCCATGGTTCCTAAACATGATTTATCACAGACACTTTCAACACATGTAAGAGCAGGCATTGGGAGGGGGTACACCAATTTTTTGCATGGGTCCCTACGTATGGTGCATTAGAGGTCAGGTATGTTTTCAATACTTCTACAGAGTCCAACTATGGCATCCATGATCTTGACAGTATTGCACCTACTCTGCTCCATGGTGGGCTGTTTCTTGTATAAAGCGCACACATGGTGGCTTTAGGGGGCGCTAAGGGGTGCATATGAAGTGGCACTGGTCTAGGTGCTGCACCACTTTTCATTAATCTGCCCCATGGTCTTTCATGGCTGGTGATGTTGTATTCCTATCTGTCCAGCACAATGCAGCAGGCAGGTGAAGGTGCACACAACAGGTACGTCAGGTATATGTAGGTGATATGTAGTTGGTAATGGCAACACCTGGGTGGCATTTGATATTGGTGCCGCCAGAGGCTTGAACACCATGACAAATGTGGGGCTGTGCCTATGTGTGACTTCCTTTACATTGACATGGCCTATACTATTCGGATACCTGAGCTATTCGTTGTTTGGTGTTATGTGTGTGGGAAATGTATTTAGTTTTCAACCAGTGGACACTTATAGTGGCTTGGGCCCAGCTTCTGTATGCAAAGGGGACATAGCTCCACCTTCACGTGGTGGGCCATTCAGGTTGTGGCAGTGTTATGCAAATATGGGTGTATGTGTGTGTGATATGCAATGGATGCAGTATAGTGTGGCATGTATCATATCTGTTCTTGTCTGTACTTTGTGGTTCCCTGCCCATGTGTGTTTAGTGTAGTGTATGTATTGTTTGTCCTACAAGGTTGGTGTGTTGTCTATGTAATGATTGGTATGGTGGCTTACCTATAAGTAGGCCATTGCCATATTACCCAGCCTGGAACTGTTCATTGATAGTGGAATGCCAGAATGTGTAGGCATCATGGACGCTGCCGGGATATTTGGATAGGATCTTTGTGAAATGCCCACAGTGGTCCACAATGGCCTGTACATTTATAGAATGGGTGTGTTTGCGGTTCCTGTAGAGGTGGCACAAGTAGGACATGGGTACAGTCCATTGCACCCAGCACATGAAGGAACCTAGCAATTTGGTATAAACCTTGCTTGGTCTCCTGCTGCAGTTGCTGGTTGTTGGGGAAGCAGATGTGCTTGGGTAAGAGGGGGATGACTGCATCCAAAACCTTTGGTAGGAAGGCTGCGAAGGATGGCTAGGAGATACCACCCACTTTTGTGCCCCCTCTCTGAAATAATCCTGACTCCAGCATATGGAGGACAGAATAATGGGTGGAATATCTCTTGGAGTTCCCACCCTTGCAGTGATGTCTGGTGCTATGTGGTGCAGCAGGTGTACAATTGACTCCCGCTTCAGACGGTAGCTTCTGATGACATCTTGTTCCCTGAGCCCAAGGATGGTTGTGTGATGTTGAAATATCCTCTCCCGCCTTCTACGTTTCCTTTGTGGCTGTTGTGGTGGTGTTTGGGGTTACTGCGGTGTTGCTGGAGGGACCTGTTGTCATCACTGTTGTCTGCGGCGTGTGCCACATGGAGCATTAACAGTTCAATGTTGTCAAGGAGTTTGGCAATGCTCCTTCAGTGTGTCTTCCTTAAGTAGTAGTGTATGGGCCTCATTTTAACACATGGTCTGACAAGGCATTAAAATTTGACGCAAATCTGGCTTAGCATCCTTTTTTGGGACCAGTTCCTTAATGTGTGTTGTATTAGCGTGAGGGTGTAAATATGAAGCTGGAGAGCTATCGTAATTTTTGGGAAGGGAACGCTTACCTTGCATATCATTGTAACAAAATGATGCAAGGTGGGTCGGCGCTCCCAAAAAAATGACGCTAACTCAGATATTTTGTCACTAGACAGGCCTAGCGACACAATATAAATATGGCGGTAGGTTTGTGCCGCTTTTGCGTCACAAAACATGGTTCAAAGGCGGTGCAAATGTTTCTTAAATATGGGCCTGAATCTTATCAGAGTTAGGAATTTCTGATAAAAGAGGATATCAATTCAGACAATACTATTTTGACTATAAATGTCTATATTTTGGGCCTGATTCAGATCTTGATTGTGTTACAGCCAATCTGCGGTAGCAGCGGGCCCGAAAAGATCATTAAGTTGACTATGTTCCATCCACTATATTTAGATCTATTGCAGTTGTGCCGCAGACCACCATGACGGAGTGCTCTTCTCACACATCAGGTAGGCGGATTCCCGCCAGCCATATTTAGATGTTACAGTTGTACAGGCTGTGTACTGTTGCCAGTTTGCTGATGGAGGAAGGACATCACTTGACCCAAAGGACCTTAGACACTGGCAGTGGACCTGGAATAGAGACAAGTCTCCCCTCCCACCCACACAAACACACTCTACCCTTGACATGTGCGTCCCCTTGCATCACACACAACACAGTACACCACATACACACCATTATCCATTGCCATTCCATCACAACACAACATGTACATGCTGCAGACACACATTGACGTACATCCATGACATAGCATTCACAAACTATTGACACTGCACTCACACATAATACAACCACAACTACACACTCATCTACACAAAAACACGCACACACAAGCACAACTACCCACATCCCGCCACACAACAATATGCACCTGAATGATGAATGAAGCAACACAACACACAACGCAACATGCATAATAATGTCCTGGCCATATGCAAGTGGCACACATACTGACACAACCACATCATCCACTACACCTCCCTCCACCTCACCCAGCCAATCTCATTGTGCCCACACATACACGCATTGAGTCACATACACAACTCAAGGCACAACATGGCAGGTACAGGTCCCCTTGCCTTGTGCATAAATGGACACAGTTGACAAGTCTGATTGTACCGTCATTGCAGTGCCAGTGCTCATGTGACCCCTTAATGTACACAGCCAATGCGGGTTGCCTACCTTTATGTCCAGCAATGGGGGGGTTGTATTTTCTCCATAGTCCTATGGCAGCAGGGACAGAGAGTTATGTCAGTCATGTTGAGCCGGAAACAGAAGTTGAATTGGGAGTGTTAGAAATAGGGTCTCTAGCTGGCAGTGTTTTGCACCCTGTCCAAGTAGAAACCCTCACTCTAGTCAGGTTAAGGGAGTCATACAGCTGAGATAACCTCCTTGGTTGCTTGGTACGAACAGTCAGGCTTATCTCAGAGGCAATGTATAAAGTATTTGTACACACCAACAATAACAGTGAAAACACCACAAAGTACTCCACGCCACTTTAGGAAAATAGCCACTATTTATCTGAGTAAAACAAGGCCAAAGTGGCAAAAATTCAAAATACACAAGTAAAGATACACATTTTCAAAGGTTAAATCTTAGTAAAGCACTTAGAAACACAATAGCTCCAACTGGGGCCATTACAGTGTCCTGACTGAGTCATTCCCAACAGTGCAACACCACTAACGAGGAAGTGCCAGCTGGTCACAGAGTTGCCAGGTATAGTACCTTGGAAAACAATGAGGAAAAAGAGGAGGTTGCACAGAGTCGGGGAGGTGAGGCGTCAGTTCCTTACTGCTAGGCAGGGGAGGTGAATTGTTTGTTCCTTACGGTTGTAGATGAGGTGATGCAGCATTGGCGGCAAGGCATTGGTTTCTTACCACAAGGCAGGGTCAATGAATCCAGCAGGTCAAGACATGAAGCGTCAACTTCGCGGTGTCACAATCAAACCACATGCCACAGGTGCTGCAGCAGACTCAGAGTCGGGTGCCACGGACTTGGGTGCCATGGCACTCTGGACTTACTCTGGACTCTGGACTTACGCTGTGGTGGGGCTTTGGAGGAGCTGTGGATGCATAAGGCCTACGTTGTATGCCACGATCATTGCACTCAGTGAGGACTACAGCTCCAGTGCAGGCAACGGTGCGGGGTCAGACAGCGGCACCAGTTCTGAAGTTGTTCTGGAAGTTGGTGCACTAGTTTCTCCCTTGTTGCACCAGAACTCACTGCCAAGGGCTCAGGAACTGGATTTGGTACTACTTGGCAAGTCAGGACTCTCAGCAAGAGAGCCCAGGGTCTGGCAGGTGAAGTCTTTGATGTCCCTTAGACTTCTTCAGAAGAGGCAAGCCCTTGGAGAATCTTTGGAAGCAGGATGTAGAAAGCCAAGTTAAGTCCTTTCACTCCCAAGGCAGAAGCAGCAAGCAGCAGGCCAGCGCAACAAAGCATCAGGCAGAGTGGGAGTCCTACCGACACCATCCAGCTCTTCTTCCTGGCAGAATTTCCTCAGTCCAGAAGGATTCTAACTATATGGGATCAGAGGTACAGTACTTATACAATTTCTGTCTTTGAAGTAGGCAAACTTCAAAGAGAAGTCTTTGTAGTACACAAGACCCCTCCTTTCACTGTCCTGGCCCCAGACACACTCCAGAGGTTTGGAGGCTGCACAGTGTGAGGACAGGCACAACCCTATTCAGGTGCAAGTGTCAGCTCCTCCCTCCACTCTAGCTTGGGAAGACCCATCTGCTTGGTGATGTGCCAACAGGATATGCAGGGCACACCTGAGCTCCTTTGTATGACTGTATAGAGCGAATACAGAAACAACCCAACTGTTATCCTGACTCAGATGTGTATTCAACAGACAGGCAGAGGCATGGAATGGTTAAGCAAGAACATGCCTACTTTCTAAAAGTGGCATTTTCAAACTTACAATTCAAAGATCAACTTCACCAAAAGTAGCATTTTTTAATTGTGAGATCAGAGACCCCAAACTCTAAATCTCCATCTGCTCCCAATGGGAAATTACACTTTAAATGCAATCCCCATGTTACCCTATGGGAGAGATAGGTCTTGCAATAGTGAAAACTGAACATATTACTATTTCACTATCAGGACATGTAAATACCCTTTACCTGCCCACGGGGCTACCTTGGGCCTTCATTAGGGATAGTTTACAGGTAATAAAAGGGAAGGGTTTGGCCTTGCACGTGTATGTACTTGCCAGGTCAAAATGGCAGCTTAAAACTGCACACACAGACACTGCAATGGCAAGCCTGAGGCTTGTTTACAGGGCTACTTGTGTGGGTGGCACAATCAGTGCTGCAGGCCCATTAGTAGCAGTTGACTTACAGGCCCTGGGTACACACCGTGCAATGCACTAGGGACTTACTAGTAAATCAAATATGCCAATCTTGGAGAAACCAATCACCGATACATTTTAGACAGAAAGCATATGTAGTTTAGCACTGGTTAGCAGTGGTAAAGTGTCCAGAGTCCTAACGCAAACAAAAACAGGTCAGAATAAATAGGAGGAAGGTGGCAAAAGCTTGGGGATAACCCTGCAAAAAGTGCCAGGTCCAACAGGGAGAAAAGATGAGTTTTCACACCTCTCCCCTCTAACCCCCCCTCAATCTGCCAACTCAGAAACGGAGGTCGGACCACCACTTTTTGCTTGGCAGTAAGGCACACCCAAATCTGCGGAGAGGAATCCTTGGCGGACTCAGTGGGACTCAGGAGGGTTAAAGTCCATGAGATCACCAACATCTAAATCTGGCGGGCGGACCATCATGGAGTTGGACGAGTTTTCAGATGGAACTGACTGTGTGACTATTACCGCCAAGATGTAAATCAGGTCCTTTGTTCTTATTTGACCTAGACTTTAAAACTATTACAATTTCAGACCACACCACCATCTCGATCACCTTACGGATATTACGCATTTAATCTAAAGGTTGAACATGGCATATGAACATGGCAACAAGGTTCTGGATGATGAGGGAATCGTGCATGAAATCCATAAAGAACTAGCCTCATTTATACAGGAGAACTATGCTACTAACTCCGCCCCCATTAATCTCTGGGATACACTGAAGTGTTTCTTCAGAAGACAGGTGATAAATCACATGTCTAGGGAAAACAAAACAATAAAAGCCTCTTGGGACAAAGTAACTGCTGAGATTCAAGCTAAAGACTTGCTTTATAGGCATTCAAATGACCCCTCAGACAAGACTGCACTCAAATGTCTTAAATTGAATATTAATCCATTACCAGTAAACACACTCACTTATAAGTGCATTCCCCGAAAGGTAAGAAACTGTTCTACTTAAATAAGGCAGGTAGGTCAATAGTGGCATATCTGAAATTCAACAGTAACTCAGTTCTAATCTAGAGCATTAAAGACCACCAAGGTGGATTGCAGACAATAACCAAAGACACTCTTAAGACATTCCAAAGATTTTCTACTGTGCTCTACATCCCTAACATAAACACTCCTAAAGAGGCTTACTTAAAATTCATTTACAGTCTCCCAATAAAATCGATTTCTACTGATAACAAATCAATCGATA
This sequence comes from Pleurodeles waltl, assembly GCF_031143425.1. Classification (NCBI taxonomy): domain Eukaryota; kingdom Metazoa; phylum Chordata; class Amphibia; order Caudata; family Salamandridae; genus Pleurodeles; species Pleurodeles waltl. The sequence goes on along the minus strand of NC_090445.1, from coordinate 59,183,397 downwards.
GGGCAGAGATTACGTTAGCGATAAAGTTTATCCCAACTGGTAAAGCCCCAGGCCCGGATGGTCTTCCCATTAATTTGTACAGAACCTTCACTATCACGATTATGGATCCCTTAGAGTCCATCCTAAATAATTTTGCTGTCTCAGATTTAGGGGGTCATTCCGACCCCGGCGGGCGGCGGGGGGCATTCTGACTTTCCCGCTGGGCCGGCGGGCGATCTGCAAAAGATCACCCGCCGGCCCAGCGGGAAAGCCCCAGCAAAGAGGAAGCCGGCTCCGAGTGGAGCCGGCGGATTTGCTGAGGTGCGACGGGTGCAGTGGCACCCGTCGCGATTTTCAGTGTCTGCCAAGCAGACACTGAAAATCTTTATGGGGCCCTGTTAGGGGACCCCTGCACTGCCCATGCCATTGGCATGGGCAGTGCAGGGGCCCCCAGGGGCCCCACGAGACCCGTTCCTGCCAGCCTCTTCCTGGCGGTGTAAACCGCCAGGAACAGGCTGGCGGGAAGGGGGTCGGAATCCCCATGGAGGCGCTGCTTGCAGCGCCGCCATGGAGGATTCCTTTGGCCAGGGGAAAACCGTCGGGAAACCACCGGTTTCCCTTTTCCGACCGCGGCTTTACCGCCGCGGTCAGAATTGGCCAGGAAGCACCGCCAGCCTGTTGGCGGTGCTTCCACGGCCCCCGGCCCTGGCGGTCATGGACCGCCAGGGCCGGAATGACCCCCATAGTGTCTGGTACTGCTTCTTCGATCAAAATTGTTGTCATTTGCAAGCAAGGGAAAGATCATTCTGCCCCTAGGAATTTCAGACCCATTTTATTAATAAATATACAGGTGAAGATTTATGCAAAAAATCTGGCCATGCGGCTTGCACCCCTGACAGCTAAACTAGTCTATGTCACTCAGCCCTATATGTGGAGAAGGTCTTCAATAAGGTTTCCTGGCTGTAGCTAGAAGCCGCCTTATCCAAATATAAGCTAGGTGACTCCTTCATCAGAATGACCATGGCTTTGTAGTTTATTTTCTCTGCTGGAATTAAAATCAATGGTGCCCTGTCACACCCCTTTTCCTTACAGGGGTTACTTGCCAAGGGTGGCCACTATCCCCCTCATTGTTTCTTCTAGCTATCAATCCCCTCCTCTTAATCCTTGATGAATCCACAGAAATTGCAGGCATACAATTCGGTGATATGATCTGACAAGCAGCTGCGTATGCAGACAACATATTAAAATTGACAGAATCCCCTAATATAGCAATCCCAGCAATCCTGAATATTATAAGCCAGTTCGCAAAGTGTATCTGGATACTCTTTGCACAAAGATAAAATGGAAGTCCTACCCTTGAACATTCATTGTCACCCTTCCTGTGTCAGCAAATCCAATTTCCAATAGAAGTCTAAGGGGCATATTTATACTCCGTTTGCGCCGGAATTGCGTCGTTTTTTTTTACGCAATTTTGACGCAAAACTAACTCCATATTTATACTTTGGCGCTAGACGCGTCTAGCGCCAAAGTCCATGGAGTTTGCGTAATTTTTTAGCGTGGACACCTACTTTGCATTAATGAGATGCAAGGTAGGCGTTCACGTCTAAAAAATCGACTCCGAGGCATGTGCGTCGGATTTATACTCCCGGGCAAAATTCACGCCCGGGAGTGGGCGGGTCAAAAAAAATGACGTACGGCCGCTTTTGCGCCGTTTTTTAGCGCCTGCAAAAGGCAGGCGTTAAGGGACCTGTGGGCTCTGAAGGAGCCCAGAGGTGCCCTCCCATGCCCCCAGGGACACCCACTGTCACCCTTGCCAAGGCTGGAGGGACCCATCCCAGGGACATTAAGGTAAGTTCAGGTAAGTGTTTTTTTTTTTTTTTTGTGGCATAGGGGGGCCTGATTTGTGCCCCCCCTACATGCCACTATGCCCAATGACCATGCCCAGGGGACAACAGAAGTCCCCTGGGCATGGCCATTGGGCAAGGGGGCATGACTCCTGTCTTTACTAAGACAGGAGTCATTTCTATGGGGGTTGGGAGTGAAAAAAAATGGCGCAAATCGGGTTGAGGCAAAAAAATTGCCTCAACCTGACTTGCCCCATTTCTTGACGCCCAAGCTCCATTTTCCCCTACGCCGGCGCTGCCTGGTGTACGTCGTTTTTTTTAACGCACACCAGACGGCGCCGGCGGCTAACGCCGGCTAACGTCATTCAATAAATGCGGCGCCCGCATGATGCTTCAGAATGGCGTTAGCCGGCGCTAATTTTTTTGACGCAAAACTGCGTTAGCGCAGTTTTGCGTCAAAAAGTATAAATATGGGCCTAAATACGTGAAATATGTATGCATCTGGTTTGCAATGACCTCTCAGAATCAGTAGCTCAGAATGAATCAAAAACAGTAAAAAACATTAGAGATTTACTGCCCTGTGGATCCCTAAATATATCTCATGGCGGCACAGGCTAGAATCAAAATAATGGTGTCCCCACTAATCAACTTCCCGTTCTGGTGTACCAGGATTGTTTTCCTAAATATTGACAAATTATCCTCAAATATCTTTGGAGCAAGAGAATGGCTACAATTACCGTTAAAAAACTAAGGGGCATATTTTCAAGCCCCTAGTGCCACCTTGTGCCACGCCAGCGTCTCTTTTTTTTATGGTAAGGCAGCATTAAGGAGGCCTTTCTCTCAAAACATATTTACAAAGCTGCAATGCTTGCATTGCGACACTTTGTAAACTCTTGCACCGCATTATGCCTGTGCCAGGCATAATGTATTCAAAGGGGACGTTCTGACGCAGGGAGGCCTGAACAAATGGTGCAGTGAAATTTACAACATTTCAGTGTGCAATTTTTTCCTTTGTTTTTAATGCCTACTCAGAGCAGGCATTAAAATGAAGCACCCATTTTAATCAACTGGCCACCCTGTGCTTTGCTGCACTAGCTTCAAACTTTTTGGCGCTAGTGCAGAAAAACAGCACTATAGCATCAAAAATGTTGTCTCTATTGTCTTAACAACTGCCATGGTGCTCCGTATTGTAAGTATGGCGTAACCATGGTGTCTTTAGGTGGCGCAGGAGCAATGCAAGAAAAGTGTTGCATTGGACTGATGAGCCACTTTCTTGTAAATATGCCCCTAAGAGTTACCTTTAAGGATGTTGGATGCAAATTCCAAACTGGATCAATTGCCAAGCAGCATTTCTGGCAGCATAAGGGGCACAGCGGTTTGAAGTTGACGTCATCACAAAACCTGCATGACTCAATGTTAAGCAAACCACCAGCCACCCCTTTCCATTGGAAGCAAACTTGACTATGACCCACCACTCTTATCAGTACTCTAACAGGATTCTTAGGGAGCCAATCTAAGCTTTATTATTAGTAGATAAACCTTTTCATCCAATGCTCATAAATCCTACACCATATTGCTATGGATCAATAAAAGACTTCAGATTGCTAGTACCAGAATCATTGCCCCAATATGGGTTTGCATGGGTATCTCTTTAATAGAAGATCTTTATACAGACACCAAAGCCTTATCCTTTGCAGCACTCCAATCGAAACATGAGCTCTATAAATTTCTATGATTTCCTACAAATAAAATTGTAAGTCTGCAAGTGAGGTCCTTCTCAAAAATATACACTTCTCCCAATTATTCATCTCTTTCAAGTAGGGGGTTGTGTTGCATCCAAGGTCTACAAAGCACTTAATAAATCCACCACAAATGGTGACCCGTTCTATAAACCAAATGTTTTTCATACCTCTACACTAGAGGTTCATCACCGCTTGCTGCGGAAAACTGGTCCAACTGCCCTTGACTGCTTCAAAAGAAACTAATCCCTTCACTGATACAAATGACGGCCCTCATTACAACGCTGGCGGTCTGTGATGAAGTGGCAGTAATACCACCAACAAGCTGGCGGTAAATGGCGCCAAAATATGACCATGGCGGAAAGAGCTCAGACAGACAGCCACTTTAACACACCGACCGCCAGGGCGGAATCAACAGGCACCACAGCGGTAGCCGGCTACAGCCAGGCGGAAGTCAATGTTCCCCCCACCGTATTAAGACAACCCAATCCGCCACCTTTTCCGGGGCGGTACCAATGTAGTGCAGCTATTTTTAATATAGCTTCATGCACGTTAGTTTAATACACTAGGCCGCTGTGCACTTTGCCCTAGATATATTTTATTCAGATTCACACTGTTATTTTACAATAACCAGTTTGTACGGTCTTGTTTTTGTTTCTTCTATCACACTGTTTAGCTTAGTGCAGCACTGTGTTCTCAAATAATGCATTCTTGATTGCCCTGTGCTTCAGTCAAGGCTACAGTCTGGTACTTTGCCGGTAAACGTGGTAGAGGTTTAGTCTCCAGTATTCGTAGAAAATACACATCCTTACGTAGGGACATTTTCTTAGAACATCTGCGTGTTAGTTATAAAAATACTTCCTAGTCCTAGTATACGTCAAGAGGGAGATTCCAGCCAGGGACCGACAACTAGATGCTGAATGCCACGTTGCAGATGCTCATGCAGATTACAGGCCTTTGCTCAGGTATGAGGGTTGATGTCCTCCCGGGGGATCCTGAAAGACAGGCTTAGAGCTTAACACGCTGTGCTTGAAATATAACTTAGAGAGAAAATAATCTAGCGGCACTATGATCGCCTTATTCTTGTGCTTCACTCTCATCGTTACTATTTCAATTTTACTGTGTTGTATAGTTCTGGTTATTGCAGCTCACGCTTTGCTATCCAAAATGCAGTCGTTTTATTAAGCCAATCTTTAAAACTTAAACTGCCTTTGTCATGTATATATGAGACCGTACTGTGTATGAGAGAACCAGTTGTGACCTTAGTGACCACGACTTCCCTGAGAAGTACTAAGATGTCATGCGCTCGGCTGCCCAATTGTCTCTACCACTAGGCCGAGATGAGGCAGTGCTAGTTAGCCGGAGCAAAACCCGGATTTGGAGTGACAAGTGTCAACCATCGTGGGTTAGACTTAGTCCCCCACATGGTGAACGATCTTGCCGCTCAAAATCCAGTAGTCTCATTAGTATAATGAGAGCCTATGCGACACCAACGACATCAAAAGCCTGGCGGAAACACTGCACAGAAGGGAAACTACTCACCAGTGGAGACTCAGGGAAGAACCACGCCACCATGGAGCCTGAACTGCATATATTCCCAATGCTGTTCTACGTCCTGCTCCACCACGAACACCAATGGCGGTGAAGACGATGACGGTGAGTACAGCCGCCTAGCACACATTGGAGGGGGGGAGAAAAAAAGAAAGTGACACATGCAACACGCAACACCCCCACCCCTACCACCATACACACAAGCAGATGCAGTAACATAACATATACACCCCGTACCCCTCTGGAAAAGTTCAAGGACAACACGAATAGATAAAAGTGAGCGTAATAAGATAAATAAAGTAGTAATACGTGCATCCAATCTGAAAGTATATACATATGTACAAATCAAGGGACACCGCCCAGTTCTCAATGTTTGTGGGCCACAGGGCCAAGCCAGTGTGAATGCCCTCCAGAAATGCATTGGACTGTTGCATTTGGGTTGACAGCCCCTGGATGGCATTCACAATGGTTGACTGCCCAACAGAGATGGATCGCAGGAGGTCAATAGCCTCCTCACTCAGGGCAGCAGGCCTAACTGGGGCAGGGCCTGAAGTGCCTGGGTCGAAGGAGATGGCCACCCTCCTAGATGAGCGGGCACAGGCTACTCGCTGAGTGGCTGCTGGGAGGGCAGTGCTAGTACGGGAGTGGCGACTACACCTGTAGACGGGGTGGGCACAGAGGTGTCCGCCATCACCAGGGAGCTTCTATCGGAGGAGGTATCCATGTCCAAACTGTCCCCTCCAGTCTCCACTGTGGTGCTCCCCTTGCCCTCCGTCCCACTGGTGCCCTCACTGTCAGTGGACTCTGCCTCCTGGGTCCTGTGGGATGCAGCTCCTTCCGTCACCGGTGCCTCTGCTCCTCCACCAGATGATGCTAATGCACATAAGGACAGGATGACAAAACAAGAAAATGGGGGAGAGAGACAAAGGATACACTTGGTCAATAGCTGCACCAACACTACCGTTGGCGTACACAGCACCCTCACACACAGGGAACAGCCCTGCACACTATGCATGGCACTAACAATGCTAGTCACCAGGGCATGGGGAGGGACACATACCGCTCACTGCAGCATACCTGGGACCCTCACACCCCTGCCCAGTAGTGGATGCATACTAGCTAGGCTGGAGGACTATCACATCAGAACCTTGCCCAACAAGGGACCTACACTGCAATGTCAGCCCTGGCCTAGGGACACCCATAGGCACATCCCCCACCCAGATACCACCCACCAGACGCAAGTAGTAATGATGGGCACTGAACTCACCTCCTTGTTGCTGCTGTGATTCTCCCAAGTGCCCATCCAGCTCCGGATAGGCCACCGCCAGTATGTGGGCCATCAGGGGAGTCAGGGTTCGACGGGCACCTCTTCCTCGTTGGGAGGCCATCCCCGGCTGGGCCTCCGCCGTCTTCCATGCCCAGCGTCTCAGGTCATCCCACCATTTCCGACAGTGGGTGCTTTGCCTGCCATAGACCCCCAGGGTCCGCACGTCCTTGGCGATGGCACACCATCTACCCTTTGTTTGATGGGCACTGACTTGCAGAGGAAATATACACAGGGAAAGGTAATAGTTAGACCGTCCTGCCTGTTACACTCATGGCCCACCATAGCCCTCCCAACTTCTTACGCACAGACATGGCCCAGCATACATGCTGCACGCTTCCCAGGGCCCATCCACCAAACCCCCCTACATGAGGCCTTCAGACACACCACTCCATGCATTCATGCCCCATGCATCGTGCTCATACAGCAGTCCGTACTGGGGTAGGACCCCATCCGCCAGTCATTCCAACTCTGCAGAGGTGAAAGCAGGGGCCATTTCCCCAGTCACACGGACCATGGTATGTTCCAGACACAGGTCACAGTAGCACATGCAGTGTAGGTCCTTTCCTGTTGAAGGTCAGGTAGCAAGTGAGCCAATGGCAGTGACTTACTCGGCAATGCAGACTGTCTCCGCCGGCGTACATCACCATTGGCCACTGTAACCCATAGGACAATTATAACCAATGAGGAGTTGCATGGCGGTTCCCGACCGCGTCCCACAACGGTGCGCAACGTCAGTGGAATTACCTCACTTCCACCTGTCCCTCCATATAGGACAGGTAGACGCCATTTCAAGGGGGGTAGACCATGGATCCTAACTGCGTCACAGATCAAAATTATACATTCAAGACATACGCCACTAATATATTAATAAATCACATCATAGATTGAACTGTTGTGGCTACAATGTATATTTTATTATGGGCTCCTCACTCTTTTGCCCCATACATTGCAACCGCTGTGGATGAATAGGAGATGGAGACATCCCTCTGTGTACAGACCCCTGGTGGACTTGGCAACAATGGAGGACAGGCACATTATACTCACCTACAGACTTGACAGGGCCACAATCACAGAGCTGTGTGCCCAATTGGATCCTGACCTGATATCTGATATCCGTCACCTCACTGGGATCCCCCCTCTTGTGCAAGTCCTATCAGTGCTCCATTTCTTGGCAACTGGTTCTTTCCAAGTGGCAGTGGGCTTAGCAGCAGGAATGTCACAGCCAGTGTTCTCAATAGTGCTGACCAGAGTGTTGTCTGCCTTGATTAAACACATGTGCAGCTACATTGTTCTCCCTGAAGTGGAGGATTTGGCCACAATGAAGGCTGACTTCTATGCAATGGGACATATCCCCAACATCATTAGGGTGATTGATGGAACACATATTGCCTTTGTTCCCCCCCTGCCAGAATGAACAGGTCTTCAGAAATTGTAAAAGTTTTCACTCAATGAATGTGCAGATGTGCAGATGTTTCGCGGACCAGTACATCTCCCATGTCAATGCTAACTATCTAGGCTCGGTGCATGATGCATTAATCCGGAGGAATAGCAGCATCGCAAATGTGATAGCCCAACTCCAGAGGCACAGGGTGTGGCTAATAGGTGAGCCCTGGTTCCCACCAAGCAGCTGTTGGTGTATGGGTGTGGTGTGGGCCATACGGCATAGTGTGTGGCTAGAAGTTGTCCCTCGAAATTTGCAGGTGACTGGTTACCTCAACCTCTCATGGCTACTGACCCCTGTGAGGAATTCCAGGACAAGGGCAGAGGAACGTTACAATGAGGCACATGGGCGAACAAGAAGGATAATAGAAGGTACCTTCGGCCTTCTGAAGGCCTGGTTTTGGTGCTTCCATCTGACAGGTGGATCCCTGTGCTACTCACCCAAGAAGGTCTGCCAGATAATCGTGGCATTCTGCATGTTGCACAACCTTGCCTTGAGACCCCATGTGCCTTTTCTGCAAGAGGAGGAGGCTGGAGATGTCCGTGTGGCAGCAGTGGACTCTGTGGACAGTGAAGATGAAGAGGCAGAGGATGAGGATAAGGACAACCGAACTGCAGTGATACATCAATACTTCCAATGACACACAGGTAAGAGAGTGTTACTTCACATTTCATTGACAGTTTTGTGTTTGACATTGTCACTGGTAGGCTGTGAATTACCACTTCTATGCCCACTCAATATACCCTTTGGCAACTCTTTTTGCAGATATTGGTGCCCCACTATCACTCCTGGTGTGTTCACTGCAGCCAACTGCGGGTCTTTCCTATTTATACATTACTGTACAGTTGATTTGCAATGTTTAAACCTTGTTAAACGAATACATACTTAAATCATTTGACATACTCCATACTTGTATTTTTTCAAAGGGTGTTTATTTAAGTGCTATGAAGAAAAGGGGGTAGTGCAATGGGCTGGGGTGATGATGGAGGAAAGTCCAGTGTAGAGTCCATGCAGTATATGCAGTGTTATTATTTCTGTGTGTGACATATTGTGCATGGGTGGGTTGCCCTCTACGGTTGTTATTGCCCTGGCAGGTTTTCCTTGTATGAGTTGTTATGTGGTGGGCTAGGTGATTCTCCAGTGTGCATGCTTTAGTGATTGGTGTCCATGCAGGGGTGTGAGTGGTGTCCATCCATTGGTGGTGCATGCAGGGCTTGGCATTGGGATAAGTGAGATGTGATGGTGGGGTGTATGGGTAGTGGTGGAGTGATGGGAGTGAGGGTGGGGGAATGTGATCGCATGCAGGTAGGGGGGTGATAGAAATAGAGAGTTGACTTACCAGAGTCCAATCCTCCTGCTACTCCTGCCAGGCCCTCAGGATGCATGATTGCCAAGACTTGCTCCTTCCATGTTGTTAGTTGTGGGGGAGGAGGTGGGGGTCCACCACCAGTTATCTGTACTGCGAGCTGGTGCCTTGCAGCAATGGAACGTACCTTGCCCCGTAGGTCGTTCCACCTCTTCCTGATGTCATCCCTGGTTCTTGGGTACTATCTCAAGGCGTTGCTCCTGTCCACGATCCTCCGCCATAGCTCCATCTTCCTAGCAATGGATATCTGCTGCACCTGTGCTCCAAATAGCTATGGCTCTCCCTGGATGATTTCATCCACCATGAACCTTAGCTCCTCCTCAGAGAATCCGGGGTGTCATTGTGGTGCATTGGGTGTAGTGAGTGGTGTGTGTGAGGGTGTGCAGGGTGATGTTTTGGGGTGTGTGTTGTAAGGTGCGTGTGTGGTGTATAGGTGATGGTGGTATGTGGCTCTGGTTGTGTGAGTGGTCTTGCTGTCTCTCTCTGGTGCCAATGGTTTGTAGTCATAAAGGGTTGTGGGTAATGTGTGTGTGTGTTTTAAAGTGGTGTAGGTGTGTGGGTGTGGAGTGTGTATGGGTGTTATGTGGGTGTAGTTTGAACTATCCAATGTGGTATTGTTTTGTTTGAGTGTATGTATTTTGAGCGTGGCAGTATGTACCGCCAATGGTTTACTGCGGTTGAATGTCCGCCGTGGTGATTTGTGGGTCATAGGGTGGTGGGTGTTGTTCTGTTGGCGTAATGGTGTGGGTTTTGGTACCGCCAGTTTATCACTGACCTTTGGTTGGCAGACTTGTGTCTGTGGCTGTATAGTGACGGATTGGTGTGTGTGTGTCATAATATGGTGAACGAATATCCACGGCGGGGGTGGTATGTTGGCGGCAGTCAGCATGGCGGTAAGTGGAATTTACTGCCAATGTCATAATGAGGGCTGAAGTTCTTTGTATCTCACTTCCTTAATTGGACTCGTTCTAAACTCTTTAAACTAATACTCATAGAATCTGACACTTGCTGGTCTTATAAATCATTAACTGGTGATCTTGAACATATGTTCTTCTCATGCTCCTGCCTATCCTTTTTGGGTGGACATCACTTCTCAACTGAACAAAATTTTCAAAACCTTCATCTCATTGAACTTCCCAATGGTAATACTTGGGCCGCACTCAGTTATGCCATCTATCATGCTCCCATATTCAGATCTCACTCTACGTGAACTGCTGCTCACTATTGCTCTTATGGTGATACTGATTAACTGGACTTCCTTTAAAAATGTCTCTTATCAAACATGGTGGGCATGGGTTACTTATCTTAGAAGCACACATATAACCCAATTGCATTACAGTGTCACCCCTGTGCCACCACAATGTATAAGAAACACTAGACATCTTCATTCACAACTTGCAACAACCCTAAGGGAATCCTTCATTCCTGCTACACCTACATAAAACTCACATTCTGCCTCAATTGTGTCGGTCCACCAACTAGTTCACATGGCTCCCTCTCCTCTTCTCATATTTTTCCCTCTCTCGTAGCACCTTTCCACTTTCTTTTTGCTATCTCTATCTCTATTTTTTGTGTTGAACATGTCTCTGGATAGAGTGTACTTTTCTATTTTTCTCAGAAGAATGTTAATCTCAGCTGTTCATTACAATAAACAATCTTATACCAAACTTTGATCTCATCCTCCTATATCAATAATACCCAAAAGATGTCCTTTGACATCACCGCTGTCATTATTGCTGCTGTGCTCCTTAAGCCCCTAACAATTCCATGTATCAACATTTTGTGTTGCTATTTGTTTGTTGATTTACTTAAAACATCAAACAATGTTTAGAAAAAAAGGACTTAGGCCAGTGGCACCCAGATTTCCGGGAGCACCAATCAGATGCACCAGTGATTACAACATTTAAGCTTGTGGTCACATGGCACTGAAATATTGCAGAACGATGGTTTAAATAGTCTTAGGTTCTGCTTGGCCAGGCCGGGACACCCTCATGACAAGCACATCAGGGATCTTGTGGTTCCCAAAGGAGTGTTAGTGGCATCAATTCAAACTAGCAGATGGCTACAGTAGTTCGAAAGGTATAACATGTCCCTCCAACTAACCGTATTTGTTTTGCATTTGGTTGCATATAAGTGATCCCTGTCTGAAGTAGCATAGTGGACATAAAAAAATTAACTGAAACACAGTCCTAATTTATTGGCAGTGCTTTCCTCTTCCTTGGCCTAGTGGCTGATGTCAGACAAAGGGCAGCCCAATGGATAATCAAGAAGAACCTGCGTACAACCCTTGACCCTGCATTAGCAGGCAGGTCGCTCCCCACTCCGCCGCCCAGCGCCACCACGTCACCGTTCCGTTCCCTTGTCTCTCCCTGCTCCATTCCACTTCCCCAGCCGCTGCGTACCCTGCGGCCCCTCCCGCTTCCCTCCTCCACCTGACAGTTCTGTTCCCTTTGTCTCTCCCTGCTCCATTCCACTTCCCCAGCTGCTGCATCCCCTGCGGCCCCTCCCGCCTCCCTCCTCCACCTCACCGTTCCGTTCCCTTTGTCTCTCCCTGCTCCATTCCACTTCCCCAGCTGCTGTGTCACCTGCGGCCCCTCCTGCCTCCCTCCTCCACCTCACCGTTCTGTTCCCTTTGTCTCTCCCTGCTCCATTCCACTTCCCCAGCCGCTGCGTCCCCTGCGGCCCCTCCCACCTCCCTCCTCCACCTCTCCTCCGTTTCTTTCTTTTTTCCCGCCGCTGCCTTCCCCTGTGGCCCCACACCCCAGCCTTCCCATTCGTCCAGCAATCCCTCCTCCCAGCTGCCACTCCCTCCTTCCCCCCTTTATCTGCGCCGCGGCCGCGCAACTGGCACGCCAAAGGCAAGCCTGTCTGCACCCGTCCGCATCAAGTTTGCGCCCAGCGCCAGCCCCCTGGCCCTCGCAGACAAGCCTACTCCCCCCTCATCCTCCCCTCACTCAACCCAGGCCCTCACCCCACCTGCACCCTTTCCAGCCCCACACACACTCATGGCCCCTCTACCTGCCACACCTGTCATTTTTCCTGCTCCTCCTCCCTCACACCACACACCAACCACAGCGACCCACCCGACTACACACACAACACCCCCAACGTAACACACACCAGCTCTGCCCCCACCCCCACCAACCAGCCCCGCAGCACACCACCCCACAACCAGAACACACCCTGCAACAACACCCTCATGCACAACACCAACGCCACCCATCACAACCGCCTCAACTGCCTGCTCCTCAACACCTGCTCCCTTCACAAACATGCCATAGAACTCTGGGACCTCATCACATCACACTCACCCGACATCGCCTTCCTCACGGAAACCTGGACCAACCCCTCCTCGGAACCCGGCATAGCCATCGCCGCCACCAAGGGATACAAACTCCAACGCAAAGACCGCCTCAACAGACCAGGGGGTGGCATTGCCATCCTACACAGGGATACCATCAAAGTCACCACCAGCTCCCACAACACTACTGACAACACAGAACACATGCACTTCCTAATCCACATTACAACTCCACCCTCAGAGGTACACTAATCTACAGACCACCAGGACCATGCTCCACCTTCTGCAACACCATCGCCGACACCATCAGCTCGCATGCCCTCACCTCCACAGACTACATCCTCCTCGGTGATTTCAACTTTCACTTGGAGAACCTACAAGACCACAACTCATCATCCCTCATAGACAACCTCACCAACCTCGGGCTCAAACAACTAGTCACCGCACCCACCGACTCAGCAGAACACACGCTCGATGCAATTTTCACCTCAAGCCAACACATGGCCTACACCCACACCACCAAACTCCTCTGGACTGACCACCACTGCGTCCACTTCTCCTTCGCCAAACCCCCCACACACCACCTTAAATACACCACACCCTACCGCATGTGGGACAACATCCCCACAGAACGCCTGAACTCCCAACTGGCTCACAACTCCCCCTCCACACCAACGACCCCAACGCAGGAGCCCACAACCTCTCAAAATGGATCACCACCTGCGCAGACACACTAGCCCCCCTCAGAAAACACATCGGCACCCGCAACATCAAGAACGCCCCATGGTTCACCCCCGAACTCCAAGACTCCAAGCACAAATGCCGCCAAGCAGAGAAAATATGGCGACAAGAACCCTCCACAACCAACTTCTCCACCCTCAAAGCCACCATTCACACCCATCACCAACTCATAGGCACCGCCAAAAGAGACCACTACAAGACACGCCTTGACAACAACTCTCAAAACAGCAAAGAACTCTTCACCATGATTAATGAACTAGCCAAACCCAAAGACAGCAACATAGACCCTTCACACACACAGCCCCTATGTGACGCACTCTCCAACCACTTCCACCACAAAATCCTGGACATCCACAACAGCTTCATACCACACACACCTACCGCACACACCCCTCACTCACCCAACTCAACCCCCACTCATGATCCCCCCACCACACTCACTACCTGGGCCCCCACCACACACGAAGAAACCAAAAAAAAACATGAACTCCATCCGCTCTGGATCCTCCTCCGACCCCTGCACACAGCGCATCTACAACAAAGGCAGCCCAACCATCGCCCCCATACTCTGCGAATTCATCCACTCCTCCTTCGACGACACCACCGACCCAGACCCCTGGAAGAAAGCGGAAATCACCGCTCTCCTAAAAAAAAACAAAGCCGACCCAGAGATCCTCTCCAACTATCGCCCCATCTCCCTCCTCCCCTTCCCCGCCAAGGTTGCCGAAAAACTAGTCAACACCCACCTATCCCACCACCTCTAAGAAAACAACACTCTTGACCCCTCCCAATCCGGGTTCCGCAAGAACCACAGCATGGAAACCGCCCTCATCGCATGTACTGACGACATTAGGACCAAAGTCGACAAAGGCGAGACCGTCGCACTCATCCTTCTAGACCTCTCCGCAGCCTTTGACACTGTCTGCCACCACACACTCCACACACGCCTCCACAACATAGGAATTCGCACAAAGCCTTAGACTGGCTCACCTCCTTCCTCACTGACCGGACCCAGAGAGTCCGCCTCCCACCTTTCCACTCCACCACCGCCAAGATCATCTGCGGAGTCCCCCAAGGGTCCTCTCTCAGCCCCACACTCTTCAACATTTACATGATCCCCCTAGCCAACCTCCTCTGATCACACGGAATCACTATCCTCTCCTACGCAAATGACACCCAACTCATCCTCTCCCTCACCCGCAACCCCACCACCGCCAAAACCAACGTACACGCAGCTGTCCTCAACACCGCCAACTGGATGACAACTAACCACCTCAAGCTTAATTCCAACAAAACCGAGATCATCATCTTCGGCCCCAACAAAACCATATGGGACGACTCCTGGTGGCCCACCGCCCTAGAACCCGCACCCACCCCCGCAAACCACGCATGCAACCTCTGCATCATCCTGGACCCCTCCCTCTCCATGACACAGCAAATCAATGCTCTTATCTCCTCCTGCTGCCTCACACTCCGCACTCTAAAAAAATCCTTCAAATGGATTCCCCCAGAGACCAGGAAGACAGTCACCCATGCACTCATCAGCAGCAGACTAGACTACGGTAACGCCCTCTGTGCCGGCACCACACTCAAACTCACACGCAAACTCCAGAGAATCCAGAACACAGCCGCGCGCCTCGTCCTTGGCCTCCCCCGCCATGAAAGAATCTCACCACACCTCAAAACCCTTCACTGGCTCCCCATAAACAAGAGAATCATATTCAAGATCCTCATCCACGCACACAAATCCCTCCACAACACTGGCCCGACATACCTCAACGAAAGAGTGAACTTTCACACTCCCACTCGCAACCTCCGATCAGCCAACCTCGCCCTAGCCACAGTCAACCGCATCCAGCGCACCACCACAGGAGGCAGGTCCTTCTCCTACCTCGCCCCCAAAACCTGGAACTCCCTCCCCACCCACCTCTGCAAAACCAAAGACCTCCTGCTTGTCAGAAAATACCTCAAAACATGGCTGTTCGAACAGTGACCCTCCTGCCCCTCCTCCCCCACCAGGCGCCTTGAGACCCTTACGGGTGAGTAGCGCACTATATACATTTTTTTGATTGATTGACAAGTCAGGGGCAGTTATCTTGAGCTCTCCAACATGCTACATGGCCTCTTTCTATGATGCAGTGTTTTTTGGGGAAGTATCTAATTATTGTCATCTGGACTGTTTATCTTCTTGGCATTTCCTCACGTCAAAAGGTTTGATGCCACCCCCAATGGATCAGCAGCAAAGTCCTCACCCTGGCACAAACTGTCATCTTTGTTTCAACTCTAGTCAACAACTGTAACAAACACTGGCTCCTTAGGGTGAGCATATATGTGAAATAGTGAGCATTGGCAGAAGCCAATGTTCATTTAAAATTGTGTGCCACTCATAAATTGAGATCTATCTTCCAACGAGAGCCAGAAACATTTTGTTGTCACTTTTCCAGGCACAACAAAAGGAAGAAGTGGACTGAACTTCTCTTGCCACATCTCAACAACAAAGGAAATGTTGCTTGGCAGAACAGGATTTATATCTACACAAAGCACACAGGGTTCCAAGCACACGGGCACAAGAAATCTGGGGGCATATTTATACTCCGTTTGCGCCAAATTTGCGTCGTTTTTTTCGACGCAAATTCGACGCAAAACTAACTCCATATTTATACTTTGGCGTTAGACGCGTCTAGCACCAAAGTATGAGGAATGAGTGGCATTTTTTTGCGTGAACGCCTTCCTTGCGTTAATGAGATTCAAGGTAGGCGTTCCCGTCTAAAAAAATGACTGCGACGCAAATGCGTCGTATTTATACTCCCGGGCAAAAATCACGCCCGGGAGTGGGCGGGGCAAAAAACCCCGCATTTGCGCCTCTTTTTAACGCCTGGTCAGGGCAGGCGTTAAGGGACCTGTGGGCTCAAAATGAGCCCACAGCTGCCCTCCCATGCCCCCAGGGACCCCCCCTGCCACCCTTGCCCACCCCAGGAGGACACCCAAGGATGGAGGGACCCATCCCAGGGAAGAAAAGGTAAGTTCAGGTAAGTATAATTTTTTTTTTAAAATAATTTTCTTTTGGCATAGGGGGGCCTGATTTGTGCCCCCCTACATGCCACAATGCCCAATGACCATGCCCAGGGGACATAAGTCCCCTGGGCATGGCCATTGGGCAAGGGGGCATGACTCCTGTCTTTACTAAGACAGGAGTCATGTAAATGGCGTCTGGGCGTCGTTAAAAATGGCGCAAATCGGGTGGAGGCGATTTTTTTGCCACTACCTGACTTGCCCCATTTGAAGACGCCCATACGCCATTTTCCCCAACGCCGGCGCTGCCTGGTGTACGTGTTTTTTTTCCACGCACACCAGGCAGCGCCGGTCTGCTAGCGCCGGCTAACGCCATTCAATAAATACGGCGCCCGCATGGCGCTTCAGAATGGCGTTAGCCGGCGCTAATTTTCTTGGCGCAAAACTGCGATAGCGCAGTTTTGCGTCAAAAAGTATAAATATGGCACCTGGTCTGGTGTGGAATTACCATGCCAGGTAGACAATTTTAGGGTCTTTGATGTGCTGGCATCAGATTCTGTTACAAGAATGAGGAAAGTCAGGAAGCTATTACCTTGGTCTAGGGAACCTTCCTCTAGTGCCACCAATATTGTATCTTAATAAGTGTTACCTCCCACATAGGTTTCAACACACCACATATATGACAACCATGCCCAATGCACATTCAGAGGAAGTGAATACAGTAAATAACCCCAAGTTTTGGGGTATGAAGATCTTTTACTAAGAGAAACGTTATCCACTTCCACCAGGGACATAGGTGAAAAGGTCTGTGCCCATGCTGCATCACAATACTTCCACCAGCCAACAGTCTTCCAATACCCTTATGAAGGGGGTGGTGGCACCCTCCTCTGTAATGGCCTATACCCAAGCCACATCACAATACTTCCAAAATCCATCAATCTTCCTAGTGCTTTATTGGTGGTTGCACCCTCTTATAGGAGAGGGATTGTTTAGATGTACTCCAGTACACTAAAGTCGTGCACTTCACTGGAGGAGCAAAAAAGAATGCATAGGCCCTCATTATGACATTGGTGGTAAATATTGAATACCGCCATGTTGACTGCTGCCAACATACCGCTGCAAAGGCGAACATCCTTCTGCCAGATTATGACACAGACACTGCTATGTCATAATATGGTGGGCGGATCCTTGTATTCCGCCTGCCTGAAGGGGCTACCGTGTGTTCAGTAGTTGTACCGCACTGGCGGTTAGGGTGGTAAATTGGCTGTCTATGGGAGGGATCACTGCACTGGTCATTATCTGGCGGTCATTAACACCGGCCTGGTGGCGGTACTACAACCATCACCGGAGTGGCAGTCACCTGACCGCCAATGTCATAAAAACCACCATTGTTCTTATTATGTGTGTTAATTGTTAAGTACTTTACTGCTTTGATAGTAACCTTTGAGTTGTATGTAAAGCACTATAACACCTCACAGATTAGGTGTGCTAAATGCAAATATTGTAGAAAGAAACAGGTTGTAAATATGGCTCCCAATTTGTGCTCACACATTTTTGCAACCCGGATCTAATTTTGTTATGCTACCTATGTGCCAATAGGTCATGTCATAAAGCCTGCAGACGTGAAGCGGATGCTTAGGGGTCACAGAGTGTCCTGCATAATGAATAATAATTAAGCAGGTCACTGTTGGCTACCAGCTCTGGGATGTTGGCCTCAAAGAAAGAGAAGACCACCATGCCTGGGTTTGAACTCCAAAACAGAAAACTTTGTTTTTTAATACATCATGTTCTATAAAGAAAATAGTGCTGTTTTCAGTTCCCCAGGACCAATGCCTGATCTATCTACACAGGTCCACCTGACACAACTTCCGAAGGGGAAGCTGGCCCCCGTTTCATAGCTCCTCTCTTACCAGCATAGGGTGTTGAGGATATTGGAGCACTTTACATCATTCACACATGCGAAGATAATGAATCATAGGTGTGGAAATAAGTGTAAAGAAAATGCTGGATTCACATGCCATCCATACTGGTAATCATTTTTTAAGAGTGCTTAGTCTGGTAAAGCATAAACTCAGGATTCAGAACGTAACACAGAGGTTAGAGTTGACTTCACTAATAACAATTTATTTCTACCAAAACAAGCCCTTTTTAGCAAAATTAGGATGATGAAAGACTGGGAAAAAACATAACTTTCTAAACTGTTTGCATGCAGCTCTTTGATGGCAGTTCATAGCTCACTGCGCTAGAATATGATTGTAATTTAGGAACTGCACAGTAACAAAAGGATCTCTAGGACAAAAACAGTATCCCTCTGAAGGAATGAAGGTCATCACCGAACGGATGAAGAACAGCTCTCTGAATCTGAATTCCAACAAAACTGAGGTCCTCATCCTTGGTTCCACCCCCTCCGCATAGGACGACTCCTGGTGGCTTGCCACACTGGGAACCGCACTGACACCCATTGACCATGCATGCAACCTGGGATTCATCCTGGGCTCATCACTATCAATGACCCAGCAAGTCAATGCCATCTCTTCCTCCTGCTTCAACACCCTCCGCATGCTTCAGAAGATCTACAAATGGATCCCCACTGAAACCAGAAGGACGGTCACCCAAGCCCTCATGAGCAGCAAACTGGACTACGGCAATGACCTCTACGCAGGAACCACGGCAAGCTCCAGAAAAGACTGCAACGCATACAGAACACCTCTGCATGCCTCATCCTGGACATCCCCCACCACTGCCACATCACAGCCCACCTGAGAGACCTACACTGGCTCCCCATCAACAAGAGAATCACGTTCAAACTCCTCACCCACGCTCACAAAGCACTGCACAAAACCAGACCAGAATACCTCAACAGATGGCTCTCCTTCTATACCCTGACCCGACAGCTTCGCTCTGGTGACCTTGCCCTCGCCACCTTCCCACGCATCCACAGAATGACTGCCGGTGGCAGATCGTTCTCCCACCTCGACGCCAAGACGTGGAACACTCTTACCACCCACCTGCGACAGACACAGGACCTACTTACCTTCAGGAGACACCTTAAGACATAGTTGTTTGAGCAGTAGCAGCCCCCCCCTCCCATCAGCACCTTGAGACCCTCACGGGTGAGTAGTGCGCTTTACAAATGCTCTGATTGATCAATTGATTGATTGATTGAGCTATGCGCATAAAATACTATTCTGGAATATGCATAGTACACATTCTTTGCAGCAGGCATATTAACCTGCTGCTCTACCTTAGATGAGTCAAGACTGTCACTAGTCAAAAACCCTATCTCTCTCCAGCAGGTACATTAATCACCAGAGTTATCACACCACTTTTATTGTTGCCTGAAAACTGTTGGATATACAAGGCTCTCTGCAGTGTTTTTAAAACTGCTGCACTGCTACAAATTCACCACCCTGGTAACAACTGTGGCCCTCCGTCCGTCCAGCCTCCTGGGGAAACACCAGATGCCTGGTACCATCGTGTTAACCTTCTTTTGAAGTGATGTTAGCAATTTTAACACCTAAGTTCTTGATAGAGGGGATTGTTTTATCTCTTAGTCAAGGCAACCAGAAAGGTAACTCTCATAGTGGTGATGATCTGTAGGGGGGCAACATTTCTTTTTTGAACCATCAGATCAATTGTCTCCTTTGCTTTTGCTTTCACATTTATGATGCTTTTATAAACACATGGATAATCTCTACTCCTTTCTCTGGATATCAGCAAAGACTGAGTCCCTCATCGCTCACCACTCGGACACTTAGGTCCTCATTTTGATCTCGGCAGTAAAAACCGCCAAGATCAGCGCTGAAGACAGAAGACCACCAGCACGACTACCCTCCCGCTGGCCATACAATGCTATCCCTGCTGGGCCAGCAGGTGGAAACAGTGTTTCCGCCCACCGGTCCAGCAGGGAAAAGGGCTATAACATTGACAGCGGCTCCAAATGGAGCCGCCGCCAATGTTGGTGTGCGGTGGGTGAAGCAGCCCATAAATTGGGTAGTGACCTGCGTGATGGGGCACTGCACGGGGGCCCCTGCACTGCCCTTTCCAAGTGCATGGCCAGTGTAGGGGCCCTCAGGGGGCCCTGGAGCACCCCTTCCACCTCAGGAAGGGACGCTCCAGGGAAAGGCTGGTGGAAAAAGGGATCATTATCCAGCGCTGCAAGGGATAATGAGTTCCTCCCCTGCCAGGCTGCCTGGCGGCGGTAGCCTGGCGGTGGCCCGCCTGTGGCATAATATGATGATTCAGACCGCCGTGCTGGTGGCGGTCTTTGCCGCCGCCGCCAGCATGACGGTCTGAACCGCTGGGGTTCATAATGACCCCCTTAATTTCTGCCCATTTCACATTTGTGATAGATGTACAATGCCCTACCTATCGACCATATGTAGCACACAGGGCCGAGTTTAGTGTTAGTGGTGCCTGGTGCGACAATATTTTTTGGTGCCCCCCCATGACCACCTTCTCCATGGATCCCTTCAATATCACTGTACAACAGTGCCCCTCATCTCTCCATAGACCCTCCTTCACATGTGTTTCATTTGTTTTATAGCACTCCTGATAACACGGTAGGGTGTCAGAGCACTTTACATCACACACACATCATACAGAGACAGTGAATCAAACGTGTAAATCAGACTATAGTAAGTGCTGCACAAGACAATGAAGATTGCAAGGTGTAGGAACCACATGTTATCCAGTAGTCAGTATGTTTGGGAGAGTTTGAGATTGTTTGGTCTGAAGAAACACAAACTCAGGATTTAGGACATATTTCAGTGGTCGGGGAGGCTTTACTAATAAGAAGGTATTTCTACCTAAACTGACCCTGACTTAGCAACATTAGAATAATGAGATACTAGGTGAAAACACTGTTTGAGTCTATACCACTCAGTGTGCAGGCAGCTTTTTGATGACAGTTCTTAGGTAACTGTGTTTTATTAAGATTGCAACTAAGGAAATGCAAGTAACAACTGTGACCAAAGCAGTAACCTACTGAGCTATCTAAGTAAAATACAGTTCTATGAACTGCACAGATATATTCACAATCTTTGCAGCAGAGATATTAACTCTACACTACTTTATTATCTCCATCAGGAGCATTAATCGCCAGTGTTATGCCAACATTTTTATTGTTGCATGAAAACTGCTGGACATACAAGGAATTCTGCAGCAGGTGCTTTTAAAACCATGCTATTTCTAAATACAGCACCCCTCAAGGTCAACGTCAGCTGCACACATAGGGGCTGCACACTGATGTCTGTGAAATACCAGATCAGGGAGAGATTTCCCTTCTCCCACGAACCCCCTGAGCTGTATGAGGTGATTTAGGTGGTTCTTCTCTCTCTAGACACTGACAGGGGTTTCTGATGCTGACGCCTGTGTAATACCAGATCTTGTAGGGTGTTACCAGCTGTCACTGATCCCTAGAAGTGCTGCACATGCTGATGCATATACAATGACATCCCAGACTGATATTCTCACTCTCTCCCAAACACCTCCCAAGGACCTCCAGAGAGGTTGCATTGTAATAATATCTGTTTAACAGCTGTTCAGGCAGATGTTCTTATTCTGTCTCAGACCCACAGAGCAGCTGGACATTAGCAGTAACTGCACAATGCTATATCCGTCAGGGTGCTACACATGCTGGTGCATGTGTAATAACGGATTAGGATTTCACAGACCACAAAGGGAGTACACATGCAGCACAAATCTACAGCCTGCACATGTTCCATTTCTCTTACACAGACCCCACTGTGGTTTCACATGCTCATGAACACACAAATCAAGAAGTCATAAAGCACACTTGGAGTCTTGGAAGAACAGGCTTCAGTTACCTGCAAATGTACGGGCCCATCTCCAGTCTAGGAAAAAATAGATATTATTAATATTATATACAGCATACTCAGAAATTCAACTTTTTCGAACAATCATAGATAAACTAATAAGATGAGGCTGACATATTGGAAGTAGTTATGCTCTGGAATATCAGTATGTCAGTCAATTCTTTGTAACGTGTTTATGAAAGAGACAGTGGAGCACCTTCACAGTGTGAAATGCCTGTGGGATGCTTGCATTCATGCTGTTCTTGGGCTCTGTGTCACTTCTTGTCATGCATTCAAAATGCATACAAGTGGAAGATTAATTTAATTCCATATACTTTTAGATGCTCAGTGGATTGTGGGATTACAGTGCTGAGTAGTCAAATATGGTAGTGTCCAATTTTATTGCAGGAGACCTGAATAGTGGCATATTTTTATGATACCAGCTGTGTAAGTGTTTGAGTTAAAGTTTGTTGGTATCGGAATTTCGTTAATGTTGGAAATGGGGTCTCTGGTTGGCAGTCAGTTTGCACTCTGTCCAAGCAGGGACCCTCACTATAATCAGGGTAAAGGAGAAACACACCGAGTTAACCCCCACTCACCCCCTTGGTAGCTTGCCACAAGAAGAAAGGCTTAACCCAGAAACAATGTGTAAAGTATTTGTACCAACACACACAGTAAAATCACTACAAAACACTACAAAATGGACACCACACCTGTTTAGAAAAATAGGTAATATTTATCTATATCAAATAAGATGAAAACTATAAAAATCCAACATACACAAGTCAAGATATGAATTTTTAAAATAATAAGGGCCAGATTTAAGGAAAAGTGATGCAGCGCGGTGCTGCAGCAAAATTGGCAGTGCCACGGCACTTTAGAAATGCAGGGATACGCCATATTTAAGTGAATAAGATGCACCCATGCATTTCGCCCTGCGCTGGGGCTAAATTTAGCTGCCAGCAGCAATGCAGGTATCGTTGTACCATTTGCAAGGATGTCTGCATTGAGGGGTGTGATCGTTTATGTCCCTTCCTGCAGATAAACAATCACAATGCTGCACACACAGAAGTGCTAAAGCGTCATTTTCAAATGATTGTTTATGTGAGGAAGGGACACCTTCCTGCACATAAACAATCATTTCTGGCATCTTACTCTTTCTATGCGTGCTGCAGAATGTAGCACGTATAGAAAAAGCAAAAAACAAGGAGGAATCAAAGTATTCCTCCTTGTTGCGCTCTGCATCAGGTTTACAAAATTTCATAAATCTGAGGCAGTGTCAAAATGCATTGAGTGTTGCTGTGGCATGCCCACAGTAACACCTATTGCACGCCCCTTCCACGCACAGTGCTGCGTTTGAAGGGGCCATGTTTACAAGGTGGCGTTAAGCCACAAAAAATGGCCTAACGCCACCTTGTAAATACGGTGCAGTGTTTAGCGCCACAGGTGCGTCACAAAATGTGACTCCTCTATATCGCTAGGGGGCTATAAATATGGCCCTCAGTGTCTTACTCCATAGAAAAAATGGAAACATTGATCTTACACAAAGTACTTGGTTTGCGTCAAAAATAAAGCTGCACAGGTGAGCGTGCATTGGAAAAAGAAGCGATGCGTCGATTCCCTTACTTGCAAGTAAGACATGCGTTGTTTTTTCTCCTGTCGGTTAGGCGATGCATCGTTTTTTTCTCCCACAAGAGAGTGATGAGTCGCTTCCTGAATGGGGACCTCGGGTCCGTGCAGGCTTGCGATTGTTCCCGCCCAGCGATGTTGCGTGTGAAATCCGGTTGCGCGGTGTTGGAAAACTGCACTGCATGGGGCTAGCATTGTTATCAGTAGCTGCAAGCGGGTGTTATGTCGTTTCTCCAGCCGCGATGCTTCAATCTCCCAGCCGTGATGCAGATGGAGCGTCGATTTTATCCACAAAGCGGGTTGTGCATCAATTAACAGCCGCGTTGCAGATGGTGCGCTGAATATTTTCCCGCACGGTGGTCTGTGCGTCGATTTCTGTCCTTTTCAACCAGTTTCAACTTTCAAGGCCCCAGAGACTGGATGGGGCACCACTTGGCAGGCAGGAGTCTCAGCAGAGAGTCCAGGTGCTGGCAGAGGAAGTCTTTGATAGCCCTGAGACTTCAAAACAGGAGGCAAGCTCAGTCGAAGCCCTTGGAGATTCTTCAGAAGCAGGAATGCACAAGTCCAGTCTTTGTCCTCTTTCAGGCAGAAGCAGCAACCGCAGGACAACCCAGCAAAGCACAGTCACAGGCAAGGGGGACGTACTCCTCCTACAGCTCTTCAGCTCTTCTCCTTGGCAGAAGTTCCTCTTTATCCCAGAATGAATCTGAAAATGTTGGGTTTTGGGTCCACTACTTATACCCCTTTCTGCCTTTGAAGTAGGCAAACTTCAAAGGAAAGTCTCTGTTGTTCACAAGATCCTGCCTTGCCCAAGCCAGGCTCCAGACATACATCAGGGGGTTGGAGACTGCATTGTGTGAGGGCAGGCACAGCCCATTTAGGTGTAAGTGACCACTCCTCCTCCACTCTAGCTCAGATGGCTCATCAAGATATGCAGGCTACACCCCAGCTCCCTTTGTGTCACTGTCTAGAGGGGATTCACAAACAACCCAACTGTCAGTCTGCCCCAGACAGGCAATCCACAAACAGGCAGAGTCACAGAATGATTGAAACTAGAAAATGCACACTTTCTAAAAGTGGCATTTTCAAACTGACAATGTAAAAAAACTTCACCAAAAGATGTATTTTTAAATTGTGAGTTCAGAGACACCAAACTCCACATTTCTATCTGCACACAAAGGGAATCTGCACTTAAATGTTGTTTAAGGGCAGCCCTCGTGTTAACCTATGGGAGAGATAGCCTTGCAACAGTGAGAACTGAATTTAGCAGTATTTCACTGTGAACACATCAGTACATGTCCCACCTTTAACATACACTGCACCCTGCCCATGGGGCTACCTAGGGCCTACATTAGGGGTGCCTTACATGTTTAAAAAGGGGATGTTTAGGACTGGCAAGTGGGTACACTTGCCAGGTAGAATTGGCAGTTAAAAACCAACACACACAGATACTGCAGTGGCAGGTCTGTGCCATGTGTACAGGGCTACTAATGTGGGTGGAACAATCAGTGCTGCTGGTCCACTAGCAGCATTTGATTTATAGGCCCTGGACACCTCTAGTGCCCTTTACTAGGGACTCACTAGTAACTCAAATATGCCAATCATGGAACAGCCAATTACACATGCAATTTACACAGGAGCACTTGCACTTTTGCAGTGGTCAGCAGTGGTAAAGTGCCCAGAGTACCAAAAACAGCAAAGACAGAGTCCAGCACACAGTCAAAACATGGGAAGCATAGGCAAAAAAGGCAGGGGAGACCACGCCAAGGATACCAGGTCTAACAGTTAGTTTTGTGGCATTGCTAAATGTGGAGGACGATCTGCCAAAGAAAGTTCCTCTACCAGACAAACCTTATGTAACCTTATCTATACACAGGAAGTGGTTATCCAAAAACGGTGTGATTGATCTGGACAACAAGGTTCTAAATTGGACACCCCTATTTAAGATTTAGGTGGTCATTACAACCTCAGCGGTATTTTAACAAGACCGCCGTGCGGAAGACCGCCAGTAGTGGAGGTTTGCCGCTCGGCGTATTATGACCGTTGGCTGCCCTCCGTCGTTTTTCCGACGGAGAGCCGCCAGCAGCCATACTTGCGGGTGGTGGGGAAGTGGAGGTTGCTCCACCTCCACTCCAACAGAACACCACCTAGCTAATCACGTCCTGTGATTCTGCGCGGCGGTGTTCTGTTGGCGGTGTGGTGTCAGTGGAGCTGACCCCATGGCTCCCGTCCCCTCCCGGCGGATCGACGGAACAGGTAAGTCGATCATCCGTTAGGGGAGGGGGGTGGGGGGGTGTTGTGTGTTGTGTGGGTGCATGGGGGTGTGCGTCTGTGTATGTAGGGGGGTGTGAGTGCGTGTATGCTTGCAGGGGTGTTGCGTG
Source organism: Pleurodeles waltl (assembly GCF_031143425.1). Lineage (NCBI taxonomy): Eukaryota > Metazoa > Chordata > Amphibia > Caudata > Salamandridae > Pleurodeles > Pleurodeles waltl. Next base: position 59,157,270 of record NC_090445.1, on the reverse strand, counting down.
TTTTGAGAATGAGTGAGTGTATGTCTGTAGATATGTCTGTGTGGATGTGTGCGTGAATGTGTGAATGTGGGTGCACGTGTCTGACTGTGTGTGTGGATGTTGGCATGTATGTTGGTGTGTGTGGCTGTATGTGTGTTGGTGGTGCCTGCGTGCGTGTCGGGTGTGTATGTGTAAGGTAATATCGGGGTTCGGGGTGGGGAGTGGGGCCCTGCCACCTTTGGGGGGTGGCAGGGGTGGTGGGGGGTGTAGGGGAGGGAGTCGGGGTGGGGGAGACCCTTATCAGTGCCAGGGAATGAATTCCCTGGCACTGATAGTGCTTACAGCCATGGATTTCATGGCGGTTCCTACCGCTGGAAATCCACGGCGGTCAGCTGGGTCAAAATAGTCAAATAGTTTTCTTTCAATTTTTTAAGAGTAGGCAGTGGTCCGTGGGATGCTCATAAGGAATGCTTTTACAGACATTCACAAAGGGGAAGGGGCCCCTTGGGGACCCCTTGACATTTGCAAATGAGTTGCCACCAATTTAGAATTGCTGGTAACCTGCGAATGTTTTGCAACCGCATTTCAGTCACAAAACATTCAAACATATCACTCCGCTTCGGCTTTCATTCCTAATACAAAATTGCAATGCCAAATTGCAATTCAGTCACAAGTTACCCAATCACAATTTTGCATTGGAACATGCCAAACAGCTTTTTAGCAGTCACAAACGGACTGATTCTGCAAATGGAACCAACTGTGACCCCTTAAAAGCTAGGATCATCTGGCCCTTGGTTCTCTTTCTACTGCTCACTTCTTTTTCATCTCCGGGCATTCTGTGCTGCTTGTTGCATATTCCTCAAGTCCACAATAAAAGAAAACACTCCAAAAAGTTTGCAAATAAACTAAAACATAAAAAAGGTTCTTTTAGAACCTACTTTCACGGTTAAAAGATAGAAAAAATTATGTTGTTTGTCATGCAAGTATCTAAATGGGAATTTTCTCTAGCAGGTTATAATGGTGAATAAAGGCTCTGTTTACTGTTGTAGACATATTGTAAAGGGAAAAGCCTATAACAAGAGAGTAGCAATATATTGCCTATTATAACCACCTTCAGTTGTCTTTAAAATTATTAGGACATTCTGCCTTATGAAGATAAACTGTCCTACTTAATTATACAGCACTGCTTCAGGGTGCACCTGCCATTAAATACTCCCTCCATCATTGTGGGCCTGTGAGAAAGGTGAAGATGTACAACAAGGGAGCACACCCTTAATTAATTAAGAACAGAGGCCTGCATTCAGCTTCCTACAGCTCTGAAGCATTTGTTTCACATGTATTTGCGCAATTGTGCAACATTTACAGCAGTGTGCAGATCTACAATTGAAAAGTGTTGAACATACACAGCAACAGGAGTGAAGCAGGATACAAAGAGGTCCTATTTCCTGTCTGGGTTTAACCAAAATAGTTTCTGTGTTTAGCCAAGATAGAGCAAGTTTCCTCCCTCCATCGCTCTGAGGCTCCAAAGACACTGTGAGCTATGGCAGAAGGGAAAGGTGTAGGGTCCTGTGTGCTGTGGTCCACTGTCTCCACTTCTTTCTCTCGTGCCACATGTCTTGGAGAGGCAAGGGAAAGAGAGGTAGAACCTGTGGATTCAGACATTGTAATCTTGAAAGTAGTGGACCTTTCGCAACATGTACAGTCTGCTGCTGGTCTATTGTCTTCAGTGGAGCTGTCCTCTGACAGCGTCTGCCACTCCCCACAGCACAGCTCCACCGCTGTGCTGCTGTCCCCTGAGCTACTCCGTAAGCTCTGCTGTGGCGAGTGCAAGGCCCTCCTCCACCCGCAGGCTCCTGCCTGCGCCTCATCCCCGGTGGCCGAGTGGTGAGCCTCTGTCCGTCTCTGCCTCCTTTCTGCTATTTCTGCTTTTTGCTTTTGATTTCTACTGTTTGCTTCTCTTTTCTGCTTTTTGCTTTTTTGCCTTTCATTCTGCCTTTGCTCTTACTCTGCTTGCATTTTGCTCTCATTCCCACTTCCTGCTGCTGCTTTGCCCCTGCGGCCCTGCCCCCTCTCAGTGTTGCATTTCTTACCTCTCGCCTCGACGCTGACCAGCCCTCGCAGTTCCACCAATGTGCTGCTGGCCCCCATGCTGCTCCACAAGCTCTGCTACAGCGAGTTCGAGGCCATCCTCCACCTGCAGGCTTCTGCCTGCGCCTCACCCCTGGTGGCCCAGTGGTGAGGGTCTGTCTGTGTCTGCCACTTTTCTGCTGTTTCTGCCTTTTCCTTTTGATTTTTGCTTTTGCCTCTCTATTTTGCTTTTTATTTTTTTGCCTTTCATTTTACCTTTGCTCTTACTCTGCCTGCCTTTTGCTCTCTCATCACCCCTTTGCGCCCCTGCCACTGCTGCGCCCTTGCGGAGCTGCCCACCCCCCTCATTTTCACACTTGCTGCCTCCTAGCTGATCAGCCTCTCCCACCTTCCTTCCCTTCTTAATGGCAGCTGCTGCGCAGCAGGCGCACTGCTGGTGCTCCAAAGGCAAGCCCGTCTGCGCCCATCTGCATCTGGACCATGTCCAGCACCACAGACCCTGTGTTGGACCTGCCCCTTTTTGCAGGGTCATCCCCAAACTTTTTGCCTCTTTCCTCCTATTTTTTCTGACCAGTTTTTGTTGGCTTTAGGACTCTGGACACTTTACCACTGCTAACCAGTGCTAAAGTGCATATGCTTTCTGTGTAGATTGTATTGGTGATTGGGTTTTCCATGATTGGCATATTTGATTTACTAGTAAGTCCCTAGTAAAGTGCACTAGTGGTGCCCATGGTCTATAAATCAAATACTACTAGTGGGTCTTCAGCACTGGTTGTGTTCCCCAGATGGGTAGTCCTGTAAACTTTGCTGCTAAAATCGACGCTCCACGTGCATTGTGGCTGGGAGATCGACGCATCATAGCTGGAAAAGTAAATCAAAACCTGCTTGCGGCTGCTGATAATGATGCAAACCCCACGTAGCGCAATTTTCCAACACAGTGCAACCGGATTTCACATGCATCATTGCTGGGCCTCAAAGTCATCATGAACCTAAGCGGCTCCGAGGTTCTCTGTCCAGAAATCGATGCATCGCTCTCTTGCGAGGGATAAAAATGACGCATCGCCTACACGACTGGAGTAGGAATGACACACGGCCTCACTTGTGAGTATGGAATTGAAGCATGGCTGGCTTTGCCGATGCACGCTCGCCCGTGCAGCTTTATTTTTGACGCAAACCATGTACTTTGTGTAACAACAATGTTTCCATTGTTTTTTATGCGTCAGAATCTTTCTTACTCTTTTGAAAACTCATATCTTGCCTTGTTTATTTTGGATTTTTGTCATTTTGGTCCTGTATGATTTAGATAACTATTATCTATTTTTCTAAACTGGTGTGGTGTCTATTTTGTAGTGTTTTTACCGTATTACTGGGTGTGTTGGTACAAATATTTTCCACATTGCTTCTGAGTTAAGCCTTTCTGCTTGTGGCAAGTTACCAAGGGGGTAAGCGGGGTTCTTTGCCCTGACTAGAGTGAGGGGGGTAACCTGACTGCCAACCAAAGACACCATTTCTAACACACTGGCTCCCACAGAATCCGACGGTACGACACCAGCACCCTCCACACCCTCAATACCAGAGGATCCACTGCCTCACGTTATGAGCACTCAGGCCCCATTCTCCTGCCTTAATGGCACCTTCACCTGCCTCTGCACACCAGACCCACCCAGCAAGTGCCCACCCGGACATCTCAACTGCTTACTACTCAACACCTGCTCCTTCGTCACGCCATAGAGATTTGTGACTTGCTTGACACCATCTTCCCAGACGTCGCCTTCTTCACAAAAACCTGGATAGCCCCCACTTCAGCCCTGGATCTTGCCACCGCCATCCCCATTGGCTACAAAATCATCTACAAAGGCCGCATCAACAGACCAGAGGAAGCATCGTCATCATCCACAAAAACAACGTACACCTTACGACCAGCTCCTACAACCATTCTCTCGGAATGGAACACCTCCACTTACAGATTCAGACCAATCCGAACACTACCGTCCATGGCACCCTCATCTACAGACCCCCAGACCCTGACCTCCATTCTGCGATTCCATAGTTGACTTCATTGCACCCCACTCCCTCACTTCAACGGGCTACATCCTCCTCAGTGACCTCAGTTTCCACCTGGACAACCTCAGTGACCAAAACACCTCATCCCTGACTTTTTCAATGTACAAAACCATAGAAATTCGCTAGTTATAGTTATATATATTTAACTTGCCCCCTAAGCTAACTATAACTTGCCCCCTCGCTTTTTCTATGGATACATGGTCCTAACCATATATCATATCTTAAACTTACAAAACCATAGAAATTCACCAGTTATAGTTAGAGTTATCTCAAGTAACTATAACTGGGGCCCTAAGGTAACTATAACTGATGCCATTGTCATGCAAAGTTTTTTTTACCAAATATTTTACAGCAAATATTACAGTGCTATCATCAATGATCTTATCAAAGATGTCATGAGTTACTTGAGATAACTCTAGTTATAACTGGTGAATTTCTATGGTTTTGTACATTTAAAATGTGAGCCTAACTATAACGTCCCTGTAACCTTTGGTATTTTAAGTGAATTTTAATGTTTTTTACAACAAATTCTATTTGCTAACTATGTCTTCCCCGAACCTTTGTTTTTTTCAGTGAATTTCTGTGGTTTGTTTAACGTGTAGTAATTTTCATTACTACACGTTAACCGAACCACCCCAGGGCACGGCCTGCAGCCAGGCCCTGAGTCCAACCCTGTATAAGCACCCAACTTTGGGCCCTGCATGGCCTTTGCCCCTGGGTAGAAGGGGTTGCCCGCATGGCCTGGTGTGAAGGCAGAACCTGTGGCCAACCCCCCAAACACCCAAACCCACACTGCGCATGGCCCTTTGTGCATGCTTGGCTGGAGTTGATCAAAGCCTGTCTCTCTGGGTGTGAGAATAGGTGTAAGAGGTTGTATCTCGGGATGAGAATAGCTGTGAGAGTGTCTGAGTGTGGCAGTGCATACATCAGTGTCTTATTGGGTGCGTAAGTGTCACAGGAAGATAGTTTTTTGTTTTGCCAATAAGTTTGGCGCCACTTGACAAATCTTTACAAAATGTTCAGCTAAAGTCTTGAATGTTATCCATCAAGCGAGGGCTAAGAAAAAAAGGGTGCCCCAAAACGGGTTTTTCCCCATTAACTTTTTCCTTAGGGTCTTTAGACACACCTACAGGCCAAACCACTTAATGAAATTACTCCAAATTTAGCAGGAAGCTAGATCCTGTTCCGCATATTGCGCTTCTGTGATTTGGTTTAAATCCATTCAGTAGTTATTTAGATATTCAAGTTTACATTTTTTTTAGATATCTAGGGATGTGGATCCTCCGTGGATCCAACTGGCCTCGTGCTGACATTTGAATAGCTGCCAACACTTCAACAAGGAAGTGTTGACAGCCATCTTGGGACTCAACTTTCAGCCGAGTCCCACAAAAAAAAAAAAAAAAAAAAAGAAATAAAGTCAGGGTAGGGTCACACTGAGCCACTAGCCTTGGTCTAGGGGTCCTACACAGACCCCGCCAAGGTTAAAAAGGTTTAAAAAAAAAAAAAAAATCTGAAAAACCCACAGATGGACCTGCAGATTTTTCTAAGATATATTTTTTTTAAGTGTGGTCTCCCTCACTTTTCTAGGTCCCAGGGGCATTAGGGGTATGGGGTGTGAAATGAGGGGGGATTCACACAGGCCCCTCACTCCTAGGGCTTTTCAAAGTCTCAGGGACCCCTCCCTGGAGACCACAACCTCCCCAGTAATCTGCAATGGGGGAGGCCCACACTGCCTCCCTCATACCCCCCGGGATCACCACCTCCCCAGGGATAAATATGAAATTAATGCAGCGCCAAGAGAGTGCCTCCTCCCAGGGCAATACATTCAAATTGTTGCTGGGTCATGTGGGCTCCCTGCAGCCCCAGGGACTGCCCCTTCTCCTGGCCCAAAATCAAATAATGAAGAGGGTCATTGCAGACCCCATCCCTGGGGGAAAACCACCTCCCTGGGGCTAAATGAAAAATATGAGAGGGGCCACATGGTCCCCCTCGTGGAGCAAGTAATGGCCCTGGGGACCACCACAGCCAAGAGCCAGCTGCTGCTATGCCCCTGGGGGCACTATCCTGCTTATCATTTGTCTGCAAGGGACTCAAAGTCCCAGTGAGCATCGCAGTCAGCCAGCCTAGGAGGAGGGATTTTGTCCAGCATTCCTGCACTGCCACAGGGCATATAGCACTACAACATCTCCTGTGGCATGGGACGTTTTCCTGCTTGTTGTTTGTATGCAAGGGACTCAAAGTCCCATGGAGCATCACTGCCAACCAGCCCAGGAGAAGGGGCTCTGTCCAGCATTCCTGTGACACCGCACTGCATATGCTGCTACAACATCTCCCATGGTGTGGGACGCTTTCCTACTGGCAGTTTGTCTGCAAGGGACTCACAATCCTGGGGAGCATCGCAGGCAGCCAGCCAGCCCAGGAGGAAGGGCATTTTCTAACATTTCCATGCCGCTGCGGCACATATAGCACTAAAACACCTCTTGCAGTGCGGGGTGTATGTGGGCTGCATCTGGGCAAAGCCCAGGCCTAGGGCGGGCCCGTCCTGTGCCCATCAGAGACCGGAAGAGGCTGGGCTGGGCCACGTCCCTTTGTCCTGAATTTTTTGACCTCCAGATGTCTACTTTCATCTGAGCTGGTAGGTGCTTGAAAGCTTTTTTCTTCACGGCTGGGAAAATGGGAAAGCGGAAGGGGACCTACTCCACTAGTAACAATTACTAAGGCGAAGATGCCCCCCCCTTATTACTAGCTGCTTCTCATCAGTTATGGGGGTCACTGATATAGTACTCAGTCGAGTGGAAGCTAGTATGGACTCTGCCTTTAAGAGAAACTGTATGATGCGTGAAAATGCAGGGAAATGTCCTATAGTACCATCTGAAGTAGCAGAGAGAGATCTAATGGCCCAGCAGGTCAGTTTGCCATCAGGTGACCAACTAATAATCAGAGAGAGTTTGAAATTGGCAAATCATTCAGGACATCCATGTATGGCACAAGATTCCCAGACACTGATCCGGCTTAAGTCATCTAGCTATAATGTTAGTCTTCCACTGAAGAAAATCATACAAGAGTCAGCGGCCATAAATGTTTCCAGTATTAATAACTCCACGCTTCTAACAAGTAAAGGTGGTAACCCAAAAAATTAAAGATTACAAATGGTTAAACATCTGGGGTGGGGGGGAATCAGTAAACAGTCACCATAGACAAAAATGATTCAAACAATTTTGTAGCAGAATGCGTGGGGAAATTTGCACACTTTGAGGATCTTTTCAAAGATCTTATAAAACTTTGTTCTACAGCTCTATCACAGCTAGAACCCTGGGGAAAATGGTAGAAGGTCTCTTTATGGCCACAGAAAAAATCAAGGATAGAGCAAATATACACTCTGGCTCTGGACCATCTTCAATTATAATGGATATTGTGCCCACTAAAATAATCTCTGCAGGGCCAACACGACGTACACAAAAGGATCCCCAAGCCCCCAATGTTATTACGCCACCATCCCCAAACACGTAACTTAAAAGGAGGGAGGGGCCCAGGGACCCAAATTACAATTGCAAAGCAGGCCCTCAACTTACTCCCAGCAGGGGTTGAAATGAAGAACAATTGTCGAGGCTGCATATTCAGCAAGAAAATAAACCATATATTATTGCTCTGGAAAATGTGCCCAAACAGGAGAGCCCTTTTTGTGAATCATAGGCTTCACATTTAAATACAGTAACATTCTGGCTAAAAGTGTAAGGTGGCTTCCTGACTGATATGTCAAAAGACATTGTGACATTCAGGAGGGTATCTTGGATTGGGCCCTCCCTGAAAAAAGATCACAAGGGTGATTGTATTATTGTGAACTTCAAGAGACCACAAAGAGTGCGAGTCCTCCCGCAACAAGTCTGGTAGCTTACCCTGGGACTATAAAAGCTCATTCCCTTGTTTTTATTTTACAGAGGAAATATTGACCATTTACATAGGATGGCATCTGGGCCCTGATCAAACAACTGAACAATTAGACTACATTCTTCTCTCAAATAGGTTTGAGTCTTATCGTCTTGGGACCAATACGATTTACCTTATCACAGGAAAGTATGAAGGGGCGGCCGATGAGCCATTCTTTACTCTGGCAAAAAAACATAATCTAGTCTCTACTGAAAAGTCAATACCAGCACATTCTTTGGGGATCGTTTCATGGAATGTGGCAGGCTTGCCATCTAAATCAGGGGACCCAGAGTGGATAAGGGTAGTGGAGCAGTTTCCTGTCATTTGTTGCCAAGAGACATCGTTATTGGACTCCCTCATTTCAATGGCTATGCAACTTTGCATGTAGCAGCAACCCTCCTGAAATTTTGGTTAGGCCAAAGATGGACTGGCTACCTTTTTCTCCGTGGCCATAACAGGGTTTACAGTGTGGAAAATCGCTGCCTCACCATATTATCATTTCCTTTTGTTTACATCAAGGAAGTCATTTGATTGACTCTTTATTAATTATTACTATAACATATTTGACAGTGGTAACTAAGGTGGTGGATGATCTGGAAGATCTGCTATGTAAAATCCAGAAAAAGCACACAAAGGAGTTGTTTATAGTCTGGATGGAAGATTCAGTTATATGATCTGAAAATGATGGCTTCCTGTTGTATCACTGATGAATGTGAGCAACCCCTTGTGTCCTTCAATCAGAGCCCAAATGGGAAAGCATTAACTAGCATTGTGGTTGCTAATTCTTTATTGATTGTGCAGGAAGGAAGGCAAATCACTGTATATGGGGGCCAAGGCCTGCTCAGTGATATATTACATTTTAGGGCCTCATTACGAGCAGACTCATGGTGACATCAGTGCCTGAATCAAGGTTCCCGACAGGCTGATGGTGGTCAGGGTGGTGCTCAGCAACTGCGGTGCTAAACTCAGAGCTGCCTTGCTGGTCACAACCCCATTTACTGCCAGCCTCTCCATGGCAGGGACCCACCATGGAAAGGCTGGTGGTAAGCCAGTGCAGGGCCCCCCTCCTCAGCACCGTCGGAATGCACACTGTCTGCGTTTCAAGGGTGCTGGGGTGCTACGGTATTGGCCTCAGCTCCCTTTAGGGAGCCAAGGCCAATACCAAAGCACTGTTCCTGCCAGTCAGCTTGGTGGTAACATCATAATTCAATGTTCCCGCCAGACATCCCGGTAGATACATTGTAATGCGACAGAGGGGAACGCCTCCAGCATGAAGGCAGCGTCCTCCCCACAGCTTTGTTGGTCCTGTGGTGTGACCGGCAAAGTAGTAATCAGGCCCTTAGTCTTGGATTGCCTGGATTGTTTTAACAAGGGTATAAATTGTTGGCAAACTGCTTAAGTGACCACAATCCTCTGTCTGTTAGTATAAAACTGGATGTGGGAATAGCACAAAATGGTGACGTCTGGCAGTATAAAGTAGAGCATATTAAAAACAAGGGGTTAAACATTAAATGGGGAAAGTTGGATAAAGAGAGTTTCATGAGAGACCTTGTGGTGAATAATCAAATGCACATACATATGGTCCTACGGGATGATCCAAATCTGATAGATATTATATAGGCTTTCTCCTCCTTATAGTGTTATATGGCAGAAGGATTAGTTAAAGCTGGCACAAAAGCCAGTAGCAGCCCTTGGTGGTTCAATAGGGAGTGTGCGCACTCCCACAGAGCCATTAAAAAGACTCTTAAAATCCTCCCATGCGATTATGGCAGTTTTCTGGGCACCATAATCACTAATGTCATTAGATCTGCTATAGTGGGTCCTTTGATTAGAACATGGCAGAATGCAGTTACTGTCCCCATTTTTAAAAAGAGATACATTAGTAAACCCCCATTGTTATAAGCCAATTTCATTGCTAGACAGCTCAGTTAAGATCTTAGGGAGAGTGATTGTAGCAAAATATGTAAACTGGACAATGGAAACTCAGGCCCTATCTATATCCAGTATGGGTTTCACCCTGGGTTAAGTACTGTAGAGCAAGCATTGAATCTCTCTCTCTTATTGTGCAAAAATATACAAAGGCCAAAAAGGGATGTATCCATTTGGCCTTCATGGATATGACCGGTACTACCTTTACCCTTTCATATTACAGAAATTATAGCATGTGAAATCACTACATTAATAACAACACTTATGACGTGAAATTACATGATTTGCCTGAACACACTGCATGGCACAGTTTCTCATTTAGCTCTGCCAAACTGTTTGTCATGAATTAATTGGCAGAGTTAATTGAGAGTGGACCCGAGCAGAATTCCTCCATTCTTCCTTTAAAGGCTCCATTGACAGTGTGAGCTACGGAGGGCTGAAGTTGAGAATACTCGCTGTGTGCCCTACTCCACACCCTCTGCCGCTCTCTTTTTCCCTGCCAAGTTGACATATTCCAGAGAGGCAGAGGGAAGAGACAGGAGGAGATCCTTAATTAGGAAAATGTAAAATTAACAGGTGGGGGCCTATACAAGTGTTTGTAGACCACTGCTTGTTGTATTCTCATTAATGGATATTTGAACACTCCAATTTTCTACTGTCAGCTTAAAACTCACTGCAGCCGATATTCCCATCACTAAGAACTTTGAAATATTCCGAGCATCACTGACAATGAATATAATCTACAACTTTTCCCTCTCTCTTTCCCCTTCATCCCGAGGATATTTGAATTGTGCAGGGGAAAGAGAGAGGCAAAGGCTGCAGATGTGGACACACAGAAGCGTCCCCACTTCCCTCCTGTCATAGTTTAGTGTCACTAGATCCTTGAAAGGATTGTGGGATGGTTTCTGCTCAGCTCCCAGGTCTAGCTCAGCTGAATGAGGAAAGGCAGATTGACTGAAAACCAGGGCCTGAGTTTTGACTCCTTTCACAGCTATTACTATATATGTTGAAGAGTTCAGAGCCATGGCTCTGTGTGAATGTAATTGTTGAACATTGTTGAACAGCCACATGAATATCTGTGAAACAAAGGCTTTGAGATTGTGGGGAGTTTCAAACCCCTTGGCATGAAGTGGCCTTGTTTTTTAGGGTCGATCCTGTGAGTGCATGTGCTAGCACATGCGTTTTGCTTACGAGACTCTGTTGTGTTCAGTAAAGGGCTTGGAGCCCGCCTGTCACTCACCATTTGTTGGTTTGCATGGCACTCTTCTTTGCAGCCTCATTATTTTTCAAGGCATGTCTGGCTTCATTTCCATTCCCCTCTGGGGAGCAAGGATGAAGAACTAATTGATTTCAAATTAAGTAGTGCCCGTCTGCTGCTACCGATGTGATTGAAGTACTAATTTGTTATTTTTAACTTCTAGTGCCCCACAAACAGAAGGCTTGGGACTGGCAAAAACGTGCCCAGCAAGACAAACAAAATTGCAAAGTTTTATTTTTTAAAGCTAACTTTCTTTTATTTTGCCAAGTCATATTTTCTCAGTTTCCACTCATGCCTTCGTTTTTTGTTTGTGGGTACTGTTGTCAAAAGATGACAATTAACTTGTTCAAAATACGCGATACCTATTGCATTGCAAATGCTTGTTTAATTAGGACATTCTATCCCTCTGGCCACTAACGAGGGTTACACTGCACTCCCTGCCTGAACCATCATTTGTCTGACTCCATCTACACTGTCTCTCAGTACCCTCCTTCGGTGTCCGTACCTCTAACTCTGCATATCTCCAATCTCACTGTTTATCTGAAATTCCCTTCCTGGTTCCCCTGCCCATTTCCCAGTCCACATTGACTATTTGTGCCATATTTTACCCGTCACATCCGGGTGTATTCTGCTTTCACTACCCCTCTGCTGTGACTATCCTGCATGTTTGCTTCTGTCCTGCCTGTTCCTCTCCTACACTCTCTGTGTGACATATCCCTGCCCCCTCTATCACTGGTATATTGAGCTCATATGGCCCCTCTCCTACTAGTACCCTACCTGACTGCCTCTGCTCATACCCTCCTCCACTGTTCATGTGATGTAACCCTGCACCTCCCTCCTCCATTGTCCAGCCACTGAACCTGTACTGTTACTGCCATACCTGGCTCCCCCTGTTTTTGTCTCTGCACTCCTCCCCCTCACTGTATATCTCATCTACCCTAAGGTTATTCTTCCTTTGCCCCATTCCCTCCGAATAACCCTTGGTTTCAACTATCTCACACTTCTACCACTGCCCCCCATTATTCTCAGAGTCCATGTGGACTGGCTGTGCCCCTTCTCTCCCTAGTCCATTCTAGTGTCACTGCCTCTGTACTCCTAGAGCCTTCCCTGGCAACTCCCTCCCCTCCTCTGTTCATATCTTCATGTTTATATGGCAATACCCTCCTCTGTTGGTGTCCCTGCAACATGTTACAGTCTTCTCACACTTTCCTCCCTTATGCTCCCACTGTCATCTCTGCTGTCATTGCCCTTTCTTGCTGCCCCTGCTACTCACTTTGCCTCCCGCCTTTGTTACTATCAATCTGTCAAGCTGCTGCCTTCCACCTTCAAGGATCCTTCTGCTGTGACTTAATCTTTGTTGCCACTACCCACTCTGTGTAACGTGCAACTTCCCTACTGCACTGCCTTGTCCGCAGCCCTCCATATTACAAACATATCCTTCTTTGTTGCTAGTTCCTAGTGCTGCCACTGTGCCTGTGTTGCCACTCCATCCCTGGTATCTCTATACCTGCTCATGCCCTCCTCCCACAGCAATATCCATCTAGTATGCTGAAAACTGCTCTCTCACTGCCCCCTAGTGCTACCACAATTCCCTATTTTACTGCCCTCCTCACCACCACTGCCCATTCCAACCCACCCATTTACTGTCCTCCTTATGCATGCCCCACCCTTCTCCTTCCACAGTTCCATCTGCCACCTTACTTCGCTACTGCCACTCCCCCTGGAGAACTCTGCTGTCATCTCTCATCACTGTCCATGTGACATATCTTAGCCCCCTCAATTGCTGGTCCTTTCCACTTCATCTAACCCTCTGCTGCAGCTTCCCTTCCTAACTGCTCCTTCCCCTGCTCCAGCACCAGGCCAGGCACTGCAGCCAGCATTAATGGTTGACAAAACCCTTATTTTGGACATTTGTTTACCCTTTCATGACAACTACAATGACCTTTTTAGAGGCAAATTTGCTAACTATGTATTTAAACCAAGTCTTGAAAAAGACACTTTCTGAGTCCAGTTTCAACTTTGTGCCAAAGTGGTGTATCCGGTGCAGCCATTTTTTCTGTACCGCCTCCTACAAATTCCTATGGGAGTTACCATGATAATTACCATGGACAACCCCTTTTTCTCATCCCCCCTTTGATAGATCACTTTAAATCTTTCCAGGAAGGAGCTGAGGTGGATTAATTTTTTCAGATGCGGCTAAAATTATTAAAGAAAAAAAAACATTCTACATATGTGAACGCTGACTTAACTATAATTATACAGTGGTGATCACCACTGAACTGTTCTGCCTAAGTAATTGTATTATATTCTTCTGGTATAATTATAAATGTGATTTATTTTTGTTGATTTCAACAAACTCTTCTTTCTTTCTGTTTGCTTTATACTGATATTGCCTAATACTACTATACTTCTAGGTAAAAGTACTTTCTTTCAACTTTGGATGTTAGAAAACTTCCTCTGGGCAAGTGTTCTGAAATGCTTAGGTGATGTCTGCAGTACATACACTTGTTTTCAGTGATCCTAGCTATAACATAACATTTCTTTAACAATAAAAAGCAACCAAAAAGATGAAACCATGCTGTGTATCCAATCCAGAAGCAATGATTTGAACAATATTTAAACTTAAAGTCTTAGCTACAGAATGTAGGTAGTCCTATTGTTTCCAATGTGAAAAATATACTTAGACTGAGCTATAGGCAAGCCCCTTGTTGGTGCTAGATTTGTTATCTGCTCTTGATTTAATGGTTTTCCTCTCGATTTATGTTGTGACCCTGGCCAGGTGCATTTTGGTCTCATGTTCTGATTGGAGGAGTTATATCCATCCACTGCACACATCAGGGGACTTTTTTTCTTTATTATAAAGTGCTCTATGGGAGTGCATATTTCTTTGCTATCTTTTCCTGTCTTTCTGTTTGCCTCCCTTCCAATCTCCTTACACTCTCTTCAACCCTTCTCTGCAGTGCTTCCCTCTACACTTCCCAAGGTATTTGTTTATTTATTGCACGACTGAAGCTCCAAAGTGCTGCAGAGTGCTGCCAGGCCACTAGCTCCCTTTTCTGTGCTCCCCAAGCAATTGTTTTTCACGTTTTGTAGATTATAATTTATCATGTTAACATGAGGGTCCGTCATGTTTGAATGGCAAATTCAAATTTGGTCACCATACCACATGGAATGACAAATGACGCATGCTTGGACACAAAGTTTCACACACTTGCAAGTGCATCAGCTGCCATCTAAGTGTGGGTTTTCCTACTTAAGAAGCTCATTGCTGTATCTGTAATCTGTATTGTACTTCCAATATTTTGTGGAAACACTTCTCACAAAACCCAGTAAACTGGCTACCAATAGGGTCACTTTTTTGCTATGCAGGAAGTGGTGAAAATGTCTCAACAAAAGGGAAAGATGCTCAGCTAAATATCACTGAAACAATTAATCAAAAGCCTCCACCCGCTTTCCACTAACTCATACTCTCATTTTATTGGTAGCACTATACATCCATGGAACCCCTGTATCATGCTGCTATTTCTATGAACACTTGAACATTCTCACACTTATGTTGTTAACCCACAAACAACAGCACAACTTAATCTGAGAGGCATATGGCTATATGAACCTGCTGTTCTCAACTACAATCTAAGCTAATAAGTTTCATTTGTAACCTCACCCCAAATTATTTGCACATGTGTTTTTGAATTTAGACGGGAAGAGGGAAATAATTCATAGACCTGGGCACAACCACAGGAACTATTGCAGGGTGGAGATTTTTATGGCCTCTAGTATCAAGTGCTCCATGTTGTGTGTAAGCCTCTTCCACTAATTCAGCTTATCACACTAAAATCTCTGTTCTGTATCATCGATTACCTAGCCTTCTCTACCTCAAACCTTCCTTGCTGACAGGCTGCACCAAGTCAGTCAGCTTGTTCCCCTTCACTTCGAATGCCGCCGCTATGTTCAGTGTCTACATGACCCCACTCTCCAGCATCATCTCTGCCCACAGAATTAACATCTCCGATAAGACGCCAAACATGCGGCCAATTTCTACACCTGCATAACTGAAGTCGCCAGATGAATGAAAAACAACTGCCTCAAGCTCAACACACAGACAAGGCAGAAGTAGTAATCTTTTGCAAAGACACCTCCTCTGGGACCCCACCTGATGGCCTGCTGAACTCTAACATACACCTTTATGGGCAACCAATGCAAAGAACCTCACAATTGTAATCCGCAACTAACTCACCATGTCCCACCAAGTGAATGTATTATCTGACTTCTACTTTCATACACTCAAGATAATCAAGAAGATCTTCAAACAGATGCCCACCAACACTTGTAGAAACCTCACCTAAGCTATTATCACCAGCAAGCTGGACTACGGCAATATACATTATGCTGGAATCAATGCTCAAGTGACCAGAAGACTACAGAACATGTAAAACTCTGCAACCAGGCTCACTCTCAACCTTTTGGCACTCACTAATTTCCCCCATTATCCAAAAAACTTCACTGACTTCCAATACACAAACGAGGACTCCTCAAATTCCTCATGAACACATACAAAGCGTTACACAGCACTGGACCCACATACCTCAACACCCACATAGCCTTTCACAAACTTACCAGGCACTTCAGCTCAGTGAATCTTCCATTAACATACAACCCTTCATACTCAGAACAAGATCTGGCAGTGGTGCTTTCTTCAGTCTCACTTCTAAAGTCTGGAACAACCTGCCACTGCACATTAGAGCCTCCCCCTCCTCCTCAGTTCTTCAATTCTGCAAGAAACTGAAGACCTGGTTCTTTACCTAGCCCCAACCCTAGCTCACCCCATACAGCTTCTGCTTCAACACCTGGATACCTTAGGATCTGGGTAAGTTGTGAACTATCCCAATTAACATAACATGACATAACATAACATGACATGATTCAGCATACCATAACATGACAAAACACCGTAATCTCTAATGTCTCATGTTCACGGTTGATTTCATATGTGAAGGTGGACTTTAGAAGGGTGGGGTGAGGTACCTTATTTAAAACCAAACAATTTAAAAGGGTCACATTTGTCTCTGAAGGTTTTCCTTTCTGTTCACAGCCCAGTACCTTTACAAAGATTAAAGCAGGGCAATCGTCTTTGTGTATGGCTTTAACTATCTCACTGTTTTTTCAGCACACATAGCCCTCAATCCAGTCACATCAACTTATACAACTGGATTATATTTTTCCAAAGGAGATCACCCTAGGTAACTTTATTTTAAAATAACATGTTTTGTAAGGCCCAGACTCAGATCCTAACAGTAACCTCCAATGTTTGGTTCTTTCCATCTCTTATATTAACAAATAAGATCCATCAAAGAGAGCTTGGATTCCCCATTAAATAGGACTAAGTAGGAGTCTGAACTATCCAGCAATTATCCAGTAAAACTAGGAACACACACACACACACACTTCAATGAAATGCCAATATATATAGTATATAAGTTAAAGTATGAAATAGGCATCACATAGAAAATAAAGAAACCAATTATGCAATCAAAAATGTAATAAAACACAATCCAGTGATGAAACCAGAACCAACAGCTGTTGACACAATGGGACAGATTCACAAGCTGCATTTTGTTGCACATAAAATAGTATTAAAAAAATTACTAAAAAATGAAACTCAGAAACTTTCAGTGGAACTCTCAACTTCTCCTAAATTTTCTGTGTGGAGGTCTGCACATGTAGTTTTACTACTTAGTAGAAAATGTCAGAGCGGCGAGGGGGAGTGGTCGTAAAATGAGGAATAGTTACTACTATTAGGAGAGGATAAGGCAGTGTTAATGAAGGATTTATGGAGATGTAAGGAGGGATTTAAGGCGGGCTATGCTAATACAAACACACACACCCACAAAATACAGTTCTAAAGCTTCAACATCCCTAAAGATAATGCAGAAGTACTCCAGCTCAGCCTTGGAGAAGTCTAGTTTACTTCATAAAACATTCAATTACATTTCAAAAATGCTTTTGAAAATTAAACATTACTTTTAATTATATTTACAAAATAATAGTTTAAATTGAAATGGATAATGAGGCTGGCTTTATTTATTTTGTGTAAAATTAAGATTGCTAACATACATTTATATATATATATATATATATATATATATATATATATATATACAAAGTATTTACTTATTTAAACACATGTATTTGAAGAGATAATGTAATCTATCACTTTACGTTGTACTGTATTAGTTCTACTGTAAAAATATATTACATTATTTTATAGTTACATTAAAATATTTGTAATATTTATATTACACTAACAACATTTCACAATTGGCACTATATTTTCAATAGGGAGATCTCCACCATGGTGGTGGGGCTCAAAATAAATGAGTATTAGATATGTCCACCTCCTTAACTGTGGGAGTGGACACATGCAAGTATTAACTTGTAAATCTTCACTTAGAATTGATGAGTTTAGAGCACATATACATACAAGTAAACCTACACGTGTAAATTTATCTTTCTAAATAGGGCCCTTTATTTGGTTTGTGATCACTAAATGAGAGCACCAAAACAATTACACAGTTATCCAAAAGTTGGAATTGTTCAACATTATTTGCCATCATGTAATTTTAGTGCTTGCTATCTGATAACAATGTAAAATGGAAGATGGTAATCCTTTTGCTAAAACTCTTTAGAAAATGGACCTTTCATACTTCTGAGTTTTATGGACTCTGAAATTCATTGCTTTTGATCTCTTTAACTTAAGAACTTAGGGCCAGACGTTGCAAGCATCTTGCATGGTGTAAACTGCGAAAATCGCAGTTTGCGCCATGCAAAATGCCGTTTCCGATGCTCATTCACAATTTGCAAGTCGGTACCGACTCGCAAAATGTGAATGCGACTCGCAAATAGGAAGGGGTGTTCCCTTCCTATTTGCGACTCGCACTGCTATGCTAACTTGCTTTGTGACCGCGAATGCGGTCACAAATCCATTCGCAGTTACCACCAGTGTCACACTGGTGGTAACTCATTTGCAAAAGGGAAGGGGTCCCCATGGGACCCCTTCCCCTTTGTGAATGTTGCCAAAAAGGGGTTTTCAGAGCAGGCAGTGGTCCAAAGGACCACTGCCTACTCTGAAAAACCGAAACCAAATGGTTTCGTTATTTTTTTATTTTGCAACTCGTTTTCCTTTAAGGAAAACGGGCTGCAAAATAAAACAATTAAAAAACTGCTTTATTGAAAAAGCAGTCACAGACATGGAGGTCTGCTGTCTTCAGCAGGCCACCATCCCTGTGAGTGCAGGGACTCGCTATGGGGTCGCAAAATGCGACCCACGTCATTAATATTAATGAGGGGGCTCTTTGCGACCCCATAGCGAATCGCAGAAGGTGTCTGAGACACCATTCTGCATATGGTTTTGCGACTCGGAAATTGCGAGTCGCACCGAGTCGCAATTTCCGAGTTGCAAAATCTAGTTTTGCTACATCTGGCCCTTAGTGACAACATCTGAGTATCTTTCTTATTTTTCACAGAAAGCCATCCCACTAAAGAATTATCTAACTGTACTCCTACGTTTAAAAACTCATCACCCTTGGGTTGATAATCAACTGCTTGTGCCAGTACATGTTTTAGGCTGCTTCTTAATCTTTCATTAAATGATACACATCTTTTCTCTTTAGACCAAGCATTGTGAGTCATTGGGCTCTAAAGGTAGTGATGTAATATATTAAATCAAGGTGGCCTTGTTTTAAACCCAAGTTATTGTCTAGGGAGAGGACCTGTGATTTCCTATCACAGCATTTGTTTGCAGAAAGCCTTGAAATTACCTATCAAAAGATCATTATTTTCAAGGAGTGGATTGCCCCAATTAGGGGCATTCCCACATAAGAAATGTAAAACAAAACTTATTTTAAATTGATCATCAGGAAGTATCATAGATGTACATAAACAATGTAATTAACACTGAGTAATGAATGACACACACTTTTAAGGATCTTTTAAAGGAGGGAAAAAGGCAGAAGGATTGGTAATTGTAGTTTCTGTAGGTAGCAGTAAATAACTTGCATCTTTCTATACAATTGTAACTGATGTTTCACCTAATCTGTATTATGCGATTTTGAAAAAACCTTATTCTCAAATTCTGCTACTTTATTGTAGTTAAGTGACCACTTCTAAGATTTGAGCTAATGCGATGTTAAGATCCATGTATCGGGTCAGAAAGATGATGTGGGCTAGGCAATCTGTCAGGAAATCCGGTTCTGATAGATCGTGATTATATATCTATAAGCCTGCTGCTCGGGCCCACAATTGCAGAACATCGGGGAATGCATGCAAATCATAATGTTATGCATACGAACCATTGCATACCAAGGGTGAATATAGGCCCATATTTATACTTTTTGACGCTAAACTGCGCTAACGCAGTTTAGCGTCAAAAAATTTAGCGCCGTCTAACGCCATTCTGAAGCGCCATGCGGGCGCCGTATTTATGGAATGGCGTTAGCCGGCGCAAGCAGACCGGCGCTGCCTGGTGTGCGTGGAAAAAAACCACGTAGACCAGGCAGCGCCGGCGTAGGGGGAAAATGGCGTTAGGGCGTCTTAAAATGGGGCAAGTCAGGTTGAACCCGATTTGCGCCATTATTTTCGACGCCCAGACGCCATTTAAATGACTCCTGTCTTAGTAAAGACAGGAGTCATGCCCCCTTGCCCAATGGCCATGCCCAGGGGACTTATGTCCCCTGGGCATGGTCATTGGGCATAGTGGCATGTAGGGGGGCACAAATAAGGCCCCCCTATGCCACACAAAAAAAATTAAAAAATATAAAAAATTATACTTACCTGAACTTACCTGAATGTCCCTGGGGTGGGTCCCTCCATCCTTGGGTGTCCTCCTGGGGTGGGCAGGGGTGGCAGGGGGGGTCCCTGGGGGCAGGGGAGGGCACCTGTGGGCTCATTTTGAGCCCACAGGCCCCTTAACGCCTACCCTGACCCAGGCGTTAAATAGTGGCGCAAATGCGGGGTTTTTTGACCCGCCACCTCCCGGGCGTGATTTTTGCCCGGGAGTATAAATACGACGCATTTGCGTCGCCGTCATTTTTTTAGACGGGAACGCCTTCCTTGCATCTCATTAACGCAAGGAAGGCGTTCACGCAAAAAAATGACGCTCTTTACTCATACTTTGGCGCTAGACGCGTCTAACGCCAAAGTATAAATATGGCGTTAGTTTTGCGCCGAATTTGCGTCGAAAAAAACGACGCTAATTCGGCGCAAACGGAGTATAAATATGCCCCATAGTATTTTATATGCCTCCAAATTTAAGAAATGTGGTATACATACACAACAGTATTTGATTTACATACACCAATGTACTAATTGATGTGATATAAATTATATATTGGGAATATAAACCAAAATGTTTAGTTTAAAAACATGCACACATAAACATATAGTTTATCACATGCACCAATATATGTACCAATAGTGTAGTTATGCATTCACTAACATGTAGATTCAAAAGGTAATGTTCTATACAAACAGAAGTAGAGAAAGAAAACCAAAGTACCTTATGTTACTCTTTGTTTTATCAACAAAGGCCCATCTGATATGTTTTCATACATATATCACTTGAACCGCTATGGTTGATGTAAACATATGTGTGTTCCATTCGAGACAATTGAATTTTAGCATGTTTGGCAATTTATAGTTAGGTGAAGTAGAGAACACTGCCGGCTGATTTGATTCTAACAACAGAACACAGAAATATTTTTTTCTCCATTATTTTGAAAATAAAACTAGTCTTGTTTTCAATTAAATGATTAAAGAAATGTGATACATGGAATGCTAAAATAGAAATGCCTAATCAATAAAATTACCTTTCTTGTCTTCTGGGGCATCTAAAAGCAAACAAATGTGCCATGTAATTGGTGGAGCATGCAATACAATCAATGTATAATAACCCCACACATACACTAATACTCACCTCTGTATTGCTGCAGGATTACTAAAATAAAGAAAATAGAATGTCAGGTGTGCAGACTATGATAAAGCAGGTGTTCCTACATTAATCCCACATTGTCACACTCAACTCTGTATCACTTTATGAAACCTAAAAGCAAGAGAAATAGGAGTATAATAATCAGACAATCTTATTTTACTCCCTATATGTTCACATTTTCCCTTTTGAAATTAAAATAAACAAATGACCTAAATACTGCATTACACCCTTCTTGCTCATCCAGGCCTTACTGTGCTTAAAGTCAATGGCTTCACAGAAGGCTCTGCTGGAGAAATAATTCATACTGAACTTTATTTTTAAGCCCTATATCTAAAATGCTAGAATAAAGCAGATCATCAGGGAGTATGAGTAGGGATTTAAGGATTGTGACAGAGAGAAGGGTTCAATGTGATGAAAATTACAGTTATAACTGGGGAATTAACGCTTCAGGCCGATTTACAAGTGTCCCAGTAATTGTCCTTCAAGAATTAAGCCTGTAGTTTGCGAACTCCATAAAAATTCCAGGGAAACTTGTAACGAGGTCCCCTTTGCCAGTATATACCATACTTTGACAAAGACAAAGAAACAAAAATCACACAAATTCTTAGATGTGTGATGTACATTCTCAGTACAATTTATTGAAATCTATTGTATTATTTAATGACAACAAAACTTTAAAAAGAGATAAATATGTAATGCCATCAACCACCAATTTATTTTACCTGATGAAGTAACATGAGCATGTTCAGTATATAGGATTAGGAAGTATAGGTGATGCTAATGTGAATCCCATAATTGACTGGGGTTGTTCTACTTTAATTGCTTGGAGAGGCCATTTTATGAAGGAATGAGGCGATGTTTTTCTCCCATGTCCACTGAACACACAACGCTTTTAACTCTCAAGATAAGTATTCAACTCAGAGTGAAACTGAGGGTTAGAATAGTCACCTCCTTTGGTTCTCTGCCTCACTGCTACCCTCAAGTTACTCATCCTGGAAGAAATGATCAGAATATCACATAGACACTAACACGTTATGCTCTCTAGACCCCACAACCAAGCCTTCATTAATAATTGGTGTTCTCTCCATCCAATGGCACAAGGGAGTGGCCATTTTTTGGAAGGTTGAGATCCTTGTATAAAGATCAGCTACAAAAAGCTGTATCTCTAAAGGTCAGTGCAATAAGAGATTTCATGAGTATGTCCTGGCCAAAGCTTGCAATGTCCCTACCTCCATGCTCCTTCATGAATGTGGCATAAACTGTGTCCGTCCCCCAATTAAGTCAATGCATGCCCCATAGCACAATGACATTTTAATTGTGTTGAAATATACAGTACGCCAATTCAAAAGATTCCATAGGCATTTAGCGCCTGATTACAACTTTGGAGGAAGGTGTTAATCCGTTCCAAAAGTGACGGATATACCACCAGCCGTATTACGAGTCCATTATATCCTATGGAACTCATAATACGGCTGGTGGTATATCCGTCACATTTGGGACGGATTAACACCTCCTCCAAAGTTGTAATCAGGCCCTTAATCTCTGCTGTGCTCTGGTCACACCCTAGAATAACTGTCCCCAAATCCATAATTCTCCCTGACCAGACCTTGCTGCACCTCCTTAGTTATCTCTTCCGGGCATAGGACACACCAAATCACCCGTGAACCACACCTTCTTCCCACTACGATAAAGCTCCTCTTTCTAGTCATACTCCACAAAATAATTTTCCTCCATAAAATCATTGGCCTCCTCTGCCACTCCCACTCCATGCAGTATACTCTCAATCTGACAGCAATCTCCTATTTCCTCTTCAGTTCTACTATATCTAAAATTTACGATAAAAATCTGAAGTTATCTGTTTTCTGATCAATAAACAAATAAATGCCAAAAAGGAACATAGGGCCTAATTACAGGGGTGGTGGCGGTCAGAGTCGTGGTCAGCCACGGCAGCGCTGAGTTCAGCACCGCCATGCTGATCACAAGTCCTCTTATTGCCAGCCTTTTCATGGCAGGGTAACCACCAGAAAGCCAGTGCTGGGGGTCCCCCTGCCAGCACCCTCAGACAGTGCTCATTCCGAGTGGGCTGTTGTGCGATGGCTTTGGCCTTGGCTTCCTTAAGGGAGCCAAGGCCAATACTGTGGAACTGTTTAAGCTGGGTGACCAACGGAAACGTTGTAATACAACTGGGGTGGAGGCCACCGGCATGACGGCAGCCTCCCTGCGGCTTTGGCGGTCGGCTTGTCCAACCACCAAAGTCGTAAAGAGTTTACCCTTACAGGCCACGCCACAGTCTCTGCTCTGAAAGAAGTTTTTCATACCTCATCAAAGACAGCACTGACAGGGCAGCTGCAGGCAGGCTAATGTTACTTACCCCCAAGAGCTTCAGGCAGAAAAAGTATACCTTTCTAAAAGCAACTTTTCTAGACCATTGTTTTCAAAGTCCAACTTCACCAATACATTGCATTTTTAATACACATGGAAAAGAGCATTTTACAGAATAACTACTGCTCCATACAGTGAAAATAGATTTTGGGAGCTAGCCACCATAGTAAAAAGTAAACATGAAATTGTTATATGTTCCAATTTAAATACTAGCCACCCTATTCTGTAGGATACAAGGCCTACTAAAAGTAGAGCTCCCTCCTGTCAAAGGGTTATTTTGACAGGTCTGTCAGCCTGTCTAAAAACTGCAGCAGTCAAGCTATACTTGAAGGCCTGACGCCATGTTTACTTTGCCAGCTTAGTGAATGGCATAATGTGTGCTACAGTAATTTTTTGTGCTATTGCTATATTTCCACCATGTATTGTGACATTACTTGCCAATTGGGGTTAACCAATTTTACTATGTTTTTGGGGGTCTTGTGACTGGACAGCTGTACTCCAGTTCAAGAAATTAAAAAAACAGCAGCATCAGTCAACAAGCATGTGGGATGACCCTGCAAAAATGTGCAGTTTCCAACAATATACAGAAACAAATTCACTTTCACTTGTCCCACTACAATCGAACAACTTTATGGGAAGTGTTAGAGGTATTAAATTTACCATTACAGCTCCACCCTAAGCAACAGTATGGAAAGTAGGAGCCTGTTAGACTTGAGTGTGTAAAATGTACTTTTCTAGCTCCATCCTCAGCAACATTAGGTAAAGTACTGGACTTTCGGGAGGTCATATTTACTACTACTACTACTCCAAACTGAACAACATTTGAGAAAGTGTTGCATGTTGAAGAGGTTACATTTACGATTCAAACTCCAACATAAGCAACAGTAGGAAACATGTTGAACTTTGGGGAGGTCAGATTTACTTTTCCCACTATGAACTGTGCTACAGTAAGAATGTGTTGGAATGGAGGTGACAGGTTTACTATGCACATTCCAAACTAAACAACAGTAGGGAACATGATGGACTTTAGAGAGGTCAAATTTACTATTCTCACTCCTATCTAAGCAAAGGAAGAGAACTGTATAAAAGTCAGATTTATCATTTCAACTCCAACATAAGCAAGACTAGGAAAAAGTGTTGGACTTTAACGGGATCACATTTACTAGTCCTCTCTATCTTAAGGGAAAGTGTTGTACTTTGTAGAGGTCAGAGTTACTATATCCACTCCAAATTAAGTAACTGTATGGAAAGTGTTGAATACAATCTAACAAAACATATTTTAAAATAGATGAAAAACCTAAAACAATTACCACTAAAATAAAATATAAAACAACATTTAAATTAAGTTTGAATAAACATATAAAAATGAATAAATATAATTTAATGTGTAAATTCACAACACAAACCATTAATGTGATAAAAATAAATATCAGCTAAAAAGATTTTAAAAAGAGATACATAAAAAATTATAAATTACTATACAACACATAAATGTAAGCATTACGGGGGTTATTCTAACTTTGGAGGAGTGTTAATCCGTCCCAAAAGTGACGGTAAAGTGACGGATATACCACCAGCGGTATTACGAGTTCCATAGGATATAATGGACTCGTAATACGGCTGGTGGTAAATCCGTCACTTTTCCGTCACTTTTGGGACGGATTAACACCTCCTCCAAAGTTAGAATAACCCCCTACATGTTTAAAATACCACTAATTTATATAAACATAAATATAACTTACAATTGATAACTTTATAATATAATACATGTGTATGCATGTGTTTCCCCACTACACTGTTTAGAATGTAAATAAATATAGTTACTTTTACATATTTACATTTGTAAATTGTACATAGACTCCATTTGGTCTCCATTGTAATTTGCTGTTTAATGTTTCTCTTGAGGGACCTTTGTTTCTTTACAGTATACTTTGACCCCTGGTCTCTGAGTGCCTGTAGGTACCCTTCTTCTTTGTAACACACTTATTAGAAAGTTGGCATTTTCCTGCCTAAGAAAAATGTGCCTACCTGCCAGTGTCCAGGGTATCCTGACTATTGATGCCCCTCCTCCCCCTGGGAAAGGTGTATTGGACCCAGATGGTGGACAAAAGAAAGGGGGTAGAGTGAAATGCACCTTCCTAACAGGATGGCTGAGGAGGGGCTATGTGCTTGCCCTATTTTCACGTCAAAGGTTAGCTGTGGGCTATTCCCTGTCCTTCCTGACTTCACAAGAAGCCATCTCTGTCACTGGCAATTACAGCTCACACCTGGGCCTGCCTGCCCTTGTGTCACTAGCCAGGGTGGGGTCAAACCCAGGGGAAGAGGAAGAACTGACAGAAACAGTTTCAGTGTTAGACAAAGGGGTGTCCCCACTCACAGTTTGGCACTGTCCATAAATGCAGCATCCCTGGAACCTGAAATAATAATGTTCCTGGACCTGAGAAGATTCAGAATAACGGTTGCCCTACTGTCTGAAGAAGAAAGCCTGAAAATGCTTGCCTTGGAACCAGTACCCCAGAATTGACTCCAGGGTTCATTGCTTCACCACCTGCTTGAGCTGTAGGGACACACCAAGCTTTCAGAGGCACATTTTCTGCTTTCCAGCTGACCAAACAAACTGTACCTGATCTGGTCCCCTCTGTTGGCTTATGTGGGTGTGTGGCTCAACAACTGTGGCAATCACTGTCCTGGTTCCTGTAACACCATTAACCACAACCTCTGCTTTATAGCCAGGAACACTACACATGTGGCCAACAGTTAGGGTCACACAGTGGTTTAGAAAGGCTGGGCCAATACCCACTGCAGGGAAGGAATCTCAGGGTAAGTCCACCAAGGAAACCACCGTAAGTAGCCACCTAATGAGCACAGCTCAGCTGACCAAGATTATTTAACTCGTAAAGGCCAGAACAATATAATGGAGCATCACCTACATTCTGGAGTGATGCAGGATGGCTTCAAAATATTAACTGCTGTGTCCAATTTATCTGCCACTTTCTGTGGTCAAGCACCATCTACTGCTAGTTGTCCATGAAACATCTCCAGCTGGCAGCATCACAATATGCAGGATGTTGGTCCGTAGATGGTCAGTAAACTGGTTCTTGCTTCTTGGTTGCAGAGAGTGATGCCTTCACTCTGGAGGGAGATGCATGGCAATTTTCAGAAGGTTGAAGGTCCTCTGGGTTTTGTAGAGTCGGAGAACCAGCTGTGCTCTAAGGTTTCCCCACTCCTTGCGACCTCTACACTCCAAGGAGACCTGCCGGACTCACCTTGGAATGCATCTGTGCAGTGCATTTCCAAGTGGTCTCCCTCGCCTGTCCTGCACCAGCTCTAAGACATTCAGCAGGTGCTCACGCTTGAACGGGAACTGCCTCAAACTTATATGGCTGGCCCACAGGACCACTCAATGACCTCAACCTAAAAACAGAAGGAGACCTTGTAAATGCAGTGCCTGATGTTATATGCATTTTAAAAGTTTTCTCCCACTGATTCTTATGGTGTGTAATTACACTCAAAAAGAAAAAAATTTGCAAAACTTTGAAAAATCATATCTGAGCAAGTACTTGTTACAAATATCTGGAGTAAGTATTTTTGTAAGTTGGTCTTGAGTTATTCTTATGAGCATGTGTACACATTTACTGATACTGTGAGTACAACAAATGCTTAGCACTTGGCCTAACTGCTCGACCAACCTACTACAAAAATTAGAGCATTAGGTGGTCTAGTTTTTACCTCTGTAAACCAAGGTAGGGTTGCCCAGACTCTCTGCACACTTCACACCATTTTTGTACACTAGATAGAGAGCCAGCTTCCTACGTCCATGCATGTGTTCAAGCATAACATGCAGGAACGGGGTTAAGACAGCTGAAGCAGTTAGCTGCAGCATTCCATTTGGATCTTCCACTGCAGTCTGAAACAAAACAGGTGCACAGAAATGTAACACTGCCATGATTTTCAGAAAAGGTGGGAGGGCAGGATGACATCTGTCAAGCCGGCGCTTTCTAAAGATGTGTCTTTTCTGCATGACCTTTGATAGAAGTAGATTATTGGTTGGGATGAGTGCCCGCATCAAGGACTAATACCACACATTCATATTCACCAAATTAACTTGAACTCTTAACAAGCCCATTCATTGGATACGACGTACCAGACAATGTGGTTCTGATATCCATTCAGATATAGGGGGTGATTCTAACCTTGGCGGACGGCGGAGGCCGTCCGCCAAGGTACCGCCGTGAAATGACCGCACTGTGGTCAAAAGACCGCGGCGGCCATTTAAACCTTTCCTCTGGGCCGGCGGGCGCTCTCCGAAAGAGCGCCCGCCGGCCCAGAGGAAATGCCCCTGCAACGAGGACGCCGGCTCAGAATTGAGCCGGCGTAGTTGCAGGGGTGCGACGGGTGCAGTTGCACCCGTCGCGTATTTCAGTGTCTGCAAGGCAGACACTGAAATAATTTGCGGGGCCCTCTTACGGGGGCCCCTGCCGTGCCCATGCCATTGGCATGGGCACGGCAGGGGCCCCCAGGGGCCCCGCGGCACCCCCTACCGCCATCCTGTTCATGGCGGGTTTCCCGCCATGAACAGGATGGCAGTAGGGGCTGTCAGAATCCTCATGGCGGCGGAGCGCGCTCCGCCGCCATGAAGGATTCCCCCGAGCAGCGGTAAGTCGGCGGGAGCCCGCCGACTTGCCGCTTCTGACCGCGGCTGAACCGCCGCGGTCAGAATGCTCGTGGGAGCACCGCCAGCCTGTTGGCGGTGCTCCCGTGGTCGGTGGCCCTGGCGGCCACCGGCCGCCAGGGTCAGAATGACCCCCATAATATCTACAATTTTATATTTATTTACATTATATTGTATCCCATCTTTTATTATTCTTTAAATCTTAGATTTTTATGTGCCACACTCGACTTATGGGCATATGCCATTATTAACCAGAGGATATTATACTACCATTTTTATTGTATTTACCAATGTGTTTTGTAAATGTGCTTTTATGGTATTATTTTTTTACTGAAATAAAGCTAAACTTGACTAAACTTGAACTCAGACCAAATGGAGCTATGGCATAGAGCTGTCACAAACAAATATTCCGTATTGGCTGTTTTGAGAAACTATGGGCCTCATTTACAAGGTCTTAGTACCACTGGAGCGTCACTTTTAGCGACGCTCTTGTGGCGCTGTGCCGTTTTTCATTTTTGAAACCCATCACCTTGTAAATATGGGCCCCACAGATGCAGTTTTCTCATAATTAGGACCTAAATCTGTGATGGATCTGTAGATCTAAAGCCCAATGGCAATTAAATAAAACCTCTCACACACCATACCATCACTATGCACAGCAAAGGCCATGCACATCATGGGGTTGGGTGCATGGTGGGGGGTTGGCATCGGGGCCAGGTTGCAGGCCCTTCTGAAGAAGCTATAACTCATGCTAGAAGGTAACTTTAGGCCACAAGTTATAGTTTCCTAGCACAGAAGGCCTCACTTCTAGCTGTTGAGCTGGCAAGGAGTCATCTACTTGCTTCTGAAATGGCTTGGGCTACAACTTCAGGTTGCAGACGCCCTTCTCCCACCATTACTTCCACCACATCAGGGGTAACACTGAGACTGCCTCTTCAGCTCAAGTTTGAACCCCGAGACTGAACATGTGTCTGGAAGTCTAGTACATCAGGGGTGGACACACAAAAGATGGCTGTTTGTGTCATATGGAGTTCAGGGGCATTTTTACAAGAAATAAAAAATCACTGCTGCAACACACAGATGTGTAAAAAATGTTAATACTGCAGTACAACACATTCTTATGCCATGGAAGCATCGTATTTACAATATGATGCACCATGGGGTAAGTATCTTGCCTGCGTAAAAAAAAGTGATGCAAACCTGAGCACTGCGTCATTAGGAAATCTGAGGCTCTTGCAGCAAAACTGACGCTTGGCTGATTTGTGTTATGTATATTAAATGCAAGCCGTCCTAGCATCACGTTTGAAGACTGAATGCTTCAAAAAGAGGTAAAAAAAACACTGCATTGGGCTTAAAAAAGGAGCACTCTCCTGAAGCATACATGAAGGATGAAGCAGATTGCAGAGCCCAGGAAAACCCCAGCAAATCCAGTACCAGCCAGGATGTCCAGACAGAATCTCATGGGAAGGGGAAGAGGAAGAAGAAGTGCAAGTATATGGAGGAGGAGAATAACATCCTGATCACGAGGTGACGTAGCACCAACTCCAGCTCTTTGTCACCTCAAAATTGCCATTAGGGAGGAAAGAGGCCATATGGCAGTCCATTGTGGACAAGGTCAACAGTGTGGCAGAAGTCAAAAGAACAGTGACTGACAATAAGAAGTGCTTGCATCATTGCAAGTGCAGGACAAAGGAGAAACAAGCCAGCAACCTCAATGCAGCATTGCAGACCGTAGGTGGACGTCATGTACCCCAGGAGCAGCTGGATGAGTTGGAGGAGATGGTGGCAGCCACCATCCCAGAGGAATTGGTGACAGGACGCCCATGACATGATAGTGCTGTCCATGATGAACAAAAAGACCCCCATAGAATTTGCAATGAAGGGCAGTGTGGCATCTAGGTAATGACGTAAGTTGTAGGCAGCTATGTCCCAGCACTCCTCCGCAATGTCTGCAGGACAAAGGGTTGTATGCTGGCTCATCTATGGTGAACCATCAAATAAATGGAATAATTTGCACAGGTTAGTCCAGTTCTGTCACCTTCCTCCCTTCAATGTGTGAAGTGCAGCATCAGTCCATGTTCACTTTACGTTGTATTCTGGCACTTGCAGTGAAATGTACAACTTCACTCATCAAAACTACAACTCCTAGAATACAAAGCAAAAAACATGGACTGGAACAATACATCATACATGCACACTGCCACCCTGCACAACATGACAGTGACAATGCAGGGTACCTTGCACCATTAAGCTACTTGGTCTCACTTGGGCCAATGCACACTAATTTAGACTGTAAATCCTCAGAATGGAATGAGCGTGTCAGAGGAGAAACCACTCATCTGAGAGGATGGTCAGGTGTGGGCCATGGGAAGTATTTACATATAGGGACATGGCAAGAGACATGTATATTGTACCCTGCTGAAACTGTATTGCACCCAGCTGACTTGGTATGCAGGGTGAGAGCACACAGGTGTCAGATGCCATGGAAGGGTCCACCTGAACTAATAAATCGGACTGGGTGGGGGGGATGCAAGAGATACACACCGGAGGACATTGTGGGGGTCATTCTGACCCTGACGGGCGGCGGAGGCCGTCCGCCAGAGTCCCCCCCTCCAGAACACCGCTCCGCGGTCCTAAGACCGCTGCGGTGATTCTGGCTTTTGCACTGGGCTGGCGGGTGGCCGCCAAAAGGCCGCCCGCCAGCCCAGTGCAAAAGAGCCTTCCCACGAGGACGCCGGCTCAGAATTGAGCCGGCGGAGTGGGAAGGTAAATGTAAAAATGTAAATTAGCACTTGTATAGCGCACTACTCACCGGTTAGGGTCTCAAGGCGCTGTACTCATACCGCTATGGAACCCCTCCTGGCTTTTCCCTGTGAGGCGCCCACTCCTGAGCACCCCCAGGGTGAAGCCAGGCATCCAAGCGCTGTTTGGGAGATTAAGCAAGCTATTGCCCAGAGTTGCAGAGTGGGACCCATGAATTAGATTAGGCACCGAGGCGAGAATTATCTGGTCAAGGGGAATTGAGCCCAAGACCTGCCGAAGCGGGACTTGAACCCTGGTCTTGAGCCAGATCTCTGCTTCAGGGTCTGCCGCTCTAACCATTGAGACACACTTCTTCACGCAGTGGCACCCGTCGCGTATTTCAGTGTCTGCATAGCAGACACTGAAATACAGATTGGGGCCCTCTTACGGGGGCCCCTGCAGTGCCCATGCCATTGGCATGAGCACTGCAGGGGCCCCCAGGGGCCCCGCGGCACCCCCTACCGCCATCCTGTTCCTGGCGGGAGACCCGCCAGGAACAGGATGGCGGTAGGGGGTGTCAGAATCCCCATGGCGGCGGAGCGCGCTCCGCCGCCATGGAGGATTCTCAGGGGCATCGGAAAACCGGCGGGAGACCGCCGGTTTTCCAGATCTGACCGCGGCCAAGACGCCGCGGTCAGAATGCCCTGCGGGGCACCGCCGGCATGTCGGCGGTGCTCCCGCCGACCCTGGCCCCGGCGGTCTCAGACCGCCGGGGTCAGAATGACCCCCTGTGTGTTAAAACTAATGATGATGTTTGGGCTAGGTGGGCCACTGCTAGCCCTGTGCTTTGTAGGTGCTGGCTATGCATATTAAACTGCAACTCAGTCTGAGTGGGAAGACTGTGAAAACCAGGGAGGTGAGAATGGACATGTGTACTGCAAGGTAGCCTCACCAGTACACATGCACTGCTGTGTCTGACTGTGCCACACTTGTGTCACAGCTGGGTAGGGATGGAGGAGACCGGCCCATTGCGGTATTATATCCTACATGTCAGGTTGACCTGGGGAAAGCTGTAGCATGTGCCAGGAGGGAGTCTGATGCAACATTATCTCATGGTGCCACTTGTATAAGTTGGAGGATGTCAAACAGGGACCTGAGAAGGGGTAGTAAGAACTACTTAGCCACCACAAATGACATGAGTCATGGAGGGTCACAGGCTGAAGTGGGTGGGCATAGTGATGTGGGAAAAATAGGTGGGTACTTGGCACTATTTCCAGCACTACTTCCATGTGGCATGGTGCCTGACCCATAGTCCTCTATAACAACCCTACCTGTAGCTCCATTGGATATGGTCACACTTAATCTACATGTTTTAGGCACATGAGAGTGAATGTATGATCTGGGAAGCATCACTATGTGACACTAAATCATGTGTCAGGACCCAGAAGAGGAGAACCAGAGGAGGCATGTACACATACAATGATGTGGACCTCAGTTAAATAAGTGTGACACTCTGCAGATAACCAACTCTGATCATGATGAAATTGGGTGATTGTCAGTGATTGTAATCTACCCAGTAGGGCAGGGCCCATCCCCTCAGAGTAGGTAAAAGGTGTTTGCGAGAACAATGCAGAGATACTGCCATCTTTAAGGGAAATGCAGCACAATTTTCCATCAATACCCATGCGTAACGGGTATCCTATGCATCATTGTTGAACTGAAGTGGAAAATTTGACATCTTGATAGTCAGTCTGATTACTCATGTCACCATCTGAAAGAGATCACCAATACTATTTTTCTGTCTCATTGGAGAGGATGAACCCATAGCTCCTGGCCGGCAGACTGTCCCGGATTTCAGCAATGATGTGGATGATGAGCTGCAAACCGTAAACATAGACAGCAAATCCTAGGCTCCATACAGACACCATCTTCAGTCGCTCAGAGGGTCGACAGCATTGCAGGGTCTCCAGATGATCCACCTACCATCTAACAGAAAGCACCTGTCATCCCATTCAAAGCCCTTGACCCCAAGGACCCACAAATACTATTCCAACAGACTGCAGGAGGATTCCAGCGAGAGCTGGCAGACCAGATGCGAATGGGGATAGAGACCATGGCGGGCAACCTAGATAGGGACAGTCCATAGGTGCCTCAGTCCAAAGAAGGACAACTCTTTGGCCATAAGAGTCACCCATTGTCCATTCCATGACTTCCAGCAGTCCCTGGCTGACATCGCTGGTGTCATGAGTCAGAGGCATAAGCATATTCCCTGCCAAAGTGGCACCAACAAGGTTGCCAACCAGCTGGGGCAATCAGAACCATCTTGGAGGTCATGGAGCGGAAGCAGGACTCCTTGATTGCTACCTTGGCTGCCTATCACTGTGACATTGCTGCTGTGTTGTAAAACCAAGAGATCATCCTTTCTGCTATTCGGCCTTACATGTTGCCACTAAGAAATGTTGCTGTGGACACAGGATCCACCTTTTCAGCTCATGATGAGTGTGTGCCTCCCTCTAGTCCGGCACCTACAACTCCTCTCTCACGGTAGGCACAGCACATATCAGAGGAGGAAGATGAGGACTGCACCTCTTTCACCTGTACGTGAATACCTGTGTTGAGCTGTGAATCCATTCACATCCATATTTCCACATACACTGCTCAATGTTGTTTGTAGATAGCTCATGTGATTCAATGGTCAACCTGACATGTACCTGTCCATGGGTAAATCATCTAGTCACATATAATCCCAAACGCTGCTAGTCAAAAGCATGTACTTAACATTTCCTGTGCAGACATGCTACCCCTCAAACAAACAATGATATTTAATGAGATCCTAAAAAATAATATGACTAAAAGTACCTAACCTACAAAACCTAACTATTCTAATTTAACCTACGCTACCTTATCCTAAATACTAACTACAGCTACCTTAACTTAACCTACCTTACTCTATACATTTAACAACTGAAAAATATCAACCCCCACCTCCCTTAAAACACATGTTCAGAAAAGTACAACAGAAACTACATCTATACATCAACTACCTACACATATAGCCCTAAACAAATATATTTATGACGTTCGTAATAATGATGTATTTTTTTAAACACATATACTACACATCAACAGCCACCCCCAAAAAAAGCTAAATACCGCAAACCCCTAAAATGATACAGACCCCTACTAAAACCTATAAAATATTATAAAATATTATACCTACCCTTTTCAACAACAACTAGCCTAAACTAAGCTATACAAACTTTTTATACTAAAAGAAACAATTTACAAGAAGTAGGGAAGAAAGGGTCTAATTTGGGGTGTGATTGTCTCCCCACAGCCTGCTTAATTTCTGTGAGTAGCAGAATCACATTGTCCATTTTATGTTCCAGCACTGCCACTCTGAATTTTCGGTCAGAAGCATTGTTCCACATATCCTGCTCAAAAGTGCTAATGGCTCCTGTGTACGGAGCATGGCATAAAAGTTGTCCTGTTTGCCTGCTGGTGAATGTGCTGGTAACCGGTCCTGCAGAACCACTCTGATCTGCTACAACTGCCTTGCTTTTGGTAGGCCTGTCCACTGTAGGTGGTCCATGTTGGAAGACGCAGCTTTTCTTGAATGCCTTCTCCACTTCAAATTTCATGGCCATTGCCCGATAGGCTTTGTTGACAAGCCGGATGTGGTGGTACCTTTCCTCCTGGATAAAGTGCTGCCTCTTCTTCTCTGGCATCTGTTTAATCAGAAAGAAAAACTGTCATACAAAGGGTAACTAGGAACTAGTACAATAACCATGATACAATAATTCTATGTTAAATAATTACATGTTGCACTTCCTATACCCCACAATTATATTGAAGGTCAAAGTGAGCATACATCTGCCTAATATCTATCATATCCTAATTTACTACGGGCAGAGTACTTAGGCTACACAAATGTTGCTTAATGCAAATGCACCATCTTGGCACATGTAGGTGTGACCATGTCAGTATTGAGTTTGCTTAGGAACAGTGCTGTTACGTAACCATGATATGGTACACATGTCATGTTTTACTCATCATTATTGTCCCTTCTGCATCCTGCAATGGCCTTGATTGCATTGGCATTAGCCAAAGTAAGATGGGCAAGGTTCGCAAAGTACATATATTGTGTCAAAGCATTGGGTGCCTGCTATGGCAAGGACACATATCTGGATACACTGCTACATAGACTTAACATGTGCCATGTTTTAGATGTAAAAATGATAAGTGGATAGCTCACTCACATCACACAAAGATGTATGAAACATCTCCTATATGAGCTCCTGTAAGTCCATGGTGGACCATGCCATGGCTCTTTGCATACTCCCAAAGCAATAGCATGTGTCCCACTACACAGCCTAGTGTCTGTCCCTATGTGTCAGATATTAATGTCATCTTGCTGCACCCAGCACATCCATTTGGTGGGTGTGCGCATGCATGTCCTACAGCTCATCTGCACAGGTATCATGTGATGTAAATAACTATTGCTGTTCAAAGTGTTTGTGATAATATTTGGAGACTATCATGGCCAATACAATCAGAAGATGGATTGGGCATTGGCATGTTGGTTGCATTATCATGTGTGAAATGTTTACATCTGTCCTTGCTACACTTAGAGGCTTATTCACAAATCCTTCAATCCTGGCAAAACCGTACTTTTTATGTGGGTCATATGGCCCTCACAGCAGGGCCATATTTAAAAGAATAAATTAAGCCACCCTGCATGGCTTGTTGTGACCCTCTAAATATGTCACATAGTCTTTCTGTCATTACTGTGATGTGAATTCCCCCTCCTGTGTGGAGTAGCCATACGCATCAGACAGAGATTGCAATGTGAGCAACAACAATAGACCTGTGCATCTGAAATGCATTTGTTAGCTTTCCCATCCACAGCTATGTTCATGAATAAATCCACTACCACATAAGTTCACAAACTATGGCATTGTGGTCATTGTTCTTCGGTCAGACCATCGATCATGTGGTCAGAGGTGACTGCACATTATGTGGTCCCTCAGTTATAGCAAATATATCCACCTTGACATTATTCAGAGGTGACTGCACATCCAATAATTAACATCGGCATTTCTGCCCAAATCATTATGTTACATATGTTTTTTAGTGTAAGGGATGCTCATTGAAAACGGCATTGCACAAAGCATCCACCATCACACACAATCCTTGCAGTACACAATAAGCATTCAGGATGACACTCATTGGTAACATCCAGATCCTTGAAGCTCTCTACCTCTCTGGCTGTGTAAGGCTCAGGTTCACCTACAAGACATAACATGATACATTGCACTGTGATTGTAGAACACATACACTGTGGTCAAGTGTAGCACAGTACATATGAATGGCAATTGGCTATGTAACCCTACTGGTTGTAACAAATCAAATGGCCTATGTGACATGCCTCAACAATACACATTGGAAAGGCAGGCTGACCTGTAGACACATATGATGAGCCAAAACATGCATCAGGTGGGCACATTGCAGAACTAGTTAAAATAATTCACTACTGCAAACTTTCACAAGGGTAGCAGACTTCCATGGCTCTCTGCACCTAAATAACTCACAGACCATACTCAGCAAGTTATAGCAATACCCATGCCTTAGTCTTTTCTTTATATGTACATGACTATGCTAAATACATCACACATTAGCCATCCTTGTTTCTTCATTTAATGGAGATTGGATTCTGGAAGTGCTGCATAGTTCTAGGCATTGACCATGCATGTCCTGTCCATCATCAAATATACATTTTTAGAAATTGAACACCAACATATATGAGATATGTTCAGATGTGTACAATTCTGCCTGTCAGAACTTTGGATAAAGTAAAATCCATGGGGCCTCATTTACATGAGACATGAACAACTGGAGTGTAATAAATAAGAACAGCTCCAGAAAGAGCACGTACCCCCGGCCATCATAAGTTAGCAGATGCCAAGGGGGCAGGCAATGAAAAAAAGGTGCACACTTTCTCAGTTTGTGCACAGCACACCTCTTTACAACTGTACCGTGGTGCAAGCAGAAAAAGTATTTACTAGGAATGGCTGGGCCACTGGTCAGTGTAGGCTCATGACGGCCAAGTGTTTGAATGCCTCTGTGGTATACTCCGTCTTTTAAACAATGTTTTGTGGGGGCTGGCACTTTTGAGCTCAAATATTTGTGAGCCAAGGACACTATGATCACAAACCATCTGTGAGCAAATGAGACCCAAGGAAGAATTCACAGCAGTTCACCAACTTCAATTCCAATGTAATCCAGGAGGTCATGTTCCCAGCTGATGGCATCCACCTCGAGATGTTTAAGTTGGTGGGTTGTCCATCTGAGACAAGGCAGCCTTTTGCCAATCTGTGCTTTGTAGCACAGTGCAGGCAGCAGGCTGTAAGGCAACTTGGGGAGGGAGTACAGTTTCTCTTGCAGGCAAATACTGTGATTGACTGGACCCACCTGGAAGGGGATATATGGATTGACTTGACATCCTACATACGGTGTACTGTCCAAATCAGAGTGGTTTTCACATTAGCATGGGCCCACACACTCCTGCACAAAAGGGTGCACCATGTGGACACCGACACAACCGAAAGGGAGTCCCTTCCTTCAACACGATGTTTGGACACAACATTTCACATAGTGCAGCATTAGTAAGGATCTTTTTAACATTTGGATGCACAATCAGGGCCTCATTTACAAGTTGTTGCCACAAGACGGCATGGTATGTCACTTGGCTGTCCTGCCCTACATACAAAGGAAGAGCTGGAATGTGTCATATTACTAACATACAGCACATCCATGGTCTGTCCGCATATGCAGCATCACATATTAGTGACTATCGCCAACACACACACCCTTGCACAATGGTGCACGTGTGTCAGCATTGTGCCCTCATAACTTTTGCTTTAAGAGACAGTTTTGTGCACCAGAAACTAACTCGCTATGCAATTTCCTCATTCTATGTGTCCTGCAGAATGCAGCACACATAGAAATTGGTATTGACAAGGAGACATGTTGTTATTTCTCCTCATTACACCTCCCCTTGCTTCCAGGGAATCTGTGAAAATGTGTAAGATCATTGGTGTTGCATGGGAAAACCCACGGTAAGGCACATGGAACATATCCTTGACGTAGGGTGAGGCAATGCTGCTGGATTGCCTTACTCCATATCTATGAAGCCATGCAATGGCACGCAGTATGACTTTGCATTGGCTCATATACATGAATTGGGGGCCTGCTCCACCAGAGTGTAATGGACATTGATGGTCCAGCAGCTCTGTCTGCTTATACATATGACCCACAGTGGTGTAGGTGGTCTCAACATGTATGACTCGTTGTGTAGTGAGTGTATGCCATGCAGTATGGTGCAAGTTTGTAGGCCCACACCTGCTATGTATGCACTGTCTCAGTCACCAAACACAGAGATGGCTATTTTGTTATACAATATTTACTGTTATTAGGTAAGTCATGTACTTAAGATGAACTTACCAGCCAGTAGACCATTTCCATACCTCCCATTCTGGAATCGCTCACTTATGATGGAATTCCGGAAGATGAAGGAATCCTGAGCACTCTCCGGTTAATTTGCAAGGACATTGAAGAAGAGGCCCTGATGGTCCAAAATTGCCTGCATGTTCATGGAATGCGTGTGCTTCTGATTGCGGTACATGGGGGCTGTAACTGCAGGAGGTACCAGTTACACATGGGTGCAGTCCATTGCCCCCAACACATGTAGAAATCCTGCAATAGCATAAAAGCCTTGCTTGTTTTCCTGTGCTTCTGCAGTGTGTTGGGGAGCACGAGGTACTGGGATGTAAGGCTTGTAATGACATCCAGGACGGAGGAGAGGATTGCAGAGAAGGATGTCTGGGATACTCCTGCCACTCTGGCTGTGGTGGTTTGGAATGTTCCAGACGCCAGCATGTGTAGTACAGCCAGAAGCTTGGTCTGCAGAGGGATGTTGGTGCACCGCTGCGATGTTGTGTGCAGCGTTTGTGCAGTCTGATGCAGGGCTGGACAATGGACTCCCTCCTGAGCCGGTAATGGGCAATGACCTCCTTCGCCCTCAGGCCAATGAGGGTAATCCTCTGCCAGTATGTCAGCTCCCTTCTCCTGTGCTATCTCCGTGGTGCGGTTGGTGGTGATAGTGGTGGTGTTGGGGGAGGTGGTGATGGTAGTGGTAGGGGTTCCAAGGTACAGTAGGAGTAGAACCATGGTGTCCTAGAGCTTGCCAGAGTGATTGGAGTATGTGCTCCTTATCCACCAGTGCGAATGTGCCATTTTTATGCATGGTCTGTCGATGTGTCAATTTTTTGACACTATTGAAATTCTGCCAAAGAAGTGTAATTTTTAGTTTTCCTTGTAGATACGCATGCCTCAGTTCTGCGTAGTTTTTTTGAGAGAGAACACCTGCCTTCCATATCATTGTCAAGGAAAAATAGATGCACAGAAGAAATGCAACGCTTGAGGCCTCTAGTGAAACTTTGTAAATATGGAGCAAAAAAAGCGCTACTGCTGTGTCAAAAAAAAGATGCAGCTGTAGCACAAGCTCCTTGCAAATATGCCACTCAGTGTGGCCCAGGCCTCCTGACCCCCGCAGGTAGCACTAACAAGAAAGAAGCATACTCACCCATGCCATTCTTGGGGTCCCTTTCCTGTCAAAGTAGGTAACATTTAATGCTCTTGACCTCCTGCAGTGGATGGCATCCATCGTTCAATCCTAACTTTTCTCTGGGCATCTGTACCTTCCATTTAGGGACAGTACTACCAAAATGTGTGTTTTGTGGCAGTCTGGAAGACTGTCCCACGTGCTCTTCTTTCATCTCACTGCCAAGGATGAGGTGTAGGTAGCCTCTCCCATTCTATGAAGACCATGGCCACAGGGTGGTCAGACTCCCCACATGGACATTCCTCACCCTACAGACTTTTTCCTCAAGATACTATTCTGAGGACACCAGCCTTTCTACCACCAGGGTCCACCTTGAACCAGTGCACGGACCAGTGGTATGGACCCCAAGTGCTGAGATCCTCTTCAAGTACTTCCTAGAACTCTCCAGGATCACCAGCATACCTTCTGGATCCCCTGAACAACAAAAATGCACTTGGGCATGCGTCATCCTCTCCTCTTGGAAATCATCTGCCCCTAGTGCTGCACTGGCCACCACTGCAGAGTGCCCACTATTTCGAGACTTCATGGGGCATGAGGCATCTCTCTTTTTTCTGTTTGTATTGGCAAGTAATCATACAATATAAAAACAAAAGACACAGTTAAGTCATTATTATCATTCCGACAATGTACATTAGTAAGGACTAGCACAAACAAGACAAGACAGGCAGATACATCAACAGAGGACGTGGTTGTTAAAAAGGTACCTTACTTTCTCAGATACTTCAGCATTTGACAGTCTAGTCACTCAGACTGCAGGATCCAGTCCAAAAAGTATTCAAACCAGCTCACACCACACTGACACTAATACTTTTTTAGTCAGGGGCCACAGAGAGAGAGGACCAAAGAGGGGCAGGAGAGGCAGAGAGAGAGATAGGAGCAGGGGCCAGGGTGCATATTACCAGGACTCACACATGGAGCATCAGACCAGAAACCAGTAGTACTCATGGTATGAAGTGGGGTCCCACCGAATACCTCTGTCACTGTACCTGGTGAAAACAACATGGCCTCTATTTTCAACTCATCAAAACACACACTTTCCCCTGTTGAGATCTCCATACTGAGTACAGGACTCTCCTTTGTCCCCACATTGACACATAACTTTTTAAAGATTAAATTGGAGATACAGAGACTGTGATGCTACAGGACTAAGACCTCCCTCTATGTTTATGCCCCCAGCATACACCATGCCAATTGAGATTCTTACATTTGAGAAGATGATTATG
Source organism: Pleurodeles waltl (assembly GCF_031143425.1). Lineage (NCBI taxonomy): Eukaryota > Metazoa > Chordata > Amphibia > Caudata > Salamandridae > Pleurodeles > Pleurodeles waltl. The sequence goes on along the minus strand of NC_090445.1, from coordinate 59,116,338 downwards.
AAGGATTTCGACATTCTGAGCAAGGAAAGAAAGTATGTTGAGTATAAACATACACTTGAAGAGAGGATAGCTATTACGTATCTCAGTAATAATTCTGAATTGGTTATAAAATCAGCGGACAAGGGTGGAGGAATAGTCCTACTGGACCTCACCAACTACACAACTGAGATACGTAATCAATTATTTGATGACACTTGTTACAAAAGAATTGCTAATGACCCTACAATTGAACTGAGGGCTATGACAGCAAATATAACCCAAAAGTGGTTAGACATAGGCTTTATGAGTAAGAATGAACACTAGTTCCTTTACCAAGAACAATTCAGGATACCAGTGATTTACATTCTGCCAAAGATTCATGAAAGACTACACAATCCACCAGGAAGGCCAAACATATCAGGTTGTAGCCCTATCCTGGAGGTGCCCTTTCAGTATCTAGATTTATTGCTCAAGCCAAGGGTAACACTGACCACCTCATACATCAGGGACAGTATGCACGTTGTCAATACAATTGAAGCCACCCCATTCAATCAAACTACAGATCTGTTTGCTACCATGGATTCACAATCTATGTATACTAACATTACTCAGATATAAACAATTGAGATAATCAGGGGGAATATGGACACACGGAAACAGCCTACACATGTCCCCAGCTGGTTCGTCATTGAGGTAATGGAGATTGCCAAGACAAATAATTATTTCAAGTTTGACAACACCTTTTATTTTCATACCAAAGGAGTAGCTTTGGGCACAAGCTTTGTGCCAGATCTGGTGAATCTCTATATTTCTCCTAATAAACCCTTCAAGGGTAATATACTCAGTCAGTCAGTCAGTCAAATAATCTTTATTCGGCAATATGCCATAAAAGCACAATACATTTCAAGCTAAAAATGTTTTAATATTTAAAGTACATTACATTACAAATAAATTAAAAGAAAAAACAATAACAAAGCATCTTCAATCAGCAATATTACAAAAATATATACATTGCCTTTATTGGTCTATCCGACGACTCATATAAAATGTAATCATATACAGTACAGAAGTAAAAAAGCCCAACATCAGGATAAAATCATATATTGCCAGTTTATGTTAGTGTGTAACTGCTTCAATCAGTTCATATCGCTTCCTAATGGCCATAGCCGATTTAATAAAGCTTAAAACAGATTGACACAATTGTATTGAAGAGAGTCTTTGGATGTTAATCAACGCTTCCTTATGAGATGTAGATTGCAATTTGTAATATACTCAAATGGATATGTTATATAGATTATGTCTTCCTAATCTAGAGGGATTCAGTGCAAGACCTTGATTCATTTGACAGTTGGCTGAGCACTAGATCTACAGATATTCAAATCACAATGTCACAAAGCTCAGACAGTATCCTGTTCCTAGATCTCACTGTAGCCATTGAGGAGGAGAATGTTTTCGTGTCACTGTATAGGAAACCAACTGAAAGGAATTCCCGTTTGCATTATACCAGTAGTCATCTTAGGAGTTGGAGGGATAATTTGCCTTTTAGGCCATTCCTGAGGATCCATAGGAATTGCACCAGAAAAGAAGATTTTTTTGACAGGGAGAGGGCGAGGTGTCATATCACAACTCTTAGACTTACATCTGTAGTAGACAGTTAGTAGCCCAGCCTGGACCACGTACCATGAATGGTGGAGTAGAAAGTACCTTCCTGGCACTAGGGATTTCTGTGTCTCCATACTTCCACAAGCATATGATCTTCAATTGTAGCCCTTAATTTAGAAGAACCCAGTGACCAACCCCTTAGAGGGTGTGTAAAGCTGAGTTACAGTTTCCCCAACAGAGCAGCAAACTGGGGTTAGTGGACAGCACCCTCCCTAATGAGCATCAAATAATCCAGGTTTTGGGCAATGACAGTTGACCAATTTACTTGACATCATCCCCCATCTTCCCCATAGTACCATGAAATGATGCTGACCATCTGCGTATGACCCTGGTGATAATAAGGAGCGTGCACCTCTTAATCAAAATAACTACTCCACAGGCATAAGAGGGATATAAGAATAGGGAGGCATGCTCTGCCCATCTTTTCGCAAATACAGGATCATACGAGGGTCAAAGTGACTCTCTTTCAGCAGGGTTTCAGAGACATGGTGCCTATGTACAAAGGCTAGAACTTGATGCATTTTACAGGTGTGTCCAGCCATCTTACATTCCAGGGCAGGTCTACTACTATTGCTTTATGAGCATTTTCTGGTGTTGGCACACTGAATGAGCAGGCTGGAGAAGCCAGATGGCATAGGTGTCTAGATGGATTGTGAAAGTGTATGCGACTGTTGAAATTTATGGGTCCAGTGTCGTGAATGGCTTTGTAGGTGTACATGAGGAATTTGAACTGGCTGTGTTTGTGAATTGAGAGCCAGTGAAGATCCCTAAGGTGAGGTGGGATGTGGTGCCGTGAGGAAGGTTGTAAAATAGTCTTGCAGAGATGATTTGAATGGTCAGAAGTCCGTTCAGGAGTTGCTTGGAAATTGTGAGTGCCATAGTCAACTCTGCTTGTGATGACTGTTGGGTGATGGTTCGTCTAGTGTTCTGTGGAAGCCACTTGAAGATTTTTCAGAGCATCTACAGCATGTGGAAACAGGCGGAGTTCACTGCATTGACTTGTGCCATCATGTTAAGCTTGTCTTCCAGGATGATCCTCAGATTTATAGCATGGCTGGTAGATGTAGGCACTGGTTCTAGTTCTTTTGGCCACCACGTGGCATCCCATGGGGAGTTCCTCTTTCCAAAGTCTATTACTTCTGTTTTTTTTAGACTTGAGTTTCAACCAGTTGGTTCTCATCCATTCTACTACAGAGGTCATGCAGTTGGTGAACTTTGTTCTGGTGGTGGGTGTCTTATCTGTTTCGGAGAGTATGGGTTGGGTGTAGTCTGTCTAGAAGATGCTGATGAAGGTTTGAGATCTGATGATGTTGGCAAGTGGGGACATGTATAAATTGACCAGGGTAGGGCTGGGGGATGATCCCTGGGGGACTCTGCATATTAGGTTCTTGGCCTTTGATGTGAAAGGTGGCAGTCTGATTTTTTGGGTTCTTTCCATAAGGAAGGAGTAGATACATTTAGGGGGTGATTCTGACCCCGGCGGTCTTAGACCGCCGGGGCTAGGGTCGGCGGGAGCACCGCCGACAGGCCGGCGGTGCCCCGCAGGGCATTCTGACCGCGGCGCTTTGGCCGCAGTCAGTGCAGGAAAACCGGCGGTCTCCCGCCGGTTTTCCGCTGCCCCTAAGAATCCTCCAAGGCGGCGCAGCTCGCTGCGCCGCCAAGGGGATTCTGACCCCCCCTACCGCCATCCTGTTCATGGCGGGAAAGCCGCCATGAACAGGATGGCGGTAGGGGGGGTCGCGGGGCCCCTGGGGGCCCCTGCCGTGCCCATGCCAATGGCATGGGCACGGCAGGGGCCCCCGTAAGAGGGCCCCGCAAAGTATTTCAGTGTCTGCCTTGCAGACACTGAAATACGCGACGGGTGCCACTGCACCCGTCGCACCTTCCCACTCCGCCGGCTCGATTACGAGCCGGCATCCTCGTGGGAAGGGAGTTTTTCCCTGGGCTGGCGGGCGGTCTTTTGGAGACCGCCCGCCAGCCCAGGGAAAAACTCATAATACCCTCCGCGGTCTTCTGACCGCGGAGCGGTATAATGGAGGGCGGAATTCTGGCGGGCGGCCTCCGCCGCCCGCCAGAATCAGAATCACCCCCTTAGTGATTTGTAATTGAGTGCTAAACTTGTGGAGTCTACAGATGAGTGTGTTGTTGGGGACTGGGTTATATGCCGCTGAGAGGTCAAGCAGGATGAGGGCAGCTAACTCTCCTCATTCTAGGATGATCCTGATGTCAGCTGCTTTAAAGCCCTTTATGTACTGCGGTTCTTTCTGAAACTTAATTCTGTGTTGTGCAGTAGGTTGTGGAGCTCGAGGTGACTTGTGAATTGTTTGTTAATGATCTTCTCAATCACTTTCACTGGGTAAGAAAGAAGGGCAAAAGGGTAGTGTCCTAGCACCCATCCATGGTGAAAGTACTGGTGCTCCCCCCAGGCCTCCGCCACATGTCACCACCAGGGAAGGCAGCGGAAGTGCTTCTGCAGCAACCCCCTCCCACGTGCAATGACATCAGCGTGTGCACAGTGTGGTTCTTCACGGACCAGGACCTTTTCAAGGTAGGAATGTTTGTTCGGGGAGTGATTGGGGCTGAAGAGGAACACGGGGGAAGAAATTAGTTTTCCTTTCCCGCAATGCATTTCTCCTGCGGTATCGCACTAAGCACCAGGCATGCTTTTTTGGTGCTGGGAGCGGCCCCTTGGGAAAAGGTCGCTCCCCAAAATATCTGTTTAGGGTGATCTGCCCCCCAGGGGGATGGGAAGCCACTAGACACCAGAGATTATGGTGGCTATTTATCATTATGGGTGCAACCCCTTGTACAAGAGTCGCTGCTTTAGGGGCACAATTTTCATTTTTTTCTACCCTCCCAGGTGTAGCTCCACCATTTTTTAGACCGATCTGCCCCAAAGGGGGTGTGAACACACTAGGTACCAGGGATTTAAACTTTCTGCATGTCAGGCAGCAGCCCCTTGGGAAAATCTTGGTCCACAAAGTATTTGGGCATTTGTTTTGGCAGTTTCTGTCTACGGGGGCAGAACAGCCATTTTTTACATCGATGTGCTCCAAAGGGGGACAGAAAACCATTAGACACCAGAGTTTTTATTGTACATGCATGCTTGGAAATAGCCCTTGGGCAAAGGTCACTCCCTATTTTTGGGGACATATTTTGCCCATTTCTGTACCCACCGAGGGCAGATCAGCCACTTTTTTAGGCTGATCGACCCCAAAGTGGGCAATAAATCACTAGATACCGGGGATTTCATTGTATGTGTTTGCTGGGGAGGGAGCTCTTGAGCAAGAATTGCTCTCCATTTTTGGGGACCTGTTTGGTAGCTTTCTGACCCACCGACCTCAGGGACATTTTTTACGTGGCTCTGCCCCCAGGGCTAGACACCAGGAATTATATGTTGGTTAAACAGTCACTTGGACAAGAGTCGCTCCCCAGTATTGCTAACACATATCCTTTTTTCTGCTCTCCCCAGGTGAGATCAGACTTTTTTAGGTCAATCTGTCCATAAGGAGGGGGTCAGAGAACCACTAGACAGCAGGGAATAAATTTGAGTGTGTGTGGGTGTGTGTGTGAACTGGAATTTGGCTGGTGGTGTGCATGTACTGACGTCTGACTCGCAGTGTGTGTGGACAGGTTTGTGGCTGGTGTGTGGCTGATGGTGTATTTGAACTAGGGTTTATGTTGGTGGTGTTTTTAGAGTGGCTTCTGGCTGCTGATGTTTGTGGCTGACGTTTTAATGGTGGTGTGTGTGAACTGGTGTTTGACTTGTGTTTGGTGGGCAGAAAGGGTAAGGATCATTCCCCTCTGGGGTGCCAATTTCTTCCCTTTGCTTTGTGATATTTATATCATTTATGTATAACACTGCCATCAACTTAGCATCCTAGCGCTAAAACCACTACCAAACATAAGGAAAAAGAATAGTCGCTGCAGTCAAAAAGTGCTACGATAAAGACAGAATTTATTTAGGAAAGAGACAAGTTTCCAGAGCTTTCTAAAATGCAAAAGCTAATTCAGGGATCTAAGAGAGGGGGGTAGTTAATTCCAGAGCTGAGCTGCTCTGATCATAAAGGCTTGTCCACCTGCTCTGTTTTTTCTGAATTTAGCATCATGAACAAAAATAGTTGTTGAGCATCAAAGGCTCCTTCCTGGGGAGAATCTTTTCATTCTGTTTTGCAGGGGCATAGGCCATAACCCTGGAGAGCTTTAAGAACAATGCAGAGATTTGTTTGTTTGTAATGCTGATTGATTTGTGATGCTGATCAGAACCTGAGGCAGACTTCATAGTGTTTTATAATGTTGACTGTTTTATTTTATGTCATCATTTGCATTTGTGATCTTAATATGATAATTCTTCCTTTTGTTGTAGTGCAAAGCTTTTGATTTCCTCAGTGGCGACTCCTGCTAGCGGTTTCATCACTGGTAGATCTGCAGTTTGTGCAGTTGCATGTGTTTGGTAAGAAGGCTATTTTGTAATGTTTACTCCAAATGAGTATCATTGCCCTGCTTGAAAGTTTTTAAAAAACTATAATAATTGTAGCATATTTATCTTTTGATTTATTTTTTAAATTCATGTTTGGGTTTGTGCAAGATCTGTACTGTGTTATCTTGTGTGTAATCTTTTTTTTGTTTCCCCTTTCTAGAGTGATATAATAGGTGCTTGCTGTGTCTGTACAGAGTAGGTGCAGTTGATCTTCAGTCTAGCTGTCTGTTGCAGGTGATAGGTATCTTTTTAGAGTATCAAGTTCATTGTGTGGACTTTTATTAATAGTTTTCCAGATCAAATGTCAATATTTATATTTACTGTTTGATGCAATTGAGTTTGTTGAGTTCTAATTTGATACAGATTTGTTTATTATAGTTTTGTTTGTTGTGTTAGTTTCATAAGTAGACATTCTAGCTACCCAAATGCAGACTGGCCCCACCACTGAGGCAGAGGGCCAAGTTGAAGAGTCTGGCAGTGAATTTACTGTTCAAGAGGAATCATTGGATAAAGAATACACTATTAGTGCTAATGAAGTGCTTCTATTAGAGGAGGACAGTAATATGCTGGTAGTGCAACAAGAGCAAGGTGAACTGCATCCAGGGGCTGGAAGGCTTCCTATTAGAATGCTGAACTCTAGGATGCCACTAACATGGCACAGCCAGTTTTGCCTGCCTTTAGTGGTGTTTCAAGGTGTAGAATCAATACAGAAAAGGTTTTGACTATCAATTTCTTCCATCTGTTTATTGATCATTTGTTTTTAGATGATATTTGTTGGAAGGTGGTTTATTAGTAGGGATTAGTAGGTACCTACCACTAGCAAAAAGGCCACAATCACAAGATAAGGTCCAGTCATGTTATCAATAAATTAACCCCTTGCTCAACCTTTGGTAGTTGGCAATGAGCAGGCAGGTTTTAACTTAGGAGATGGGTGTGTAAAGCATTTAAAAACACCAGTACATTAAATAAGTAAGACACAACACACAATGAAAATCCACCATACAAATAGGAAATATTTCTATGATTAAAATGACACCCAAATGACAAAAATCCAATGTAGGGATGAATTTTTAAAGAATAAATAAAAATATGTGCGTTCTAGTGCTTAAAAACCAATAGCGGCCACAGAGGACACCTGGTTGTGTTGACCGGGACTAAGTCAAAGTTTGAGGTCAACCGCGATGGAGCCCAACTGGGATACACTGAGAGGCCTCAGTTAAAATATTACCTTTGGACTTTTTCTCTCATTGTCAGGCGACACTCCTCCTCAGGCCAGCTTTCGATACGACGTTGGCAGCTTGACTCAGTGCAAGGTCACAGTCAACTCCTGGAAGTCTTGTTGATGTGGAAAAGCTCCTCAGCTTCAGTGGGATGAACCTGAAATTCAAGCTGGGACGCAGTTCGACGTCGGAGGCTTGATTCTCGTCGACAAGTCAGTCACCTTATGAAGCTTTTTTACAAAGTTGCTCCAAACCTCTCCAAACGTCTTGATCTCCTTCCAGAAGTCCTCCCTTAGGTCTTCTGTGGTCCACAATGCTAAAAAGCTCTGAGATGATCCTTGAGATGGTGGGAGTACGTTTCCCAGAATGCACCTGCTAAATCCTTAAAAGTCCACTTAAAAGTAGTCAGATGGGTTCTTTTTTTTTGTCCTCATTCACCCTTATTTACTTTATTTCTGGCCTCGAAACCTTAGGCCCTCATATTGACATTTCTGTCTCGAAAAAAGCTTATTTGGCATATAGGCCTGGCGGAAGAAAACCATTTTCAAAATGATCCTCGATCGGGGATCAGGTGTTATCATAGGACATTAATAGTATATGGTGCTGTGCCATTCTCCTCCAACCAGTCCGCGAAAGGCTCCCAGAAAATGGGCCTTCTTTGAGACCTTGATGAAGTGTCCATACTCCACACGCGTTTCACTGCGCTCAACCAATCAACCAATGTGGGACTGTCTTTCAATACACTTCCTACATATCTCCCTCCTTGGCAGCAAAATCAAATAGAACATCAACATGGCGCTTCTTTTACTAAGCTTTAACTGGGGATCTACTTTACCAAAAATGATCAATCTATGGCTTACCTTGATTCAATTGTGAAGTAGCTGGCAGATTACCTTATGAACAGCTTCTCAAAACTGCACAATCTCTGGGAATTCCATTAGATATGGATATCATCTGCTTTTTCCAAACTGCACTTCTTGCAGAAAACCAGACCTGACTTCCCCAATTTTGATCATTTTTCCAGGGACCAGAAGGCTCTATGCAGAGAAAGGAGATGATTCTTTCTCAGGTAGGTAGGTTTGACTGTATCATGCAGCAAATGCATAGATATTTGCTGTAAATCCTGCATCGAGGCAAGCATCTTCCCCACAGCTCCTCTGGGAGATCAAAGTCCCATCAATACTATCCAGGATCCGCCAAAACTAGTCAGAGACCTCCCTCTTTTTTCCACATCCTGTCCAAATCCATTCTTTAAGCTCAACCGTGCGCCCTATCTCCTGCCTCTGGTCACGGGCCCACCCCTGAATCTGCCAAGCCTTAAAAGCTAAGATGTCCCTCAGTTGAAAGCCTTCATCTAATATTAACTTCCCATCCTATATCGGCTACCCCCACCTCTCCTATCCTGCCTCCCTATTAGGGGTTGCTAACTTACCTGCCAAGCATACTGGTGTTCCAGGAGAGTCCCAGATTGGTGCAAACGTATTATAACAAGCCAGCCTTACTGCTCTCCTGGTCTGAGCCCAGATATAGGCAATAGCTTGAAGCACCTTCACCCTCACTTTTTTGTGAAATTTCATGTCCTCAAATTTATATAAAAAGTGAGATTTACCATCCCTAACATCTTTCAGCATAGCTTCATACAGGATCCCACTTGCTACTGTTTCTTTCAGTAAGGGCATGCATTTTTTTATTTGGCAGGCACAGGTATATATCTGGAACTTTGGGAGCACTAATCCTTCTTTCCTGCATCTCCTTTGTAGTTTTTTCCATGAAATGTGCGGTCCCTTGGATGCCCAAATAAAGGTACTAATTCCTCTCTGAAGTCTCCGAACCATTACTTCTTAAACAATAAGGTGATTGCATTGAACAAAAAGGTAAATTTCAGCAGAATGATTATGTATATCAGGTTTACTCTACCAAAAATTGATGTGAGGTAGATGCAACCAGCTGATTAAGAGGATCCGTATCTCCTTCATCACATTCTTAACATTTTTCTCCAGAACTTTATCCACTCCCTGGACAATTTCAAACTCTAGATACCTAATTTCCATGTTAGCTCTGGAGTTTGGCTCCCTCATATTCCAAGTCATAATTTCTGTTTTGGAGGTGTTAACATCATAACCCAATACCTTCCCGAAGACTTGCACCAATTTTACTACCATTTTTAATGCTGCTTGAATGTTTCTGTCTATACCATCAAGTCATCCACATAAAGGGAGATCTTCTTTTCCCATGTCTCAAACTTAAAATTGACAATCTTCTCTTCCTCCTTTAATTTCTGTGCCAAAGGTTCAATGTATAAATTAAAAAACAGCGGGGACAAGGGACAATCCTGTCTCTTCCCCCTCTGGATTTTAACTCTGCTTGTGGTACTTCCATTAATAAGAATTTTGGCTGAGGAAGAGGTGTAGATTCTTTGAACCACACTTCTAACCTTCTCCTCTAAATTATTGAGCTCCAAGTTTGCGTTCATAAAGGACTACTTTAGTCTAACAAAAGTATTTGTTGCTTCTAAAATAACAGCTTTCAGGGGGACCCAAAGGTGGTGGCAAGATCGATGGTGCCAATTACTTCATGCGTGTGCTCATGGAGAAATCTCCCTTTCAAAAATCCCTTCTGAGCCACATGAATCAAATACCCTGCCACCCGACCTAACCTCTTGGCCAAAATATTGGTAGACAGCTTATAGTCGCTGTTTAGAAGTGAGATAGGGCTGTATGACTTATGCAGCATAATATTTTTGTCTGGCTTCAGAATTAAGGTAAGCACTGCCTCGCCCCATGAAGGTGGGAAGCTTACTCCACTTCCTAATAATTCCCTGAACAATTGTGTCAAGAAGGGGATTACCACCTCTTGTAAGGCCAAATAAACTCATTTGGGAGTCATCCGGGCTCGCTGCTTCCCCCCTTACATAACTTGACCACCTTCCTCAACTCTTCCATTACTATTTCCCGGTCTAACTGGTCTCTCTGATGGATTGACCATTTGTTAAGTTGGACTCCTGCTAGCTAGTCCTCCACCTGTTTGCTGGATACCGTTACATCATCCAAGTACAGCTCTGAAAAAAGAATTAAGAAACTCTACTTCTATGTCCCGGGGATTTGAGGTGATTTGTCCCGTTTGTGTCAACCATAATCTCCTGAACTGAGGTTCTATCCCAATCTGACCTAACTTTCCAAGTCAGCAATTTCCCTGCATTATCCCCGTACTCAAAGTAGACCAACTCACTTACCTCCCACCTTGCCCTAGCATGGGCCTCCACCACTAATGAAAGTTGTTACCTCTTTATTAACATGTCCTTCTCTATGGCCCCTCTCTCTTCAAATGATACCTGCTGCTTTAAGAGACTCCTTTCTAGGCCTACCCAGCGCTACTTCCAGTGACTCAACCTCACTTTTATACCACCTACATTTCTGACCCAAGATACTAATCAATCTTCCCCTCATATATCGCTTAAAGGCATCTGAAACTATAGGTGTTGGGTAGAACCCATGTTCAGGCTCAGCAACTCATCTGCCTCCTTTTTTAATCGATCAACTACCTCAGGATCTAACAATAACGTCTTATCTAATGTCCAACATCTGTATTTCTGCTCTTTAGGGAGTACCAAGTGTAGGACAACTTTTGCATGATCAGACAGGTGTGCTGTGATATGCTCAGCCTTCCTGACATCCTCTCATATGGCCCGATCCACCAAGTAGAAATCTATTCTTTATTATGAAAGGGGTATCCCCGTTGTTTCCCTGATCTTGCACTCCAAATGTCACACAATACCATCAATTTCATCTTTTTTTTTAAGTACTTTTGCGTTTTGAGGTACACCTTAGTCTTAGAATTATTGGACCTATCTAATTTGCAGTCCATGATTGTGCTGAAATCACCTGCCATGATAACTGGGTCAGAGAAGGATAATAAATGTTGGGAAACTGCTACCAATGCGTCAGTATCCTCCACGTTGAGACTAAAATATCACACCAGCGTGAATCTTTTACCATGGGTTTGAATATTGCAATAGCCCACCTACCCTTCCTGCACTCCCAATAATAGTAGCTTCCAGGTTCTGTTTTATCACTATTGTTTCCCCCCTCACATTACAGGTCTGATCAGAAGAGATACAATCTTGGACCTGTTTTTGTTTATGGAAGAGATCTAAACATTCCTTCTTAGTAAGATGGGTCTCCTACAATATTATATTTTGAGCCGCTGTATCCCTCAAATATTGCAGCAACTTCAAAAGACGCTTAGCCATTAACATTCCGAGAAAGAATTTTAACCGTTACCCCTACCTGGCTTAACCTTTTTGCTGATAGTGAAAATACAACTCACTGGATACTCTCTTAAAGAATTATACCCTTAGGCTCCTGAGGACTTTGTATTCTCTTTTTAACTTTTTCCCCATTTTGCTCCCACCGAGTGCTCCCCTGTCTCCTACCCACGCCACCCCTACACCATGGAAAAACCCTCACTGTATCTTGATGGCTTTACTAGTCTTTGGGTGGCTGTAGAGGAAGGCCACAGTAGAAGCACATACCCAAGACTAAAGGAGACTGAAAGAGCCAGGAAGAAGGGCCAAGTACACTACCTTACTACACCAGACTCACTGGTTCATACAGCCCCCTTTGATTGCTTCAATTAGCCTATCTGCCTCAGAGGGATGTTTTAAATTATGCATCTTATTTTTGTGCATAACCTTCAGAATTGCTGGGAATTTTAACTGGGCAGTAGCCCCTACGGCCATGAGCTCTTCCATTCTCTTTCCTAGTCCCCACTGTTTATTTTACGTGGCCCAAGAGAGATCTGATCTAATCTCAAAGGAGAAATACAGACCTGTCTTAATGCATTGGCCACAAACTGTTCTTTTTTTGCATAGGTTAAAAAATTCACCACTATACTCCTAGATTTTGTCTTGCCCGGTTGCCTTCTGAATGGATCTCTATGAATCCTCTGCATATCTCTTGCCAAGCCCCCCTCTGAGATAGATGATAGACCAGCACCCCTTTTCAGGGAGACAAAGAAAACCCTTATATCCTCTCCTTCCACCCCTCTGGTATCTAGTTCCGGGAGGGGGGAGAGGAGGAGCCAGCTAGATGCCAGTCTCTGGTCAGCCCGTAGTGGAAGGGTAAAGGTTGAAGATTATGCAGTGCACTCTGTAAATTAGGACAGTACTTACTTCAGGAGAGAGGTGTGCAAGCCCTGGGTCTATTTTTCCATCTTGTGGATTGCAGCAGTGTTCCCATCGCGGCGGGTGCTGCACGAGCTGGGAAAGGCCGATGCGGAGCGCTGGCTGCGCGTGGCTCAAGGAATTCAGAAGAGCAGATGTGCTGCAGCGAGGATTTCCCTCAGGGAGAAACGTGGCAGAGACAAGACTGGAGGGTCCTCAGCCCTCTGGCTGGACTCTAGGAAGTAAGATATCAGGAAAAGGTTCCAGAATGCTGTGACTACGAGGTCCCCCATGGTGCAAGAGAGGGATTGAGCCAGGGAAGTGTGCAGTGAAGGAGAAGGTAGGCACTTTGAAATTCATTCAGAAGGGAATCCCCATCAAAAAGGGAGATATTCGTTGAGAAGTATTGCTGGGTTGGGCATCAACCAGCCTCCTCCCAGGCCGGGTGGAGAGGGGGAAAAGGAGTTAAAGGTGAATCTAGGGTGGGGTCAAGGGGAGTGGAGGAGGCTGAGGAAGTCCCAAATGAAGGACAAGTGACAAACTAAGTGGAAAAACTATACAGAGAAATGTAGGGGTGGTTCACTGAGGAAACCCCCTGTGAAAGTAACCCCCTCCTTGAGGACTTTTTTTAAAGTTCAGACCAAAACTATTAGTGGCAGAGGGAAAACCGGTTTGATCTCTCTCAGTTCAAAAGGAGGGGAGTTAGAAAGTCCTGGTAGGAAGACATCTCCTGAAAGTAGGCCCTCAATATCCCCCTCTTCAGAAAGTAGACGTGGATGGGTCATACTATATTTTAACTTCTTGGATGGAAAACCTGGCCCGCAAAAATAAATTTCAGTCCCTGTTGGATACTGAGGTGTGCCCCCTGGAGATTGTACAAGAGACTGAAGTTGGTGAGGGGCAAATGGCGAAGGCACAGAGGTCAGAAGGGGACACCCAAGGGATATCAGGTGAAGGAGAGCTGGAAGCCACAGGGGGAAGAATGGTGGAAAATACCTTGCAGGCATTGGCTATGCAAGTGAGGAATGGCTTTTGCGCCTCACTCAGAATTCAGTAAGAAATCAGGTGTGTGTGTGAAAACGTGGCTCAAAAATTGGATTAATTGACCAAAAGAACTTTAGCTCTGGAGAGCACAGTTGCAGAATTAAAAGCGGTAGATATAAATGACAGAAGAGAGAATAAGAACTTGCAGCTTAGGGAGAGAGAGGTCCAGGATAAGCTTGAATCCCTAAAAAACAGTGCTAGGAGAAACAACTTAAGACTCTTGAACATACCAGGTATGTTTGTCTTGTTGGATATGATGCAGGTGAAGCTCTTTAACCTGTTGCTTTTAGGAAGTCCACTTCTTCACTTCTAGAAGCCAGGCAAAGTCCATGAAGCTGTAGATCATCAGTGTGCACAGGTACAGTCATCCCAAGTGCAGTCCTGTGGGGTTCCAGCAAGGCAGTCCTTCTTCATGTGACTTTAGGCAGGGATTTGAGCAACTCTTCCATATTTATTCAATGTTCTTGGGGGCACCCCTGACCAATGGGGTGCTTGGTGACTCCAAAGTGTGGCATCTTCTTCTCCCAGAAAGCACTATTCTTCCAAAATCCAAAATGGAGAAACTTTCTTCTGGAGGTTATGATCTGGCTAATCCATCCCACTGGTGTGGCTGAGTTTCCTTAACACTCCCCCTCCAGCCCCTCTGCTAATCTCATTACTGGGTCTCCCATCAGGCTGGGGTGGCAGGAAGTGGGGATGCACCTGTTTCCTGGCCTAACTAGTCATTCCCTCTTTGAAGACCAGTTTGGCTACCCGGCCTCCATCCTGTCTGCTGCAGATCTCCACCCACTAGATGTCCTATTGTTTCAGTGCAGGCCACTTCACACCTCATTAGGACAGATTGGCTCAGCCTGGCAGAGAAGAGAAGAGCTGATGGAAGGCTAGATTTTGGCTCATCAGAAAAGCAAGTTCTATAACTTATTTTCTCTGATAGTTATAATAAATCTATCAGTGGCATGTTGTTGGGCTCATTCCAGGTATTATTAAAAGACCAAGAATTACATTTTTAGCTCTTTCCTAGCAATAGGTAGACTTTAATAAAGAATTCCCATGTTAGACAATGACCTCATTCATTGCAATGAGGAAAAACAATATAAAGCATATAAAACACCTTTTATAATGACCCTGCTTAAAGGTACAAGGCACCCTTCCTCAGGGGACCAGGGGGAGAGGCACTTTAGGGGTGACTTATTTGTAAAAATAAGGTATGTCTTTGGAAGTACCTTTAATTCCAAAGTAAAATTTGCATATACATTTAATTTAAGCAGCCTGCAAGGCAGGGCTGGCTTTTAAATTGACAGCAGGCCACACAGCAGGGCACACTTAACTACATTATATCTGTTGGGCATTTAAACCAGCATGCCCTACCGTTTCTATGGACTTACAGGTAGGTTGTAATGCCAATTGCAATTATGCCTAACTACCATATACTTTTTAATCAGAGTATAGGCTCTGTGTCTGGTTAGCAGGGCCCAAGGTACCCACAGAGTCAGAAAACCAGTATCTAGTAGTCAAAAAGGGGACATAAAGTGGGGGGACACAGCTAAAAGTCCTGGTTTCTCACAACATTGTTGAGCAGACTAATTTGTATAAAAGAACAGTTTTTGAGGGACAGCAGTGCCGCACTTATGACCCACTCCAGAACTACCCGCTGGAGTGACACAAATCTCTATGTGATTAAGTAGTTCTGAGGTTTAATTTTTCTGATCAGATTGATAAGGAAGCCCTCACCGTCTTTATATTGGTCTACTATTCCCATGATGGAAACTGCTATGGAAACTATGAGTCAAGATCGGTATTTGCCTTGGCAGTGGGTGCTGTATTTTGTGGCTAATGCTACAGCATTGCCACACGATCACCCTGTTTGTGACCACCTCTTCAAGATTTGGCCTGTCCCTGTCCACTTAGTAGATTACTTCTCAGAGATCTATGTTCCAGGAAATAAAATATCTGTAGATGAGTCACTGGTCTTGTTGAAGGGACATTTGGCTTCTTTCAGGCCATACATTACCAGCAAGAGAGAACATTATGATATTAAGCTCTATATGTTGTGTGAAAGTACCACTGGATAGCCGTATAATTTCAGGATGTACACTGGTAGGGATTTTTCATTTGACCCCCTGGTTGTCCTTCCACTTTTGGAGTCAGTGAGAAAATTGTGAGGGGAACTTGCCAGATCACTGTTTCAGAAGGGTCAACATTTTTACATGGACAATTTCCATACATGTGTGCAAATATTTAAAGAACTGTTCTGAGTGGGCACTGTGGCATGTGGTACAATGTGCTCTAACTAGAAAGGTTACTTTAAAGAGCTTGTGTGTAAAAAAGTTATAAGAGACAGAGCAGTGGTTTGGGTAGTAACAAACTGATTGCTGTGAAATCTTCTGACAGAAGAGATCCCCACATGCTAACAACTATTCATGAAGAAAGTACTGCACGTGTGACTGTTTAGGGTCAAGCTGCAGAAGTATTCTAGACTACAACAAGCATATGGGAGGTATAGATAAAGTAGAATAAAGGCTGGAGCCTTAATATGCTGCTCAAAATTCCTACATCTGATACAAGAAGTTGGCTGGTCATCTATTTCATTTAATATCCTTCAATGTTTATGTTGTTTTCAAAGAACATTGTCCAGAATTTAAGATGACTTTTGTACAGTTTTAGCAGTCTGTAATAGGCAGTCTTGTTGCAGTTGAACAGGCAAGTGTTCCTACAGTCAGAGTGGTAGATAATGTGGCTAGATGGAATCATCTCCACTTTCCTGAATACATTTTTCCAATACCCAAAAAGGAATTTCCTTTTTGGAGAGGTAGAGTCTGTGTCTGAAGAGTGTGAAAGGAGAGTAATATGTACTGTCCGAAGTGTCCTTCTAATCATGGCCTATGTGTGCCCATATTTTAAAATTGTACCATACATAACTCGGATATTGGGAGCAACCATGACAGTAAAAAAGAACTCACTGTAGTCTTTATTGCTATATATTTTCTGTTTAGATACCTGGTTAGCAATAGTTTGGTGTGCTTAGTCACACCTGTTGTGTATGCAGTTATAGTTGGTATTTCATATTCTATCAAAACGGGGGTTCTTTCTGTTTAAAAAAAGTGTTATTTTTAGTTGGATGTTTAGATTTTTTTTCCTGTCTGTGCTTTGTGTGTTTAATGTGTTGATTGTGGAAGTGTTGTAAAATGAAAGTGGTGTGGAGCTTCATTGTGATGTCTGAGTATTTATTCACAACTCCAGCCAGGAGCTCATTACATTATGACACTCACATCAGCAAACAGCACCATTCAGGGGCCTTTCACTTTCCTACACCCACAGGACTGACATAGCAATCACATCACCTGGAGGAGTGTGTGGACTGGCCTTTGACTGCCAGTGTGTGTGTGTAGACCCTCGCCACTGACGAGGAAAGGTCAAAGGGTTGGAGATCCCCAGGATAATGTATGTTTCGAAGCAGGGGACCTGCTGGAGTTATGCCACTGTATCACATACAGGCAGAGATACAATACCGACGGAGTCAGCCAATGCTGGAGGAGATTGGACAGCCAGCTGCTTCTGTATAGGAGGTGTGAACGATTGGTTAAGAGCCTGCGATTTCTGGAGGTTGATGCCAAAGACTGAGACCCTTCCAAAATTTCCCAGACAGGCATGCGTGTGGTCCTTAAGCACCACTATGACATCATCCGCATAGAAGTTGATGGTGTACCTGCCTCCTCCAAACTGCGATCCAGTAATACGCAGGTTGCACCTAACCCTTTGCTCCTTGAGTTCCATCTAAAGGCCAGATAACTGGGTTGATAATGGGCAGCCCTGTCTTGCTCCCCTGCTGATTAGGAAAGGAGTCAAAAGTGCCTCTTTAACCGGTACCACTGATCTAGGGCCACTGTAACTGATAGGGATCCAGGCACAAATCTGTCCCTAATGCCAAAATAGACCAGTGTACAAGATCAAATGCTTTTTCTGTGTCAATACTTTCCACCAAGCTCGTTTTCCTTTATCCACCAAATGGAGGATCACTTTGTCGTAGGTCTCATATCTTGGGAGTAAGACTGCTTAGTTGGCTATCAGCTATGCAAAGTCTCACACATGCTGAGGCAGACAAGGAGATGCAAGATCAGTTTCAATATATTTATTGAAGCGATTGCATCAGATTATAAGAAGCCTGAGCTGCGAATATTAGACAGGTGAAAAATAATACAGTGATTATAGTGACCATTAGTGTGAAGAATATAAACAATCCTAATATCTTGGTCTAATGGAAATAGTGATTCATATTGTGCAGTTTCCCTTTGAGAGCAGATCAAGATTTAGTGTTTGGGGTCTCTGAACTCACAATTTAAAAATACATCTTTTGGTAATGTTGGTTTTTAGATTGTCAGTTTGAAAATGCCACTTTTAGAAAGTGGGCATTTTCATGCTTAAACCATTCCACAACTCTGCCTGCTTGTGTATTCCCTGTCTGGGACAGACTGACAGTTGGGTTGTTTTTGAATTGCCACTAGACAGTGGATGGGATATTTGTCATGTTTTTGGCAGAGTAACCCCATTCACCAAACTTTAAATCAGGCCTAGTCTCCTTTTAAGGAAGTCAAAGCTCTCCAGCTGGACGAAGCCACAGGCTCTAGCTGACAAGGGTTGTACAAGGTTGGATACCCTTTCTGTGAGCAGCCTCTGAACAGGATTTTCTGCGACAGACAAGAATGTAACGGGATCTGCTGCAAAGTCAGGTCAACCAGCGATGCACTTGGGCGGATCGATGAGCAGGTTGGTCCCGGTCTCCTCTTGGTTCACAAAGCACTTTTTGACCAAAAATATTCTAAGTCCCCTGTTTTGGATTTGGGATATCTGGCCACATTTAGCACCACTTCCACGAGTCCAGGATAGGAGGGGCACCCTTTGAAGGTCAGAACTTACTCAAGCTGGGTCCAGGTACAAGTTCAAGATAGTTGAAGCCTTTTCCATTCCTGAGGCTCTGATCAGGAGGATATATTGACATTTGTAAATAAAAATGTAAGCTAAGTAAATTAAGTTGTTTTTATTATTGAGGTTGGGTGAAAAAAGGAATGTTTAAAAAGTAAAAAGGTACAAATGGTAGTCACTCCCCTTGACAAATATCCCAATTTCGTACAGTTGGCATCTCCAACATCAACTCCAGCCATGAGCAAAAATGTTTGCAAGCATATGCAGCATGCACATTTACAGCAAATGTTACTGGAATCCATTTGTTAATGACTCCACTGTGAAGAAGATGTTTTGTAACTAGTGCCCTGTAATTTATCAGTTTTTCAAGAGGTTGCATAATTTTTAGTGAACAGTTTAATTAACCATAAGATTCAAAACTTTAAAATCACAGAATAGGGATAACTTCAAGCTTCATAATTCTAGAGTAAACCAAGGATACCAATCTCACATGAAGGAGGTAACCAATATTACAATAGATGTTTCTGTTACACTGTAATAATTGTACTTTTAAGTGTGTAATTGAACAGTACTCAAAGATGCAGATATTCCGAGCCCTGCCATGGATGCCAAGATGATATGTTGTCTGGGGTCCCCCAACCTCCTCAGTGTTGCAGGGGGAAGCTAGAACATAAATAGCAATGGGATGAAGCCCAATTCTCATTGCTGTTGCCTCTGACTGAAGTTTCTGCTGCCAACCGGCTTGACCTCTGCCTCAATAGCCCTGATGTGAAGCTCCTATTTGCCTGTAGTCCAATATCGGGGTTTTTATAGTATCTGTTTGCTGATTTTAATTTCATAAACAATAACAAGATTTGCATACACCAAATTAAAAATAAGGCAACCAATCATTGGTGCAAGTGTGTCAACTTGATCATTATAGTGATAGGATATTGTTAAATTTAAAAAGGATTGTAGACAGCAGGTGCATATGGTGCAGGCAATTCTAGTATTTCTACGTATCTTCACAACTTCAAACGTTCTATGAAAGAACCCTCAAAGAATGAAAAAAGACAAAAAATGTAACTCTTAAAGTCTGAAGGGACGAAATGATGGAAACAGAAAAGTCTGAATGGGAATTGTCACAGTGTTAACGACACTCACTCCTACAGCTTGGAGCCACTGGGCAGCTCGGCTAGACCTATCCAGGTAGCACTGCAGGCTGTATATAAGCAAAACTTTCTAAAGCTGGAAAGGCATGCTGAAGCACCAACCTTTACCTTTCGTGCTGTTCTTGGCCAAAGTCAATCTTTGTACCTCAGGAGGGGATAGGTTATATTTGTTTCTCATGTTGGGGTCCCACACTGCTCATGTTCACAGATCTATAGATAAAGGTGTGCTGCACAGAGTTGAACACTGCTGAGCTGGAACTTCTAGAACTGCTACCCCATTATCACTTCTAACTATGAGACCCTTTCCCCATACAAAACACACACATGAAGCAACGTAAGATCAATCTTGCGTACATTTTAATGACTATTCTACCACGGCCATCAATGTCCACTTCAGGCATGTGAACAATTAAATACTTGTTGCAGTCACTCTGTATCTCTTAAGTTATGGAATTTCTGTTTGGCATACAGAGCTAATAACTCAGTAGAGGCTATGGCCTAGGCTTCCTTGGTGGTGGACCCCTGTTCCTAACTGGAAATACCCATCTTAAACTTTAAGTGAAGCTCCTGAGAGATTGAAAATAGCGCACTCCATAGAGCAGCACTGTATTTGTTTAGCCTGCTCATGAAAGAATTTAGCATTTAAATAAACATCTCCAAGTAATGATCACTGATCATAAGGCACAGGGTGTATTGCCCCTGTGTTTCTGAGATATTCATTAATTTACACGCTGTGGACTGTGATGCCTTGCCTAAATGTTCAGGAAAGGAAAAGTAATAATAGCTGCTATCCTCATAACATGGGGTGTTATCCATAGCTATGGCCTGGTGGCCCAGTGACAGGCAGGCCACCTGGCCAAGGTATTCAACAGGGGAGCCAACTCTGAATCAGAGGGTTTCGCAAGATTGACAGAAAAGAGCATTTGCCAATTTATATTGGTTCCCATTATCTGCCAGACTGTAAATGACACCCCTCTGTGTCCTCCTGAATTATGCAAGTGACCGGGAAGACATTTTTCCACACCAAGCCTGATATTGCCAAGTTTACGAGGGTAAGAAAAAGCCTATTTGTATATATATATAGGCAAGGCAGCCCTAAGACAGATAGGGCTCAGACCCTGTCAGATGCCAAATCAAAAATACATTCACACAGTGGAAGTGACCCCTAAAATCAAAAGGCAGGATTGGACGTTTTCATGAGCTAGTAACTGAAAACAGTGGAGAACATCTAGTGAAATTAGTAAATGTCAATGATGTAATCAGAATGAAAATCAAAGTAACATTGAGGGCCCTCTCTTTTAGCATGATATCAATCAAGAGAAGAGAAAATATGTATTGTATTCCTCTAGCTCTCACAACCCGTTCTTTCATTTCAGTACTTGTTTCAAAAACTGTTAATGCCATTCTAGACAATATTCCATAGTTAGAGCATTTAGTTATAGAATGATTTCAGAATTTGAGAGCTTTAGGTAAGAAGGCACTAAGGCTCCTGATTATGATGCCACAAAAACTGTTTCCAAGTTTGAACTAGGATAGATGATTTACTGCGTACAGTGACAGCAAAATATCACGTGAGGAGATCATAAAGCATCCACTGCCACTATATTAATAAAAAGACCAACACACTCACCTTTTTCGTTTTGGCGATTGACTGTGTACACAAAAAGAAATTAATATGTGCTCAATAGAACTTGTTTTTATATAAGATCATTAATTGTTGTTCAATCTATAAGCTTACCTATTGTTGTAATTAAATAACCTATCAGAGACAAAATAGAGAAGAATATTTTAATCTTGTTATGAGGGTGTGCAATTTATTTTGCCTACTGGTGAAACTAGACAGATGAAAGACAACTCTAAAAGGTTAGAATTAACTATCTGGGAGGATTTGCTAAATATTTGTTCTACTATTAAAAAAACACCCGAAATGTGATATTTCCAAGATATTTTCTTTTCATGTAGTCATGTATAGTTTCTGAACAAATATTAGCAGTTAGGAGACCTTTTACCGCCCACCTTTAGTAAGCACTCAGGGTCTGATTCATAAAGGTAAAGTTTGACTTTTGGTCTAAGCTTAGATCAAAATTCTAACTTTACTGCATTTTGGTATTCACAAAGGAGAGTTATGAGTAGTATTTTTACGTCCGAACTTGGGGCAAGTGCAGAGATACCGTCTTTGGTGCAGAGAATCCATTCCAGGGGCAGAGATTTCACTCGAGATTCTGCCCCGAGGGCGAACGTAAAGATACTCATAACTTACCTTTGTGAATACCGAAAAGTTATAAACTTAGACTTTTGGTCTAAGTTTACCTTTGGGAATCGGGCCTTCAGCATATAATATTAATAGCACACCTCTATAGTCTAGCTACCAAATGACATAACAATGAAAGCAGTTATTTATATTAGAGGGGCAACTTAAATTGAAGATGTACAACAGGGAGGGGTCAGTTAAATTCAAACAAAGCAAAGTATACAACTCCTCTGTCCTTTATGTCTTTTTATTCTTGCTCATTTCCCAGTTCATACAAACAGTGCAGCCAACCCATTTCACCATATCATGGACTTCCTCAGGGAAAATTAATCTGTAATACTACCAGTGTTGGCTGCTCTCAATGTTGCCAAGTGGTGGGGCAAGGCAGGGCAGGATGGGAATACAAGAGAAAATCCATGAATGAAATAATTAAAAAATATATAAAATAGTACTTACCAGCCTCTGCCTTGCTCCTCTGCTCCTGTCCCGAACTCCAACTCCCGGCAGTCCACAGGGTGGTGCACACTGTGCAGGTTCCCAGATGCCAATTCAGATGCTGCTCTCAGGCTGGGAATACTGTTACAAGCATGAGAGAAGAGCTGGGATTGGTCTGAGCTGCCTGGTGTGGCGCTCAGACAGTGCCTGGGAGCCTGTGTCTGCTCTCCACCCGGATCTGCAACACAGCTCAGGTTGGAGAAATGCTAAGTGCGCAAGCAGGTTTGGCCATCCTAAGACCACTGCTCCTCCTACCTAAAGCTGAGGACGGCCCGTCTGCCCCAAGACTCAGCTGGCACAATAAAAAATAAAATTATAATAATGTTGCTTTATTATAATTGTCTTTTTCACGTTTGCCGCTGCTGGCTATCAGCAGTGGGGAGATGCTCCTCTGACATAATGGAGGAGCTGCTGCTGAATACTACTAAGTGAGAATATACCTGCAACATGAGAGACCCGAATGACAACATGAAGCCCTATACGGCCAGTCACTATCCAAGGTATTCTTATTCCAAGGACCAGATCTCAAGACTCAAAGAGCAAAAGCAGCAAAATATGCAGAAATGATTAAAAGTGTAGCAAACTCATTAGTCCAATGATCTAGGCCATGTTCAGCAAATGTGAATCAAACAGTATACTAAAAAGTCAAAATACAGCTATATTAATAGAAAGACCAGCACACTCACCTCTTTCGTTTAGGAGATTGTCTGTGTACACAAAAACAAATTAATATTTGCTCAAAATAACATGTTTTTATATAATAGCCATCAATCATTGCTCAATCTATAAACTTACTTTTTGTCTTAATTAAATCCCCTATAAGAGACAAAATAGAGAAGAATATTTTAACCTTGTTATGAGGGTGTGCAATATGTTTCGGCATTGGCTACTGGTGAAACTAGACATATAAAAGACGACTCTCAAAGGTTACAATTAGCAGTCTGGGAGGATTTTTTAAATATTGGTGATACTGTTTTGAAATTGCCTGAAATGTGATAATTTAAAAATGTCCTTTATATATATTAATGTGTAGTTTAAATATTTCAAACTGATCCATCACACTCACACTTATTATACTTTTCCAAATTCTCTCAAATATTGCCAGGGTACTTTGAAGTATATGACATTGCGTTGCTTTGCACTATCATGGTTAGGAGTCTGTAAAATAGCAATACATTTAGGGGGTCATTACAACATTGGCGGTAAAAGCTGCTTACCGCCGTGCAGAAGACCGCCAACACACCGCCGCATCAGCGGAATTCCGCCACGGTCATTATGACCCACAGCTCGGAATCCGCCAAAATTTAGACACCCACACAAGTCCGCCACACCAAAGGTCAGTGATAAACTGGCGAAAACAAAACCTCCACTGTCACGCCAACAGGAATACGCCCACACTATCACGACCCATGAATCCACGCGACGGTCTTTCAACCGCAGTAAACCATTGGCGGTACACACCGCCGCGCTCAAAATACACACACATTTACAAAACACATCCACACTGGACAATTCCAAATACACACACCTGATACACATACACACACCACTCCCATACACCCAATACAATATAAAACACACACCCACATCACCCTATGCCCAAAAATTCCAAAAGAGGGCCAGAGAGAGACACCCCAATCTACAAACAAGCATCCACAGGCACACAACACCATCAGCCACATAACATCCATGCACCTCACACAACACACCACTAAATATCACCCCACACATCACAACACACACCACCCCACACATCACCTACACCACCTCATGGCACGGCAAAGATACCCCAGGTTCTCTGAGGAGGAGCTCAGGGTCATGGTGGAGGAAATCATCCGGTTAGAGCCACAGCTATTCGGAGCACAGGTGCAGCACACCTCCGTAGCTAGGAAGATGGAGCTATGGCGAAGAATAGTGGACAGGGTCAACGCATTGGGACAGCACCCAAGAAATAGGGATGACATCAGGAAGAGGTGGAATGGCCTACGGGGGAAGGTGCGTTCCTTGGTCTCAAGACACCACCTTGCGGTTCAGAGGACTGGCGGTGGATCCCCACCTCCTCCCCCACAAATAACAACATGGGAGGAGCAAGTCTTGGCTATTCTGCGTCCTGAGGGCCTCGCAGGAGTAGCTGGAGGAATGGACTCTGGAAAGTCAAATCTTCAATACTATCTCCCCCACCCTACCTGCATGCCATCACATACCCCCACCCTCGCCCTCACCCCCATCACTCCAACTCCTCACAAATGTCCCAATGTCACAAATCACCCATCCCAACACCAAGCCCTGCATGCAACAACAAACCATGGACACCCATCACCAAAGCATGGCCCCTGCACATACCCATACACCCCCCTAAACCATCATCACACAAGGTCCCACACAGGAATGTAAGCACTGGGGTACACGGTCACCCACCCATTGCACACCATGGCACACACAGATGCAATAATCATGCTTTTACACCCCTGCAGGACCCCTACCCAACGTCACTGGACAGGAGGGTCCAGACATGTCCACACCATCAACAGAAGAGGCCCACAGTGATGACAGCAGCTCTGTCCAACTGGATCTAGACGACCAGCTCAGCCCATCTGGGACCTCGGGACAGTCGGTTCCCCTCACACAGGCACAGGCCACCCCAGACCTTCCACCCTCTGGTAACACCAGCACAGCACCCACCCAGCGGACCCATACCTCTGTCCCCAGGACACGTCAATCAGCAGTGTGCCCACCACTACAGAGAACCCAGGCTAACCCACCACCCCAACAACAACAGGGACATGGGGGCAGTGGCAGTGGGCACACCGTTCAGGGGACAGAGGCCCAGGGAAACAGGGGAACTGGGAGGGCTGCTGTGCGACAGGGGGAGGACAGGCCCAGGGAACCCACTCTCCACGAGGCCCTCTCCAACATCATGGGGGCCTACCATCATTCCTAGGAAACAATGGCAACAGTACTGGCCAAGTTTCAGGAGACCCAGCGGCTGCAGGAGGAACAGTATTTGGGTTTCAGGTAGGAACTCAGATCCATCAATTCCACTCTGGGCACCATCGTAGGGGTGCTGAAGGAAGTCCTCAAAACCAGGAGGGACATTGTGGCACAACAAGTGACCCCTGACAGTAGCCTGGACGATTAACTGCCCGCCACCTCCGCCGGCGCTAGTGGACAGGAGGCACCACCACAGGGCCACAACACCAGCACCCCACCCCCTGCAGATTGAGAACCACACCACAAACGGTCCCTGAGACCCAGGACAAAGACAGAGAACGATGCCAAGACCCCCGCCAAGAAATGAGACCACCCTGATTGTCATCCTTCTGTCCCACTATGTCACCCTGTCCATCCTCAAACTGCCCCAGCTCCACTTCCTATGCCCCTTTGGACAATGCACCTGTGAGACTGATAGACTGGACTCTGCCATGGACATTCCTCCACCATCACCCCTCACCATTTTACAACACCCTCCAATATTGAACACTTAAATAAACACCCTTAAAGCACAAAACAATCTGGAGTCTGTCTGTGATTTCGAATTAGTGTATTAGCAATTACAGTGACAAAATGCTCTTTCAATTCTAATGTCAACATACCTATGTCACACAGCTCTAGTCCATGAGGAAACAAAGCAGATTTCATACAGTGGGACCCACATCTGTGAAATCATAAGGGAAAGTGACAACTCAGTGACCATACACTGGGTGAAAAGGACAGACAGTAGAGTGGTAGTAGTGTTAAATTACATGTAGTAGGCAGGTTTGTCTTCTTACCTGTGTCTCACTGGAAGTATTGCAGGATCACAGAGTTCCTGTTGTCGATGTCCTCTTCTTCTGCTTCCTCGTCTTCACTGTCCACAGGCTCCATAACTGCCACAACACCTCCATCTGGACCATCCTCCTGCAGGAAAGGCAGCTGTTGTTGCAAAGCCAAGTTGTGAAGCATACAGCAGGCCACGATGATCTGGCACACCTTCTTTGGTGAGTAGAAGAGGGAACCACCTGTCATTTGGAGGCTCCGGAACCTGGCCTTCAGGAGGCCGAAGGTCCGCTCTATGATCCTCCTAGTTCTCCCATGGGCCTCATTGTAGCGCTCCTCTGCCCTTGTCCTGGGATTCCTCACTCAGGTCAGTAGCCATGACAGGTTGGGGTAACCAGAGTCAGCTGCAAATGGCGAGGGATAACTGCTAGGGATATCCTCAGACAAATATTCCCACTGATATGGTTCCAGGTGCTCAACTAGTAGCCACACACGGTGCCTCTGGAGTTGCCCCATCACATAAGGGATGCTGCTATTCCGCAGGATGTAAGCGTCATGCACTGAGCCAGGGAATTTGGCATTAACATGGGCGATCTACTGGTCTGCCAAACACACCATCTCCACATTCATCGAATGGTAACTCTTCCGGTTTCTTTACACCTGTTCACTCCTGCGGGGGGACCAAGGCCACATGTGTCTCATCAGTGGCACCTATGATGTTGGGGATATGTCCCAGGGCATAGAAGTCACCTTTCACTGTTGGCAAATCCTCCACCTGAGGGAAAACGATGTAGCTCCGCATATGTTTCAGCAGGGCAGGCAACACTCTGGACAACACGTTGGGAAACGTAGGCTGGGACATCCCTGATGCTATTGCCACTGTAGTTTTAAAAGACCCACTTGCAAGGAAATGGAGTACAGACAGAACCTACACTAGAGCGGGGATTCCTGTGGGATGGCGATAGCTGACATTAGGTCTGGCTCCAACTGGGCACACAGTTCCAGGATTGTGGCACGATGAAGCCTGTAGGTGATGATTACATGTCTTTCCTCCATTGTCGACAGGTCCACCAGCGGTCTGTACACCGGAGGATGCCGCCATCTCCTCACATGTCCCAGTGGACGGTGCCTATGGAGGACAACAGCGAGCACAGAGTCAACCAACTCTGAGGTACATAAACACAGCTTACTCAGAAAACTATTCATGAACTGAAATCTGCCTGTATGAGTGTTGAGCAAAGGCCTAGGTATGTGTGATGCAGTTAAAAATAATGCCATGTGGCCCCTGAAATGGCGGCTGCCTGACCTGTAACATGGGATGTGAGGTAACTGCGCTGGCGTTGTACACCATCGCGGTAGGCAGTCGAAGACCGCAGCGCAATTCTGCATTGGTTAACACTGACCCTATGGGTCCCAGGAGCCAATGATGATGTACGCCAGCGGTGACGGTGACGGTACGCACCGCTGCGGACGTGACCGACATTTTCTATCTGTTCAATCACTCGATACCTGATCTTCGACAGAAGAGGACCTACACTGCAAGTGCTGCTGTGACCTCAGTCTGGAAGAGACAATGGCTCATGCGTCTGGAGAAAGGGCCCCTGCCTTCACCATGGAGGAGTTGGAGAATCTCGTGGATGGGGTACCCCCCCAGTACACGCTACTCTACGGTCCTCCAGACAAACAGGTAAGTACACTGGGAGCATGCTGTATGGGCAATGCCTGTGTGGAATGGTGTGGATGAAAGATTGAGGGGGGGGAGAATGAGGCGTGCATGTAACGACGGTGAGTGCATGTGCCACATGGTAAGGGTAGGGATGCGGGACAATGACTGTGACGGCGCAGTTGGTAAAACTTTTCTTTTTCCCCTGTACAATTCCTGTATGTCAGGGCCCACCAGAAGAAGGATATTTGGCATGCCATCGCCAAGGCCGTCCGGACCCTGGGGGTCTACCACAGACGGAGCACCCACTGCCAGAAAAGATGGGAGGACATTCGCCGCTGGAGCAAGAAGACTGCAGAGGCCCAGCTGGGGATGGCCTCCCAACATGGGAGGGGTGCCCGTCGCACCACGACCCCCCTGATGTTCAGGATCCTTGCGGTGGCATATCCGGAGTTGGATGGGCGCTTGAGGGCATTACAGCAGCAACAAGGGGGTGAGTACACTCTCATTCTGCTGATTCAGTGCGCAGTGGAGGTGTCTGGGTGGGGGAGGTGGGCTGTGGGTTTCCCTAGGCCAGGGCGAGTTTGCTAGTTAGGTCCCCTTTTTCAGGCAGACCCTGTGGCACCCCACCCCACCTGGGTACAGTGCCAACTACACATAGTCAGGCTCTTGTGACATCCATGTGTGCAGATATCGGCCATAGCCTTGTAGGCCATGTCCCAGGGATTGAATAGTGGACCCCAAGTGCATGGCGTAGTGCAGGGGGCTTCTGTGTCTGTCATGTCCGCCAACGGTAGCGGTGATGAATGCACCCAACATGTCTATCTTCTGTCTCCCCCCCCCTTTTTGTGGTCTCCCTGTACTTGTGTGCATTAGCATCATCAGGCGGAGGAGCAGTGGCACTGGAGCAGGAGGGAGCTGCATCCCACATGGCCCTGGAGGGCGACACTACGGAGTCTGATTTCACCAGTGGGACGGAGGGTGAGGGGAGCTCCACGGCGGGGACAGGAGCTGACACCAGTGATACGGACTCGTCCTCTGATGGGAGCTCCCTTGTGGTGGCGGGCCCATCTGTGCCCCCCGCATCTAAAAGTACAGCCGCCACCCCCCTCCAGCACTGCCCTCCCAACAGCCCCTCAGTCTTTGCCCCGTGCCACCTCACCCATGAGGGTGGGCATCAGCTTCGCCCCAGGCACCTCAGGCCCTGCCCCAGTCACCCCTGCTGCCCTCAGTGAGGAGGTCATTGACCTCCTCAGGTCCCTCACTGTTGGACAGTCTACCATTTTGAATGCCATCCAGGGTGTAGAGAGGCAGTTGCAACAAACCAATGCATTCCTGGAGGGCATACATTCTGGTCAGGCAAGCTTTTCAGACTCTGGCCTAAGCACTGATGGCAGCCATTGTCCCTGTCTCTAGCCTCCCCCCTCCAACTTCCTCCACCCAGATCCACACCCCTGTACCTCAGCCTATCCCAAGCACACCATCAGACCAGCATGCACACACCTCAACACACAAAGGAAACTCAGGCAAACATAAGCACCACACATCCCACAGGGACTCACACAAGCATCACACACATGCAGACATAACAACATCCACTGCCTCCACTGTGTCCCCCTCCTCCTCGTCTCCTTCATCCCTCCCAGTCTCGTCTCCACTCACACCTGCATGCAGTACATCTTCAGCCACTACGTCCATCACCAGCACACCCACCACCACTCCCCGCTCACGTGCAGTCACCACCCCCACTACCATTCACACATCCCCTGTGTCCTCTCCCAGGTGTCTGTGAGGCCACCACCCAAGGTACACAAACGCAGCCACACACCCACCCAACAGCCATCCACCTCACAACAGCCTCCAGCCCATGCACCTTCACCCAAAGTCAGCAAACGGACACCTCCTACTACCACTACCTCTTCCTCCACTCCCAAACAGCCTCCATCTACCGTCCCAGTGTTCCTCAGAAACTTTTTCTTGCCACCCTTGAACTCTTTTCCTCACCTCCCTCACCCCGTCAGTCTCCTAGGGCCCGACTCTCCAGGTCCCAACCTAGCACCTTAGCCACAACATCGGCGGGACTAGTGGTGACAGTAGTCCCCGGATAATGGAGTGCACCAGGCAGCAGGGCAGCCATTGTGGCAAAGAGCCACAGCACGGACAGTCCCCCACCTGTCAAACATCAAAAGTTGGCCAGTGCCCGGCGGGAAAGGGGAAGACACCAGCCACCAAAGCGGCTCCCAGGGGAACAGGTGGGAGTGTGGAGTCAGCTGCGACACCTTCCAAGGTGGGGAAGGGGCACAAGAAAACCGGCAAGTCTGAGAAGATCAGCATGTCGGAGAAGACCACCATCAGCCCCGCTGCCCCAGACAGGACTGCCAGCAGCAGCCCCGCTGCCCAGGAGGCGACCGCCAGCAGCCCCGCTGCCCCAGACAGGACCGCCAGCAGAAGCCCACCTGCCCAGGAGGCGACCGCCCACACTGCCCAAGACAGGACCGCCAGCAGCAGCCCAGGAGGCGACCGCCAGCAGCCCTGCTGCCCAAGACAGGACCGCCAGCAGCAGCCCAGCTGCCCAGGAGGCGACTGCCAGCAGCCCTGCTGCCCCAGACAGGACCACCAGCAGCAGCCCCGCTGGCCAGGAGGTGACCGCCAGCAGCCACACTGTCCTTGCGGCGGCTGAGGACACCGCCGCAACAAGCACCGCAGGCCCATGAGCGCCAAAAGCTCTGACGCTACTGAGGCCGCCACGAGCAGGATGAAGCACTCTGGGCACAAGACCCCCTCCAGAACCAGCGGAGATTTACATCCACTACCTCTGTCCTTGGCAGGATGAAGCACTCTGGGCACAAGACCCCCTCCAGAACCAGTGGAGACATGAATCCACTACCTCTGTCCTTCACAGGATGAAGCACTCTGGGCACCACTCCCCCTCCAGAACCAGTGGAGACTGTTATCCACTTGAGAGACTGTGGCTTTGCACTCCCCAGGATAATGCAGTGGGCAACCCACCCACTGGAGGGACTTGTAAGACTGTGGCTTTGCACTCCCCAGGATTGAACAACGGGCAAACCACCCACTGTATAGACTTGAGAGACTGAGGCTTTGCACTCCCCAGGATAATGCAATGGGCAAACCACCCACTGTATAGACTTGAGAGACTGTGGCTTTGCACTCCCCAGGATAATGCAGTGGGCAAACCACCCACTGGAGGGACTTGAGAGACTTTGACTTTGCACTCCCCAGGATTGAACAGTGGGCAAACCACCCACTGTATAGACTTGAGAGACTGTGGCTTTGCACTCCCCAGGATACATCAATGGGAATGGAGCCCCCTCGTGGATCTTGCGTCGTGCACTCATCCGGCTGAGGTGCCCCCCCTTACTTTCCCCCTGAGGTGCCTGTTGTATTTCTATCTGATGCCCCTGCAGTGTTCTCTCTGTTTTGATCTGGTATCAAGTTGGGCCTCGCCCATGCATTTTGGGCGAAATGGTCCACGGACTATAAATGGTGCAATACCTGGACTAGTATTCTTGGTGTATATTTTGTTAATAGTGTATATATGTATATTTTTGCGTACTGCATTTTAATATATTACAATGGTTACACTCATTTCCTTTTGTCTTTGCATTCTTCCGGGAGGGGTTGGGGGGTGTTACTATAAGTGGCCGCCACTTTCTGGAGTTTGGTGGACGGAGTTTTCCAACCACCAAACTCATAATGACCCCCAAAGTCTAGCTAATAGTCCCTCTATAAAGCAATATATAGTTCTCAACATCATCACTAGCAAATGATGCAAGAGAGGCAGTAGCAATCTTCAGACACATTGTTTAACAGAAGTACGGTACCTTGGCTAGATTTGTTGTTGTCCTCACCCTTATTTCATTGCTATTGCACATACCTCTTTCCTTCTGGAGAGAATCTGAAATAGGGATAACAAATGTGTTACTTATGTACATGTTATGCTCCATTGTTCTAAATTTTAAAGGTAAGCATTTAAGAGTTATTTAATGCCTGAATATTATGACAACTGTGCTTGAGTGCAGTTCTCTGAATTCAAGCAATTCACAAAAATATATGGATATAATGTTAAAAAGATGAGATTCAAAATGACGTACCACAATGAGCAGTTGACATGCAGGATTGAACAGAACAAATTAATCTGCATTTGGAACATTACAGGAGCTACAATTGTGTGCACAATGTCAGGAGCTTTGTAAAAACATTGTACATAAAGGATTCATAAAATTACAAGTTGAAACATATTTCACAATATAATGAAAGATTGAAATACATAAAGAGCTATACATGTCATAAATACTATACACAAGGAAGCAATGATGCTCAGAAATCCAACAATAGCTGCCCTACAGACATTCTTGATTTTAATTAGGGCCACCAAAAGCCAACACAATATAAAAAAGCTAGTTGTGTTTGTTTCTGTTTTCCTACAGTGGACAGGACCATTTCTCATACTCCCCTGCACGTCATTAATAACAACATTCTATTTATGTCTTGAAGCATTTCAGCCTAGTGGGCTAATTCAACCAGAACAGCAAAGGGATTAATGCTTACAAAAGTTATAGGCTAAGAGAGGAAGGGAAATGCCATTAATATATGTATGATCAACACTGTCTGTGTCCCTTCTGGGATCTCTTACAGAATCACCATCAGAAACTGACTCTGCTTGGAGGGATCTAAAGTTAACCTAAGTCCCATATTACCACGCTAAGTCATAGCCAAGAGACCATCCCTTTGTCATAGATCTGTCCCTGTCTCATTCTTCAATTTATTTTAAGTATCCCCTAGTCATAGATAATACTTAGGTCCACTCCCAGCAGCAACAAGGTGTTGTGTAGCCATTTTAGCCATAGCTCCATGCACGTTATTTTAACACACTAGGCCAGGCCGCTGTGCACCTTAACCTAGATATATTTTATTCAGCTTCATTTTATTATTGTTACAATAGCCACTTTTACGGTCTTGTTTTATTTTCTGTTTATCTAACTATTTTTGCCTAGGCCAGCACTCTGTTCTTAAACAAGACATTTTTGATCACTCTGTGCTTCTTCCAAGGCTATAGCATGGTACATTGCCGGTGAATGTGGTAGAAGTTTAGTCTCCAACATTCGTAGACAACACACATCCTTACGTAGGGACATTTTCCCAGAACATCAGCTGTGTTGGTATAAAACACTTCCTTGTCCCTTACACGTTAGAGGGAGATTCCAGCCAGAGAACCACAACTGTATGCTGATTGCTGAATGCTTCGCTACAGATGCTAACGCAGACCGCAGGCCTTTGCTCAGGTATGGGGGATGATGTCTTCCCAGGGGAACCTGAAGGGCAGAATTAGAGCTTAACATGCTGTGCTCTATCATAACTTAGGTAGGAGATAGTCTATTGGCAATAGTGACAATATGATAGCGTTATTCTTATGCTTCACTCTTCTTGTCACAATTTTAATACTGTCATGTTGTGTTGTCCTGGTTATTGCAGCTCACGCTTTGCTATCTAAGATGCAGTCGTTTTAATAAACTAATTTCTAAAACATATAGGGGGTCATTCTGACCCTGGCGGTCCATGACCGCCAGGGCCGGGGACCGTGGAAGCACCGCCAACAGGCTGGCGGTGCTTCCTGGCCAATTCTGCTTTACCGCCGCGGTCAGAAAAGGGAAACCGGCGGTTTCCAGCCGGTTTTCCCCTGGCCAAAGGAATCCTCCATGCCGCCATGGGGATTCCGACCCCCTTCCCGCCAGCCTGTTCCTGGCGGTTTACACCGCCAGGAAGAGGCTGGCGGGAACGGGTGTCGTGGGGCCCCTGGGGGCTCCTGCACTGCCCATGCCACTGGCATGGGCAGTGCAGGGGCCCCCTAACAGGGCCCCATAAAGATTTTCAGTGTCTGCTTGGCAGACACTGAAAATCGCGACGGGTGCCACTGCACCCGTCGCACCCCAGCAAATCCGCCGGCTCCATTCGGAGCCGGCTTCATCTTTGCTGGGGCTTTCCCGCTGTGCCGGCGGGCGATCTTTTGCAGATCGCCCGCCGGCCCAGCGGGAAAGTCGGAATGCCCCCCGCGGTCATCTGACTGTGGGGCGGTGTTTGGGCGGTTTCCGCCCGGGAGGCGGCGCCCGCCGCCCGCCGGGGTCGGAATGACCCCCATACTGTCTCTGTTTGTCATTTATATATGAGACTTAATGTAACTGAGAAAACGAATGAGACCTGAGTGACCACGGCTTCCCTGAGAAACCAATTATGTCATGTGCTCAGCTGCCCAATCATCCCTGTCCTTGGGTAGAGTTGAGGCACTGCTAGTTAGCCGGAGCAAAACCCGGATTGGAGCGACAGGCATCACACACAGTGGATTAGACTTAGGGGGTCATTCCGACCCTGGTGGTCCATGACCGCCAGGGCCGGGGACCGTGGAAGCACCGCCAACAGGCTGGCGGTGCTTCCTGGCCAATTCTGACCGCAGCGGTAAAGCCGCGGTCAGAAAAGGGAAACCGGCGGTTTCCCGCCGGTTTTCCCTGCCCAAAGGAATCCTCCATGGCGGCGCTGCAAGCAGCGCCGCCATGGGGATTCTGACCCCCTTCCCGCCAGGAAGAGGCTGGCGGGAACGGGTGTCGTGGGGCCCCTGGGGGCCCCTGCACTGCCCATGCCACTGGCATGGGCAGTGCAGGGGCCCCCTAACAGGGCCCCATAAAGATTTTCAGTGTCTGCTTGACAGACACTGAAAATCGCGACGGGTGCCACTGCACCCGTTGCACCCCAGCAAATCCGCCGGCTCCATTCGGAGCCGGCTTCATCTTTGCTGGGGCTTTCCCGCTGGGCCGGCCGGCGATCTTTTGCAGATCGAACGCCGGCCCAGCGGGAAAGTCGGAATGCCCCCCGCGGTCATCTGACCGCGGGGCGGTGTTTGCGTGGTTTCCGCCGGGGTCGAAATGACCCCCTTAGTCTCCCACACCGCAGGTGATTTGCCGCTCAAAATCCAGTAGTCTCATTAGAATAATGAGAGCCTATGCGACAAAGGTAGACCCATAAGCCTGTATTTCTCAGGTGAGTCCATTGGCAAATTCTGTAAGATATGAGAGGCTCCTTAATAAAGATATATATATATATATATATATATATATATATATATATATATATGGCCAACATTTACAAATGCTACATTGCATGAGAAGGCAAGAAAAGGTAATTACATAACTATGCAAATATGACACTTTCTTCCCTTCTCTCTAATGCTGGTGCACAGTGAGGCTGCCGAACGCCACGCACATTCCTTTGCACCATAGTACAAATGTGTATGTGTGAGTCCAGCATACATTTTGAACTGAAAGGTTACCCTCCAAGTACAAAATACAATGCTTAGGCTAACTATAAAATGCTTCCCACATTGGATGTGTGATGTACAGTACAGTACACATGCAATGTGGGAAGCATTAGGAGAAATAAAAGCATTTCATATTTTTAATACCCGCTTCATAACAGGGATATTTTGTATGCAAAGCCCTGCCTTCTAGTGTTAGTAGATTGGGTTTTGCATCAAAAGCATAGGTGGTCGAATGGGAACGCCCATGTACGACCCATGTAACGCCCTCTTGACAGTAAGTAATGCTAAATCTTGTTACACAAGCACAGCAAAGAATGTTTGAAAATCTGTAACTAAGATGCTATTATGCTGACTTGAATGGAATAGAAATGCTAAAGTTAAAGCTGCGATAAAAATATAAAGTCTGCCCTATTAGGCATCAGGTTAACTAAACAAAAAAAACCACAGTGGCATTATCCAATAAGCACAGGAAGAAGTCAGATTTAGGTTTCTGATTATACCACCCTAGATGTGGAGGAGAGTCAAACCACTACCATATCTAGGTGGTCATTATGAACATGGTGGGAAAGACCGCCGACCGCCGTGTCAGCGGTGAACATAATCCCGCCATTGGCGGCGAGTGGAAACGCGCCATATAAAGATCTAAAAACCCAACACTGCCAAAAATTCCCAGACCACCACTCCCCGCCAGGACCCTGTCGGCGGGAATCCCAGCCCACCCCACCCCGCCACCGCCATGCACACCCACATCCGACCCTCCAAATAATGATGCAAAAATCACCTCAGCGGACAGTGGAGGCCGGACCACCATTGGCAGCTGCGACCGCCACAGGGGGCAAGTGGACTCCACAGCAACAAGTGCACACATTGGATAGGCCTATCACCCACACACCTGACACACATCCAGAACCCCATAAAACACCCACAGACACACCCCACAATCCCTTGCAATGGAACCAGGACCAGAAGACGGAGAGCACCAGAGCCAGACAGCGAACGCCAGCATACAGGACACGCATATCGACCCACACAGGAGCACCCATACCCTGTCCCCAGTTCTGACGCCATCCACCACACTCACCATGTCCCCCCAAAGAATTCCACGGTTCACCGAAAGGGAGCTAAGGACCATGGTGGACGAGATCCTGAAGGTGGAGCCACAAATATTCGGGTCCGAGGTGCAGCACACACCCATCGTCCGGAAATTGGAGCTGTGGCAGACCACTGTGAACAGGGTGAATGAAGTGGGACACCATCCACGCACCAGGGACGACATCCGGAAGAGATGGAATGACCTGTGGGGGAAGGTCAGGGCCATGGCATCTAGGCACCACATCGCAGTGCAGAAGACTGGGGGAGGACCGCCACCAACACCACCCGACTACACCAACTGGGAGGAGAAGGTACTCGCCATCCTGCACCCAGATGGACTCACTGGACTCACCGGAGGAATGGACTCGGGTAAGTCATCTACAATTACCCCATATACAACACATCTGCAATGCATGCACCACCCCACCAACACCCACCTCGACCTACACCCCACCCAGCCATTACCCACCACATCCACCACCCAGCATCACCTACAACCCACTAACAGGCCCACATCACTCCTACTGTGTCCACCACCCCACCTCCCAAAACACACAAACGCACCAAGACACCCACCCATCAGACATCCACCACACCACACTATACTGAGCAGTCACCTGCACCCACTACACGCACACCTACACCCCATACATCAACTCCCTCTGCCTCCACTCCCATACCCTAATCCATGCCCACCCCAATTGCTCCCAAGAAAATGTTCCTCTCCCGTGCTGACCTGTTCCAACCCACTGGCCCACCCCGTCTTTTCCCCAAATGTGCCAACCTCCTTGCCCTTTCAGCTCCTTCCACATCACAGACCACCCCGGTCCAGCCTTCCCATTCCCGTGCCCCTTCCCCGATGAACAAGAAGGCCCGGTCAGAGCCTAGGTCATCCAGCTCCACCCGAGCCAAACAGCCCCCACCCCCTTCAAAGGAGAATCCCACCCCCCCAACCTCAACAGGAAAGTCAAAGTCACACCCCGTCAAAAATCCCCACCCCACCCTCCATGCCCCCCTTCCGTGAGGTGCCTGGATCCCCATATGGTGCCCCGTTCTGTGGAATACCCAGCACTTGTGGGAGTCAGGTGTGGCCATTTGTGGCCCAGGACAATGTTCATTTTATGGACTGGCCATTGGCCCTGTTAGCACAGTTTGGCTCAGTGAGCTAATTATTGAAGTTTCTGTGTGGCCTGTGTTTGAGCTGCACGCAGTTACACCCTGGTGTTTGTTTGAATTTTTTATGGGTGTGGGGCTGTTGTATGTACTATGGTCAAGTTGCAGTGGCCTTCGGTCGGGTACATACCTCTTGGTGTGGGGTGTCTGCTGTGAAGGGTTGGGGGGCATTACAGTGTGGGTGGGGTGGGTGGGTATGTAACTGTGCCCTTTCCTCCCTTGAATCGTAGGTTGCGGTACTTACCGTCGTCGTCTTCGTCAGCGGTCTCGGATGTGTAGGTATATGGCATGGAGCAGGCTGGCATGATCAGCAGCTCTCTGTCCATGGCTGCCGATGCACGGTCTGTGGAACTCCGGTGAGTGTTTCCTTATATTTGGTTCCTTTCCGCCTGGCTTTGTGTGGCGGTGGTTACAGCCCCGGAAATGGCAGCGGAATGGTGGTTCATAATTTGATGGGCGGGTTGGGCCTTTCCGACGGCCTGTGGGCAGACTCTGCCGTCGTCGGCTGGACTTCTTTCCTGCCGGTGGGTGGTTCGCGGGATGCGTGTGTTTCATTCGGGTCATTATTTGGCGGTCCGGACCGCTCCTCTGTTGGTGGTTTCTACCGCCGGGGGAGCGGAGCGGATCGCCATGTTCATAATGAGGGCCCTAGTATGTTTTCTGGGAATATAGTATTCTTCACTGCCTCTCCGCTGCTCCAGTGTCACAGAAGTTGAATTTGTCACCCCAAAGACCAAAGATTTAGTCAGTGTGCCAATACAAGCTAGAAATCCATTTGGACTGCAACCCAAACATAACCCAGTGAGCAATACTGTTTAGGTCATGTCTTGTGGTATTGATAAGTTTAGGGACACAGTGGATTTACAACTTCTCTTTTATTGCTGAATACCACACTCAAAACCACTAATAAGCCAGACATGTATTTAAAAAAATATTTTTATGTACTAACCTAGTACATAAATTATGAAAGGTAACAACACAGAATGTAAAAATAAATGCAGAAAAGCTTGTCATGGTCAGAGAAAACAGCAGGAACCTCTAACAGATTATTCAGTCCCTATCAACTTAACTACCTTATGATTTTTCTTGCTAAAACATTATATGGCACGACTGTTCTTGAGTTTCTCATATGGTCCCCACAACATACTTATGGTTTCATTCTGGAATAGTAAGTTAGTTATTTCCTATCACAGTTTAGCCGTTTGTGTAAGGCTGGAACATAAACACTGGCCAACAGGGCCACTTTTCCCCACTGTTACCTTCATCTGAGATTTTTGTTGCAAAATGGGAAAACCTAAACATTGATAGCCATGGCTCGAAAATCCTCTATATCCATGGTCCAAGGCCAGAGTTTATATAGTAACTGACTTCCAATGTTATCTTAACCTACTTTTCATTTTGAAAACAATGACAGGATTTTCAGACATTAAAGCAAGATTAGGACAAAATAATCATGGCAGCAAATTTGCCAACTCATTGAATATAGTGACAGGATAGAGTTAACATTTATAAGCAATCCTGGACAGCCTGTGCATATGGCGAAGGCATATTTAGAATTTCTATGCAGCTCGAAATCTTCTCACTGTCTGAAAAAGTCTAAAACAGGCAAAGAATGGAAAAGACTGAAAGCCTAAAAGGACAAAATGATGGAAGAAGAGAAACCTGCATAGGAACTATTAGAATAATCACAACCTCATGTAAAGATAATTGACATATATGTATTTAAGCTATTTATGGTATCATATATTAAAACAAAAAAGACTATGGTGGTCATTACAACCCTGGCGGACAGTGTTAAAGATGCGGAAGTACTGCAAACAGGCTGGCGGACAAAAAAAGGGAATTACGACCCTGGCGGAAACCGCCAACAAAGACAGCCACTTTACCACACCGCCCACCACGGCGGTACAGACAAACAGCGCGGCGGTCACCGCCAACAGACAGGCGGGAGACAATGTACCGCCCACAGTATCACAACACACCAATCCGCCACCTTTTCCGGGGCGTGAAAAGTTAGGGGGACACCCACCAAACACCCCCACCCCACCCTCGCATTAGACAACATACACACCAACGCAGTCAAAAATATCACATGAACAACCCACAATCCCCCCGGAAGAATGCAAAGACAAAGCGAATTGCGGTCAAACATTGTAATGTGCCAATATACATGTCATACAAAAATATACTGATATATATCTCTAAATCACTCATAATTATATATACAATACAAGAAGTAGTGCAGATATGTACACAACAATGTCTGTGCACCAACAGTCCAAAAATGCATGGGCGAGGCCCACAATAGATACCTGCCCAAAATCGGAGAGAACACTGCCGGGACATCAGATAGAAACACTACAGGCACCTCAGGGGGAAGGGAAGGGGGGCACCACAGCCAGATGAATGCAAAGCCAGATCCACGACTGGGCTCCATGCCCACTGTACCATCCTGGGGAGTGCAAAGCCACAGTCTCACAAGTCTTTACAGTGGGTGGTTTGCCCACTGTGCCATCCTGGGGAGTGCAAAGCTTCAGTCTCACAAGTCTTTACAGTGGGTGGTTTGCCCACTGTGCCATCCTGGGGAGTGCAAAGCCACAGTCTCCCAAGTTTTTACAGTGGGTTGGTTGCCCACTGTGCCATCCTGGGGAGTGCAAAGCCACAGTCTCACAAGTCTTTACAGTGGGTGGTTTGCTCACTGTGCCATCCTGGGGAGTGCAAAGCCACAGTCTCACAAGTCTTTACAGTGGGTGGTTTGCCCACTGTGCCATCCTGGGGAGTGCAAAGCCACAGTCTCTCAAGTGTCTACAGTGGGTGGATTGCCCACTGTTACATCCTGGGGAATGCAAAGCCACATTTTCGCAAGTAGATCCAGTTCTCTACTGGTACTGGGTGGGACTGGTGCCCAGACTGGATGAGTCTCCCCGTGAAAGTTCCTGTCCTGTCACTGTCCCAGCTGCACATGGGATAAGGATGCCTGATGTGGCGGCCTATTCATACCCACACGGTGTTTGCCCTGTTCAGCGGTCTTCACCATGGTGGTCTTTGCCCTGTTCAGCGGTGCTTTGACATGGCGGTTCAGGACTGTTCAGCGGTGCTTAGCCATGCCGGTCTATGGACTGTTCAGCGGTGCTTTGCCATGGCGGTCTTTGCCCTGTTCAGCGGTCTTCACCATGGCGGTCTTTGCCCTGTTCAGCTGTGCTTTGCCATGGCGGTCCATGGACTGTTCAGCGGTGCTTTGACATGGCGGTCTATGGACTGTTCAGCGGTGCTTTGA
Organism: Pleurodeles waltl; assembly: GCF_031143425.1. Classification (NCBI taxonomy): domain Eukaryota; kingdom Metazoa; phylum Chordata; class Amphibia; order Caudata; family Salamandridae; genus Pleurodeles; species Pleurodeles waltl. The sequence continues at coordinate 59,075,684 of NC_090445.1, read as the reverse complement.
CATGGCGGTTCAGGACTGTTCAGCGGTGCTTAGCCTTGCCGGTCTATGGACTGTTCAGCGGTGCTTTGCCATGGCGGTCTGTGCCCTGTTCAGCGGTCTTCACCATGGCGGTCTTTGCCCTGTTCAGCGGTGCTTTGCCATGGTGGTCCATGGACTGTTCAGCGGTGCTTTGACATGGCGGTCTATGGACTGTTCAGCGGTGCTTAGACATGGCAGTTCAGGACTATTCAGTGGTGCTTAGCAATGCCGGTCTATGGACTGTTCAGCGGTGCTTCTTTGCCCTGTTCAGCGGTCTTCACCATGGCGGTCTTTGCCCTGTTCAGCGGTGCTTTGCCATGGCGGTCCATGGACTGTTCAGCGGTGCTTTGACATGGCGGTCTATGGACTGTTCAGCGGTGCTTTGACATGGCGGTTCAGGACTGTTCAGCGGTGCTTAGCCATGCCGGTCTATGGACTGTTCAGTGGTGCTTTGCCATGGTGGTCTTTGCCCTGTTCAGCGGTGCTTTGACATGGCGGTTCGGATACTGACATTGGTGTGTGGCATGACGAACTCCATACTGGACATTGGTGTGTGGCATGACGAACTCCACACTGGACATTGGTGTGTGGCATGACGAACTCCACACTGAACATTGGTGTGTGGCATGACGACTCCACACTGGACATTGGTGTGTGGCATGACGAACTCCACACTGGAAATTGGTGTGTGGCATGACAAACTCCACACTGGACATTGGTGTGTGGCATGACGTTCCATCATTGGCCAGCGGGGCTGTGGGATCCTGGTCCCTCCTGGGCTGTGACTCCGGCGGTGGTCTCCTGACCAGTAACGATACTTGGGCCCTCCTGGGCTGTGACTCCGGCGGTGCTCCCCTGACCAGTAACAATACTTGTGCCCTCCTGCGCTGTGACTCCGGCGGTGGTCTCCTGACCAGTAACGATACTTGTGCCCTCCTGGGCTGTGACTCCGGCGGTGGTCTCCGGACCAGTAACGATACTTGTGCCCTCCTGGGCTGTGACTCCGGCGGTGGTCTCTGGACCAGTAACGATACTTGTGCCCTCCCGGGCTGTGACTCCGGCGGTGGTCTCTGGACCAGTAACGATACTTGTGCCCTCCTGGGCTGTGACTCCGGCGGTGGTCTCCTGACCAGTAACAATACTTGTGCCCTCCTGGGCTGTGACTCCGGTGGTGGTCTCTGGACCAGTAACGATACTTGTGCCCTCCTGGGCTGTGACTCTGGTGGTGGTCTCCGGACCAGTGACGACGCTGCTGGCGGTTATGTCTGGACCGCCGGAAATTATGGCGCACTTCTCCGCCGTGACACTCACAACAGGCTGGGGAGACTTCCTCTGGATCTTCCCCACCTTCTTTGGAGTTACAGCTGACTCACCAATTGCCTTGGATCCCATTTCACTTGTTGTCCCACCAGGAGTCTTGACACGGTCCTGTCGTCCATTCTCCAATGTCAGAGCCTTTACAGGGGTGGGCTGACAGTGCCTTGGCTCCGGGTCCTACTGCCTGCCCTGGTGGACGGTGCACTCCAAAAACCTGGAACACGCACCACTCGTACTGGAGGCTTTTTGGCTGAGGCGCTACGATGGGACTGATGAATTGGAGGGGGGGTGGGGGCAAACAGGTCAATTTGACATAGGGACAGTTTCTGACGGACACTGGGATGGGTAGCTGGAGGGGGTCTGGGAGTGGAGGAAGAGGAGGTGGTTGTAGGAGGTGTCACTTTAGGTGTTTTGGGTGCAGGTGCAGGTACTGGAGGCTGTCGTGAGGTGGATGGATGTTGGGTGAGTGATTGCCGGTGTTTGTGTACTTTGGGAGGGGGCGTCACAGACACACTGGGAGAGGACACAGGAGACATGTAAATGGCAGTGGAGGTGGTGAGTGCAGGTGAGCGGCTTGTGGTGCTTGGTGTCCTGGTGCGAGTCCTAGTGCCTGTAGATGTGGTGCATGCAGGTGTGTGTGTAGACGACACTGGGAGGGAGGAGGGAGAAGAGGAGTAGGGGGACACAGTGGAGACAGTGGATGTTGCTGTGTCTGTATGGGTGTGATGCTTGTGTGAGTGCCTGTGAGTGCTTGTGTGAGTGCCTGTGGTGTGTGTTTGCTTGATCTACTTTTGGGTGTTGACTTGTGTGCATGCTGGTCTGTAGGTGTGCTTGGGATGGGCTGGGGTACAGGGGATTGGGTCTGGGTGGAGGAAGTTGGAGGGGGGAGGTTGGACACAGGGACAATGGCTGCCATCAGTGCTGAGGCCAGAGATTGCAGGGTTCGCTGAAGGGCAGCCTGACCAGAATGAATGCCCTCCAGGAATGCATTACCGTGTTGCAACTCTCGTTCTACACTCTGGATGGCATTCACAATGGTAGACTGCCCAACAGTGAGTGACCTGAGGAGGTCAATGGCCTCCTCACTGAGGGCAGCAGGGGTGACTGGGGCAGGGCCTGAAGTGCCTGGGGCGAAGGTGATGCCCACCCTCCTGGGTGAGCGAGCACGGGGCGAACGCTGAGGGGCTGCTGGGAGGGTGGGGCTGGTAGGGGAGGTGGCGGCTGTACCTGTAGAAGTAGGGCGCACAGATGGTGCCGCCACCACAGGGGAGCTCACATCGGCGGACGAGTCAGTGTCGCTGGTTGGTGATCCTGTGGCCGACATGAAGCTCCCCTCGCCCTCCGTCCCACTGGTGCATTCAGAGTCTGTGGTGTGGCCCTCCATGGCCATGTGGGATGGAGCTCCCTCGTGCTCCGGTGCCACTGTACCTCCACCTGATGATGCTGATGTACAAAAGGACAGGGAGAGCAGGAAAAGGGGGGGAGACAGAAGAAAGAGAGTTTTAGTGCATGGCATACCGCTACAGTTGGCGGACAAGACAGACGCAGCAGCCCCATGCATTACGCCGTGCTCCTGCCCTCTGCACATGCAATTTCTGGGATATGGCCTACATGGCAATGGTAGAAATCTGCGCACATGGATGGCAAAGGGGCAACTATACCTCAACTTGCCACTGTTCTGAGCTGGGGTAGAGTGCCACATGGCCTACATTACGGAGGGGCCTTGCCTACCTAATTCGCCCTGGCCTAGGGACACCCACAGCCCACCTCCCCCACCCAGACCCCTCCACTGCACGCAAAGTCCGCAGAATGAGGTTGTACTCACCCTCTTGTGTCTGCTGTGATGTCCTTAAGCGCCCATCCAACTCCGGATATGCCACTGCAAGGATCCTGAACATCAGGGGGGTCATGGTGCGACGGGCACCCCTCCCATGTTGGGAGGCCATCCCCAGCTGAGCCTCCACCGTCTTCTTGCTGCAGCGGCGAATGTCCTCCCATCTCTTACGGCAGTGGGTGCCCCGTCTCTGGTGGGCCCCCAGGGTCCGGACTTCATTGGCGATGGCACGCCAAATGTCCCTCTTCTGGTGGGCGCTGACCTACATGACATGCACAAGGAAAGAGGAACAGTCATTACCTACTGCACCATCAATGTGAGTGGCCCCCTCCCAACTCTGGCCATGTGGCCCATTCATCCCCATGCATTTCTGTTCTTAGAACACTGCCCCCTTCCCTCTCCCACCCCGCCCTGTCCACCCAGGCCTAGCCCATCCCAAGTGCTCCCTGTGTACTGACCTGTTGGTCTGGAGGACCGTAGAGTAGCATGTACTGGGGGAGGACCCCATCCACAAGTTTCTCCAACTCCTGTGCAGTGAAGGCAGGGGCCCTTTCCCCAGATGCAGCAGCCATCGTCGCTTCCAGACCGAGGTCACAGCAGCACTGGCAGTGTAGGTCCTCTCCTGTCGAAGGTCAGGTATCTAGTGATTCAACAGATAGAAAATGGCGGTGACGTCCGCGGCGGTGACGTCCACGGCGGTGCGCACCATCACCGGCGGCGCACCTGTTCATCGGCTCCTGGGACCCATAGGGTCCAATGTTAACCAATGCAGCATTGCGCCGCGGTCTACGACCGCCTACCGCGACGGTGTCCAATGCCAGCGCAGTTACCCCACAATTCCATTGTCCCAGTTTAGAGGTCAGGCAGCCGCCATTTCAGGGGCCCACATGGCTTCATTTACTACTGCGTCACACATACCGAGGCCTACACTCAAAACATATACAGGAAGGGTTAATTGTCTGTTGTAGTCTTGTGTGTGACTGTGGGTACATACCTGGAGGAATGGTGACTGTTTCTTCGCTGTTGTCCTTCTTAGGCACCGTCAGTTGGAACATATGGGAAGATGGCAAAATCCGCAGATGTACCGACCGCTGGTGGACCTGTTGACAATGGAAGAGAGACATTTGATCGTGACCTACCGGTTTGACCGTGCCACAATCCAGCAACTATGTACCCAGTTGGAGCCAGACCTGATGTCACCAATCCGCCATCCGACTGGAATCCCCCCTGACGTGCAGGTGCTGTCAGTGCTCCATTTCCTTGCAAGTGGGTAATTTCAGACTACTGTGGCCATGGCATCAGGGCTGTCCCAGCCCATGTTTTCCAACGTTTTGTCCAGAGTGTTGTCTGCCCTGCTGAAACACGTAAGAAGATACATCATTTTCCCCGAGGTGGAGGATTTGCCTACAGTTAAAGGTGACTTCTATGCCCTTGGACATATCCTCAACGTCATAGGTGCCATTGATGGGACCCATGTAGCTCTGGTCCCCCCCCCGCAGGAGTGAACAGGTGTACAGGAAGAGGAAGAGTTATCATTCGATGAATATCCAGATGGTCTGTTTGGCAGACCAGTGCATCTCGCAGGTAAATGCTATGTTCCCTGGCTCTGTGCATGACGCCTACATCCTGCGGAATAGCAGCATCCCTGATATGATGGGTGAACTCCAGAGGCACCGTGTATGGCTATTGGGGGACTCTGGTTACCCCAACCTTTCGTGGATATTGACCCCAGTGAGGAATCCCAGGACCAGGGCTGAGGAACGGTACAATGAGGCCCATGGGCGGACTAGGAGGGTTATCGAACGCACCTTCGGCCTCCTGAAGGCCAGGTTCAGGTGCCTCCATATGACAGGTGGGTCCCTATTCTACTCACCGAAGAAGGCCTGCTCCATGCTCCATAATTTGGCATTGCGAAGCCAGGTGCCTTTTCTGCAGGAGGATGATCCAGATGACGGTGTTGTAGCAGCGATGGAGCCTGTGGAGCCTGTGAACAGTGATGAGGATGAAGCTGAGGAAGAAGAAAACGACAACAGGGAGTCAGTCATACAGCAATATTTCCAGTGAGACACAGGTGAGTACATTTTCAGGTTTAACATGACATTAACTTTCACACGTCTACCTCTATCCTGTACCTACATTTCACTCACTATTTGTTAACTGAGTTGTCCCATTCCATTTCAGTTTCACAAATGTGGTAACCTACGTGTCAACAGCTTGCACCCTTGAAGGGCTTGTGATGTGTGACATTGGTATGTTAGCATTCCAATGGGTAACCCTTTTTGACACTGTAATTGACAATACAAAGTTCAAAATCATAGACTGACTCCAGTTTTATTAGTGTTTCAAGGGTGTTTATTTAAGTGCTAAAAAATGAAGGGGGGGTTGTGAAATGGGGATGGGTTATGGTGGAAGAATGTCCATGGCGGAGTCCAGTCTATTAGTCTCACAGGTACATTGCACATCTGGCCATTGGAAGTGGAGCAGGGGCAGTTCCAATCTGGACAGGGTAACAAAGTGGGACAGTGGGGGGACAATCAGGGTAGTCTTATTTCCTGGCGGGGGTCTTGGCATTTTGCTCTGTCCTGTTCCTGGATCTCAGGGCCCGCTTTCGTGGTGGTTGTCCGTCTGCAGGGGGTGGGGTGCTGGTGTGGTGGTCCTGTGGCGGGGTGTCCTGTCCACTAGCGCCGCGGAGGTGGTGGGCATTTCATCGTCCTGGCTAGTGTCAGGGGCCCCTTGGAGTGCCACGGTGTCCATCAAGGTCTTTTGAATGTCCGTCAGCACCCCTACGATGGTGCCCAGGGCGGAGCCGATGGTCCTGAGCTCCTCCCTGAACCCCAAATACTGCTCCTCCTGCAGACGCAGGGTCTCCTGCAACTTGTCCAGGACCGTTGCCATCGTCTCCTGGGAGTGGTGGTATGCTCCCATGATGGAGGAGAGGGCCTCGTTGAGAGTTGGTTCCCTTGGCCTGTCCTCCCTCTGTCGCACAGCAGCCCTCCCAGTTCCCCTATGTTCCTGTGCCTCCGTCCCCTGGACCGTGTGCCCACTACCACTGCCCCCTGGTCCCTGTCGTTGTTGGGGTGGTGGGTTACCCTGGGTGCCCTGTAGTGGTGGACACACCGCTGATTGACCTGTCCTGGGGACGGAGGTATGGGCCTGCTGGGTGGGTGCTGTGCTGGTGTTATCAGAGGGTGGCAGCTCGGTGTTGGGCTGTGGCTGGGCAAGGGGAACCGACTGTCCTTATGCCCACAATGGTCCAGGCTGGTCATCAAGATCCAGTAGGGCAGAGCTGCTCTCGTCACTGTGGGCCTCTTCTGGGGGTGGAGTGGTGTTGTCTGGACCCTCTGGTGTGGTGACGTTCCTTCGGGTTCCTGCGGGTTCCTACGGGGGTATAAGTACATGATTATTGCATGTGTGTGTTTCATGGTGTGCAATGGTTGGGTGTGCGTGTACACCAGTGCAGGCATTCCTGTGTGGGGGCTTGTGTGCTGATGGTTGGGGGTTGTTCTGGGTATGTTCAGTGGGCATGCTTTAGTGATGGGTATCCATGCTTAGTTGTGTCATGCAGGTCTTGGGGTTGGGATGGGTGGTTGGAGTTATGGGTACATTAGTGAGGAGTTAGGGTGATAGGGGAGGGTGTGAGGGTGGGGGTGTGTGATAGCATGCAGGTAGGGTGGGGGATATGGTAGTGAAGATTTGACTTACCAGTGTCCGTTCCTCCAACGACTCCTCCGAGGCCCTCAGGATGCAAGATGGACAAGACTTGCTCCTCCCATGTTGTTAGTTGTGGGGGAGGAGGTGGGGGTCCGCCGCCAGTCCGCTGTACCGCGATGTTGTGCCTGGATACCGTGGAATGCACCTTCCCCCGTAGGTCGTTCCACCTCTTCCTGATGTCCTCCCTATTTGTTGGGTGCTGTCCACAGCGTTGACCCTGTCCACTATTCTTTGCCATAGCTCCATCTTCCTGGCTATGGTTGTGTGCTGTACCTGTGAGCCAAATAGCTGTGGCTCTACCCGTAGGATTTCCTCCACCATGACCCTGAGCTCCTCCTCGGAGAAGCGGGGGTGTCTTTGGCGTGACATGGGGTGGTGTGTGTGAGGTGTGGGGTGGTGTATGTGGTGATGAGTGTGGTGAGTGTAGTGGTACGTGGTGTTTTGTGCGTGGATGTCGTGTGGGTGATGGTGTAGTGTGCCTCTGTGTGATGGGGTTCTCTATTCTGTGCTGTCTCTCTATGGCCTTCTCTCTAATTTCTGGTCGTAGGGGTTTGTGGGTGATGTGGGTGTGTGTTTTATATTGTGTTGGATGTGTGGGAGTGGTGTTTGTATGTGTATCAGGTGTGTGTATTTGGATTTGTCCAATGTGGCGGTGTTTTGGAGCTGTGTGTGTATTTTGAGCGCAGCGGTGTGTACAGCCAATGGAATACCGCTGTTGAAAGACCGCTGTGTGGATTCGTGGGTCGTAATGGCATGGGCGTGTTTCTGTTGGCGTGGATGTGGAGGATTTGTTTCCGCATGTTTATCGCTGACCTTTGGTGTGGCGGTATTGTGTGGGTGTCTGAATTTCGGCGGATTCCGTGATGTGTGTCATAATAGCTGTGGTGGGCTCCCGCCGCGGTGTATTGGCGGTCTTCTGCACGGCGGTAGGCGCCTTTTACTGCCAATGTTGTAATGACCCCCTATATGCACATTTGTAAAAAAAAAAAATGTTAGTTAAGATATACAGATGACTTTGGATTTCACTATTGAGGAAGGGTAAAAAAACAGAGGGGGTGATTCTAACCCTGACGGGCGGCGGAGGCCGCCCGCCAGAGTTCCCCCCTCCAGAATACCGCACCGCGGTCATTAGACCGCTGCGGTGATTCTGGGTTTCCCACTGGGCTGGCGGGCGACCGCCAAAAGGCCGCCCGCCAGCCCAGTGGGAAACACCCTTCCCACGAGGACGCCGGCTCCGAATGGAGCCGGCGGAGTGGGAAGGTGCGACGGGTGCAGTTGCACCCGTCGCGAATTTCAGTGTCTGCTGAGCAGACACTGAAATTCTTTGTGGGGCCCTCTTACGGGGGCCCCACGACACCCCCTTCCTCTTCTGACCGCGGCCAAACCACCGCGGTCAGAATGCCCTGCGGGGCACCGCCAGCCTGTTGGCGGTGCTCCCGCCGACCCTGGACCCGGCGGTCTTGTACCGCCAGGGTCAGAATCACCCCCAGAATGTTTAAAAAAATAAAACCATACAAACTGTAGCTAGCCCTTGACAAATAGCCCAGTAACCTACAGGTGGCATTTCCAGCATCAACTCTTTCCATGAGTAAAACATTTAAAAAGCAAATGAAGCATGTGCATTTACAACAAATGGTACTGTAAGCCCCCTGTTAGGGATGCCACTGGTAAGCAGATGTTTCATGTCTTGCAATGTATGACTATTGCATGAGGTTGTGTCATTATTATCAAACAGGTTAAACAAACATGAAATTCAAAACTCAGAAAGCAGAGAAGGGGAATACATTGTATACCCTTTTATAAATAAAGCGCCAAAGAAGGAAATAAAACAGGGGATACCGAAATGTACCAAACATTACAACAGAGATTTCTCGTGACCTGTAATCATTATTGTTTGAGTGTGTAACCAATAACTAGCCAATGATTCAGATATTCTGAGATCGATCATGGTGTTTAAAATGATAAGTTGTCAGAAGGGGCTCCCAGCAGGCTTGCAAGTAGAAGCTAGATCATAAAACAGAGACCAGCTTTTCACTGCTATTGCCTCTGACAGAGGTTTCTGCCATCAACCTGTGACCTCTACCTCAATATCCCTGGAGTGAAGTTCATATTTAACTAAAGTCTGATACCTTTGCTGATTATATCTTGACCTTGTTTCAATTTTGAAAATATCGACAGGATATTCATTAGACAAATAGTCATTTTTGCAAATGTACTAACTCTATCATCGTGGTGATATTATATTTTCAACTTTCAGATACAATCCTCGGCAGCAGGTGCATATGGTGTATATCTAAAACATCACTCTTTCTATGAAGGATATAACAAAGACTAAAAAAAGTTTTTAAAAAAAAACTTTTATAGTCTGAAAGGACAAAATTGTGGAAATAAAAGAATCTGAAAGGGAATTGTCACAATGTTCCTGACACATTCTCCAACAGCTATAAGCCACTATCCAGCTCCTGATGGACATACCCAGATATCACTACAGGCTGACTTTAGGCAAATAAAACATGTTTTTAAAGTTGGAGAGGGATGGTGGAACGGCAATCTTTACCTCTTTACCTCTTGGGCTGTTGTTAGCCAGAGAAAAGCAATGGTTATATCTTAGGAGAGGGTGGAATTGATCTATTCTTTTCTCATATTGAGATCTCACACTGCTCATGTTCACAGACTATAGCTGAAGTTGTGCTTCACAGAGTCCATAGATTTTGGCATTGCTGCCACATTGTCACTTTGAACTAGAAGCCCCCTGACTCCATACAAAATAAACACATGAAACAATGCAAAACCATCCTTGTGTACATTTTAATGACTGTGAGTGCCGCTGGCTGCTCTACCATGGCCATCTATATCCATTGTTGGTTATTATGCTGTCTGTTTGGATATCTGAAAAAGTAAATACTTGTTGCACCTTCTCTGCTTCTGTTGATTTATTGGGTTGATATCTAGCATACAGGCGGAATAACCCAGCAGATGCTATGGCCTAGGCCCCTTTTGTGGGGAACCACTGTTCCTAATGAGAAATACCCAACCTCATCCTTCAATGCAGCTCCAGAGTGATTGTTAAACTGAAGATAGAGAACTCTACTGAGAGAAACGGTTTTTGTTGAGACTGGTCGTGAAAGATTTTGGCATTTAAATGAGCATGTCCTAAACTGTTCGTTTGTAACGAAAATCACTGACCATGAGGCACTGGGAGTTTTGTCCTGAACCATTAATAGATTTAGACACTGTGTACTGTGATGCCTCATCAGACTTTTCCGAGAAGTTAAATTTGGTGACAGCAGCTACTCTCTAAATGTGGTGTGGCATCCATTACTATGACCTGGTAGCCCAGTGATAGGGAGGCCACCAGGCCCAGGTTTCCAGCCTGGGGAGACCACTCTAAATCAAGGAGTTTTGAAAGATGGATTACTTGCCTATTTATAACAGTTACCTTTATCTGCCCAACTGTACATTACAACTCTCTTTCTTTTCCTGTATGCTACCTGTATGCTACCAGGATGACGGTCTTACACAACAAGCATGATTTGTCTGTCAAGTTTACAAGGGTAGGGCAATGTTTGTTTTTAGATATATAGGCAAAGCAGCCCTACAATAGACAGAGTTCAGATCCTCTTTAATCAATTAGCTGACAACAGTAGAGCACATATAGTGAGGTCAATACATCTCAATGATGTAAAGACGGGAGACAAAAGCAATGCGTTATAGTAACCCTTGGCTCTTAGCATGATATTAATCAAAAGAAGAATACATTTATATTGTATTCCTCTAGCTCTTGTAACCCAGTCCTTAATTTCAGTAGTTGTTTTGGAAACTGATAATGTCTTTCTCTGCAATATTCCAGAGTCAGAGCATCTAGGAATAGAAGGGATTTACCATTTGAGAGCTTTAGGCTAAAAGCTATTAAGGTTCCTGATTATGATTCCACAACAACTGTTTCCAAGGTTGAACTGGGTTAGATGATCTACTGTTGACAGTGATAGCAAAATATCACTTGAAGAGATCATAAATCATCCAATGTCTCTATAATAAAAGAAAGACCATAACACTCACCTTTTTCTTTCTGGAGATTGTCTATGAACACAAAAACAAATTATTATGAGATCAATAAAATGTTTCTTCCTATTGAAGATCCATCTATTATTGCTCAATTTATAAACGTATCTCTTGCTTTAAATAAATCACCTATCAGAGAAAATTTAGAGTTAAGAATAATGTAATCTTGTTTTGAGGATGTACAATTTATATCTACTTTGCCTACCAGTGATACTAGACAGATGAAGGACATCCCCCAAAGGATAGTATTAGCTCTCTAGGAGGATTTTCTAATTAGTTTTGTTACTCCCCCGCTCCCCCCAAAAAAACTTCACAAATGTGATATTTACAAGATTTTTCTGCTCATATAGGGCCTGATTTAGAACTCGATCAACAGGTTACTCTGTCACAATGTTGACGGATATCCCATCCCCTGAAATGTAAATCCTGATTTATCCTATGGGATTTAGATTAAGGTGGATGGGATATCTGTCACCGTTGTGACGGAGTAACAAGTCTGCCAAGTTCTAAATCAGGCCCATAGTCATAGGTAGTTTACATGTTTCAAACTGACCTATAATATTCATTTTCTTTTTCTAAAATCCCTCAATGCTTGGCGTGGTATTTTGAAGTATCGGACATAAAGCTGCCTTGTACTATAATGGTTTGGGGATCTGTAAAATAGTAATAAATTCAATGCAGAATATAAAAAGGTTTTAAAAATATGTAACAAAGAATATGTTCACAGTTTTTAAACCTCACACCTATTTTACGCATTATACAATCATTTCCGAAATCTTTATTTTGAACTGTCTACTCTTACAGCCAATGATAGGTTTTACAGTTCAAAATTCATATTTCTAAAGAGTTTGAAGCCTGAGTCGAAGAATGTAATTTGAGTGAACTCCCTTGGTATGGGTCTCTGTGTTTTGTGTTGCTATGCACAGTGAGCATTGCCTTGCTCACTGGATTGGGGAATTCTGTTGTTGTATGATGGAGACATGGTCTATCTAACAGCCCCTCTATAGCGCAAAATATAGTACACAACATGAACATAAGCAACTCCTTCAAGACAGGCAGTAACACTCATCAGACACTATAATTAACAGTAGCCCTCTAACTTGACTAGATTTATGGTTGCTCTCACCCTTCTTGCAATGCAATTTAGCATACCTTTTTCCTTCTGGAGAGTGTCTGAAATAAGGACAACAAATATGTTACTCGTGCAGATTTTATACTCCATTGCACCAAATTTCAAAGGTCACGTTTCACAGGTTATTGCACACTTGAATATTATGAGACGTTTATTTGAGTGCAATTTTCTGAATTCAAGATATTCACAAAAATCATGAGTATAATTCTAAGAATGATGCGTTTGAAAACATCCCAACATAATGAGAATTTGACAGGCAGAGCTGAATAGAACAAAGGGATGTGCATTTGGAACATTACAAGTCCTACAACCTATACCCCCTACAAAGGGGCTGTGTAAAAACATTGTGTCTGTGTGCAAACTCAACCTAACTGATGTGTATTCATAAAATTAAACATTGAAACATATGTTTCAAATGTTTTGTGGTAAGCAAAATTCTGGTAGCTTTCTCAAGAATTTGTGTACGGAACAAAGGAGGGCCAGGGCAGCCACTATGTGCAATATTATCAGGTATTCTGTTATTTGTATGTCCTCAGGGATGAAACTTTACCTGTTGTTTATAATAAATTCTATACAATGTTTTTATTTAACTCATCTAAAGCTGAGTACAGTGCACTTTATTGTTGCTTTTCCCTTGCAAGGCACTTTCTTTCGTACACTCCGGTATTGTATACATTTTTTTGAGACAATCCTACGACAGGCGTATATTAGAACTTATAAGTTCGCTTTCTCTACAATGCTGAATTTATTACAGTTTCATGTAGATACTGATTACATTTTTTACTTTAATAATTTTTATTTACTATATTGTAGCTTGTTTTAGACAAAGGGCCTAATTAAGAGTTTGGCAGACGAGAAAGCCAAACTCTCAACAGGGTGGTCGCTGCCTTTGTGGCAACCTCCCCACTGGAGTTATTAACAGTTTCCTGCTAGGAAGGTGGGCGGCAACCTCAGTTTCCACCCGTCAGCCTAGTAGGAAAGAAGCTACAGCATTGGCTTTGGCTTGTAAACGAGCAAAGCAAACAGTGAACATTGCAGCGGTGCTGGGCAGGGGGACCACTGCACTGCCATGCCAAGTGCATGGGTGGTGCAGGGCCACCCCCATGGCCCCCTGCACCTGTTCTCCATCTGCCTTTTCATGGCAGTGTTGCCATCATGAAAAGGCTGTTGGACAACAAGGTCGTAATCTGCAGGGCAGCGCTGCTCTGGTGGATTATGATGTCTGCCACCACCAGGTTGCTGGGATTATGGATCCTGGCGGTGCTGATGGTTCCTTTGTGGTCTGACCGCCAGGCCAGGATTTTAATGTGTTGGTCAGACCGCTGCAACAGCAGCGGACCTGACCGCCACAGGAAGTGTGACGGTCTGAAGACAGCCACACAAGTAATGAGGCCCAAAGTGTTGTAATTGTTGTTTACAATATTTCTGTATTTATTGATTTCATGGTGAATATAGTAAGACGATGAGATGCATGTATTTATTTGTTGAATCTTGTTATTTTACAGCTATTTTAGCTGAATAAAGATTTATTTGTCTTACCTTGAAACATTGAAACATACTTTTCATAATAATATGAAAGATTCAAATAAGAAAAGAGTTAAATGTGACATAAATAATAACACACCCACAATAAAGCAATGGTACTTGGAAAACAAACAAAATGGCTGTCCTTCTCACAGTACTGATTCTACATAGGGCCACCAAAAGCCAACACAATACAAAAAAGATTGATGCCTTTGATCCTGTTTCATTACTGTAGACAGGGCTATTTCACTACCAACATCATTCTATATGTCTTGAAGAATTCCAGCATAATGGGCTATTCCAAGCAGAACACCAAAGCAATTACTGCTTACAGGTGATCTAGCCTAAGACAAGAAGGGCACTTACTTTTTTATGTGTATAACAAACATTTCCGGTGTCCCTGCTAAGCTATGTTACATAATCACCATCAGACATAGGGCCTCATTACGGGTTTGGTAGTCTTTTAGGAAGAACGCTGAGGTGGCGGCCACCAAAAACCATATTGGCAGTAATCTGCCCGCCATATTATGATTCACACTGTAAAGACTTCCAAAAAACAGCCAAAACTCCGAAACCGCCAGGACACTGGAGGACAGAAAAGGGGCGGTCCCACCACTAGCACTGCCAGCCCGACAAAACTCCACCCATCAGATTATGAGCCGCAAATCACCACAGCGGTTCGTCCATGGCGGAAAACCATTGGCGGTGAGAACCGTGGCCGTCCCAACTCATTGCAGTCAGAACAGCATACCACATTGGATAGATTAAATACACCTGACACACATATACACACTCAACACACCTACTCACTGCACTATATAACAAACTCCTACACAACCCACAATCCTTTGCATCCAGAAGGCCATATACATACTCCGAGAAGGATAAAAGAGAAGATTTCACACTTATACACTATAGGCACTGTTGGACTTTTTTTCCTTATGCAGGGTCATCTCCAATCTTTTTCCCTCCTGCCTCCTATTTTTTCTGACCTGTTTTTGTTGGCTTTTGAACTCTGAGCACTATACCACTGCTAACCAGTGCTAAAGTGCATATGCTCTCTGTATAAATAGGATTGTTGATTGGCTTTCCATGATTGCCATTTTTAATTTACTGGTAAGTCCCTAGTACAGTGCACTAGAGGTGCCCAGGGCCTGTAAATCAAATGCTACTAGTGGGCCTGCAGCACTGGTTGTGTCACCCACATGAGTAGCCATGTAATCATGTCTCAGACCTGCCACTGTAGTGTCGGTGTGTGCAGTTTTAAACTGCCAAATCCACTTGGCAAGTGTACCCACTTGCCAGGCCGAAACCTTCCCTTTTCTTGCATGTAAGACACCTAGGTAGCCCCATGGGCAGGGTGCAGTGTATGGTTAAGGTAGGACATATACCAGTGTGTTTTATATGTCCTGACAGTGAAATGCTGCCAAATTCGGTTTTTACTGCTCCAAGGCCTATCTCTCTCATAGGATAACACGGGGGCTGCCTTTAAATATGATTAAAGCATATTTGATTTACTGGTAAGTCCCTAGTACAGTGCACTAGAGGTGCACTAAAATTTGTACACAATTAGTACGACCGCTCCCAACATGGACTAATGGAGATGAGTGACAGACTTGCAGGGATTCAGGGATTCATGTTAAGCCACTGTCTGCATCTCACTCAAAAGCAACTAAACACAATTCCTAAACTGAACTCCATGTCTCACTCCCTCCACAGGTAACCTTGCCATTGCCACAATGGAGAGGATACTTGAGACTGTCAGTCCCCCTCACAATGAAGGCCCTAGTGAGAACAACACCCTTGGATGTGTGGACACTGAAGAACAACCTGGCCCATCTGGGACACCTGGTCAGCCAGTGACTCTCAGCTTTACCCTGCCCACATCAACACCTTCCAACACTTTTGCATCAACTTCACAGGCAATCATTCGCCCCCAAACCTGTGTCCCAAGGACAGTTCAATCTATTGTGTACCCCATAGCACAGGTACCTTAGTCGAACCTTGCCACACCTGACAATGATGGAGCTGCAACCACTGGGAGTGGGCACACTGTGCTAGGGTCGTGGGAGGGATGCTGTGGGCCAGAGGATGGGGCCTCAAAGAGACACAACTTACTAGGAAACCATCTCCCAAGTCTTGGGAGCTTACCATATTTCCTAAGGCAGGATGGGCCAAATCATCACCACACTGGGGGAAAATCTCATGTTACGAGGTTTCTGTTAGGTACACCTCTCATGTCTATAGCAATGACCATTGACTACTGACACAGAATACCTCAAGCCTAGGTTGCAGAGCCAAGCAGGATCTAGCTAAATCAAGAAGTGGAAGGAAAAGATGATAGGAGATTGAACAAAACATACCTCAAATCTGAGAAGTCTTTACCAGAAGTGTATGTTAGCATCTGTTGTAACAATACATGAACAAGTAGAACAATCTGTCCTGTACACATTCCATTCTATCAGTCTGCATCCACAACTCACACATAGGCATTGGAGCTCATTACACTCCCACTGATGAAGCAAGAAAGGAGGTGTAATGACAGCCATCTACTTCTAGTTGTACATATCTATCACAACAATAAGCCCACTTCACATGCCTGTATGTCAGTTGAAGTACTAATTGATGAGATCTGCCCTAGAGGGACCTGTTCCTTCTTGCTCTGGCTCTTCATTACTTGCCATTTCAGCATTTCCAGCCACAGGTCCAGCTACCTCCCCCTCACCTGCTATGAATGGTATATGTCATTTCAGGGCTAGATTGTGGAGCATGCATCAGGCCACGATTATTTGGCATACCTTGTGGGGCGAGTAGAGGAGGGCTCCTCTAGGTGGGTCCAGGCACCTAAATCTTGCCTTCAGGAGCCCAAATGTTTGCTATATTACATGCCTTGTCCTCCTGTGGGCCTCATTGTAACAGAGTTCCCCTGGCATGGTTGGGTACCTCACTGGTGTCAACAGCCAAGGATGGTTGGGTAGCCTGAGTCACCTGTGGACACAATGATTGAATACCACAAACATGTATGTGGGAATTGCTGTACTGTGATGCCAGGAGATATAAAGCACAAACACACACTACAATGGAAACTTACTTACCAGGCAGATCCTCTCTATGTAGATTTGTGTCATTAGCTGTGGGACAATGCTGTTCCGCATGACGTAGGAATCATGCACAGATCCTGGATACTTGGGTGTGACTTGTGAGATGTAGTGGTCTGTCAGACATACCACCTGAACATTGATAGATTGGTAGTTTTTCCTGTTCCTATACACTTACTCATTGGCACTGGGAGGGACCAAGTCTACATGGGTTCCTTCAATGGCTCCTACCACATGAGGAATGTGTCCCACCTCATAAAAGTCTGTCTTCAAATAGGCCTAATCTGCTTGTTGGGGAAACCTAATGTAGCTGTCCAGGTGTCTTAACAATGCACACAGTACATCCTTCAAAACCAGACTGAACATGGGCTGAGACATCCCTGCTGTTAAAGCTACTGTATTCTGAAAGGAGCCTGTGGTCAGGAGGGGTACCACTGACAAGACTTAAAAGATAGGAGTAATGCCATAAGGATTGCAAATTGCAGGCATCAGATCTGACTCTAACTGTGTACAAAGATACATGATGGTATGTCGATTAAGATGACATATCTGGATGACATGCCTTTCCTCCATGGTGTCCAGGTCTACTAGTGGATGGTACACTGGTGATTGTCTCCTTCTCCTCATGGCAGGATAACTATGACGAAAAGTGAAAATAGTATTATTTTCTCACACCTGGCATCTGTAGAGGTCCCTAGCACATCTGGCATATACAGTACAGCCCATAGATATGCATCCGATTTCACCCTCCTTGGTGTACATTGCTCTTAGAAATGGGGTCTTTAGTTGACAAATAAATATAATGATGGGAGAGTGTACACTGGACCAGTAACTTCTCCCGGTCCCTCCTTTTCTTGTATTGTGTCTTTAGTTGACAGTCAGGTCACCCCCTGTTCAAGCAAGGACCCTCACTCTAGACAGGGTAAAAGAGAATCACCCTCAGCTAACCCCTGCTTATCCCCTTGGCAGCTTGGCAGAGCAGTAGGCTTAACTTCAGAGTGCTAGCTGTAAAGTATTTGTACCAACACACACAGTAACTTAATGAAAACACTACAAAATGACACAACACCAGTTTAGAAAAATAGGAAATATTTATCTAAACAAAACAAGACCAAAACGACAAAAATCCACCATACACAAGTCAAGTTATCAATAAAAATGCAAAAAGAGTCTTTCAGTAGTTTTAAACACACAAGCGCTGCTAGAGTGAAAATGTACCTGGTGCGCGTCAAAATTAACCCCGCACGGGCGGGTGTGCGTCAAAAATAACTCTGCGCGGCAGTACGTGAGTCGAAAATCCAGCCACACGATCCGAAAATCCTGCAGCGCAGGTTGTGATCTCCCAGCCTCTGTCAGCGATGATGCGCGTCGTTTCTCCTGCTCAGTGTGTCGATTCTTCGGTCACGTTTTCTGCGAGCGTAGTTTCTCAGCTGCGGAGCCGGTGGCGCGTCGTTTTTCTCAGCCGCAGATCGGATTCACATCAATCTTTTCCCCGCACAGCACTCTGTGTATGGATTTTCTTGTCTTTAGGCTGCCAGCTTCTCCTTTCAGGGTTCCAGGAACTGGATGGGCACAACAGGGCAGAGTAGGAGTCTCTCCAGAGACTCCAGGTGCTGGCAGAGAGAAGTCTTTGCTGTCCCTGAGACTTCAAACAACAGGAAGCAAGCTCTAGATTAAGCCCTTGGAGATTTCTTCTCAAGATGGAAGGCACACAAAGTCCAGTCTTTGCCCTCTTACTCTAGCAGAAGCAGCAACTGCAGGATAGCTCCACAAAGCACAGTCACAGGCAGGGCAGCTCTTCTTCCTCAGCTATTCAGCTCTTCTCCAGGCAGAGGTTCCTCTTGGTTCCAGAAGTGTTTCTAAAGTCTGTGGTTTTGGGTGCCCTTCTTATACCCAATTTCTCCTTTGAAGTAGGCCTACTTCAAAGTAAAGTCTCTTTGGAATGTGAAATCCTGCCTTGCCAAGCCAAGCCCCAGACATTCACCAGGGGGTTGGAGACTGCATCGTGTGAGGGCAGGCAAAGCTCTTTCAGGTGTGAGTGACCACTCCTCCCCTCCCTCCTAGCACAGATGGCTCATCAGGATATGCAGGCTACACCCCAGCTCCCTTTGTGACACTGTCTAGTGTGAGGTGCAACCAGCCCAACTGTCAAACTGACCCAGACAGGGAATCCACAAACAGGCAGAGTCACAGAAATGGTATAAGCAAGAAAAGGCTCACTTTCTAAAAGTGGCATTTTCAAACACACAATCTTAAAATCAACTTTACTAAAATATGTATTTTTAAATTGTGAGCTCAGATACCCCAAACTCCAGATGTCCATCCGCTCCCAAAGGGAATCCACACTTTAATCAGATTTAAAGGTAGCCCCCATGTTAACCTATGAGAGGGGCAGGCCTTGCAACTGTGAAAAACGAATTTAGCAATATTTCACTGTCAGGACATATAAAACACATTACTATATGTCCTACCTTTACCATACACTGCACCCTGCTCTTGGGGCTACCTAGGGCCTACCTTAGGGGTGTCTGACATGTAAGAAAAGGGAAGGTTTAGGCCTTCCAAGTGGGTACACTTGCCAAGTCGAATTTACAATTAAAAGTGCACACACAGACACTGTAGTGACAGGTCTGAGACATGATGACAGAGCTACTGAAGTGGGTGGCACAACCAGTGCTGCAGGCCCACTAGTAGCATTTGATTTACAGTCCCTGAGCACCTGTAGTGCACTGTACTGGGGACTTACTAATAAATCAAATATGCCAATCATGGATAAACCAATCACATACAAATTTGGTAAAGGAGCACTTGCACTTTAGCACTGGTTAGCAGTGGTAAAGTGCCCAGAGTAACAAAAACAGTAAAATCAGAGTCCAGCACACATCAACAACCTGGGGAACAGAGGCAAAAAGTTAAGGGAGACCACGCCAAGGATGAAAAGTCAAACAATTGCCAACTATGACAATGAGATTGTACATATGATACTACTACTACTATTAGCTGTTCTGCACTAATTGTACATCAATCTAAATGTTTACGTGGACTAAGAACTTCTGAGTAGCTGTACATACATATCACCATATTTTCTCACTCAAAACAGCTTTTACTTCACATATGCACAATATGTGACCCAAACATGATGGCACTAAATACAGATATACAGCACTTTCAGGGGAGTAAATGAATGACAAAGATTAGTAAACACTTTCATCTATTAAATGTGCCCAAAATGGCAGGCGCCTGACCTACTGTACTGGACAAGTGGAAGTGACCTAAGTCCGCCGGCAAAAGGCACCATGGCGGTAGGCAGTCGCAACCACCACCTAACTTGTCATTGGAAAACATAGCTGCCTTTGGCGGACCTGGGCCAATGGCGATGTCCACCGGCAGTGACGATCATGTACATGGTGGCCGTGACCCCCATCTTCTACACTATTGCTCACTTGACTCCTGACACTCTTGCCAGCAAGACCTCCATGACGTGAGATGCTGTGTACTGCCTTTGGGAGCCATCATGCCACATCCTGCAGGTGAAAGGGCCCCTGCCTTCTACCCGGAAGAGCTTGAAAGGCTAGTGGAGGAGGTCCTACCCCTTTATGAACAGCTATATAGGTCTCCACAGAAGGAGGTGAGTTCAATGTCCTAGCTATATGTGATAGGTGTACTGTGTGATGTTGCACCGGGCATGTGAACTTGTGAGGGTGTAGATGCATGCAGATGGCATATTGTGAAGGTGTGTGTGAAGAGACAATGGGTATGTGTGCCTACTTGCTGAGTCTGATGTGTACTGACCACTCCTATTGAAATGGCGCATGTGTACATTACTTTCTCCTTTCTGTGACATCTATGCAGGTCAATGCCCATTCGAAGAACAGGATTTGGCATGCCATCGCCAAGCAAGTGCGGTCCTCGGGGGTCCACAGCCGGCGGAGCACTCATTGCAGAAAGCATTGGGATGACCTGAGACACTGACTTGACTCCTGACACTGTTGCCAGCAAGACCTCCATGGCATGAACGTCTGTGTACTGCCTCTGGGAGCCATCATGCCACATCCTGCAGGTGATAGGGCCCCTGCCTTCAACCCGGAAGAGCTTGAAAGGCTAGTGGAGGAGGTTCTACCCCTGTATGGACAGCTATATAGGGCGCCAGAGGAGCAGGTGAGTCCAATGACCTAGCTATGTGTGATAGGTGTACTGTGTGATTATGCACCGGGCATGTGAACTTGTGAGGGTGTAGGTGCATGCAGATGGCATATTGTGAAGGTGTATGTGCAGAGATGAGGGGTATGTGTGCTTACCTGCTGTGTCTGATGTGTACTGACCACTCCAATTGGAATGGCGCATGTGTACTTTACTTTCTCCTTTCTGTGTCATCCACGCAGGTCAACGCCCATCCGAAAAACAGGATTTGGCATGCCTTCGCTAAGCAAGTGCGGACCCTGGGGGTCCACAGCTGGCAGAGCACCCATTGCAGAAAGCGGTGGGAGGGCCTGAGATGCTGGGTTCGGAAGACCGCTGAGGCCCAGCTGCAGATGTCCTCCCAACAAGGGAGGGGTGCCCAGTCAGATCCTGACCCCCCTAAAGGCCCACATTTTGGCAGTGTCCTTCCCTGAGGTGGATGGGCATTTTAGGGCAGCACAGCAGCTACAAGGGGTAAGCACTGACTGACTACTGTACTTTCCTCTAACAGTTAGGTGTTTGCTGTCACACTTTAGCAGCTGTGACACTGTTGTAGGTGCTCCATGTATGCTGACTACTGGGAATACATAGTACTCAAGTTGCCTGAATAAAAGATGGAGACCTGGCCTTAGGGTTGTGCATGTGGTCGTTTAGATCACCTGTGTCAAGGAATATCTATGACTGTATGTGGAGATATACATTTGACAGTGCCACATGTGTTACTCTACCCAGCCACATATATGCCTGTAAGCTGCTGTAGCATCCTACCTAACTTATATTTCCAGGTCCATTAATCAGATGACATGATAATGTAGCTCTAAGGTGTCAGACCACTCCCATTTGTAAAGATCAGCTGTATGTGCTACATAGGGCCTGACATATTAGGTACAGGGCTTAGTTAGCTTATGTCCTTGTACAAGTATTGACTTCATGTGAGGCTGGCATCTTATTCAGTCAATAGGTATGGCCAGTATTGGACTGTTCAAATGGGTTAGAGGAGGTGTCCCCATTTTCCTATCATATTCATACTATGGGTTATGTGAAGGTTGTAAGGAAGGACAACAAACTATGGGTGTCTAATTTTGTCTGTTTGCCCTTACCATGCATTTCCATGCCATTGACATGTGGAAAAATCACTTTTTCCCCCAATGCCTTTGTTGTAGAGGAGGTAAGTGGCCGTCCTACCCTTTGACAAAGTGCAATGTCCATGCTAGATGTGCCAATGCCTTCCCAATTAGAGTGCAACATATGGTATTATCTGCCTACATCATGGCCAATGGTTACTTAGGGACAGATCTTGTAGAGTGGGACAATCATTGCTACCCTTAGCCTAGCTGATGTTGCCAGTTTGGACAGGAATTGGTATTGGCTCACCTCATAATTCGAGACATGATGTTTAGCTGTACTACTTTTTCTCACACAGGTGTTGTAGTGGGATATGTTGTCAGTGCAATGGCAGTCGTGTAGGTCCATGTGTATATCATGTGGAAATGTCTCTTCAGTGGGATATGTGTTTTGTCTGGCCTTAGCTACTGGAAATCACATCAGGAATGCTGTGAGTGATGTTGGTGTACTCATGTTGTGATGTCGAGCTCTCATCTGCATGTCAGGTGGAATGTAGTGTGCACTCCTGGGAATTAGTAGGCTGTTCTTTGTTTAGTAGTTGTAACTATGCTCTCTGTGATTGTCACTGAATGTCTCATGTGAGTTAGGTAGGCCACAGTAGCAGTGCATGCATTTTAGGTATGATATGGAATATATGTGAATAGTGACTGCACCTATTCCTTTAAGATTTGGTTCATATAGTGACATAGCTGTTCTCCAGACATGGAATGTAAACTTGTGATGGCAACTGTATGGGATTGCCACACATTCTGTCTTCATCAGAGATTGTTGCCATTGTGTCATATATGTACAGAGGGATGAGCTAGGCATGCATTGGAATGGCAGGTGCTGTGTTGTTTGTGAAGAGTGTTGTCTTTACTTGCATGGAACATGACTTATGGTAATGGACTGGGCAGGTGTAGATTCGGATTAGGCATGATATGGTGTTATCAGACAACTGCATTTCCTTAAAGCTATAAGAATATGGAAAGCAATGACCTGGAATAGGATTATATATCAGCTTTAGCCAGGGCATGATGGGCATGCTGACTTTGATTTACAGGTGATTTGATGGGATGTTCCAGTTGTGCTCCCTTACATGGACTGAGATGTCAGTGAGAGGGATGACAAATTGGGTAGATAGAGTAACATTGTGAGAAAACAGGGCTGACTGCGAAGGCCCCCTAATTTTTTGCCCCCATTTTCACTTTTTGCTGGTGTTTTCCTGACTCTGATGGTGCACTGGGTACTGCTAACCAGTCCCAGGACCTGTGCTCTGTGTAAAATGTGTATGCAAATTAGGCTAATTATAATTTGCTATGTCAACCTACCTATAAGTCCCTAGTATATGGTAGGGCATGTAGGTTTAGGGACCCCAGCATAGGGGGTGCACTCATAGGTGCACTGCCAAGGTGCCTAGTGTCATTTTAAAGGCAGGCCTGCCTTGCTGGCTGCTTTTAAATTAAAGTTATATGCAAATTCGACTTGGGAATTAAAAGTATGTCCAAAGTCTTGAACTACCTTATTTGTACATATAAGTCAACCCTAAAGCGTGCCTCATGAGCCCCTAGTATTGGGTGCCATGTAACTATAAGCAGGGACCTTATAAAAATAGTTGTATAGGCCCTGGTGAGGTAAAACAGACAAATTCATTTTCCCTCACTGCAGTGAATGGCCTCCAAAGGCTAAAATGGGGAGACTTTATTTTAATTTAAAAAGTCCCCTTAAGTTTCAGATACCTTGAGGTTGGTATCAAATTAATTGTTATAATAAATCCCACAACTTACAATTGTTGGATTTAATATAACTAGTTCAGGTAAAGAGCTTTAAACTCTACCTAAAAAGTTGCCAACTTCAGCTCTGTAGTGCCCTTCTCTGATTGGCCATCCTCTTAGAAGAGGGCAGGAGAGGGGTGTGTTTAAGATTGAGTGAGTGGGCTCAGCCAGTTGTAACCTCCAAAAATCAGTTTCAGCCATGATGGATATTTTAAGAATATTGCTCCCTGGCACTGATTTTTGCCACACTTCCCAGGAAGTGGTCATCACAGGAAGAAGGACCCTGCATTGATTGGAGAACCAGGACCCCCCTGTTTTTCACCCAGTAGCAAGGATAAATATGGCAGAGCTGCATCCACACCTCAGGTCCCTACCAGATTCCTACAAGGAAGAACATCAGGAGAAGAAGGACCGCCATGCTGGACCCCTGACCTGCACCTGGACACTGCACTCTGAAGGACTGCATCAGCTACCCACTTGGGTTTCACCACAAGAAGGACTTTGCCTGGCTTCAACTGGTTCAAGGAGGGACTCCCTGTCTGCTACAGGTGGAAAATAGCTAACCATAGTCCCCTGCCACAGATCCTGAAGAAACTAACCAATTAACCACTGTCCAGTGTCCATTTTAGAGGTTGAGCCAGGTGCATTCTGGGAGTTGTAGTCCACATCCTCAAGGAGCAACTCAGAGCTTCTGGAACCTTGGGGTGAGCTATGGACTCCAAAAGAACCTTAAAAGACTTTCTGGAAGAAGATCCAGAAGTTCCATAGAGGGACTGACCTGCTGTGGCAACTCAAGCAGGCGTGCCTCAACCGCGACCCGGCCTGACTTGCAGTTTCGTCTCGCTGAAAATCTCCAAAAAAGTAACTACGTCCGAACGTAGAAAGTTGACCAGGACATCCCGAACAGTGTATCTGAAGAGGGCTTCAGGGACTTCGGATCAAGATTCAGGTTGGGCCTGCTCGAAGGATTGTCATCTAAAAAAATTGTCTAAGTCTGAACGTATAAATCTTCACAGAGGGCTCCCGCAACGCGTATCAGAGGAAGGGCTCCCGGGAGGTCGGATCGGACTGGCAACTTCATCCTGCTGAAGCAAATCTTCAAGAAAACATCTTGACAGAGGCCTCCTGCTTTCTGTAGCCGAGCAGGGCTCCATTGCGGTTGGCCTTAAACTTTGACTTTGCCCCGGTCGAGGTGTGACCATATGACCAGATTGGCACTTTTTGATTCTAGGCGCTAAAAAACACTAAATCTTTGAAAATTCATATCTCCGGTTCCCGTTATCCGATTTTATTCATTTTCATGTAATTTTAAAGATAAAAATATAATCTATTGTTATAACTTGGTGTTGGATTTTATTGTGTTTTACTTATTTACTGTTTTATTTTTAAATGCTTTCCACAATTTTCTCCTAAGTTAAGCCTTGTCACTCATTGCCAAGCTACCAAGGGTTGATCTGGGTTTAATTTATTGAGACCTAACTGGACCTAAGTGGAGGTTAGTGGGCTATTGCTAAGTGTAGGTACTTACCTGCCCTTACCAATATTCAATTTTCCAACAAACATGTTTTGACATGATGTAGGATCTGTAGGTTTGAATATGGGATTATCTTGCCATGAGATGTATACCTACAGTTGTGCATGTTGTAATGTTTGTGTGTGAAGAATGTGATGATGCTCTCTCTCCTTCTCTATCCCTTCCTCCCTCTCTTTCTGTTTGTGTGCATCAGCATCAGCAGGCAAAGGAGACAGGGCACAGGCGAGTGGGGATGCTGTCGGCCACGGGACCTGAAATGCTGATACCACTGACAGCGAGGGATGCAGTGGCCTGGAGGGTGAGGGGAGTGTCACGGGGAGACTGGATCCAGCACATCATCCTCGGAATCTTCGGAATCCTCCTCCAGTGGATTTTTCCTGGTGATGACGGACCCATCTTAGACTACCCCAGTACCATCTTTGTCCGTTACCTACTTTCTACCACCACCCTCTCTGTAGCTTTCCACCCATTTGTCTGTGCCCAATCACCCAAAAGGGTGGGCAATTCCTTTGCCGCAAGCACCTCCACCTTCCTCTTCCCAATCCCAAACCCCTCTTCCCCGACCCATCCACAGCACACAAACAGTTACGCATGCATCCACCTCAACATCCAAGGGTAGAGCTAACAAACAAAAGCACCACAAGACCCACCACAGGCATGCAAACAAACAACATCCACCAGGAGGCACATCAACAGTCACTACCTGCCCTGATACCCCCACCACCAACAGCATCACAAACACAACACCTGACACATCTGCAGTCACCACACCGCACCAACATTCACTGATCCAGCCACAACACCTATCCTACCCACAGTCAGCACAATAGCAGACCCTCAGACATCCACCTAAGTCACTACATCCACAGGTATCACAACCACAGACATGCCTACATGCAGCACATCCACCATGCCTGCAGTCACCACCCCAACAGACAGTCACCCATCTACCACAGCATCTCCCAGCACCTCCACTCCCCTCCTACCAAGACACATACATAAATGCCCACACTCACCCACCCAACAGACACCCAGCACCCAAAAGCATACCTCACATACACATGCACCCAAGACATCCACCAAAACACCTCAGGCAAACACCGTCCCGTGTGTCAAAGAAAGCTTTCCTCTCAGAGTTAAATCTTTTCCCTACTCCCCTCTCACCCCATGTGACTCCAACATGTTCTGTGTCCCTTCCCAAGCCCAGCCCTTCCACCTCCACCACATCCCCTGCCCCCCTGCAGGTACCCATGCCTCTCCCCTGCCAAGAAGTCTACCCCTCGCAAGAGTTCCCAACCCTCCCCTCAGCCTCGACCTACGCCCCCTTCCAAAACCAAACCCAAAGATCCCCCTCCCAACACTAAGCACACACCCCCTGTCAGGAATAAGGTCAGGTGCGGTCCAGGTCTCGCCCGAATCTCCGCTGCACAACTCTGCGGCGCTTTGTGCGCACCACTGGTCATCCCTGCTTGTTCCAAGAATGACCATCAGCGTCGTCTGCCCTGTGGTAAAGCTCACGGATCAGGGAATTGGTGGACAAGATGCACTTATCAGTGCTATCCTATGAAGGGACTACATTTCCCATGTTTTTAGAGGCAGCGACCATCTTGGGGTGTGGCAAGCCTATAAAGCCCAGCTACACCCAAGCACGTTGCTCACTATTTTGAAGACTTCGATGCAGCCAGGCCTCGTGGAGGTTCCTCTGGAAAAGTCCAGAGTTTCTGAATGGCAGAGTATTGTCTAATCAAAGTCCATGGTGCATCCAAAAACGAGTAGGTCGTACTCGTAGCAGTAAGGCCTTGCTGAATCCAAGTTTGGAGGAAGTTATTACTTCCAAGAGGTAATGCGCTTTGTGCACATGTAATTCATGGTGTTTCTGTTCACAGATGTAAAGTGGTTTTTTGGCTCATTGATTCAAAGTGTTTCAGTTCACAGAGATAACGCGCTTTGTGCACACATAATTCAAGGTGTTTCCGTTCACAGATGTAAAGCGTTCTTTTGGCTTAGTGATTCAAAGCGTTTCAATTCATAGAGATAACGGGCTTTGTGCGCATGTAATTCATGGTGTTTTCCGTTCACAGATGTAAAGCGCTCTTTGGGCTCAGTGATTCAAAGTGTTTTAGTTCACAGAGATAACGGGCTTTGTGCACACGTGATTCAAGGTGTTTCCGTTCACAGATTTAAAGCGCTCTTTGAACTCAGTAATTCCAAGCGCTTCAGTCCTCAGATGTAAAGCACTCAGGGCATGATATTTCAGGTGCTTCAGTTCCCAGATATAAAGCGCTTCAATTCACAGAAGGAAAGGGTTCTTGGGACAATGGTCTAAGTGATTTAGACTACTTGAGTAAAAGCGCTTCCTGGTGTAATTAAGTAAAGCGCTTTAGGTTTTAATGAGTAAAACCTTTTTGACATTTATTATTATGAATGTGAAAGTATTTTGGAGATGAACCAATCAAAGTTTTCATTGATCTTTGAATAACTTAAGATATGAAAAAACATATTTAAGTCTTTGAGATTTTCTAAGTCATGATGAAAGGTTTATGTTGTGAATACATAAATGTTACAGGATTGATATTCTGTGTAAAATCATAGTTCAACGTTCTTGCCATCTCTTGATTCTGAGGTCATGTTTTACAAGGGGCTTCGTCCGCATTTCAGAAGAGGTCTCCACCTGATATCTCGGAGACACATTTAGTCAAGAGTCAATAAATGATTTACGTTTTCTATGAATGAGTAAATGCATATTGTTCTAACCTTTCCTTTTCAGATCTCTCTCCCTGCTGTTCCCTTCCCTAATTCCCTTTCCCCCGACTGGCTTCACCTTAACTCTGTGCTATAACAGCTGTCCGAGTTGGTGACGCCGGGAGGTGGGCCTTTTGTTCAGCAACGAGCAGATCCAGAGGAAAGGAACCCATGATTGGGGGAATCCATGTGGTGCCTGACGCCCCCTTGATGCCCCTACCTGTGGAGGTTACATGGCAGTCAGGAGTCAAGTTAGGGGCACACACAAATGCATTATGTGCATGCTGCGCTTGTCGTTTTGGACTGACCTATGGCCTTCATCTTTATATATATATTATATTATTTTATAATTAATATATATAAGGGCCAACCAGTTGTTTGTTCAAGGGTTACATCTTTGTCCTGCTTTTATTTTCTTAGGGCAGTTTTGGTCTTGACTGATTTTGTTTGTGTGTGAGTAAGTTTTGTGTGAGTGGTGGTTGTGCTACCAGTTGTGTCTGGGCAGCATGTGTGGTTGTGTGCATAGCATTAGTCCCCAGTGATGGGCATGTATTGTGTGATGGGCATGTGTATGTTGGGGACATGTTGTTTTGGTATTGTGTGGTGTTTGTGTTGGCATGTGGTATTTGCAGTGTTGTGTGCCTTTGTGTGGTTGCACTGTGTGCGTGAGTGTTTGTGGAGATTGGTATGTCAGATCTGTTGTGATGTGTGTTTGCGGGATATGAAATAAGCTGCGTTGTTTGGATGTGTGATTGTGTGTGTTCGTTCTCTGGCGTTAGTATGTTGTGTTGTATGTATGATTTGTCAAGTGGTGGTGTCTATTGTGGGTACTTGACGATGCTTTGGTGGTGTTGCGGTTGTGGTGTTGTTTGTTGTTGTGTTTGACTGTGCCATTGCTGTGTATCTGGGGACTGGTGTTTGTTTCAGCT
The DNA here is from genome assembly GCF_031143425.1 of Pleurodeles waltl. Taxonomy (NCBI): domain Eukaryota; kingdom Metazoa; phylum Chordata; class Amphibia; order Caudata; family Salamandridae; genus Pleurodeles; species Pleurodeles waltl. The sequence continues at coordinate 59,046,725 of NC_090445.1, read as the reverse complement.
ATGTGTGTGTGTGTGTTGCCTGTAGTGTGAGTACTATGTATGTGGGTATGTGGCTGTATGTGAGTGTGCCTGTAGTGTGAGTACTATGTATGTAGGTATGTGGCTGTATGTGAGTGTGCATGTTGGTGCGGGGTTACATGTGTATGTTGCCCTCGTCACCTGTCCCTGATTGGTATGTTGTGTGCATAGGTACTTTGACATTTAACAACAGTGACAGGTAAGTGTGTGTAGTCACGGTTGCTATCATCGTCGCTGGTTCCAAAGTCGTTGGGCGAGCAGGAGCAACGGCAAGATGTGTAGTTGTGGTTCCATGGTGGCTCCAGACAGGTATGGCTTCCTGAAGGTGAGTTTCTCCTATTATACTGTTACCAGGGTTTCCGGTCCGGCGGTGGCGGAAACCTTGGCGGTGTGGAGACTCATTATATGTCCGACTGGAACATGCTTTTTACTGGCCTGCAGGTGGCTACCGTTAACTGTGGCGGCCTGACCATACTGGCGGTGCCAGCAGTGGTTTAGCTCTATTCTGTTGGGAATAACGCCATGGTCATAATTTGGCTGTCTTCTCCGCAAGACTGTTGGCGGTACGACCACCAACGCCAACATGGCAGTCCTGAGACCCCCAAACTCGTAATGACCCCCATAGTCTCTTCTCTGAAGGACATGAAGTTGATGTAAGTCCAATATCACCACTTGAAATCATAACCAAGAGATCCTTTCTTCATGATAGATTTGTCTCTGTCTCATTTTTCTGTTTGCTTCTTATGTATCCTCCAGACTATATTTTTCATATGTGCCCACTGGGAAATGCTGTAAGAATTCAGAGGCTTCTCGAGAATGAAATGTATATAGATGCTGCTCAGCCACCTACCCTTGTCGGAATCGCACAGTAAGACCCAGACTTACAAACTTGCACATAATGCAGAGCATCATCCAAAAATGCTGTCTTGTGTGAGAGGGAGCGAGAAGGACAATCAATCAATCAGGATGTATAAAGCACTGCAATTTACCCATGAGGGTCTCAAGACACTGAAGTTGCTAGCTGCTTCATGGTGCTCTGTTCAACAGCCATGTCTTGAGTCCATTCCTGAACTTCTCCAGTGAAGCACTGTTCCTGAGGTGCATTGGAAGGTTGTTCCAGGCTTTGGCCACCATATTTACAGTGCCATATCTAGAAAGATATGGAACCCTCTCCCCTTCTCTGTAACACCAGCACACAATCAGGCTACCAAACGCTTTGTACACATCTTTGTGCCATACTAAAAGGATGTGTGCCTGAGTCTAGCATAGGCTTTAAAGTGGAAGGGCACACTTTCAATACAAAACACTTTAAAATGTTCTCTCCTTGGATGTGTGATGGACAGTACAGAGCACATGCAAAGTGGGAAGCATTAGGAGAAACAAAAGCATTTCACCTTTTTAAATGCTGCTTCTAAGCGATGTTATTTTTGGGCATAAAACCCTGTCTTCTAATGTTAGTAGTTTGGGTTTTGTATAAAAAAGCATCTGTGGTTGCATGGGAATGCCGATGTACTACCCATGTAATGTCCCCTTCACAGTAAGTAATGCAACGTAGTGCTGAGCTCTGCGTTGATTACTTTTAGCCACCTTACCAGCACAAAACAAGTTTTGCGCTGGAAAGTGAATAGCAAAAACTTGTGCACTCTTTCTCTTAAATTTTGTGATGCAATGGCAGCACAAAAGGTTTGTAAATCTGGGCTTAAGATGCTATTAAGCTGACTTGAACTGAAAAGAAATACTGAAATTAAAGCTGGGATAAAAATGTTACTCCCATGCTACTAGGCATCAGGTCAGCTAAAAAACACAGCAGCATTATCCAATATCCACAGAAAGAATTCAGGTTTGGGTTTCTGATTATATCATCGTAAGGGAGTGCCAAATCTTTACAATATGTGATATATTCTCTGGGATGGAGTTTTCTCCATGACCTCTCCTCTGCCCTCTGCCCCACAGTCACAGAGGTTGAACTTCTCATACTGCATAGGAAGAATTTTGTGGTAATGATAAGTCTGACAAGATAAGCGAAACGACACAATGGAATTCCAACCCCGATTTCATTTATGAATACCATACTCAAAACCACAATGAAACAGAACATGTATTGTAATATATTCATTTAAACTACTAACCTAGTACATAACATATGAATGGTAACAACAGAGAATATAAAAATAAATGCAGTGAAGCTTGTCATATTCACAGAAAACAGCAAGAAAGGCGCTGACAAACTCCCTCATGCTTTCTTGAGGTGTTATGCTAACGTTGCTAAAGCAGTATATAGGTAGACTGTCCATCAGTTTCTCAGATGGTTTCCACAACATACATGTTCTTTCGATATGGAATAGTATCTTAGCTATGTCCTGTCACAACTTACCAGTGTGTACAAGACTGGAGCATAACTACTGACCACTGACCAGCTGAAGGTCACTTCTCCGCACTGTCACCTCCAACTGCGGTTTGTGCTGCAAAATGGCATAACGTTTACCTCAATAGATATACCTTGAAGACACTCCTTGTGTATTGCCCAGCATCTAAGTTTCTTTAGTGTCTGACCTCTGATTTTATCTTATCCCACTATTTATTTTGAAACCACTGACAAAATGATCATATATTAAAGCAGAAACAAAGTACAAGACAATCATGGCAGCAAAAGTGCCAAATCATTTATAATAGTGATAGGATATTGTTAACACTTGCAAGCAATCCAGGACAACATGCACATATGGCGTAGTCACTTCTAGCATTTCTATGCATCTGTAAAACCTCTCACTGTCTATGAAAGATATAGAAGAGTCTGAAAAAAGGTAAAACATGGAAAAGACTGAGGGTCTCAAAGGGCAAAATGATGAGAATAGAAAAGCCTGAGAAGGAACCATCAGACTAATCGCAGCATCCTGTAAAGAGCATTGGCACATGTGTATTTAAGATATTCATGATATCCCGTATGAGATCAAAAAAGAGTATTTGCACATTTGTGAAAAATAAATGCAAGATAAGCAAATTATTTGAATTCCACTATTGAAGAGGGGGAAAACTGAATGTTTAATAAATAAAAACATGCAAACAGCAGTCAACCCCTTTGATATATATCCCAATATGTTACAGTTGGCATTTCCAGCATCAACTCCTTCCATGAGTAAAATATTTCAATTTACTTTGCAGCACGTGCATTTACAACAAATGGTACTCTAACTCCCCTGTTAGGGACACCAATGTTAGGAAGATGGTTTGTGGCCTGTATTTCATATTTAAGGTTGTATCACTGTTAGTGAACAGATTGAATAAACATGACAATTAAAATGTAACTATCAGAGAAGGGGAATACCTCTTTACACATTTGCTTACGTCAAGCTCCAAGGACCTAGAGTAAACAGGGGAATTCAATCTCTCATGAAGTAGGTACACAAAACTACAACAGAGTTTTCCCTTGTCCCGTCATCGTTGTTTTGAATGTATCATCCTTGAGTAGCAAGGATCCAAATATCCTGAGCCTCACCACGTGTTTCAAAATGATACGTTGTTTGGGATGGTCCCCCTCAGATTTGCAGGGGAACGAAAGAACATAAACAGGCACCGACTGTGGACTACTGCTCACTACTGTTGCAGATAACTGTGTTTTCTGCTGCCAACGTCTGTGACCTCTGCCTCAATATCACTGTAATGAGGTTCCTATTTAGCTAAAGTCTGATGCCTACGTTTATATTGTATCTGTTTTCTGATTATATCTTATCCTAGCTTTAATGTCAGTGGTGCAAATGTATGAACACGATCATCACGGTGATAAGGTATCTTTAACATTCAGATACAATCCTAGACAGCAGGTTCATATGGTGCAGATACTTCTATTATTTCTATGCATATCTAAAACTTCACGCTTTCTATGAAAGATATAACAAAGACTAAAAAAGACCAACAATTGAACCTTTAGAATCTGAAAGGACAAAATTATAGAAAGAGAAAAATCTAAAAGGGAATTGTCACAATGTTCCAGACACATCCTCCAACAGCTATGAGCCGCTGGCCAGCTCCTGATTGGCCTACCCATATAGCACTGCAGACTGACTTTAGATGAATAAAACACATTTTTAAAGATGGAAAGTGTTACTGGGGCAGTAGCCTTTATCTCTTGCTGGGTTGTTACCCAGACAAAGTCGATAGTTCCACCTTAGGAGCAGGTAGACTAGATCTATGGGTTTCTCATTTTGAGATCTCACACTGCTCATTTTCACAAATTATAGCTGAAGTTGTGCTTCACAGAGTCTGGAACTTTTGGTATGGCTGTCACACTGTCACTTTTAACTATAAGCCCCCTGTCTCCATACAAAATAAACACATGAAGCAATGCAAAACCCTCCTTGTGTACATTTTCTGACAGGGAGCGCCGTTGGCTTCTCTTTCATGGCCATCGATATCCATTGTCGGTTATTATCCTGTCTGTTTGGACATCCGAAGAATGAAATACTTTTTGCACCTTCTCTACTTCTGTTCATTTATTGGCTTGACAAGTGGCATACAGGCTGAATAACCCAGCAGATGCTGCAGCCTAGATTCTCTTTGTGGGGGAACACTGTACCCAGTCAGAACTACCCATCCTTATCCTTCAATGCAGCTCCTGAGTGATTTACTGAGAGACAGCATACTTGTTTAGACAGTTCATGAAATATTTTGGCTCTCAATTGAACATGTCCAAAAGTGCATGTTGACGAAAAGCACTGACTATGAGGCACAGAGAGTTTTCTTTTATCTATGCACTAAGCCATTAATAGATTTACATGCTGTGGACTGTGATACCTTGTCATACTTTTTCAAGAAATTAAATTTAGTGACCGCAGCTATTCTCTGAATTTGACATGGCATCCATTACTATGGCCTGTGACCTGGTGGTCCAGTGATAGGCAGACTACCAGGCCCAGGTTTCAACCTGGTGAGGCCACTCTAAATCAAGGAGCTTCACAAGATTGAATGGGTGGAGTATTGGCCAATGCATGAAAGTTCAAAATTATCTTCTAAACTGTAAATTACACCTTTCTTTGTCTTCCTGTATGCTCCAAGTTACCAAGATGACAGTCTTACACAACAAGCCGGATATGGCAAGTTTATAGGGGTGAGGCAATGCTTATTTTTACGCAAGGCAGCCCATAGACAGAGTTCAGATCCTCTTTAAGGCCAAATAGAAAATACATCCAGACAGTTGAAGGGGCCCATATAATCAAAAGGGAGGGCTTCACATTTTCATATGAAATCCTGACACACATAAATTAGCTGAAAACAGTAGAGCAGATCTAGAGAGGTCAATACGTCTCGAAGTAAAGACGAGAGACAAACTCTATGTATCATTGTCAATCTTCACTCTTAGCATGATATTAATCAAAAAAGAGAACGTTTGTATTGTATTCCTCTAGCTCTTGTGACCAGGGCAGGCTTTAGGGTGGTGCGAGCGGTACAGCCGCACCGGGTGCTGACCTGGATTGGGGAGCGCTGACCTCCGGGGGGGGGGGTCGCTGTGCTTAGCAATACCTTATGAAACATGCAATTTAAAAGCATCTGCTGAAAAGTTCCTTGTGCGTCCAGCCTTCGGGAAGCCATTAACATGTCAAGATACCTCCTGTGATTAATGTTACTACTAGGGAGAGAGATGGGATTTTTGTCTAGCGGCAGCTTTGACTCACCATAAAGTACAGTTGAGGGTTAATATGCCTGCTGCAAAGAACAAAATTATAATTTATTTGGATAGCTTAGTGGATTAGTAAAGCCAGCCTTTACAAGTGCTTTGAAACAAATGAATGTATGTGAAAAAGGGGAGCTATGGAGAGAAGAGGGGCACATTTGCTGGGTAGCAGTAAGGGAATCCGATGGAGTGGTATTGATGAGCAGGGCGCTAAACAGACTAACGGACGGGGTGCCACCAGCGCTAATCCAGGCCCTGCTGGTAACCCACTCTAATTTCAATAGTCGTTTTGGAAACTGTTAATTTCTTTCTAGGAAATAGTCCAGTGTCAGAGTATCAAGGAACAGAAGGAATTCTACATTTGAGAGCTTTAGGCAAAAAGCTATTAAGGTTCCTGATTATGATTCCACAAAAACTGTTTCCAAGCTTGAATTGTGTTAGATGATCTACAAAATATCATGTGAAGAGATCAGAAAGCATCCAGTGCCTCTATATTAATAGAAAGACCATCACACTCACCTTTTTCTTTCTGGAGGTTGTCTATGTACACAAAAACAAATGATTATGAGCACTTCAGAATTAGCTTTTTTTTAAAAATCTATTATTGCTCAATTTGTAAACTTACCTCTTGCTTTAATTAAATCGCCTGTCAGAGAAAATATAGAGAAGAATAATTTAATCTTGTTTTGAGGACGTGCAATTTATTTCTGCATTGCCTACTGGAGATAGTAGGCAGATGAAGGACATCCCTGAAAGCGTAGGATAAGCTCCCGTGGAGGATTTTCTAAATATTGTTTTTTCCAAAAAACAAAGCTTCAGAAGTGTGGTATTTATAAGATATTTGTGCTCATAAGGCTTGATTTGGAACTCTGCTGATGGGTTACTCTGTCACAATGGTGACCAAACTCTAAATCTCATTCTATCCTGTGCGATTTAGATTTCAGCGGATGGGTTATCTATCACCGTTGTGACAGAGTAAACTGTCCTCTGAGTTCTAAATCAGGCCCGTAGTCATAGATAGTTTATTTGTTTCCAACTGACCTATAGCTTTCATTTTCCTTTTCCAAAAACTCTCAATGATTGTCATGGTAGTTTGAAGAATATAACATAAGCTGCCCTGAACTGTAATGGTTTGTGGTCCATAACATAATAATAAATTCAATTCAGATTATAAAATATTTTAAACACATGTGATAAAGAATATGTTCACAGTTTTTAAACCTCACAACTAATTTAAAACATTATAGAATAATTTGCAAATTCTTTATTTTGATATGTCTACTCCTATAGCCAGTGATAGGTTTTACATTTCAAAATGGGCATTTCTAAAGATTTTGAAGCTTGGGTCGAAGAATATAATTTGAGTGAAATCCTTTGGTATGCGTTTTTATGTTTTGTGTTTCTGTGCATAGGGAATGCTGTTGTTGATTGAAGGAGACATAGTTTAACTAATAATCCCTCAGCAAGTTCATGGTTGCTCTCACCCTTCTTGCAATGCAATTTAGCATACCCTTTTCCTTCTGGAGAGTGTCTGAAATAAGGACAACAAATGTGTTCCTCGTGCAGATTTTATACTCCTTTGCACCAAATTTCAAAGGTAAATTTCACAGGTTATTGCACTCTTGAATGCTAAAACATTTCCTCAAGTGTAATTCTCTGAATTCAAGACATTCACAAACGTTATGAGCATAATGCTAAAAATGATCGGTTTAAAACATTCCCAACACAATGAGCATTTGACAGGAAAGGTTGAACAGAACAAAGTAATGTGTATTTGCAATATTACAAGACCTACAGCTGTGTGCCCATCTCAGGGGCTGTGTAAAAACATTGGGACTGATTATGAGTTCGACAGATGGGAAAGCCCATCTGTCAACCTCCCGACAGGTGGCCACCCCCTTTGTGGCGACCATCCCACTGGAGCTATTAGGAGTTTCCTGCTAGGTCGGTGGGCAGAAACCATAGTTTCCGCCCGCCAGCCTAACAACAGACAGGCTACATCATTGTCTTTGGCTCATAATCAAGCCGGCGGCAATGCTCTAGCTGGCAGGGTGCACCAGCGCTCTCGCAATGTTCACTGTCTGCTTTGCAACGGTGCTGGGCGGGTGGGGGCCTGCACTGCCCATTCCAAGTGCATGAACAGTGAAGGGGCCCCATTGTGGCCCCCTGCACCTGTTCTCTGCCAGCCTTTTCATGGTGCTAAAACCTGGAGGTCTTACTGCCACGGTTTTAATGTGGCGGTCAGCTCTCCACACCAGCCTGACCACCACAGCGAGGCTAACAGTCTGAATACTGCCAGCCTCGTAGTGAGGCCCATTGTGTCTTCCATGCCTCTATCTTAATAGAAAGACCATCACACTCACCTTTTTCTTTCTGGAGGTTGTCTATGAACAAAAACAAATGATTATGAGCACTTCAGAATTAGCTTTTTTTTAAAAATCTATTATTGCTCAATTTGTAAACTTACCTCTTGCTTTAATTAAATCGCCTGTCAGAGAAAATTTGGAGAAGAATAATTTAATCTTGTTTTGAGGACGTGCAATTTATTTCTGCATTGCCTACTGGAGATAGTAGGCAGATGAAGGACATCCCTAAAAGCGTAGGATAAGCTCCCGTGGAGGATTTTCTAAATATTGTTTTTTCCAAAAAACAAAGCTTCAGAAGTGTGGTATTTATAAGATATTTGTGCTCATAAGGCTTGATTTGGAACTCTGCTGATGGGTTACTCTCTCACAATGGTGACAGAGATCCCCTCCACCGAAATGTAAATCTCATTCTATCCTGTGCGATTTAGATTTCAGCGGATGGGTTATCTATCACCGTTGTGACAGAGTAAACTGTCCTCTGAGTTCTAAATCAGGCCCATAGTCATAGATAGTTTATTTGTTTCCAACTGACCTATAGCTTTCATTTTCCTTTTCCAAAAACTCTCAATGATTGTCATGGTAGTTTGAAGAATATGACATAAGCTGCCCTGAACTGTAATGGTTTGTGGTCCATAACAGAATAATAAATTCAATTCAGATTATAAAACATTTTAAACACATGTGATAAATAATATGTTCACAGTTTTTAAACCTCACAACTAATTTAAAACATTATAGAATAATTTGCAAATTCTTTATTTTGATATGTCTACTCCTACAGCCAGTGATAGGTTTTACATTTCAAAATGGGCATTTCTAAAGATTTTGAAGCTTGGGTCGAAGAATATAATTTGAGTGAAATCCTTTGGTATGCGTTTTTATGTTTTGTGTTTCTGTGCATAGTGAGCACAGCCTTACTCACTGGATAGGGGAATGCTGTTGTTGATCAAAGGAGACATAGTTTAACTAATAATCCCTCTATGGAGCAAAATATAGTCCCCGCCATCAACATAAGCAATTGTTGCAATGCAATTTAGCATACCCTTTTCCTTCTGGAGAGTGTCTGAAATAAGGACAACAAATGTGTTCCTTGTGCAGATTTTATACTCCTTTGCACCAAATTTCAAAGGTAAATTTCACAGGTTATTGCACTCTTGAATGCTAAAACATTTCCTCAAGTGTAATTCTCAAAATTCAAGACATTCACAAACGTTATGAGCATAATGCTAAAAATTATCGGTTTAAAACATTCCCAACACAATGAGCATTTGACAGGAAAGGTTGAACAGAACAAAGGAATGTGTATTTGCAATATTACAAGACCTACAGCTGTGTGCCCATCTCAGGGGCTGTGTAAAAACATTGGGACTGATTATGAGTTTGACAGATGGGAAAGCTCCCGTCAGGTGGCTCCCGACAGGTGGCCACCCCCTTTGTGGCAACCATCCCACTGGAGCTATTAGGAGTTTCCTGCTAGGTCGGTGGGCAGAAACCATAGTTTCCGCCCGCCAGCCTAGCAAGAGACAGGCTACATCATTGTCTTTGGCTCATAATCAAGCTGGCGGCAATGCTGTAGCTGGCAGGGTGCACCAGCGCTCTCGCAATGTTCACTGTCTGCTTTGCAACGGTGCTGGGAGGGTGGGGGCCTGCACTGCCCATTCCAAGTGCATGGACAGTGAAGGGGCCCCATTGTGGCCCCCTGCACCTGTTCTCTGCCAGCCTTTTCATGGTGGTAAAACCTGGAGGTCTTACTGCCACGGTTTTAATGTGGCGGTCAGCTCTCCACACCAGCCTGACCACCACAGCGAGGCTAACAGTCTGAATACCGCCAGCCTCGTAGTGAGGCCCATTGTGGCTGTGCGCAAACACAACTTGGATGATGCATTCATAAAATTAAACACTGAAACATATGTTTCACATGTTTTATGTGTTAAGTTAAAATCTGCAGCTTTATCAAGAATATTGTAATGAGTAAAGGACGGCCCGGGCAGCCACGATGTCCAGTATTGTCAGGCATTTTGTTATCTGTATGTCCTCTGGGAAGGTATGTTACCTGTTGTTTATCATGATTTTTATAGAGCATTTTTATTTAACTCATCTAAAACTAAGCACAGTGCACTTTATTGTTGCTTTTCCCTTGCAAGGCACTTTCTTTCGTACATTACTGTGTTGTCCTTGTGATAATACTTCAAGACAAAGCTCATGTCACTGTATGGCCTTTTGTACATTATATTTAGTCCAACGTGGCACGTTTTTTACACCAATCCTACGACAGGCACATAATACAACTTATATTTTATCCATGACTATTCTACAGAAATTAGAAACCCCTGATGTTTGCTTTGCACTTCTAAATTTTATTAGAAATGCGAGTATAGGGAGCAAGTGGACCAAATCAAAATATACCTTCTTTATGACGCTGAATTTATTATAGTTTCATATAGTTACTGATTACATTTTTTACTCTAATAGTTTTCTTGTACTGTATTGTAGCTTGTTTTAGACAAATTGTTGTAATTGTTGTTTACAATATTTCTGTATTTATTGATTTTATGATGAACAAAGTAAGTAATTGTGGAATCTTGTTCTTTTATGCCTATTTTAGCTTTGACTTGACATGACTTGAAACATTGAAGAATACTTTTTACATTATTATCAAAGATTTAAATAGGAAACAAACCATATACGACATAAATAACATACACACAAGAAAGCAATGATACTTAGAAACCCAAAAAGGGCTGCCCTTCTCACAGTCCTGATTCTAATTAGGCCCACCAAAAGCCAATAGAATAATTAAAAAATAGTTGCCTTTGTTTCTGTTTCATAACTGTGGAACGGGCCATTTCTCATAATCCTATGCAGCACACTACCAGCAACATTCTATATGTCTTCAAGCATTTCAGCATACTGGGCTAGTCCAACCAGAACACCAACGGGATTAATGCCCATGGAAGGTCCAGCCTAAGACAGGTAGGTTAATTACATTGTTATGTGTATAATCAAACTTTTCAGTATCCCTTCTGAGGTATCCTACACAACCACTATCAGACACAGTTTCTGCTCTGAGGGACTTGAAGTTAATAGAAATCCCATATTACCAATTTAAATCATAGCCAAGAGACCATTCCGTCATCATAGGTTTGTCTCTGTCTCATTCTTCTGCTTGCGTCTTATAAATCCCCTAGCCATAGATGATGCTGACGTCCACACCAGTCAGATGCAATAAGGTATAACCTGAAGCCTAAATTTTTCATATGTGTCCATTGAGAAATCATGTAAGATTACAGCAGCTTCTTGATAAAGAAACGTATACGGATGCAGCTCAGCCACCTACCTTTGTAGGAATCACACACCAAGTGGATGATTTACAAATCTTGCATGTAATGCAGCACATTACCCACAAATGCTGCATTGAGTTAGAGGGTGAGAGAAGGACATTCAATCAATGAGGATTTATAAAGCACAGCAATTCATCCATGAGGGCCTCAAGGTGCTGGATTTGCTTGCTGCTTCATGGTGCTCTGTTCATTTGAACAGCCAAGTATTGAGTCCTTCCCTGAATTCCTGGAGAGATGAACATTCCTGAGCTGCAGGGGAAGGTATTCCAGGCTTTAGCCACCATATCTACAGTGCCATATTTACAGTGCTATGGAACTGTCTTCCATTTTCTGTAACACTGGCACACAATCAGGTAGCCAAATGCTATGCACACATCTTTGTGCCATAGTACAAGGATATGTGCATGAGTCTAGCACAGATTTTGAAGTGGATGGGTACACTTCCAATACAAAACACTATGCTTAAACTAACTGTAAAACATTTTCCACCTTGGATGCGTGATGTACAGTACAGAACACACACAAAGTGGGAAGCATTATGAGAAATAAAAGCATTTCACCTTTTTAACAGCTGCTTCTAAGTGGCATTATTTTTTGATGCAAAACCCTGTCTTCTAATGTTAGTAGTTTATGTTTTGCATCAAAAAGCATGGATGGCTGCATGGGAGTGATCACGTGCCATCCATGTAATGCCTCCTTCATGGCAAGCAATGCAAAGCAGTGCTTAGTGCTGCTTTGAATTACGTTTAGGCAGCATTCCACTACAAAACAGGTTTTGTGCAGGAGGGTCAACAACAAAAAAAACGATGCACTTGTTCTCCTGAATTTTGTGATGCAAATGTAGCAAACACTGTTTGTAAATTCTGATTTGCATTTCATTCCGGAGCAGGCACCCTGGCAGGAAGGCTCCTTTGCCTGTCTCAGAACAGGAGACTCAATGAGTGAAAGTTCAACTGAAGCATTTTAACGATTGGACGGTTGATTGTCTTTTTCTAAAATGAAGTGAGACTGGGGGAATGGGCGCCCCACTTTCCAGGATTCCACGGCCACCGTGGGGGTCACGCCTCATAGATTGAAGACCTCTTTTCTAGAGCCACGGTCAGTGAATGCTTATTGTCATGTTGGGCAGCATCACATAATTTTGTTATCAGAGTCCAGTGTGTGGGAGTCGTTGATAAGATTTGGAGTAATCAAAACATCAATGGTTCCTCCACGAAGAAGAAATAAAGGTCCTTCAGAGCCACCTGAAAATGGTAATAAATAAAGCTCAGTAGTAATGATTGATGCTTAGAGCATGAGAGATCAGTCATGTCAATACATTGGCCTGTTGGATATAGATCCCCTAAGGATTTGAGCCCAGTTCCCTGCACCACAGCGAGAGCACCAACTTCATGGGTGACTGATGTGTCAGAACGGTGTCACAGAGGAAGTGCAGGTGCATACAATGGAAGTGTCTTAGCACGGGCACCTGGATGTCGCCATGCTGTTGTGGTTTAGTTGATAGTGCTTATTTCCCCTTTTGCCATCATTGGGTGTTTGTGTGGCAGAACAGTGTTCAATGGGAGAGGGTGGGCATCATCTGCCTCTACAGCTATGTCTGGGATATGTGTCTGAAGATAGATACATAGTGATTTTCTGTCCACCAGGGAAAGCGGCATTCTGGACCACAGTGATATCAGTTCTCCCAATTTTGACACTACCCCATCATAATTTTCACAGGTTACTACTTCAGGGTCTCTGTGAATCCATACACACAGATTCTTTACTTGGTCAGCACTACATTGTAAAGGGAATTCTAGTGTGTGAGGCACCATGTTCGGTGTCAGGGGAAATATGATTTACTTTGTCCAAATTATTCTTTGGTCGGAATACCACTCAAACTGTCTATATTCAGAAGTACTGGCTCTTATTGTAGATGAGGATCCCATATATATAGCAGCATGTTGTTTGAGCATAGCAAAACATTGATAGGATGTAAACGGGATTGAAGAGCAGCTTCTTCATGTCATTGATGAATTATGCATGCTAGGGGATCTAGAGCCAGCGTAAATTAGATCGAGACAAGGGGCTTTAGTTCTGAGGTATGGCCATTGACAGGTACCCTTGCCAGTGGTGTGGTGTATAGTAATTTCACCCATTTAAGAAAAGTTTCAGGCGTGCCCATGCAACCTGATAAAGTTGAAAGCTTTGGCTGGGGTCAGATTTCAAAGGCACAAAGCTAGTGCAGGGTGCCTGCCTGGGGAGGAGCCTCCACCCAGGAAAAGCTTTGTGTTCTGGTTCCTGAGAGCAGAGGCTCTCACCCCAGGAATCCAAAATCATATCTGGTTGTGGCAAGCTGGTTAAGACCAGTCAGCAACCTTGGTTGCCAGGGCTGCTAGGTTCTGCAGGGGGCACCTCTAAAATTCCCTCTGGGTACATTTTATAATGCATCCATCAATGGCATTAGTGTGTGTTTATTATTCTGTGTTGTTTGATACCAAACATGCCAGAATTCAGAGAGGCCATCATGTAGCTGAGGAACTCATAATGACCATTGTCCAGCGCATGCATTTGCTTTGCTTCCCTGTACACTTACTATGTCTAAGAATTGGCAAAGAGACAATACGGACATATTTGCTCATGCACAAATATGCCCTCACTTGCATTATAATGCATCCTGCCTTAGGGCTGCAAGGCCTATCAGAGGGGTGACTTACCTATATTGCATGCAGTGTTAGGGGACAGGGCACTCTTGGTGAGTATACCTTATCATGCACGTGCATTGGCAGTCTGCATGAGGCTCGTGTGGAGCTTCTCAGAATGGCACAATTGGTGCTAGAGCTCTGGGGGGGCCCTGTTCAGTACCCATGCCCTAGATAGCAGGTGTACCATTTATTAGTAACTTACAAGGGTGACTGAAGTGCCAAACATAGTACAGTTTTGGGGAAAGAGATCTGGCCCTGGGAACCTGTTTGCAGGGGCGCAGGGCACTTACAGTTCAAAACCACCATTTTCCAGGCAAAAAGTGGTGGGGTAGCCATGTCAAAAGATGCCCTTTTTCAGAGAGTCTGACTGCATATTGAGGTCTCCACCCCAAAGGATAGCTGAGGGCATCAGGGAAAGCAGTCTATTCCATAATTGAGTGTAGAATTCGGGGTCATCTATGTTGGGGCCATAAGTGTTAACAGGTGCCACACAAGTTGCCAAGCAGAATAGCATACCTGCCACAGTCACAGTCATCTGTGTCCATGTACATGATGACGAAAGGTACTCATTGTTTAATTACAATGATTTCATCTGTAGACTATGAGAACTAAGAGGAGGCAAGATGAACTGCTGCCCATCGGGCACCCACTGTTTGCTCTGTCTGTTTTGTCAAGTATGTCTCATGGATAAAGGCAATTTGAATGTGGTGTTTGTCTAGATGTGCCAGAACTTAGCACATTTTGCGGGGTTGCTAAGCCCCCATGCGTTCCATGTTATGAAGGATATGCGGCAAGGTGGATGGGCCATGATAGCATAATGAAGTTGAATGATCCTGTGCTGTATGATGTACATGAAGTGACGTCCTAGGTACATGGTTATGGTAGCGGCATGTCACTATGAAAGAAAACAATAAACAGTAAGAGCTCTGCCATCCCACTTCAATATCTCAATCACACTAAAGAAATGCCAAGATCCTGAAAGGAAAAAATAAATGTACAAAATAAAATAACAACATTTGGAGTGTACCTCCCCAGCAAACGGGGATGGCCGTATGACAAATTAGGTATCGTCTGCTAGGTCCTGTATCCTGGAGCTTACAGACAGGTAATATTGGGAAGAGTTCCAAGGAGCCAGACCTGGTGTCCTCAGTGTAAGAGAAGCAAAAGGTGTTTTAACCACAACACTGAGATAAGTGGGCAGCCTCAGTAAAACATTTACACCTGTGCCAATGCATCAAGGCGGCCCACTATGTACATTTTAGTTCAAAACATCTCATGAATAACTTGTGAAATCGATGGTATCTGTGAATAAAAAGGGTGTTGTAGGGTCAGCCCTTTCAGTCATTCCTGTTGTTGATATCTTTGTTCGGTTTCTCTTGATGGTGTTTGTAGAGATTTGTGAGGAAGACCTTTGCTGCCTTTGATGTGGGAAACATTTTTGAGGCTCCATGATGCTCAATACGTAGTTGGGTGGGGTAAAGCAGGGCACAGGGAAATTCTTCTTGTTGAAGTTTATTTTTGATGGGGAGAAATCCGTTCTTAGCTGCCTGCACTGGTGACGGATAATTGGGTTAGAAGGCCACATTATTTCCCTTATGGTGGATGTCACTTTTTTTGCGTGACAGGTGAAGCACAGTGTTGCAGTCCTGATAATTTAACAATGTTGCGATTATAGGTCGAGGTTGGGCTGCCAGGGATCTGTGTGCCTGCTCCACTACTAGCGTATTTTTAGAATTGGTCTGTACCAAAAATGTCTTTCAGTAAATTTTCAATATACGGTTCCATCTTGCCAGTGTTTGTCAATGCCAGCATTCCTGTAGTTTGTAAATTGTTATGGCAGGAGCACACCTCCAGATTGTTGTTCTTTTCCTGGATAACTGTTAACACTTTTTCCATGCTCAGACACTTCTCAAGCATTGAGTGAACATTGTCTTCTGTTGTGAAGAGGCGCTGCTCCATTCCAATGACTGTTTGTTTGCCGGGTTTGGTGGTCAGACTGTCTATACGAATCTTCAGAGTATCAATTTTCCCATCAATTAACTATAGAGTCTTGTTGGGGGTTTTGGTTGTTAGCAGGTTTCAAATGTGAGGCACAGTTGTGTCTTTTAACCACTTTCCCCTTTTGGAGTGCCAATACCTATAATAACTATGGTGGTCATTCCAACCCTGGCGGTCGGTGTAAAAGCGGCGGCAAAACCGCCAACAGGCTGGCGGTAAAATAAATTGAATTCCGACCCTGGCGGAAACCGCCAACAGAGACCGCCACATCAACACACCGCCCGCCACGGCGGTACAAACAAACAGCGCGGCGGTCCCCGCCAACAGACAGACAGGAGTCAATGTACCGCCCACAGTATCACAACCTACCAATCCGCCACCTTTTCCGGGGCGGTAGCCCCGCCGATAAAAACACGGTGGAAACAGCCATTTCGAACGGAAAACGCTCACCTCCATACACCCCACGAGGAATCCGGACAGCATGGAACCCGAACTCCACATACTCCCAGCAATAGTCTTCCTGCTCCTCTACCAGGAGCACGAACGCCGGCGCAGAAGACAACGGTGAGTACTGCACCTACGACACAGGGGAGGGGGGAGGGAAAAAATTACGGGGACACACATACGTGACACACCCACCCCCACCCTCACCCACTACAACACACACATCAATGCATAGCAATACATCACAGTTACCCCCCCAAGCCCCCTGGAAGAATGCAAAGACAAAAGGAAATGATTGGAAACATTGAAATATATTGCAATACAGCCATAAAAATATATATACACATCAAAAACTCTCATATACAGAAATGTACAAGTCCGAGCATTGTAGCAGGCATTGTCCGTGGACCACTGGGCCCAAATCACATGGGCAAAGCCCACACAGGATACCTGACTCCAACGGAGAGAACACTGCAGGGGCATCAGATAGCAAAACTACAGGCACCTCAGGGGGAAGGGAAGGGGGGGCACCTCAGCCAGATGAGTGCACGACGCCAGATCAACGAGGGGCCTCCATGGCCACTGTTCAATCCTGGGGAGTGCAAAGCCACAGTCTCACAAGTCCAGACAGTGGGTGGGCTGCCCACTGCTCAATCCTGGGGAGTGCAAAGCCACAGTCTCACAAGTCTCTTCAGTGGGTGGGCTGCCCACTGCTCAATCCTGGGGAGTGCAAAGCCACAGTCTCACAAGTCCAGACAGTGGGTGGGCTGCCCACTGCTCAATCCTGGGGAGTGCAAAGCCACAGTCTCACAAGTGGATAACAGTCTCCACTGGTTCTGGAGGGGGCCTGGTGCCCAGAGTGCCTCGTGCAGCCCTGCCCGACACAGATGCGGGCCAGCCCCTGCCGCTCATGGGCCAGCGGTGCCTGCGATGGAGTGGCCAGTTCAGCGGTGCTTGAGATGAAGGGACCAGTTCAGCGGTGCTTGAGATGAAGGGCCCAGTTCAGCGGTGCTTGAGACGGCGGTGCCCAGTGCAGCGGTGCTTGAGATGAAGGGCCCAGTTCAGCGGTGCTTGAGACGGCTGGGCCCAGTTCAGCGGTGCTTGAGATGAAGGGCCCAGTTCAGCGGTGCTTGAGACGGCGGTGCCCAGTTCAGCGGTGCTTGAGACGGCGGTGCCCAGTTCAGTGGTGCTTGAGACGGCGGTGCCCCGTTCAGCGGTGCTTGAGATGAAGGGCCCAGTTCAGTGGTGCTTGAGATGAAGGGCCCAGTGCAGCGGTGCTTGATACGGCGGTGCCCAGTTCAGCGGTGCTTGAGACGGCGGTGCCCAGTTCAGCGGTGCTTGAGACGGCGGTGCCCAGTTCAGCGGTGCTTGAGATGAAGGGCCCAGTTCAGCGGTGCTTGAGATGAAGGGCCCAGTTCAGCGGTGCTTGAGACGGCGGTGCCCAGTTCAGCGGTGCTTAAGACGGCGATGCCCAGTTCAGCGGTGCTTGAGACGGCGGTGCCCAGTTCAGCGGTGCTTGAGATGAAGGGCCCAGGTCAGCGGTTCCGGCCATGGCGGGGAGGTCATTTGCCACCTGTCCTGTGGCTGGCGGGGCCCTCCTGCCCATATGTCCTGTGGCTGGCGGGGCCCTCCTGTGCAGCTGTGCCGGGGCTGTTGGTGGCCTCCTGCCCACCTGGGATGGGGCTTGCGGGGCCCTCCTGGCCAGCTGGGCTGATGGCGGTCTTGTCGGGCGTGCTGCCCTTCCCAGCCTTCCCTGATCGCCTGTGGCCCTTCCCCACTTTGGGCGGTGTGCCAGCTGTCTCCACACTCCCTGCCGGAGTCCTGGTAGGGGTTTTAGTCCCTGGTGTTTTCACCCTCTCGCGCCGGCCACTGCCTATCTTGGGATGTTTCTCCGGGGGTGGCTGCCCTGGAGGGTGGGGCACTCCACAGTCCATGGCAGACTGTGATGACAGGGGCCGGTTTTGTCGTGGCTGAGGTGCTGACTGTAGCCCTATGACATGGACGGGGTGGGGGAGTTGGTGGAAAGAGGTTGAGTTTGGATAGGAAAAGCTTTTTTGGAGCAGTGGGACGGATAGGTGTAGTGGGTATGGGAGTGGAGGAAGAGGTTGTGGTTGTAGGAGTTGTAAGTCTGGTGGCTTTGGGTGCAGGTGCTTGGGCTGGAGGCTGTCGTGAGGTGGATGGCTGTTGGGTGGGTGGCTGCCTGCGTTTGTGTATCTTGGAAGAGAGGGTCACAGACACACTAGGAGAGGACACAGGGGACTTGTAAATGGCAGTGGGGGTGGTGACTGCACGTGTGCGGGGGGTTCTGGTGTGTGTGCTGCTGAGGGACGTAGTGGCTGAAGATGTTGTGCATGCAGGTGTGAGTGGAGACGTCACAGGGAGGGAGGAGGGAGACGAGGAGGAGGGGGACACAGTGGAGGCAGTGGGTGTTGGTATGTCTGTATGTGGATGTTGCTTGTGGGAGTGCCTGTGTGATGTGTGGTGCTTATGTCTGGCTGAGCTTCCCTTGGGTGTTGAGGTGTGTGCAGGCTGGTCTGATGGTGTGTCTGGGATAGGCAGAGGTACAGGTGATAGGGTATGGGTGGAGGAAGTTGGAGGGGGGAGGCTAGAGACAGGGACAATGGCTGCCATCAGTGCTGAGGCCAGAGTCTGAAAAGCTCGTTGAAGGGCCGCCTGACCAGAATGAATGCCCTCCAGGTATGCATTACTCTGGTGCACCTCCCTTTCTACACCCTGGATGGCATTCAAAATGGTAGACTGCCCAACAGTGAGCGTCCTCAGGAGGTCAATGACCTCCTCACTGAGGGCAGCAGGGGTGACAGGGGCAGGGCCTGAGGTGCCTGGGGCGAAGGAGATGCCCACCTTCCTGGGTGAGCGGGCACGGGCCAAATGCTGAGGGGCTGCTGGGAGGGCGGTGCTGGTGCGGTGGGTGGCGGCTGTACCTGTTGTTGCGGGGGGCACAGATGTTGCCGCCACCACAAGCGAGCTCCCTTCAGAGGACGAGTCGGTGTCACTGATGTCTGCCCGAGTCCCCGCTGTGGAGCTCGCCTCGCCCTCCGTCCCACTGGTGAATTCGGAGTCCGTTGCACGGCCCTTCATGGCCATGTGGGATGCAGCTCCCTCGTGCTCCGATGCCACTTCTCCTCCGCCTGATGATGCTAATGCACACATGAACAGGAGGACCACAAAAAAGGGGGGGGGGAGAATAAAGACATGTTGAGTGCATGCATTGGCTACACTGTTGGCGGACAATACAGACACAGAAGCCCCCTGCACTACGCCGCGCACTTGGGGTCGACTACTCAATCCGTGGGACATGGCCTACAAGCGTATGGACGACATCTGCACACATAGATGACACAGGGCCATGAATAGCTGTACTTGGCACCCTACTGAGGTGGGGGGCGGGGGCACAGGGCCATGCCTTACGCAGGGGCCTAGCCTACAGAAATCGCCCTGGCCTGGGGATACCCACAGCCCTCCTCCCCCACCCAGACACCTCCACTGCACGCAAAGTAAGCAGAATGAGAGTGTACTCACCCCCTTGTGTCTGCCGTGATGTCCTCATGCGCCCATCCAAATCGGGGTAGGCCACCGCCAGGATCCGGGACATCAGGGGGGTCAAAGTCTGACTGGCACCCCTCCCACGTTGGGAGGCCATCCCCAGCTGAGCCTCCGCCGTCTTCCTGCTCCAGCGGCGGATGTCCTTCCATCTTTTCCGGCAGTGGGTGCCCCGTCTGTGGTGGACCCCCAGGGTCCGGACGTCCTTGGCGATGGTACGCCAAATATCGATCTTCTGGTGGGCGCTAACCTATATGAAATGTACAGGGGGAGAAGAATAGTCATCACCTTCTGCACCCTCAATGTGAGTGGCCCCCCATCCCTACCCTTGCCATGTGGCACATGCTCTCACCGTCGTTTGATGCATGCCTCAATCTCTCCCCTCCCCCCCATCTTTCATCCACCCCACTCAACACAGGTATAGCCCATAAAGCATGCTCCCAGTACCTGTTGGTCTGGAGGACCGTAGAGTAGCGCGTACTGGGGGAGGACCCCATCCACAAGTTTCTCCAACTCCTCCGCAGTAAAGGCATGGGCCCTTTCCCCAATCGCATGAGCCATTGTCTCTTCCAGACCGAGGTCACAGCAGCACTTGCAGTGTAGGTCCTCTCCTGTCGAAGATCAGGTATCGAGTGATTAAGCAGATAGAAAATGGCGGTCACGCCCGCAGCGGTGCGTACGGCGGCGGTGCGTACCGCGACCGCCGGCGCACATGGTCATTGGCTCCTGAGACCCATAGGGTTCAATGTTGACCAATGCTGCTTTGCGCCGCGGTCTTCGACCGCCTACCGCCACGGTGTGCAACGCCAGCGCATTTACCTCACATCCCATTGTCGCACTTTACAGGTCAGGCAGCCGCCATTTCAGGGTCCCACATGGCTTACTTTTTACTGCGTCACACATACCTAGGCCTTGCATCAACACTCATACAAACCATTCAATGGATTGAGAATTGTGTTCTGTGCAAGCTGTGGTTACGTACCTGTGGGTTGATTGACTCTGTGCTCGCTGTTGTCCTTCATAGGCACCGTCCGCTGGGACATGCGAGGAGATGGAGGCATCCTCCGGTGTACAGACCGCTGGTGGACCTGTCGACAATGGAGGAAAGACATGTCATACTGACATACAGGCTTGACCG
Organism: Pleurodeles waltl; assembly: GCF_031143425.1. Taxonomy (NCBI): domain Eukaryota; kingdom Metazoa; phylum Chordata; class Amphibia; order Caudata; family Salamandridae; genus Pleurodeles; species Pleurodeles waltl. The sequence continues at coordinate 59,025,507 of NC_090445.1, read as the reverse complement.
TGCCGTGCCACTATTCATGAACTGTGTGTCCAGCTGGAGCCAGACCTGATGTCAGCAATCCGCCAACCCACAGGGATCCCCCCTCAAGTGCAGGTGCTGTCAGTGCTCCATTTCCTAGCAAGTGGGTCATTTCAAACAACAGTGGCCATATCTTAAGGGATGTCCCAGCCTATGTTTTCCAAGGTGTTGTCCAGAGTGTTGTCTGCCCTGCTGAAACACATGCAGAGCTACATCGTTTTCCCTTAGGTGGGGGATTTGCCTACAGTGAAGGGTGATTTCTATGCCCTTGGACATATCCCCAACATATCCCCAACGTCATAGGTGCCATTGATGGGACCCATGTGGCTTTGGTCTCCCCCACAGGAGTGAACAGGTTATACAGAAACAGGAAGAGTTATCATTCCATGAATGTGCAGATGGTGTGTTTGGCAGACCAGTACATCTCCCATGTTAATGCCAAGTTCCCTGGTTCAGTGCATGACGCGAACATCATGCGGAATAGCAACATCCCTTACGTGATGGGTCAACTCCAGAGGCACCGTGTGTGGCTAGTTGGTGACTCTGGTTACCCCAACCTGTCATGGCTACTGACCCCAGTGAGTCCCAGGAATCCCAGGACAAGGGCAGAGGAACGGTACAACGGTACAATGAGGCCCATGGGCGAACTAGGAGGGTGATCGAGCAGACCTTCGGCCTCCTGAAGGCCAGGTTTAGGTGCCTCCATATGACAGGTGGATCCCTATTCTACTCACCAAAGAAGGTGAGCCAGATCATCGTCGCCTGCTGTATGCTTCACAACTTGGCTTTGCGACGACAGGTGCCTCTTCTGCAGGAGGATGGTCCAGATGGTGGTGTTGTAGCAGCTGTGGAGCCTGTGGAGAGTGAAGACGAGGAAGGCGAAGAAGACGACATAGACAACAGGAACACAGTAATACAGCAGTATTTCCAATGACACACAGGTAAGAATACACACCGGCATATTACATATACTTAAAGACTACTACCTTTCTACTGTCTGTCCTTTTCACCCAGTGTATGGTAACTGAGTTGTGACTTTCCCTTCCGATTTCAGAGATGTGGGCCCCACTGTGTGACATCTGCTTTGTTTCCCCATGGACTACAGCTGTGTGACATTGGTATGTTGGCATCACAATGTAAATAAGCATTTTGGCACGGTAATGTGTAATACATTTGTTCAAAATCACAGCCAGACTCCTGATTGTTTTGTGCAATAAATGTGTTTATTACAGTGCTCTATATTGGTGGGTGGTTGCAAATCGGTGAGGGTTGATGGTGGAGGAATGTCCATGGCAGAGTCCAGACTTTTAGTATCACAAGTGCATTGTCCAAATGCCTGTGGAAAGTGGAGCAGGGGCAGTTTAAGGATGGACAGGGTGACAATGTGGGACAGTGGGATGACAATCAGGGAGGTATCCTTTCCTGGCGGGGGTCTTGGCATCTTACTCTGTCTTCTTCCTGGATCTCAGGGCCCGCTTGCAGGGTGGTTCTCCTTCTGCAGGGGGTGGGGTGCTGATGGTCTGTTGGTCCTGTGGCGGGGTACTCCTGTCCACTAGCGCCAGCAGAGGTGGTAGGCAGTTCTTGGTCCATGCTAGTGTCAGGGGCCCTTTGTGGTGCCACAGTGTCCCGCAATGTGGTGACTACCAGATTCAGAGCCCCTACAATGGTGCCCAGGGCAGAACTGATGGTTCGTAGTTCCTCCCTGAACCCCAAATACTGTTCCTCCTGCAGGAGCTGGATCTCCTGAAACCTGGCCAGTACCTTCGCCATCGTCTCCTGGGAATGATGGTAGGCTCCCATGATGGAGGAGAGGGCCTCGTGGAGATTGTGTTCCCTGGGCCTGTCCCCCCCCTGTCGCACAGCAGCCCTCCCAGTTCCCCTGTTTCCCTGGGCCTCTGTCCCCAGGACCGTGTGCCCACTACCACTGCCCCCAGGTCCCTGTTGTTGTTGGGGTGGTGGGTTAACCTGGGTGCCCTGTAGTGGTGGACACACCGCTGATTGACGTGTCCTGGGGACAGAGGTATGGGCCCGCTGGGTGGGTGCTGTGCTGGTGTTCCCAGAGGGGGGAAGGTCTGCTGTGGCCTGTGGCTGTCTGAGGGGAACCGACTGTCCCGAGGTCCCCGATGGGTCGGGCTGATCATCTAGATCCAGGTCGACAGAGCTGCTGTCATCACTGGGGGCCTCTTCTGGGGGTGGAGTGGAAATTTGTGGACCCTCCTGCGCGGTGACGTGGCGTTCGGGTCCTGCAGGAGTATAAAAGCATGATTATTGCATCTGTGTGTGCCATGGTGTGCAATGGGTGGGTGCCCGTGTACCCCAGTGCTTGCATTCGTGTGTGGGGGCTTTTGTGACGGTGGTTTGGGGGGGGATGGGTATGTGCAGTGGGCATGCTTTGGTGATGGGTGTCCATGCTTTGTGGTCGCATGCAGGGCTTGGTGTTGGGATGGGTGGGTTGTGATGGTGAGACATTTGCAAGGAGTAGGAGTGATGGGGGGTGAGGGTGAGGGTGGGGGTATGAGTTGGCATGCTGGTGGGGTGTGGGGGATGAAGTAGTGAAGATGAGACTTACCAGAGTCCATTCCTCCAGATACTCCTGCGAGGCCCTCAGGATGCAGGATCGCCCATGTTGTTAATTCTGGGGGAGGAGGTGGGGGTCCGCCGCCAGTCCGCTGAACCGCAATGTTGTGCCTGGATACCGTTGAACGCACCTTCCCCCGTAGGTCGTTCCACCGCTTCCTGATGTCATCCCTATTTCTTGGGTGCTGTCCCACAGCGTTGACCCTGTCGACTATTCTGCTCAATAGTTCCATCTTCCTGGCAATGGACGTCTGCTGCACCTGTGTTCCGAAGAGCTGTGGCTCTACCCGTACGATTTCCTCCACCATGACCCTGAGTTCATCCTCAGAAAACCTGGGGTGTCTTCGCGGTGCCATGGGGTGGTGTAGGTGATGTGTGGGGTGGATTGTGTGGTGCTAAGTGTGGTGATGTGTATTGGTGTGTTGTGTGAAGTGCGTGGTAATATTGCTGGGTGATGGTAATATGCGCGTCTGGGTGCTTGGTTCTCTATTTCTCTGTGCGTGGTCTCGATTCTCTAGGAGTGGGGGTTTGTGGGTGATGTGGGTGTGTGTTTTATATTTAATTGGGTGTGTGGGAGTGGTGTTTGTATGTGTATCAGGTGTGTGTATTTTGAATTGTCCAATGTGATTGTGTTTTGTAGATGTGTGTGTATTTTGAACGCAGCGGTGTGTACCGCCAATGGAATACCGCGGTTGAAAGACCGCCGCGTGGATTCGTGGGTCGTGATAGTGTGGGCGTATTTCTGTTGGCGTGACGGTGTCGGTTTGGTTATTGCCAGTTTCTCGCTGGCCTTTGGTGTGGCGGACTTTTGTGGGTGTCTGTATTTAGGCGGATTGCGTGTTGTGGGTCAGAATTACCGTGGCGGTTTACAGCGGCCGCGGCGGTATGTTGGCGGTCTTCTGACAGCGGTATGCGCTTTTTACCGCCAATGTTGGAATGACCCCCAAAATGTTAAAATAGCACTGATAGGCCCAACCCTTCTGGACAGTTTTTCAGAGGTACCATATAACACAGTATATTTTGCTGGGGTCGAGTGGTACTAGAAATTGTGCTAGTGTAAAGGCAGAGGCAGGGCTATAGGACATTGCTCTCGAGTAGTAGTGTAGGCTGAGTTGTCAGCAGCTTCACAGTCTTGCAAGTGTTGTTCCCCCATGAGATGAGTGCAGAACAACGCTTATGTTTATGAGGCGTAGCCCTCCTTCAGAGTCAGCAACATGGCTGTGTGTAGCCTGAGTGGTGTATCAGCGTGCTGACACCCTGCCAAAGTTGCAAATCATGTGGTAATGTTGAGTTATTGTTTGTTAAGAGCCCCTATAGTGAATGAGGAATTTGTGGATCTCCTCTGCGAGGGCGAGGTCATCCAAAGGTGAAGCGTATCCAGCTAGTTCCAAAGAAGGATAGTCTATGGTTACAGTGGTCGCTTGCTCCTGTTATGGGTCAGTTGATAGTAAGGCCCAGCCTCACGGCTGATACCACTTGAATAATGAAGGGGTCTGGTGGTCCACAGTGCAAGTGTGTTACACCTATGGGAGAGCACAGAGCAGTACTTGAAGTCACAAGGTGTAGCACATCTCTGTGGCCTACACCAGGGGTGCTCAGCACTAGATCACTATAATGGCATTTTGGCGCATTAATACAGTCATAAATTGTGTAGCAATGCTGGGCCCATCAAAAGTTATTTAGCACATATGACAGCGTAAGCAGTTCATATAGCAATGGTGGTAGTATCAACAGGGAGAGTAGTTTTAATTGGCACTAGTAGTGAGTGGCGCACAAGATTGGCATTCGTTTTCTCCTGCCCTGGATCAGCTGTTAGGTAAGCCCAGTCTGGCGGTGAGCAGCACATACAGCAGAGAGAGGCCCAGCGTGGCACGTCAGTCTGCGTTTGCACATAGCAACTAAGGATCAATTCTTGGCGCATGAGTAGTAGTCCGCAAATAAAGCTATGTACACGACCTAGATTCAGGTCCTTCAGCTGCTGAACGCTGTGCTGCTGTTCCCCACTGCCTCTCAGGTGTATTCAACAAGTAGAAGCGGTCACCTTCACAAGGCGAGGGATAGCTCCCAAGTCGTCTCTCAGGCATCGATGTGTGCTCACCGCCTCAGCACCACCACAGTTGGGCAGTATCAACCAGACAGCCGCACACAGCAACGCTGCACTGGATATGCGGGGGAGACCCAGCCAAGTGTCTGCTTTCTCTAGTCCCCCCAGAAGCCCCACCTCAAACAATTGTACGAGGTGTGCCGCGACCACAGGATTTCCCTAGTCAAGCGCACAATTCTACTCCGCCACTGAGCGCGGCTGCCTAGCCCAGCATAGTCACAATTTTGTGTGTCCCATGGACAAGCAGCCAAGCAATTCCAGTCTGTAGCCGTGTTTCCACACAAGTTGGGGCTTAATTGGGTTGTCTTGCTGTGCTTGATGATGAATTGCTTCAGTTGCTTCACCTGATGACAAGTTGGAGCGCCGAAGTGGAAGATAGTGGGCAGATTGTGGCTCTCATCTGGAGGAGCTGCACTACAGTGCGGCCATCTTGCTCAGGCTCTCTGACTCCCCCCTAGCACGGTATTTTGAAGTGTTAGACCTGTAAGCCTTAGCATGGTCTTTCCACATCACCCCTCTTATTATTGCTGCTTTTATTTTTGCTGGCTTTAGGACTCTGCTCATTTTGCCTCTGCTAACCATTGCTAAAGTGCTAGGGCTCTACCCTTAAGATAGTAGAATTTACATATACCCAGTTGGCATGTTTAATTTACTTGTAAGTTGGTAGTAAAGAAGCACTGTTTGTGCCAGAGGCTTGTAAATTAAATAGTGGGCCTGCGGCACTGATTGTGACATTCACTTAAATAGCCCCTTAAATATGCCTCAAGTCTGCATTTGCAGCCTGTATGTGCAGTATTGAAGTGCAGTTTTGACCTGCCAAAATAAACCTTTTTCCAGGCCTAAACCTACCTTTTTAATACATATATGTCACCCCAGTGAAGTCCCTTGCCAGCCAGCAGGGCAGGTTGCAGTGTATTTAAAAAGTTGGGTATGTGCTTTTAGGTTTAACATGTCCTGGTAGTGAAAACACTCTTGACAATGACAAACACCACCCAAAGTGGAACCAGGTTCTGGCTTGACCAACACTCATTGACATTGCCAATGACATCTTAAGGACCGCATTGACGTCCCTAGAGGGGGGTTGTATATACACTAATGAAGAAGTAAGCATAACTCATATTACATGTTTCAAGGGTATTGCAGCCCTCTTCTCGGCTGATGCAGCCCCTGATAGTAAAAGGCCTAAGGGTAGGCATCGCTGGTTTAATAAAGAGTGTCGCCTCTCAAACAAGCACTTAATTCAAGCCATTAAATCTAAGGATGTAAAAGCAATTAGCCTAGCCAGAAAATTTTACAAATCTGCCATTAACAAAGCCTAACGTGAACAAGATGAGAAGTGGTGGGTTGCACTTACTGACGCTGCACAAGAGAGGAACTGCAGCACATTTTGGTCCCTGGCAGCGCGCGGCCCTGCAAATAGCGATCTGCACATTACAACTAATATCGCACCAAAGGACTGGGTAGATCACTTCAGTGGGTTACATCCTTACAACCATGATAGTTCTCCTGCTCGACAGAAGGACACTTGCTCATTTATCACTCTCACACCTACCCCTCCAGTGTTGCAACTATTTTCCCAAGTGGACATAGCATACTCTTTAGACTCCATAAAGCGCGGTAGGGCACCCGGTGCGGATGGTGTCCCAGCAAATCTATTCTTAACTGATATAGCCATCTGGTCAAGATATATTACCATCATAGCGAATGCAATAGCATCTGGGGCACCAATCCCTGAGTCTTGGAAGGGGGCCATCATTATCCCCATTTTTAAAAAGGGTGACAGAAGCCTCCCCAGCAATTATGGGCCTATTAGCCTAATAGACTGTGTGCAGAAAGTGTTTTGTCATTGCCTGCTGGGTATAATTCAAGACTGGATGGAAGAACGTGATATTCTTATTCCCCTCCAGGCAGGTTTTTGCAAAAAAATATCTACCATTGAGCAAGCCCTTAGGTTCCTGCTCTTATACTGGAAAACCGTTTTTATTGGCAATGGGAACTTGTATGTTGCTTTTGTGGACTTGAAATCCGCATTTGATTTAGTACCGCGTAACAAGCTGTGGGAAGTTCTTTCCCTAATGGGAATCTCAAGGCACATTCTTGTTTTACTAACTTGGCTCCACGAGGGAAACTATGCACATGTCAGGTGGGAAAATAGGGGGCAGTTAACCGACAGAATTCAAGTTTCAAGGGAAGTGCGGCAAGTGTGTGTCCTTGCCCCCACCCTATTCTCCCTGTACATAAATGATATTGGCCCCTCCTTACTTAAATTGGAGGCTGATTCACCATCACTAGGCACACAGAAAATTCTGGTTCTTCTCTTCGCAGACGATACATTGCTGATATCCAAGACCCCAAGTGGATTACGTAAACTCCTAGCGTGTTTTGAGAAATCTTGCTAAACAAGGGGACTTGAAATCAATGCCTCTAAAACTAAACTGATGACACTGAATCCACATAGATCATTCAGAGGAATGTTCACTCTTGAGGGAACTCCACTTGAAAAGGTTGACACTTTTAGCTACCTGGGCATAATGCTAACATAAAAAATACTTTGGAATTCCCATATTACAAAGCAAGCACTCAAGCTAAAGCAAATAACAGGGGTCTTAATAAAGGACTTTAACCTTTCATATACCAAACCAATACGCCTGCGATCCGGATATATGAAACCAAGGCAGTAAGCTCAGCCCTTTATGGGGCTGAACTCTGGGGCTATGCCAAAGCACAAGAAATAAAGGTGTCTGCAAACAACTTCTTACAGAATTTAGTGTCCCTCCGGTCGAGTACTCCTCTGTTTCCTTTTTTAAAGACCTAGGCATGAAACGCATTGACCACAAAGCCCGCCTACGCCCCCTCTTGTATTGGCGGTGCCTTTGGACCACCCGGGAGCTCGCCTCCTTTACTTCAGCCCTCCAGGTCATCCTAGAAGCTGACCCTTCCCATAGTATCCCCTGGTTTAGATACATCAAGGGGTTACTTCACTCGCTTGGGCTCAGACAACTGTGAGATTACCCAACCACTACTTCATTTCCCTCCAAAAGTGATCTTAAAAAAACTGTATTGGCACATGGCAGACTGAAGACACTGCTCTTCACTCAACACTATCATGTGACTTCACTAACCTAAAAGAGACATGCAAATACAAGGGTTTCTGGGACATAATCACGGTGCCAAGAGAGAGGAAGTTGTACTTCCAGTTCCATGTTGGCACCCTGCCATTAAGACTATTCACTAGTTGGTGGTCACATGACGAAACAACGATCTGCCCAGGTTGTAAAGCCCCCATTGAAAACCTCCCCCACGTCCTATTTGTCTGCCCTGCATACACTCCTCCACGCAGGAAATGGTTATCCCCAGCCTGTAGACAGCTGGGAGTGCGCAGGTCCGACTTAGCTCTTTGAATTCTTAGATCAGATACTCGGCCTACGTTAGTGATTGCTGTTGCCAAATTCCTTGGGGAAGCTGGATTGTCAGAGGGAAGTGTTTACCAACATAAGGGTATTCGCAAGAATGTTAGACTTACCCCTGGAGCGCATTCAATCTTTACTTTTATTTACATTTTTATTTCTATGTAACTTTAGCATTTTATTCGTATACATGTACTGTACATATTTTATACACATATTGTATTTAATTCTGTGTAATTTTCTATTGTTGCTGTGCTTTTGTGGCTCTTGTAGCTGAAATAAAGTTCTTTGACTGACTGACTAAAAAGACTCTTAAATTCATTTTTCACTACTGCAACACCTACCTTTGCCAGAGGATAACATTTGAGTTACCTTATTACATTTAATGAGATGTAACTTCCAAATGGGTACAGGTCACTCACAACACAGACACTATTCCCGAATAGGATCCAAACATAACATCCTTCGACCAACACACCCTTCTCAGTGTAGCATACTACTTGCTAGACCTGCCAGGCTTAGGGTGATCTTCCCCCAAACATTTTGCCTCTCCTCCTCTATTTTTCTGAACTTGTTTTTGTTGGCCTTAGGACTCACCAGTGCCAAAGTGCTTGTGCCCCCTCCTTAAAAAATTGTTAATTTTCAATGTAGTTATAGGTTCCTTGTAGATTGATACACCATATACTCAGGGCCTATAAATTAAAGGCTAGCAATAGGCCTGGAGCATGTACTGTACCTCCCATTAAGAAGCACCTTAAAATATGACCTATGCCTGTTACTGAAGCCTAAATACAGTTTTAAATTGCCATGTTGATTGGCATTAAAACCTCCTTGCCAAGCCTTAAACTATCCTTTTATTATAAATAAATCACCCCTAATGTAGGCGCTAGGTAGCCCATAGGGAAGGGTGTGATGTAATTAAAAGGTGACATTTCGAGTTTACAAGGGTATGGCAAAGCTTATTTTTAGATATATAGGCAAGGCAGCCCTAAAACAGACAAGTTCAGATCCTCTGTAATCAATTATCTGAAAACAGTAGAGCACATCTAGTGAAGTCAATAAGTCTCAAAGATGTAAAGACGGAGACCAAAGCAATGTATTATTGTGACCCTTTGCTCTTAGCATGATATTAATCAAAATAAGAGAATCTTTGTATTGTATTCCTCTAGCTCTCATAACCCACTCTTTAATTTAATTAGTTGTTTTGGAAACTTTTAATGTCTTTCTCTGTAATATTCCAGAGTCAAAGCATCTAGGTATGGAAGGGGTTCAAAATTTGAGAGCTTTAGACAAAAAGCTATTAAGGTTCCTGATTATGATTCCACAAAAACTGTTTCCAAGCTTAAACTGGGTTAGATAATCTACTGCTTACGGTGATAGTAAAATATCACTTGAAGAGATCATAAAGCATCTAATGCCTCTATATTAATAGAAAGACTATCACACTCACCTTTTTCTTTCTCGAGGTTGTCTATGAACAAAAAAACAAATTATTATGAGAACATTAGAATTTGATTCTTATTGAAGATTCATCTATTATTGCTCAATTTATAAACTTACCTCTTGATTTAATTAAGCCATCTATTACAAAAAAAATTGAGTTAAGAATAATTTAATCTTGTTTTTGAGGATTTCTGCTGAAATTTAAATCCCATTGTATTCTATGGCATTTAGATTTTGGCAGGCAGGATATCCGTCACCTTTGTGATGGAGTAACCAGTCCGCCAAATTCTAAATCAGGCCTATACCCATAGACAGTTTACATGTTTCAAACTGACTATTAACAGTCATTTTCCTTCTCTAAAATCCCTCAATGATTGGCGTGGTATTTTGAAGTATATGACATAAAGCTGCCTTGTTCTATAATGGTTTGGGTGTCTGTAAAATAGTGATACATTCAATGCAGATTATAAAAAGGTTTTAAAGATATGTAACAAAGAATATGTTCACAGTTTTTGAACCCCACACCTATTTTAAATATCATTCCATCATTTCCAAAATCTTTATTTTGATATGTTTACTCTTACAGCTAATAGGTTTTAAATTTCAAAATGGGCATTTCTAAAGATTTTGAAGCCTCAATCGAAGAATGTAATTTGAGTGAATTCCCTTCATATGGGTCTCTGTGTTTTGTGTTGCTGTGCACTTTGGACATCTGGTCGCACTTGACCGGAGAAAAGTCAAAATCTGAGGCCAACCGTGATGGAGACCTGGTCGGCTTCTGTAGGGGGGAGTCCTAGGTCAAAAGTTGACCTTCGGACTTAGGGGGGGCATAATAAGTTTGCTTTTGTTAGGACCGCCATGTTGGCGGTGGCAGTCAAATCAGCAATAGGCTGGTGGAGAAGACTGCCAAATTATGACATTGGTGGTATTCACATCAGAATACAGCCAAAGCACCGCCGGCACCGCCATTGCGGTCAGACTGCCACGGATGACTGACGGGCATCTGCAGGCCGACGGAGACCATGTTTCCTCCAGACAGATTAAGAGGCTGAACACTGCCAATGTTTGTGCTTTGGTCGCACCACTATGGAAACCCAGGTGGAAATGACCTACATAAAAGGAGACACTCCCGTTCAGGAAGGCACACTCCTCCAGAGCCACCTTAGAACCACATCTAGACTTCACCCCGCTGCTCCTGCTTGTCCACAGACTTTTGAAAATTTGCTGACAGTGATAACAACAAACTTAAGTACACACACTCACCTGTCAGTGTTGTAAATGTCAGATGTTACACACTCACACGATATGCCATCGGGAGTGGGGTGCAGAGGCAACACTCACATGTCACTTCACACTGACATGCACTCTCATATATAGCATGCAGGAGGCTGGCCTTGTTTGTAGTGGGTTCCTATGGTACTTACACCTTATACCAGGTCAGTTATCCCTTGTTAGTGAAGTGTAGGCAGTGTCTAGAAGTCAGGTTCTCTAGAGGTAGCTGTGGATGAGCACCCAAGGCTTATCTAGGAGACATACAAAGCTCATGCAATACCACTGTAGTCACACAGTATTCACACACATGAAAGAAAATACTCAGTGTTACAAAAATAAAGATACTTTATTTTGGTGACACAAATACCAAAAATATCATAGAGACTATACTCCCTTAGGAGGTAAGTAATACACACATTATATACACTAGGATGCAGAAATAGGGATAAAAACATTTTGAAAACAGTTGAATTAGTGAAAATCACAATAGTTAGAAATGGGCCTAGGGGGAGCACAATCATATACTAAGAAAGTAGAATGCAAAAGTCAGTCTCACACTTAGGCAAGGTCAGTGTGTAGAGGGGAGCTGGGAGTACTAGAAAACCCCAAAGGTAAGGAGTAGAACCCACTCCAGTAATCAGGAAAGCAGGAGTAAATCTCAGTAACTTTCCCAGAACACACATAGAAATGAGAAGAATTGTGCAAAACCCAGAAGAGACTGCAAGACACCAACAGTGGATTTCTGGACAAGTCCAAGAAGCGCAGAAGAGTCCAGGAAGAGCAGGAGCCCCTGCTAACCCAGATGAAGGTACAAAAGAAGAACCACCAGTGAAGAAGAACAGTCAGTAATGCACTCAAGAAGACAAAGTCAGGTTCCTGGAGGATGCAAGTGATGTCCCACGATGGATGGAGGATTGCAGTCGGGGTTGCGTCATTGGTGTCCACCAACAAGCTTTGGCACACCCAAAGCTCATGGTTAGCAGAAAATGGCACTGCCCAGGACCAGGAAGAACCAAATGGACTCTATCTAGGAGGGGGAGTCAGAGGGGGCTCCCAGCAACTCAGAGAGCCCACAGAAGACCAGGCAGTGCACACAGGAGTCCTACAGCACGGGGACATGAAAGTTGCAGAAGAGACCCATGCAGCACTGCGACAAAGGCTCCCACACCTCTAGAGAACCACTCAGGCAGCTGTGCATTGCAGGATAGGGTGCTGGGGGCCAGAGCTACAAGATGCAGAAAGAACTTGGAGGAAGGATGCCAACAAGCCTTGGGAGCTGCAAAGCACGCAGAGCACGGGGTACTGTCTTGCGTGGGGATGCAAGCTCTTACCTCCACCAAAGTTGGACAGTTGGAAGAGAGGACCGTCGAGACCACTTCAATCTACCACCCATGATGCAGGATCCACGCAGCTCAGCAGGAGAGGGGATCCACCCAGCCGGTCGTCCCTGCAGTTGGTGCCTGCAGAAGCAGGAGAGTGACTCCTTCACACCAACAGAGATTCCTTCACTCTTCTGATTCAGGCTGAAGACGGGCTGTCTTCAGAGGATGCACGACCAGGAAACAGTTGCAGTTGCTGGCCGAAGCCAGAGATACAATGTTGCAGAAGGCATCTTGCTTCTTTTCAAGCATCTTGAGAGTTCCTGGAGGGTCCAGATGCAGTTTCTTCAGTGAGAAGTCGAAGTGGAGGATGCAGAGGATTCCTGCTGGAGTCTTGCAATCCAAATATGAGGAACCACCCAAAGGGGAGACCTTAAATAGCCCTGAAAGTGGGGTTGGTCAGCTAACCAGGTAAGCACCTATCAGGGGAGGGCTTTCACGTCACCTGATGGCACTGGCCACTCAGATGCTCCCAGAGCTCCCTGCCAACCTTGAATCAAAGATGGCAAAACCCAGGGACCCTCTGGTGGAGCTCTGAGCACCACCCCTGGGGTGATGATGGACAGGGAAATGGTCACTACTCTTTCCTTTGTCCACTTTCGCACCAAATGTGACCTTCAAGGCATTTCCAGTGGCTTAGGAAGGCTACTCCTCCCAAGCCTGTAACACCTATTTCCAAAGGTAAAGGGTGTAACACCCCTCTCCCAAAGGAAATCCTTTGTTCAGCCTTCATGGGCTTGAGCTGTACAAGTGAAAGGAGGGCAGAAACCTGTCTGTGAGGTGGCAGCAGCTGGGGCTGCCGGAAAACCTCAGAAGGCTGAAATGGCAATTCTGGGGGTCCTCTAAGGAGCCCCCAGAGTGCATAGAATCATACAACCAATGTTTGCAAAAGCCTCGGGTATGATTCCAACATGTTTGATACCAAACATGCCTCTGTTCAGAGTTACCATTATGTAGCTTGACATAGGAAGTGACCTATGTCCACTACACGCATAAAATGGCGTCCCTGCACTCATGAAGTTTGGGAAAATGGTCCTGAAAGTAGTGGGGGAACTTCTGGTAGTGCAGAGGTGCCCACACACACAGGTGCTTTGCACCCTGCCCTCAGGGCCGGAGGGCCTGTTATAAGGGTGACTTGTAAGTTACCTGGTGCAGTGTAAAAAGCAGTGAAATGGTGCTTGCACCTTTTCACACAGGATGCCATGGCAGTACTGCAGAATCCTTTGCATGGGCTCTCCATGGGTGGCAAAATATATGCTGCAGCCCATAGGGATCCCCTGGAACTCCAATGCCCTGGGTACCTAGGTACCATTTGCTAGGGACTTATAAGGGGGCACCAGTATGCTAATAGAGAGTGAAATACAGAGTGTTTGGAGAGACAGCATAATCACTGGGGTCCTGGTTAGCAGGATCCCAGTGAACACAGTCAGGCACACTGACATCAGGCAGAAAATGGGGGTAACAATGCCAAGAAAGAGAGTACTTTCCTACACAACCTCCCCCCCCCAAACGAGGGACCATACGGCTAGCCTTACCCAGATGAGTCTTCATTGTGTAAGTGGAAATATCTGGAGAGTCCATCTGCATTGGAGTGGTTACTCCCAGGTCTATATTCCACTCTAACGTCCATACCCTGTAGGGAAATGGACAACTTCAACCATTTTGGGTTTTCTCCTTTTATCTGCTTAAACCATAAGAGAGGTTTGTGGTCTGTTTGAACAATGAAGTGAGTACCAAAGAGATATGGCCTCAACTTCTTCAGGGCCCAGACCACAGCAAAGGCCTCCCTCTCTATGGGTGACAAACTCTTTTCTCTGGGGGTCAACCTTCTGCTGATAAAAGCTACTGGTTGATCCTGGCCCTCAGTTTTAAGCTGTGAAAGAAGTGCCCCCACCCCTACCTCTGAAGCATCGGTCTGAACTATAAACTTCTAAGAGTAGTTTGGTTTTTAAGAACATGTGCAGAGCACATGGCCTGTTTAAGCTCCTCAAAAGCTTTTTGACACCTGGCTGTCCATAATACCTTCTTAGGCATTTTCTTGGAGGTGAGGTCATTAAGAGGGGCAACAATGGAGCCATAATTCTTAATGAACCTGCTGTAATACCCAGTGAGACCTAGAAGGGCTCTGACCTGGGTCTGTGTTGTAGGGGGAGTCCAATCTAAAATAGTTTGAATCTACCCCTGTGGTGGCTGAATCAATCAATTAATCAATCTCACCTGTGAGGGTCTCAATGCGCTGGGGAAAGTGGGGGGTGCTGAGGATCAGTCGAAGAGCCAAGCCTTGAGGTCCTACCTGAACTGTGACAGCGTGGGGGACTGCCTGAGGTGGATTGGGGAGGGTGTTCCAGGTCTTGGTGGCATTGTGGGAGACGGATCTTCCTCCGGATGTGGTTTTCTGGATGCAGGGGACGTTGGTGAGGGCCTAGTTGGGGGAGCAGAGTTGTCTGGCGGAGTGTAGAAGTAGAGTCTGTGGTTGAGGTAGGCTGGTCCGGCGTCATGTAGGGCCTTGTAGGCGTGGGTCAGAAGCTTGAAGGTAATTCTCTTGTCCCCATATGTTCTCCACCTGCTAGGTTTCCCAGATAAACCACCTTTCCCTGCCCTATCTGGCACTTTGAAGCCTTGATAATAAGGCCTGATTTTTGCAGAGCATCCAAAACTTTCTACAGGTGGACCAGGTGGTCATCCCAGGTGGATCTACAGACATCTATATCATGTAGCTATGCTGCACTGAAGGCCTCCAGACCTTGAAGGGCTGAGTTCACCAACCTCTGAAAAGTGGCAGGTGTATTTTTCAAGCCAAATGGCATAACAGTACATTTATAATGTCTTCCAATGGTTACCAATGCAGTTTTTAGTTTTGCATTCTGTGACAATTTGATCTGTTAATACCCTGCAGTCAAGTCAAAGGTGCTTAGTGTATCTATTAGCTCATCTGCCCTGAGTATAGGGTGAGCATGAGTCTTAGTGACGGTGTTGAGCCCTCTATAATCTACACAGATCCTCATCTCCTTTTTCCCATTCTGTGAGTGAGGTTTTGGTACCAGCACCACTGGGCTAGCCCAGGGACTGTCAGAGTGCTCAATCACTCCTAGGTCAAGCATCTTCTGCACATCTGCTTTGATGCAATCCCTTACAGGATCAGGTTGCCTGTATATTTTACTCTTGACAGGCAGGCTGTATCAATGGTGTGTTCACACCATGTGGTTTGTCCAGGTGTAAGGGAAAACAGTTCTGAGATCTGCCCTAGGAGATTTCTGCAGTCTTCTCTTTGAGACTGAGTAAGGAAGTCTGCTAAGACCACCCCCTCAACTGAACCATCATCTGCAGAATTTGAAAAGAGGTCAGGGAAAGGGTCACTCGCTTCCTCCTTTCCCTCATCAGTGGCCATGAGCAGGGTTAAGTCAGCCTTGTCATAGTAGGGCTTTAGGCGGTTCACATGAAGTACTGTGAGAGGACTTCTTGGAGGGCCAAGGTCAACTAAATAAGTGACCTCACCCTTTTTCTCCACTATGATGTGTGGTCCCCTCCATTTGTCTTGGAGTGATCTTGGTGCCACAGGTTCCAGGACTCACACTTTCGGCCCTGGTTGGTACACTGTCAGGATAGCCTTCTGGTCATATCAATGTTTCTGCAATTCTTGGTTTGCCTGAAGGTTTTTAGTGGCCTTCTTCATGTACTCAGCCATTCTGGATTTTAGGCCAAGTACATAATCACTGTATATTGTTTAGGAGGCTTCAGGGGTTGCTCTGAACCCGCCTTTACAGGAGCTAATGGACCCCTAATAGGGTGACCAAAGAGTAGTTCAAAGGGGCTGTAGACACTCCTTTTTGGGGTACCTCCCTTTAGGCAAAGAGGAGGCATGGTAACAGGACATCCCATCTCCTTCTGAGTTTTTCAGAGAGTCCCATAATCATGCCTTTGAGTGTTTTCTTAAAACGCTCAACCAACCCATTTGTTTGGGGGTGGTAAGGTGTAGTGAATTTGTATGTTACACCACACTCTTTCCACATTGCTTTTGTTAGAAATGGGGTTTCTGGTTGGCTAGGGTATGCACCTCAGCCAGGCAAAACTTACCCACTCTAGTCAGGGCAAGGGAGTTACACGTCCAAGATAACCCCTGCTCACCCCCTTGGTAGCTTGGCACGAGCAGTCAGGCTTAACCCGGAGGCAATGCGTAAAGCGTTTGCACAACACACACATACATGTGACGCAATATTCCCACCACAAAGGAAACACAACACCAGATTATATGAAAATACACTGTATTGTACACAACGTAATTATTAGACCAACATCACATAACAGTACTATCCTGCTACCTTAGCAGTTGTCAGAACGTTACACATTAGTTACTCTGCAAACTAGCAGTAGTCACACATAACACACAGGTTACTCAGTATTCTGCAACATAAGCAGTAGTCAGGAAACACGTTATCACATTAGAACACTTGTCATAAGGATATCATAAAACGCCCATAGTAGGAACATTAGAAAACCTATGGCAAGTGAGGGAAACATATTAGCAAGTCATGCCCATAAAAGGAACATGTGCACCCATATGTAAAATCATCATAGTACAGGCAGGTAATATAACACAATGAATAAAGTCTGTAAAAAGAACTTTAGAGTATCGGTATATTGGTCCCTTTAGAGAGTACCTGTTTTGATGAAGAGGCACTTCCAGTGCCTAAAACGAATAAATGGGGCCCCCGGCGCTCCTCTGCGCAAAACGGGGGCCTCCTGACAAATCTGGGAGCGAAGAGGGTAGCACACACCCCCTCCGTACTCCTAACGGGCCCCTCCAGGGGCCCGTGATCACTGGGGGCCCCCTGGACCTCCACCGGCCCTCTTGAGGGGGGCCCAGGTCGCCCAATACCTTTGGGACGGAGGGGGGCGCCACGCACCCCCTCCGATTCAAGTGCGGGCCCCTCCTGGGACCCGCAAACTTTGTCGGGCCCCCCGAGCCTTGTCTGGCTCTCCTCACTAGGGGGGAGCCCAGAAAAATTAGTGCCGGCCCACACAAGGGCCAAGCTGGGGACCAGCGGCGCGGGCGAGCCTCCGGCGAGGCCTCGGTCCGCCCGGGAACTCCCCGAGAGAGCCTCTCCAGGCTCAGCAGGGCAGGGAGAGGCTTCCTCCTCTCCCGGCCGTCTCGGGATTCTTTCCGGCCCACGGCAGGGCCTTCCGGTGCCCCGGGGGGACTCACCAGAGCAGTCCTCGCCCCGGGGGCACCCACAGGAGCACGCTTGCTCCTTAGGATCCAACAAGGAGTTTTCCTTCGTGCCCTGGGGGCACAGGGCTGAACACAAACCTCGCGCTCAGCTGAGTGCTCTGCCCGGGTTGCGGCGGTGATTTCTTTTTAGTAGAGACGCGCTCCAGGAAGCGCGAGGGCATGATTTAAAACCCGGGCTGCGGCGGTGATTTCCTCAAGCAAAAGAAAAGCGCTTTCAAAGCGCTAGGACCTCAGCAGCTTCCATTATTAAAAGAATGCCTTTTTTTTCTCTTCAAGCATCCTGGGCACAGATGTCAAAGATCGTTGCAGGGGTCAGGGGCCACAGCACCCTGCCCCTGGGAACAACTACACAAGAAGGAGCATAGGGCTGGTGGGCCCAGCTACAGGCCAGCACAAGGGGTGCAGATGGTGGCAGTTCCTCCTAGTGACCAGGCAGGTCACAGGTCAGCACAGCAGCAGCAGTCCATGGCGGTTTCCTGGTGAGTCCATTCATCAGCGTCCTGTGTCCAGTTTCAAGTTCCAAGAATGTTCAAATTGTGGGGAAAATTCCCCTGTACTTATAGTCAGTTCTTACAGTGTTTTACAGTGGTAGGGAGAGGAGGTTCCAGCCAGTTACAACTGGTTCTGGGAGTGCCCCCTCTCTCCTTTCAGCACAGGCTCCAAACATCAGTGGGGGGTTAACGACCCTATTGTGTGAGGCCAGGGCACAGCCTTTACAAATGTAGGTGTGCCCCGCCTCTCCCTTCTCTCAGCCCAGGAAGACTATTCAGTATGTAGATGCACCTCAGTGACACCTCCACCCTCCCTGTGTACAGGCTGTCTGAAAAGTATGCACAAAGCCCCAACTGTCACTCTGCCCAGACGTGGATTGGAGTCAAGCTGCAAAACACCAGAATCATAAGCACAGATAAATGCGCACTTTCTAGAAGTGGCATTTCTGTGATAGTAATAAAAAATACACCCACACCAGTAAGCAGTATTTATTATCACCATCACAACCATACCAAACACGCCTACGCTAGCCCTCATAAATCAGACAATACCCCTACACATAAGGCAGGGCATTTCTAATGCAATCCTATGAGAAGGCAGCACTCACAGCAGTGAGACACCAAGTTAGGCTGTTTGTCACTACCAGGACAGGCCATGCAATATGGCACATGTCCTGCCTTTCTACATACATGGCACCCTGCCCACAGGGCTAGCTAGGGCGTACTTTAGGGGTGACTTACATGTAGTAAAAGGGGAGTCCTGGGCCTGGCAAGTAAATTTAGATGCCAGGTCCCTGTGGCAGAAAACTGCGCACACAGGCCCTGCGCTAGCAGGCCTGAGACAGGTTTGAAAGTCTACTTCAGTGGGTGGCGCAAGCAGCGCTGCAGGCCCACTAGTAGTATTTAATTTACAGGCCCTGGGTATAGGGATACCACTGTACAAGGGACTTATAGGTAAATTAAATATGCCAATTAGGTATAAGCCAATCATACCAACTTTAGATGGGAGAGCACCTGCACTTTAACACTGGTCAGCAGTGATAAAGTGCTCAGAGTCCTAGAGCCAACAGCGAAAGGTCAGAAAAACCAGGAGGAAGGAGGCAAAAAGACTAGGGATGACCATGCGTATGGCCAAAAGTCCAACACAACCCCCTACCAGCCAAAATCCAGGGGAGAACAATCAATACCTTGATGTACTTTCCTGATTGGGGCGATAGAACAAGGACCCAGGCCCACAACAGCAGGGGCATGTTCCAGTTCTACGCCTTCCTGACTCCACTGGGATCTCTCTGTCAATGCGTCCCAGGCAGCCTAGACCAACCCACGGGGATTCTCTAGCTGCCAATGGCCAGAACCAGGCCCCAGGCCATCTAGGAGCCTCTGGTCTCTGAAACCATAATGAGTGGGGGGCGGTAGCCCCAGGTGCAAAGCAACCTGTCTCCACTCCCTTTCCGATCAGTTCAGGGGCTCTACCCTGCCACTGATCCACCAACCTAGGGTCCGCACCCATAGGTTCTACAGGGGCTAGAGGCGAGGCTCTCCTCCCTCTACCCCTCCTTCTAGGATTCCGCCCTCCTCTCCTAGGAGGGGTATCACCAGAATCCACACTTGCCAGGGTGCTGGGTACAGCAGCCCTGCACAACTTTCTCGCCAGCCCAGGATCACTACCTGGCGACTGACCACCCAACCTAGGGACGACACCCTTGGGTTGCACCGGGGTCCAGGGCGGGCTGCCCCCTCCCTGAACCCCACTTCCAGAGTCCTGCATCTCCCCACCTCGGGAGAAGCCACCAGAAGTTTCACACGGGGAGGTGAGCGCACTAACCGCCCCCCCAACCAGGTCAGAGTTTACCCCCTGAACCTGTCTATCTAGTCCAGGGACGACACCCTTAGACTGGACCATTGCCCAGCGAACCAGGACTTCCTTGGGAGCACACCTACCCCCTACCAGATCAGAGCTTACCCCCTGAATCTGGCAATCCAACCCAGAGTCACTACCCTGCGGTTGAACCACTGCCTGGCGCACCAGGACTTCCTTGGGAGCACACGTACTCCCCATCAGGTCAGAGTTTACCCCCTGAACCTGATCATCCAACCCAGAGTCACCACCCTGCGGTTGAATCATTGCCTGGCGAACCAGGACTTCCTGGGGGGCACACCTACCCCCCACCAGGGAAACACTTTCCCCAAGGGCCACACAAGAGTCTGGCTGGCGCAGGTCTCCTGACCTCTGCCCATCGGACAGAGTCTGGATTCCTCCCAGCCCAGAAATGGTCTCACCAAGGTCATTCCTGGGGGGCTCTGCACTCAGAGCTGACCCCTGACCCTCCAGGTTCTCCACTGGGGCCCGCAGCCCCCTCTCAACCCTATGCCTGGATTTCCGCCTCCTCCGCTGTAGAGCGAGACTACCAGACACCAGGACCGGCGGAACGCTATCACCAGCCACCCGCCTAAGTCCTAATGACAAAATGGGATCCTTCTGAACAGCTGGCCCTACGGCACAGGTTAGGCTCACCTCCTGGCGTTCACTCATGGAACCTTCAGGGGCCTGGGACGGTATCTTGGGCACCTTGGGCCTCAGCCCAGCCCCATTCCCTCTCCTCAGAGACGGGACATGGGGTCCCTCACCCATCCCAGTCCACTGGGACCTACCTGGGACACTCCATTCCTTTCCCACCACACCTTGTTGGGAAACACCTAGACCACTCTCATTAGGAACACCCCCTAATGTCACACCAGACCCTCTGGTACGCAACCAGAAGTCTGCCTCCTTTGCGAGCTCCCTGGGGTCAGAGAGCTCACACACTGACAAGTGTTGGCGTAACTCTGAAAAACAACAACGAAACAGGTGCTCTCTGAGAATCAGATTAAACAGCCCTTCAAAATTGTTTACTGTGCTACCCTTCACCCATCCATCTAGTGCAATGCAGCAATCCTCCACAAACTCCTCCCAAGACTGGTGGGACAGTTTCTTACCACCCCTAAACCTTTTTCTGTATTCCTCAGGGGAAAAACCATACTTCACAATCAGTGCGTTCTTCACAGCGGAGTACCCCTCCCTGTCACTCTCTTCTAGAGTCAGTAGGGCATCCCTCCCCTCCTCAGGAATAAAACTCCCTAGGCCAGTTCCCCAATCCTTCTCAGGGATCCTGCGCTCTACCAGAGCCTTCTCATATTCCTTTAACCACTGACGTATGTCACCCCCCTCTTGGAACCTAGGTACCAGATCTATGGGTATGTGAGGAACATCTTTGCTACAGCACTGTACATTGCTGCCACCACTGGACTCCACCTGCAGCGCTGGTGAGTCCAGAACCTTCAGACTGCGCTCTAGAGCGAGTCTTTCTCTGGCAAAGGCCCTCTCTGCCTCTGCCATTCTCTCCTGTACTAAGGCCTTCTCTACCTCAGCCCTTCTCTCCTCAACAGCTAGGCGCGCTAACTGCAACTTCAGGTCCCTCTCTTCCCGCCTATCTCTTAGCTCATCAGGCGTCAAGGAATGAGAGGTAGCCCTGCTTCTTACACTGGACCCAGCAAGGGACTCCCTATCACTGGGGCCTTCCCTGTCAACTGGCGTCCCCAACCGGTCATTCTCACCCTCCTGATCAGTCTCTCTACCACTCTCTAGGGATGAGGTCTGGGAGCCCTCCCATTGGGAACCCTCGCTACACTCAGGATCCTCTGGGTACCCCCTAAGCACACTCCCTCCCTGGGTAAATGTCACAAACCTTTCAAAGAAATTCAGAGATCTCCTGAGGTCCCCTTCTACAGGCAGCCCTCTCTCTCTACAGAACCCCTCTAATTCCTCCTGCGTGTAAAATGGCAGGTCCTCTAAATCAAAGGTAAGCCCCATCTTGAAAAGGTACAAATAACTCAACTGTGACAACCACACTACCCAAGCATGAGAACTGAAAACAGGAAAAATGACCAAAGAGAGAAAGTTAAGAGAAGCCAAACATGTGATGGTCTAAACGCAATCCTTGTAGTGAAATAATGAGTCACAATGGTATTGTGCAAGCGCAAGTCCTATCCCACCGCTGCCACCAATGTTAGAAATGGGGTTTCTGGTTGGCTAGGGTATGCACCTCAGCCAGGCAAAACTTACCCACTCTAGTCAGGGCAAGGGAGTTACACGTCCAAGATAACCCCTGCTCACCCCCTTGGTAGCTTGGCACGAGCAGTCAGGCTTAACCCGGAGGCAATGCGTAAAGCGTTTGCACAACACACACATACATGTGACGCAATATTCCCACCACAAAGGAAACACAACACCAGATTATATGAAAATACACTGTATTGTACACAACGTAATTATTAGACCAACATCACATAACAGTACTATCCTGCTACCTTAGCAGTTGTCAGAACGTTACACATTAGTTACTCTGCAAACTAGCAGTAGTCACACATAACACACAGGTTACTCAGTATTCTGCAACATAAGCAGTAGTCAGGAAACACGTTATCACATTAGAACACTTGTCATAAGGATATCATAAAACGCCCATAGTAGGAACATTAGAAAACCTATGGCAAGTGAGGGAAACATATTAGCAAGTCATGCCCATAAAAGGAACATGTGCACCCATATGTAAAATCATCATAGTACAGGCAGGTAATATAACACAATGAATAAAGTCTGTAAAAAGAACTTTAGAGTATCGGTATATTGGTCCCTTTAGAGAGTACCTGTTTTGATGAAGAGGCACTTCCAGTGCCTAAAACGAATAAATGGGGCCCCCGGCGCTCCTCTGCGCAAAACGGGGGCCTCCTGACAAATCTGGGAGCGAAGAGGGTAGCACACACCCCCTCCGTACTCCTAACGGGCCCCTCCAGGGGCCCGTGATCACTGGGGGCCCCCTGGACCTCCACCGGCCCTCTTGAGGGGGGCCCAGGTCGCCCAATACCTTTGGGACGGAGGGGGGCGCCACGCACCCCCTCCGATTCAAGTGCGGGCCCCTCCTGGGACCCGCAAACTTTGTCGGGCCCCCCGAGCCTTGTCTGGCTCTCCTCACTAGGGGGGAGCCCAGAAAAATTAGTGCCGGCCCACACAAGGGCCAAGCTGGGGACCAGCGGCGCGGGCGAGCCTCCGGCGAGGCCTCGGTCCGCCCGGGAACTCCCCGAGAGAGCCTCTCCAGGCTCAGCAGGGCAGGGAGAGGCTTCCTCCTCTCCCGGCCGTCTCGGGATTCTTTCCGGCCCACGGCAGGGCCTTCCGGTGCCCCGGGGGGACTCACCAGAGCAGTCCTCGCCCCGGGGGCACCCACAGGAGCACGCTTGCTCCTTAGGATCCAACAAGGAGTTTTCCTTCGTGCCCTGGGGGCACAGGGCTGAACACAAACCTCGCGCTCAGCTGAGTGCTCTGCCCGGGTTGCGGCGGTGATTTCTTTTTAGTAGAGACGCGCTCCAGGAAGCGCGAGGGCATGATTTAAAACCCGGGCTGCGGCGGTGATTTCCTCAAGCAAAAGAAAAGCGCTTTCAAAGCGCTAGGACCTCAGCAGCTTCCATTATTAAAAGAATGCCTTTTTTTTCTCTTCAAGCATCCTGGGCACAGATGTCAAAGATCGTTGCAGGGGTCAGGGGCCACAGCACCCTGCCCCTGGGAACAACTACACAAGAAGGAGCATAGGGCTGGTGGGCCCAGCTACAGGCCAGCACAAGGGGTGCAGATGGTGGCAGTTCCTCCTAGTGACCAGGCAGGTCACAGGTCAGCACAGCAGCAGCAGTCCATGGCGGTTTCCTGGTGAGTCCATTCATCAGCGTCCTGTGTCCAGTTTCAAGTTCCAAGAATGTTCAAATTGTGGGGAAAATTCCCCTGTACTTATAGTCAGTTCTTACAGTGTTTTACAGTGGTAGGGAGAGGAGGTTCCAGCCAGTTACAACTGGTTCTGGGAGTGCCCCCTCTCTCCTTTCAGCACAGGCTCCAAACATCAGTGGGGGGTTAACGACCCTATTGTGTGAGGCCAGGGCACAGCCTTTACAAATGTAGGTGTGCCCCGCCTCTCCCTTCTCTCAGCCCAGGAAGACTATTCAGTATGTAGATGCACCTCAGTGACACCTCCACCCTCCCTGTGTACAGGCTGTCTGAAAAGTATGCACAAAGCCCCAACTGTCACTCTGCCCAGACGTGGATTGGAGTCAAGCTGCAAAACACCAGAATCATAAGCACAGATAAATGCGCACTTTCTAGAAGTGGCATTTCTGTGATAGTAATAAAAAATACACCCACACCAGTAAGCAGTATTTATTATCACCATCACAACCATACCAAACACGCCTACGCTAGCCCTCATAAATCAGACAATACCCCTACACATAAGGCAGGGCATTTCTAATGCAATCCTATGAGAAGGCAGCACTCACAGCAGTGAGACACCAAGTTAGGCTGTTTGTCACTACCAGGACAGGCCATGCAATATGGCACATGTCCTGCCTTTCTACATACATGGCACCCTGCCCACAGGGCTAGCTAGGGCGTACTTTAGGGGTGACTTACATGTAGTAAAAGGGGAGTCCTGGGCCTGGCAAGTAAATTTAGATGCCAGGTCCCTGTGGCAGAAAACTGCGCACACAGGCCCTGCGCTAGCAGGCCTGAGACAGGTTTGAAAGTCTACTTCAGTGGGTGGCGCAAGCAGCGCTGCAGGCCCACTAGTAGTATTTAATTTACAGGCCCTGGGTATAGGGATACCACTGTACAAGGGACTTATAGGTAAATTAAATATGCCAATTAGGTATAAGCCAATCATACCAACTTTAGATGGGAGAGCACCTGCACTTTAACACTGGTCAGCAGTGATAAAGTGCTCAGAGTCCTAGAGCCAACAGCGAAAGGTCAGAAAAACCAGGAGGAAGGAGGCAAAAAGACTAGGGATGACCATGCGTATGGCCAAAAGTCCAACAGCTTTCAAGTATGCAGACATGACATTGCTACCCCTGACTGATACAACCTCTTTTGGTAAACCCACCCTGGAAAAGATGTCAAGTAGGGCTTTGGCCATTGCAGGAGCTGTGGTAGCCATAAGAGATATGGCTTCTGGATACCTGGTGGCATGGTCCACCATAACCAGAAAAACTGTTTCCAGAAACAGTGGGAGGGTCAAGGGGGCCAACAATATCAACCCCTACCCTTTCAAAGGGTACCACAACCAGAGGCATTGGGATTAAGGGGGCCTTTGATGTGCCACCTGTCTTGTCACTGGCTTGACAAAACTCCTTTGTATCTTCTGACATGAGAGGCCAGTGAAAGTGAGGGACCAGCCTGTCCCAGGTTTTACTTTGTCCCAGATGTCCAGCAAGGGGAATGTCATGCGCCAAAGTCAATACAACTCTCTGTATTGCAGAGGGATGATCAATCTCCTGGTAGCATCAGGTTTGGGTTCCCTAGCTTCTGAATACAGGAGGTTGTTTTCCCTGTATACCCTGTGGGTGCCACTGACATCCCCTGCCTCTTCTTTGACAGCTTGCTGTCTCAAACCCTCAAGTGTAGGACAAGTCTGTCGAGCCACACTTAACTCCTCCCTGGCAGGCCCCCTGCACCTAAGAGTTCAGCTGTGTCAGCTTGAAGTTCTTCAGGTGTAGGTTCTGTCCAGGGTGTTGACTCCTCCTCCTCAAAGGGGGAATCAGTAGTGGAGGGAGAGATAGTGGATAATGTCTTACCCTTTCTACCCCTGCTTCTGTGAAGCTCTTTGTCCAAAGTTTCAGGATCCAAGTTTCCCTGTTCTCTTTGCTTCTTGGTCTGAGTCCTGGTTAAAGCAAAAATATGCCCAGGAATGCCCAGCATGGCTGCATGAGCCTCCAGCTCCACTTGAGCCCTGCTACACCCTTGGACTGACTATTTGTAGTATTAGTTTTCCCACCACAACTGCTATTTCTAGGGGCACTAGTTGTAGCAGTGGGGGTAGTGGTGGTGGGAGGTTTGGTGCTTTTCTTAAGGCAAGAACTGTCTCTTGCTCTGTGGCCTTTGTCTTTACAAATATAGCCTCAAGGCTTTTTATTCTGATTGTGGTGAAAAGAGGATTTAGACCCACCCCCAGAAGGGTTTTGTGGGCCTGAATGAAGACTCTATGGGGCATATTTATACTCTATTTGTGTTGAATTAGCGTAATTGGTTTTATGCTAATTCAACGCAAACTCAATGCCATATTTATATTTTGACACTAGACACGGCTAGTGTCAAAATATTGGTGTTAACGTCATTTTTTGGATGTGTGAAACCTCCTTCCGTCAATGATATGCAAGTAAGGCGTTCCCGTCCAAAAAAATGACTCATGCACCCTAGCGCCGTATTTATCCAACCGGGCAAAAAAGACGCACGGGTGGCAGTCAGACCCAAAAAATGACGTTAATACCAATTTGTGTCAACATTTAACATCTGGGTCAGGGTAGGCAGTAAAATGAGGCAAACACACCACTACTTAAGGAGAACACACAGAAGCAACATTACAACCCACAGAAGAAGATGGAGGAGATCATGATCCAGCTTGCTAGACGGCACAGGGGACAGCAACAACTCCTGCACTCACCACCACATCAATGCGGCCCACAAATGCAACGCAGAGGCAGGAGAGGCACAGAACCAGGACAACCCTCCTTGGCTTCAGGGACCTGGACATTATCAGGACCTACAGTCTGAACCAGCAAGCCATACTACACCTACTGCCCCACATTGACCCACAAATTGCAGCCAGCCTGCAGACCTCACACAACATACCACCTATGACAAAGCTGTTCGCTGTCCTGCACATGCTGGCAAGTGGGTTCCAAACAATGGGTGCACTAGTTGCTGGTGTCTCACAGCCGTCGTTTTCTGCATTCCTGCCAAAGGTGTTATACGCTATAATCTCCCTGACACTATGCCACATCAGCTTCCCCAACTCCCAGCAAAAGCAGCAGGAGAACAAACAGGGGTTCTATCAAACCTGTGGCTTTCCGCATGTGCTTGGCGCAATTGACTGCACCCATATTCGGCGCGAACCACCTGCAGCAACGGAGCACTTATACTGGAATCAAAGACACATGCATTCCATTATTGTGCAGGGCATAGTGGTCCACCGGGGACTATTCCTAAACAGTATGGCCAAGTATCCTGGGAGTGTCCATGATGCCTACATATTCCGGCACAGCAGGATCAATGAACAATTCCAGGATGGACAACTTGGAAATGGCCTACTTGTGGGTAAGTCAACAAATCTAGCAATGTACACACAACACACAAACCCTGTCGGACACACACGACATACACCACTACAGTAACATATGGCCAGGGTAACACACATGTGCAGGTGATAACACATATGCACCATGCTGCAGTACAGCACATTCAGTGCACAACACTAATACATACACCCACATGTACGTAAAACACCCACAACTTGACAGGCACACCTCGAGAAGGACAGGTGAAGACATGTACCCTTTGCTGACAGCAGAAATACACCGAACACTGCAAGTGCCCACCAGTTGCCTACTACGTACATTCAAACACTCTACACCAAATAAAAAAAGCACAGACATGTCAACGGCATACACCATGCCCATGTCATGTAACTTCCAAATAGGCACAGATGCCTCAAGTCAGGCCGTGCAAATCACTGCCAGCACAAATATCAAACACCACACAACTTGCACCTATATCAACTGTATCTCATCAACACATATCTAACTTACCTGTAGTGTGCAGAGACATCTGACTGACTCATTGGCTCATACACATAGGAATACAAGATCAATGCCCATCACATACCATGTGCCAGATGTGTGAAAAGTGGTATCGCACCTACTGTAATGCAACCTCACATGCAACACTCACTGACTCACAACACCATCATGTATGTATCATATACAATAAATGTCCTAACAGGGGGAGAGTCACTGTCAGACAGTGCAGATCATGGATGTCATAGTGGGATCCAGTAGGAGAAAACAGGACCTCACTGACCTCACAGGCACTGTGCCAAGGAACACATTTGCTAAGTAGCTGAGCTCCATCCCATAGCCTGCACTGTGCATGTGTCGACAGTATAAATCAACATTCATGTTTTGAAAGATAGGAGAGACACTGGTAGTTATGTTGATCACCCTGTGACAATGGGATACACAAACCTTTGAACACCTCATGGCTGCCGTAAAGATTAGCTGCCACTCAGGAACACCAAGGGACCCATGTAATAGCTACAGTTCCATTGTCATGGCCTGCACTGTATGTACAATTTGGCAGATGACCATCTCATAATGACTCGAAGCGACATTGTAAATTGGCCACCCTCCCATGCTGTATGTGGTGTGGAAGGGGTGTGCAAAGTTTCTCGCTGCTGGTCTTTTTCCACAAGATAAATAGCATGATGATGCTGACTCAGATGTAGCTGTCGCCTAAATCTGAGGAAGTGCCAACAACAAGCACCACCCCGGGGGTGTTGCATGCAGGTTGCAAAATAGGAAGTAGACTCTGCTATGAACTCAGATGATTGTGGCACCAATGCATGCTGTATACTGCTGCACACAATGAAAGTACTGTCCTGCACAGATAAATCCACCTCCACAAGGCAGCTAGCCAAGTACCTTGGTGCAGGGTAGGTAATGTTGTTGCACGACTGCACATGAGCAACTGGCACAGGGGACAACAAAGGGTTGCCAAGTAACATGATACACATGGGGCATTCTTACATACTTGAAATATTGCAAGACAGTGCAACCCAATTTTGGAGACATGTTGTGCATTTTCACTTACCGATTTAAAAGGCCATGAGTGTCACACACCATCTGCAATGACACATGTCAAAAGGGATGGGATGTCCAGGCTCTGTAGTGCTATCCATGTTGCCACCATATCTGACCCCATTGTGTTGTAAGAATGTGTCATGCCCCCTCTAGTGATAGCACACTGATACAAAGGTGCACTATACAATGCGTGGTACATACATAATGACCATCAGTGTGGATTCCAAATCATATGTTTCAGGGCCCTGAGCCAAACACAAGAATGTCATGTCCAACAACCTAGTGCTGAGGAAACATTACACAAGGATAGAAACTCACACCATACCACAAATACATATGAGCCACAACCAGCTCTAATTATCAACTCCCATGCTAAATCACATACCTGTTGCAAGCCTTAACAACAACTTACTCCTTTAATCTTTTGCAGCGGATCAGGGTTATGGCATACAGCCATGGATACTAACCCCATTTCCCAAGCACAGCAGCAGAGTGTTCAAATGACGAGGGACATCAGAGGACATGGACTATTGTGGAGAGGACATTTGGCACCCTGAAGTCCAGATTCAGGTGCCTAGACATCACAGGAGGCAGCCTCCTATATGCCCCACACATCGTCTGCAAGAAAACTTTGACATGTGCCATCCTGCACAACATATCTGGGCGGATGAACGTCCCCTTAAATGATCAGGTAGATGACCTGCCTGAGGAAGAGGAGGAGGAGGATGGTGGAGAAGAAAATGAAGGGGAACAGCATAACACAGTTACTGGGATATGCTGCAGACTGCATATACTTGAACATTTCTTCACTCAACAATCACTTAACTCACCTTGTAGATTTTGTCAATAAACATCTCACTTATTCACAGAATCCGGCTTTGGTGTCTTTAATCTCTAAAACATATACCTCAGGATTGTGAGTCAAACCTCAGGGAGCATGTCACAAACAGTAATCTGAAGAGTAGAATAGTAACATCACATGTGAAGCGTAAAAGTGAACTGCTACCATCACACGCATCACAATTAGCCTCATCACTTGAGAACGTGAGAACTGAAGGACACACTCTATGGACCACAGCATATTAATTACATCCTCATTGCCAACTTGTACAACAATGGCTCATCACACACAACTACAACATGTCCAAATAGGAGGTAAACAAGGGGCCCACACATGTGGCAGTGGATGGCACAAAATGGTGAGACTGTAATGTTTGAACAGACCACTAACACAACTCAGTGTGAAAGTTGCAATGGCTGCATGAAGCATGTGTGGCAAGGGGGTGACATCATTGGTGACAATGGTCAACATGATAAGCCCAGGAATGACAATCAATAGGAGAAATGGAGCATTCACAGTTCATCCATGGAAATCACTCCTCTGAAATAGTACACACTGTAATATGTTATCCACTATAAGTGACAGTGACAATACTGTTGGGAATGGCCTTTCTGCAGGGTCACCCCCAAACATTTTGCCTTCCTCCTCCTCTTTTTCTTATCTCATTTCTGCTGGCTTTAGGACTCTGCTCACTTTACCACTGCCAACCAGTGCTAAAGTGCATATGCTCTCTCCTTAAAACATGGTGACACGGCTCATACCCAATTGGCGTATTTAATTTACTTGTCAGTCATTAGCAAAGTACACTACATGCCCAGGACCTGTAAATTAAATGCTACTAGTGGGCTGCTACACTGGTTGTGCCACCCACATAAGTAGACCCCTAACCATGTCTCAGGCCTGCCATGGCAGGGCCTGTGTGTGCAGTTTCACTGTCACTTCGACTTGGCATTTAAAAGTAATTGTCAAGCCTTAAACTCCCCTCTTTCTACATATAAGTCACCCCTAAAGTAGGCTCTAGGCAGCCCATAGGATGGGGTGCTATATAAGCAAAAGGAAGGGCATGTTCATATGCGGTTTACATGTCCTGGTAGCATAAAACTCCTAAATTCGTTTTTACACTGCTGTGAGGCCTGCTCCTTTCATAGGATAGCATTAAGGCTACCCTTATATACTGTTTGAGTGGTAGATTCTGATCTGAAAGGAGTAACCAGGTCATATTTAGTATGGCCAGAATGGTAATAGAAAATCCTGCTTAAAGGTGAAGTTGAATTTTTTATTACTATTTTAGAATTGCTACTTTTAGAAAGTGAGCATTTCTCTAGACTTAAATCCTTTTGTGCCTTACAATCCTTCTGTGGCTGGGTTTAGTTGGCAGCTCCCTTGTGCATTCACTCGACAACCCGAAACACAGAATGCTCGGTCACACTTGCACACATCTGCATACTGAATGTGTCTTCCTTGGCTGGTAGGATGGAGGACCTGACACTTACATGTCAAAGGACAGTGGCCTACCCTCACACAAAGGACTGACACACACCCTACTCGGACCCTGGCAGACAGAGTGGAACTGAAAGGGGACCTTGTGCCCTTCTTATCCACTCTTTGGAGTCTACCCCACTTCAGAGGCACATTTGGATATTTAAACAGGGCTTCTGACCCTACCAAAACAGACACTTATGAACAAGAAACCTGCTGGGGAAGAATCTCTGAACCAGAACCTGCAACCTCCAATAAGAACTGCCTAGCTGCCCAAAGGACTCACCTGGACTGCTTTTCTGAGAAGGACTGCTGCCTTGCTGTTGTCCTGCTGCCTTGCTGCCTTGCTGTCCTCTGGCTCTGCTGAGAAGTGCTCTCCAAGGGCTTGGATTGAGCTTGCCTCCTGTTTTCTGAAGTCTCAAAGACTTCATCTCTGCCAAGAAATCCCTGTGCGGCGAAAATCGAAGCACAGCCTGCCAGAAATAACACACAGCCTGCATTGCAGTGAAACATTCACCGCACGCCGAACCGGATCAACGCAGCCCGGCTCCCTAAGTTGAGATCGATCAATGCCAGCATTGCAACCGGAACTTCGTGCACGGCCCACAGAATCGATGCATAGCCGAGCCGAAACAACGCATCCCGACTTCCTGCGAGGAAGGACGCAGCGCCAGCCGTGTGGCAGAAATTTCCACGCATCGCCCACCGGATCGACACAGCTCCTGTGACTTTGTGCCGTAAGCACCAGATTTTAACGCATCATCCCTGGGCATCCAAAAACCCTGCAAACCCAAAGAGGATCTTATTCTTCAAGCCGGAAATCGATGCAAAGCCTGCCCTGCATGAAAAGTCACTGAAGCACACCTCCCCGTTTTCCATGCATCT
Organism: Pleurodeles waltl; assembly: GCF_031143425.1. Classification (NCBI taxonomy): domain Eukaryota; kingdom Metazoa; phylum Chordata; class Amphibia; order Caudata; family Salamandridae; genus Pleurodeles; species Pleurodeles waltl. The sequence goes on along the minus strand of NC_090445.1, from coordinate 58,993,671 downwards.
CCTCCTCTGCGGCCCCTTGCGGAGAATTCAAACGCAAACCAGGTACTTTGTGCATGAAAGAGACGTTTGTTGCTTTTAAAGACTAAAAGTCCCTTTATATAATTTTCTAAGTGATATTTCAATGTGAACTTATTGAATCTTGATCGTTTTGACCTGCATTTATCCAGATAAATATTATATATTTTCCTAAACACTCTCTGGTGGATTTTTGTGGTGCTATACTGTGTTATTGTATGATTTATTGCACACATACTTTACACATTGCCTTCTAAGTTATGCCTGACTGCTCAGTGCCAAGCTGCCAGAGGGTGGGCACAGAATAATTTGGATTGTGTGTGACTTACCCTGACTAGAGTGAGGGACCTTGCTGGGACAGGGGGTCACCTGACTGCCAACCAAAGAACCCATTTCTAACATTGGTGATCAGCGGTGAGGATAGAACTTGTATTTGTGCAGTGACATACAGTAGCTACGTGTACACTCCCTATCCACAGTTGAAGGTCATTACTGGTTGTTTTTTCTGCTCCTTTATTCTCTCCATTTGGTAATTTCTTTCAGTATTGAATCCTACCTCTCCTTCGTGAACTGGAACTTTGTGTTGTGCCTGTGATACCTTAGTACAGCTTGGAAATGGATTCCAGCTTCACAGAAGACTACGACGAGTCAGATATGGTCCCCATTGAATCCCTCACCAAGGCTGAGCTGAGGGAGCTTTGCAAATAGAGGGGGATGGCTGTGTCAAAGAGATCCACTAAGCAGGAACTGCAGGATGCCATATTAGACTTTGAGGAAGCACACTGGAAAGAGGAACGGGCAGCAAAGGGGTGATGGCCCTGAGAAGGATAATGAGGAGGAGTAAAAAAATGACTTAGCAGTGGCCCCAGAGGAGAAAAGGGAACCCACAGAGGTTGAGTCCCCTACTGGATCACATGCGGGAGGCAGTGTCTCCTCCTATGCCCTGTCCCCTGAGAAGCTGAGGGACAGACAGGCTGAGAGGGACCTGAGGCTGCTGCTAGCTCAACTGGCTGCACAGGAGAGAAGAGCTGAGGCTGACAAAGCCCTGGCAGAGGAGAGAAGACCTGAGGCTGAGATGGCCTTAGCAGAAAGAAAAATCTTGTTGGCTCATGAACTGAGTCTGAAGGAACTGGACATAAAAGCACAGAAAGTAGAGTCCAGTGGTGGCAGCAAAATTACACTGTCCAGTGTTGAGAAAGAGGTAAACCCACCCAGAGATTTGGTACCTGACTTCAGAAAGGGGGAGGACATAGATAAGTGGTTTGAGGTGTATGAGGTCACTCTAGTAACACACAGGATCCCTGAAGAGGATTGGGGGTCTGGCCTATGGAGACATATACCTGGTAATGGGAGGGATGCCCTTCTGGCCCTAGATGGGAGAGACAAATTGAGGTATCCAACCATGAAGGAGACCCTTGTCAAGAAGTATGGCTTTACCCCAGAGGAGTGCAGGTTGAGATACAGGGGCAGTAGGAAACTGCCTCACCAGTCATGGGGGGAGCGTGTGAGACACTTTTGCAAGGTACTGGATGGCTGGGTGAATGGTAGTGTAGTAAACACTTTTGAGGGGCTGTACAATTTGATGGCCAGAGAGCACATGTTCAGTCAATGTTTTCCAGAGCTACGCCAACCCTTGGTTGATTGTAAGTTCTCTGACCCCAGGGAACTTGCAAAGGAGGCAGACCTCTGGGTGAGTACCAGAGTGTCTGAAAAGGCATTTGGGAGGGATCCTAAGGAGAGTGATTTAGGTTCACCTCAACAAAATGGGGGGAGGTACACAGTGACCCAGATAGGTCCCATAATGGTAAGGGGGGGAAAAGGGTCCCATGTCCCTTCTAAAGGTAGGAGGAGAGGCGCGGGTGGGCAGAGGCCCAGGGTACCCGATTTACAGACCCAGTGTTTGGATTGTTCCCACAGGGGACCCAAGCAGGGTAGCCTAGTCTGCACTGAGAGACCGCCCCCTCATAGGAGCTCCCCAGTGTCTGGTGAGCTGAGAGGGGTGACCCCTAAGGGCCCCCTGGCAGTGCAGTTGTCTGGTAATACCACTCCCCAGAGGAGGGAATGGAAGTCCAGAGGTAGGGGCAAGGTGAGGGAGGACTCACCCTTGTTCCCTGTTCAGCCTCAGAGTACAGACCCTGGGCTGATTGACCAGTGTCAGGGTGCCACCCCTGAACTGATGGGAGGTAGAATGGAGAAGAGGTGAAGACCCCTGGGGCAACTGCCCCCCATTCTGAGATGCTTCAGGAACCTCTTGGGTGCTCCCTGCCAGCCCCCCAGCTGGAGGAAAAGCTCATCCAAAGGCCCCCCTCAGGGCCTCCACTTAGCAGTGGATGGTCTGAGGCCTGGCTGTTTACACTAACAGATGTCAGTGGCATCTTTTGGTTGCTGTTCTTATGGACAGAGTTTTCCCTGGGTTTGGGACAGAAATCAGACCCAAGGGGTGGAACGGGCCACATTACTTTGTAAGCCATGGTGGTACTGTCTATATACTGGGATGCATCTGTGAGCAAATTTAAATTAGGAGCTTCACAGATGGGGTCCTCAGATGAGGAGAAGGGTTTCGCATGGGTCAGTTCAGTGGCCCCAGAGAGTATAGACAGAGGAGCCTCACTGAGTTCAGACAGGTGTAGAACTAGCAAGTGCCCCTGCTGTTCTATTGCCTTAAGCGGGGAAGTCCATCAGAGTGTTGATTAGCCTATCCTGGCTTTAGGCTGGAAGAGGGATATGTTGCAAATGACCTTTTTGCAGGGTCACCCCCAAACTTTTTGAATTTGAGTGAAATCCTTTGGTATGCGTTTTTATGTTTTGTGCTGCTGTGCATAGTGGGCACAGCCTTACTCACTGGATAGGGGAATGCTGTTGTTGATTAAAGGAGACATAGTTTAACTAATAATCCCTCTGTGGAACAAAATATAGTCCCCTCCATCAACATAAGCAATTGTTGCAAGACAGACAGTAATAATCTTCTGACACGTGAAACAGAAGGACACTAACTTGACTAGATTCATGGTTGCTCTCACCCTTCTTGCAATGCAATTTAGTATACCCTTTTCCTTCTGGAGAGTGTCTGAAATAAGGACAACAAATGTGTTCCTTGTGCAGATTTTATACTCTTTTGCACTAAATTTCAAAGGTAAATTTCATAGGTTATTGCACTCTTGAATGCTAAAACATTTCCTCAAGTGTAATTCTCTGAATTCAAGACATTCACAAACGTTATGAGCATAATGCTAAAAATGATCGGTTTAAAAAATTCCCAACACAATGAGCATTTAGCAGGAAAGGTTGAACAGAACAAAGGAATGTGTATTTGGAATATTACAAGACCTACAGCTGTGTGCCCATCTCAGGGGCTGTGTAAAAACATTGGGCCTGATTATGAGTTTGACAGACGGGAAAGCCCATCTGCCAAACTCCAGACAGGTGGCCACCCCCTTTGTGGCGACCATCCCACTGGAGCTATTAGGAGTTTCCTGCTAGGTCGGTGGGCAGAAACCATAGTTTCTGCCCGCCAGCCTAGCAACAGACAGGCTACATCATTGTCTTTGGCTCATAATCAAGCCTGCGGCAATGCTTTAGCTGGCAGGTTACACCAGCACCCTCGCAATGTTCACTGTCTGCTTTGCAACACTGCTGGGCGGATGGGGGCCTGCACTGCCCTTTCCAAGTGCATGGACAGTGAAGGGGCCCCATTGTGGCCCCTTGCACCTGTTCTCTGCCAGCCTTTTCATGGTGGTAAAACCTGGAGGTCTTACTGCCACGGGTTTAATGTGGCAGTCAGCTCTCCACACCAGCCTGACCACCACAGCGAGGCTAACAGTCTGAATACCGCCAGCCTCGTAGTGAGGCCCATTGTGTCTGTGCGCAAACACAACTTGGATGATGCATTCATAAAATTAAACATTGAAACATATGTTTCACATGTTTTATGTGTTAAGTTAAACTCTGCAGCTTTATCAAGAATATTGTAATGGGTAAAGGACGGCCCGGGCAGCCACTATGTCCAGTATTGTCAGGCATTTTGTTATCTGTATGTCTTCTGGGAAGGTATGTTACGTGTTGTTTATCATGATTTTTATAGAGCATTTTTATTTAACTCATCTAAAACTAAGCACAGTGCACTTTATTGTTGCTTTTCCCTTGCAAAGCACTTTCTTTCGTACATTACTGTGTTGTCCTTGTGATAATACTTCAAGACAAAGCTCATGTCACTGTATGGTCTTTTGTACATAATATTTAGTCCCATGTGGCACGTTTTTACACCAATCCTACGACAGGCACATAATAGAACTTATATTTTATCCATGACTATTCTACAGAAATTAGAAACCCCTGATGTTTGCTTTGCACTTCTAAATTTTATTAGAAAAGCAAGTATATGGAGCAAGTGGACCAAATCAAAATATACTTTCTTTATGACGCTGCTTTTATTATAGTTTCATATAGTTACTGATTACGTTTTTTTACTCTAATAGTTTTCTTGTACAGTATTGTAGCTTGTTTTAGACAAATTGTTGTAATTGTTGTTTACAATATTTCTGTATTTATTTATTTTATGATGAACATAGTAAGTAATTGTGGAATCTTGTTCTTTTATGCCTATTTTAGCTGAATAAAAATTATTTGACTTGACATGACTTGAAACATTGAAGCATACTTTTTACATTATTATCAAAGATTTAAATAGGAAACGAACCATATACGACATAAATAACATACACACAAGAAAGCAATGATACTTAGAAACCCAAAAAGGGCTGCCCTTCTCACAGTCCTGATTCTAATTAGGCCCACCAAAAGCCAATACAATAATTAAAAAATAGTTGCCTTTGTTTCTGTTTCAAAACTGTGGACAGGGCCATTTCTCCTAATCCTATGCAGCACACTACCAGCAACATTCTATATGTCTTCAAGCATTTCAGCATACTGGGCTAGTCTAACCAGAACACCAAAGGGATTAAGGCACATGGAAGGTCCAGCCTAAGACAGGTAGGGTAATTACATTGTTATGTGTATAATCAAAATGTTCTGTTTCCCTTCTGAGGTATCCTACACAACCACTATCAGACACAGTTTCTGCTCTGAGGACTTGAAGTTAATAGAAATCCCATACTACCAATTTAAATCATAGCCAAGAGACCATTCCTTCATCATAGGTTTGTCTCTGTCTCATTCTTCTGTTTGCGTCTTATATATCCCCTAGCCATAGATGATGCTGACGTATCATCTGTAGCCTATATTTTTCATATGTGTCCATTGCGAAATCATGTAAAATTACAGCGACTTCTTGATAAAGAAACGTATACGGATGCAGCTCAGCCACCTACCTTTGTAGGAATCACACACCAAGTGGATGATTTACAAATCTTGCACAGCATTACCCACAAATGCTGCATTGAGTTAGAGGGTGAGAGAAGGACATTCAATCAATGAGGATTTATAAAGCACAGCAATTCATCCATGAGGGCCTCAAGGTGCTGGATGTGCTTGCTGCTTCATGGTGCTCTGTTCATTTGAACAGCCAAGTGTTGAGTCCTTCCCTGAATTTCTGGAGACATGCAACATTCCTGAGCTGCAGGGGAAGGTTGTTCCAGGCTTTAGCCACCATATCTACAGTGCCATATTTACAGTGCTATGGAACTGTCTTCCCTTTTCTGCAACACTGACACACAATCAGGTAGCCAAATGCTATGCACACATCTTTGTGCCATAGTACAAGGATATGTGCATGAGTCTAGCACAGGTTTTGTAGTGGATGGGTACACTTCCAATACAAAGCACTATGCTTAACCTAACTGTAAAATATTTCCCACCTTGGATGCGTGATGTACAGTACAGAACACACACAAAGTGGGAAGCATTACGAGAAATAAAAGCATTTCACCTTTTTAACAACTGCTTCTAAGTGGCATTATTTTTTGATGCAAAACCCTGTCTTCTAATGTTAGTAGTTTATGTTTTGCATCAAAAAGCATGGATGGCTGCATGGGAGTGATCATGTGCCATCCATGTAATGCCTCCTTCATGGTAAGCAATGCAAAGCAGTGCTTAGTGCTGCTTTGAATTACGTTTAGGCAGCATTCCAGTAGAAAACAAGTTTTGTGCCGGAGGGTCAACAACAACAAAAACGATGCACTTGTTCTCCTGAATTTTGTGATGCAAATGCAGCAAACACTGTTTGTAAATTCTGATTTGCATTTCATTCAGGAAGCAGGCACCCTGGCAGGAAGGCACCTTTGCCTGTCTCAGAACAGGAGACTCAATAAGTGAAAGTTCAACTGAAGCATTTTAACAATTGGACGGTTGATTGTCTTTTTCTAAAATGAAGTGAGACTGGGGGAATGGGCGCCCCACTTTCCAGGATTCCACGGCCACCGTGGGGGTCACGCCTCATAGATTGAAGACCTCTTTTCTAGAGCCACCGTCAGTGAATGCTTATTGTCATGTTGGGCAGCATCACATAATTCTTTTATCAGAGTCCAGTGTGTAGGAGTTATTGATAAGATTTGGAGTAATCACAACATCAACGGTTCCTCCACGAAGAAGAAATAAAGGTCCTTCAGAGCCACCTGAAAATGGTAATAAATAAAGCTCAGTAGTAATGGTTGATGCGTAGAGCATGAGAGATCAGTCATGTCAATACATTGGCCTGTTGGATATAGATCCCCTAAGGATTTGAGCCCAGTTCCCTGCACCACAGCGAGTGCACCAACTTTATGGGTGACTGATGTGTCAGAATGGTGTCACAGAGGAAGTGCAGGTGCATACAATGGAAGTGTCTTAGCACGGGCACCTGGATGTCGCCATGCTGTTGTGGTTTAGTTGATAGTGTTTATTTCCCCTTTTGCCATCATTGGGTGTTTTTGTGGCAGAACAGTGTTTAATGGGAGAGGGTGGGCATCATCTGCCTCCACAGCTATGTGTGGGATATGTGTGTGAAGATAGAAACATAAGTGATTTTCTGTCCACCAGGGAAAGCGGCATTCTGGACCACAGTGATATCAGTTCTCCCAATTTTGACACTACCCCACCATATTTTTACAGATTACTACTTCAGGGTCTCTGTGAATCCATACACACAGATACTTTACTTGGTCAGCACTACATTGTAAAGGGAATTCTAGTGTGTGGGGCACCATGTTCGGTGTCAGGGGAAATATGATTTACTTTGTCCAAATTATTCTATGGTCGGAATACCACTCAAACTGTCTATATTCAGAGGTACTGGCTCTAAGTGTAGATGAGGATCCCATATATATAGCAGCATGTTGTTTGAGCATAGCAAAACATTGATAGGATGTAAACGGGATTCAAGAGCAGCTTCTTTATGTCATTGATGAAATATGCATGCTAGGGGATCTAGAGCCAGCGTAAATTAGATCGAGAAAGGGGCTTTAGTTCTGAGGTATGGCCATTGACAGGTACACTTGCCAGTGGGGTGGTGTATAGTAATGTCACCCATTTAAGAAAAGTTTCAGCCGTGCCCATGCGACCTGATAAAGTTGAAAGCTTTGGCTGGGGTCAGATTTCAAAGGCACAAAGCTGGTGCAGGGTGCCTGCCTGGGGAGGAACCTCCACCCAGGAAAAGCTTTGTGTTCTGGTTCCTGAGAGCAGAGGCTCTCACCCCAGGAATCCAAAATCATATCTGGTTGTGGCACGCTGGTTAAGACCAGTCAGCAACCTTGCCAGGACTGTTAGGTTTTGCAGGGGGCACCTCTAAAATTCCCTCTGGGTACATTTTATAATACATCCATCAATGGCATTAGTGTGTGTTTATTATTCTGTGTTGTTTGATACCAAATATGCCAGAATTCAAAGAGGCCATCATGTAGCTTACTAACTCGTAATGACCATTGTCCAGCGCATGCATTTGCTTTGCTTCCCTGTACACTTACTATGTCTAAGAATTGGCAAAGAGACAATACGGACATATTGGCTCATGCACAAATATGCCCTCACATGCATTATAATGCATCCTGCCTTAGGGCTGCAAGGCCTGTCAGAGGGGTGACTTACGTATATTGCATGCAGTGTTAGGGGACAGGGCACTCTTGGTGAGTGCCATGTTGAGTTTACAAGTTTGCGTACACCTTGTCATGCACGTGCAATGGCAGTCTGCATGAGGCTCATATGGGGCTTCTCAGAATGGCACAATTGGTGCTAGAGCTCTGGGGGGTGGGCCCTGTTAAGTACCCATGCCCTAGATAGCAGGTGTACCATTTATTAGTGACTTACAAGGGTGACTGAAGTGCCAAACATAGTATAGTTTTGGGGAAAGAGATCTGGCCCTGGGAACCTGTTTTGCAGGAGCGCAGGGCACTTACAGTTCGAAACCACCATTTTCCAGGCAAAAAGTGGGGGGGGGTGTAACCATGTCAAAAGATGCCCTGTTTCAGAGAGTCTGACTGCATATTGAGGTCTCCACCCCAAAGGATAGCTGAGGGCATCAGGGAAAGCAGTCTATTCCATAATTGACTGTAGAATTCGGAGTCATCTATGTTGGGGCCATACGTGTTAACAGGTGCCACACAAGTTGCTAAGCAGAATAGCATAACTGCCACAGTCACAGTCATCTGTGTCCATGTACATGATGACGAAAGGTACTCATTATTTAATTACAATGATTTCACCTGTGGAGTATGAGCACTAAGAGGAGGCAAGATGAACTGCTGCCCATCAGGCACCCACTGTTTGCTCTGTCTGTTTTGTCAAGTATGTCTCATGGATAAGGGTGATTTTAATGTGATGTTTGTCTAGATGTGCCAGAACTTAGCACATTTTGCGGGGGTTGCTAAGCCCCCATACGTTCCATGTTATGAAGGATATGCGGCCAGGTGGATGGGCCATGATAGCATAATGAACAGTTGAATGATCCTGTGGTGTATGATTTACATGAAGTGACGTCCTAGGTACATGGTTGTGGTAGTGGCATGTCACTATGAAAGAAAACAATAAACAGTAAGAGCTCTGCCATCCCACTTCAATATCTCAATCATACTAAAGACATGCCAAGATCCTGAAAGGAAAAAATAAATGTACAAAATAAAATAACAACATTTGGAGTGTACCTCCCCAGCAAACGGGGATGGCCGTATGACAAATTAGGTATTGTCTGCTAGGTCCTGTATCCTGGAGCTTACAGATAGGTAATATTGGGAAGAGTTCCAGGGATCCAGACCTGGTGTCCTCAGTGTAAGAGAAGCAAAAGGTGTTTTAACCACAACACTGAGATAAGAGGGCAGCCTCAGTAAAACATTTACACCTGTGCCAATGCATCAAGGCGGCCCACTATGTAAATTTAAGTTCAAAATATCTCATGAATAACTTGTGAAATCGATGGTATCTGTGAATAAATAGGGTGTTGTAGGTTCAGCCCTTTCAGTCATTCCTGTTGTTGCTATCTTTGTTCGGTTTCTCTTGATGGTGTTTGTAGAGATTTTTGAGGAAGTCCTTTGCTGCCTTTGACATGGGAAACATTTTTGAGGCCCCATGATGCTCAATACGTATTTGGGTGGGGTAAAGCAGGGCACAGGGAAATTCTTCTTGTTGAAGTTTATTTTTGATGGGGAGAAATCCTTTCTTAGCTGCCTGCACTGGTGACGGATAATTGGGTTAGAAGGCCACATTATTTCCCTTATGGTGGATGTCACTTTTTTTTGCATGACAGGTGAAGCACAGTGTTGCGGTCCTGATAATTTAATAATGTTGCGATTATAGGTCGAGGTTGGGCTGCCAGGATCAGCCTCTCTGCCAGTGATTTGTGTGCCTGCTCCACTACTAGTGGATTTTTAGAATTGGTCTGTACCAAAAATGCCTTTCAGTAAATTTTCAACATACGGTTCCATCTTGCCAGTGTTTGTCAATGCCAGCATTCCTGTAATTTGTAAATTGTTATGGCGGGAGCACACCTCCAGATTGTCGTTCTTTTCCTAGATAACCGTTAACACTTTTTCGATGCTCAGACACTTCTCAAGCATTGAGTGAACATAGTCTTCTGTTGTGAAGAGGCGCTGCTCCATTCCAATGACTGTTTGTTTACCGGGTTTGGTGGTCTGGCTATCCATACGCATCTTCAGAGTATCAATTTGTCCATCAATTGACTATAGAGTCTTGTAGGGGGTTTTGGTAGTTAGCAGGTTTCAAATGTGAGGCGCAGTTGTGTCTTTTCTCCACTTTCCCCTTTTGGAGTGCCAATAACTACAATAACTATATGTTAAAATAGCACTGATAGGCCCAACCCTTCCGACCAGTTATTCAGAGGCACCATATAACACAGTATATTTTGCTGGGGTCGAGTGGTACTAGAGATTGTGCTAGTGGAAAGGCAGAGGCAGGGCTATGGGACATTGCTCTCGAATAGTAGTGTAGGCTGAGTTGTCAGCAGCTTCACAGTCTTGCAAGTGTTGTTTCCCCATGAGATGAGTGCAGAACAACCCTTATGTTTATGAGGCGTAGCCCTCCTTCAGAGTCAGCAACATGGCTGTGTGTAGCCTGAGTGGTGCATCAGCGTGCTGACACCCTGCCAAAGTTGCAAATCATGTGGTAATGTTGAGTTATTGTTTGGTAAGAGCCCATATAGTGAATGAGGAATTTGTGGATCTCCTCTGCGAGGGCGAGGTCATCCAAAGGTGAAGCGTATCCAGCTAGTTCCAAAGAAGGATAGTCTACGGTTACAGTGGTCGCTTGCTCCTGTTATGGGTCAGTTGATAGTAAGGCCTAGCCTCACGGCTGATTCCACTTGAATAATGAAGGGGTCTGGTGGTCCACAGTGCAAGTGTGTTGCACCTATGGGAGAGCACAGAGCAGTACTTGTAGTCACATCTCTGTGGCCAACACCAGGGGTGCTCAGTACTAGATCACTATAATGGCATTTTGGCGCATTAATACAGTCTTAAATTGTGTAGCAATGTTAACAGTCACTTGCTAGGGGCCATCAAAAGTTGTTTAGCACATATGACAGCGTAAGCAGTTCATATAGCAATGGTGGCAGTATCAACAGGGAGAGTACTTTTAATTGGCACTAGGAGTGAGCGGCCCACCAGATTAGCATTCGTTTTCTCCTGCCCTGGATCAGCTGTTAGGTAAGCCCAGTCTGGCGGTGGGCAGCACATGCAGCAGAGAGGCCCAGCGTGGCACGTCAGTCTGCGTTTGCACATAGCAACTGAGGATCAATTCTTGGTGCATGAGTAGTAGTCCGCAAATAAAGCTATGTACACAGCCTTGATTCAGGTCCTTCAGCTGCTGAACGCTGTGCTGCTGTTCCCCACTGCCTCTCAGGTCTATTCAACAAGTAGAAGCGGTCACCTTCACAAGGCGCGGGATAGCTCCCAAGTCGTCTCTCAGGCATCGATGTGTGCTCACCGCCTCAGCACCACCACAGCTGGGTAGTATCAACCAGACAGCCGCACACAGCAACGCTGCACTGGAGACACGGGGGAGACCCAGCCAAGCGTCTGCTTTCTCTAGTCCCCTCAGAAGCCCCACCCCAAACAATTGTACGAGATGTGCTGCGACCACAGGATTCCACTAGTCAGGTGCACAATTCTACTCCGCCAATGAGTGCGGCTGCCTAGCCCAGCATAGTCACAATTTTGTGTGTCCCATGGACAAGCAGCCAAGCAATTCGGGTCTGTTGCAGTGTTTCCACACAAGTTGGGGCTTAATTGGGTTGTCTTGCTGTGCTTGATGATGAATTGCTTCAGTTGCTTCACCTGATGACAAGTTGGAGCGCCGAAGTGGAAGATAGTGGGCAGATTGTGGCTCTCATCTGGAGGAGCTGCACTACAGTGCGGCCATCTTGCTCAGGCTCTCTGACTCACCCATGACATGGTATTTTGAAGTGTTAGGCCTGTAAGCCTTAGCATGGTCTTTCCACTTCACCCCTCTTATTATTGCTGCCTTTATTTTTGCTGGCTTTAGGACTCTGCTCATTTTGCCACTGCTAACCATTGCTAAAGTGTTTAGGCTCTACGCTTAACATAGTAGAATTTAAGCATACCCAGTTGGCATGTTTAATTTACTTGTAAATTGGTAGTAAAGAAGCACTGTATGTGCCCGAGGCTTGTAAATTAAATAGTGGGCCTGCAGCACTGATTGTGACATTCACTTAAATAGCCCCTTCAATATGCCTCAAGTCTGCATTTGCAGCCTGTATGTGCAGTATTGAAGTGCAATTTTGACCTGCCAAAATTAACCTTTTGCCAGGCCTAAACTTACCTTTTTAATACATATATGTCACCCCAGTGAAGTCCCTTAACAGCCAGCTGGGCAGGTTGCAATGTATTTAAAAAGTTGGGTATGTGCTTTTAGGTTTAACATGTCCTGGTAGTGAAAAGACTCTTGACAATAACAAACGCCACCCAAAGTGGAACCAGGTTCTGGCTCGACCACCACTCATTGACATTGCCAATGACACCTTAAGAACCGCATTGCCGTCCCTGTGGGGGGGGGGGTTCTATATACACTAATGAGGAAGTAAGCATAACTCATATTACATGTTTCAAGGGTATTGCGGCCCTCTTCTCGGCTGATGCAGCCTCTGATAGTAAGAGCCCTAAGGGTAGGCATCGCTGCTTTAATAAAGAGTTTCGCCTCTCAAGCAAGCACTTAATTCAAGCCATTAAATCTAAGGATGTAAAAGCAATTAGCCTAGCCAGAAAATCTTACAAATCTGCCATTAACAAAGCCTAACATTAACAAGATGAGAAGTGGTGGGTTGTACTTATTGACGCTGCACAAGAGAGGAACTGCAGCACATGTTGGTCCCTGGCAGCGCGCAGCCCTGCAAATAGCGATCTGCACATTGCAACTAATATCGCACCAAAGGACTGGGTGGATCACTTCAGTGGATTACATTCTTACATCCATGATAGATCTCCCGCTCGAAGGAAGGACACTTGCTCATCTATCACTCTCACACCTACCCCTCCTGTGTTACAACTATTTTCCCAAGCGGACATAGCATACTCTTTAGACTCCATAAGGCGCGGTAGGGCACCTGGTGCGGATGGTCTCCCAGCAAATCTATTCTTAACTGATATTGCCATCTGGTCAAGATACATTACCATCATAGCGAATGCAATAGCATCTGGGGCACCAATCTCTGAGTCTTGGAAGGGGGCCATCATTATCCCCATTTTTAAAAAGGGTGACAGAAGCCTCCCCAGCAATTATAAACCTTTTAGCCTAATAGACTGTGTGCAGAAAGTGTTTTGTAATTGCCTGATGGGTAAAATTCAAGACTGGATTGAAGAACGTGATATTCTTAGTCCCGTCCAGGCAGATTTTCGCAAAAAAATATCTACCATTGAGCAAGCCCTTAGGTTCCTGCTCTTATACTGGAAAAACGTTTTTATTGGCAAAGGGAAGTTGTATGTTGCTTTTGGGGAATTAAAATCTGCATTTGATTTAGTACCTCGTAACAAGCTGTGTGAAGTTCTTTCACTAATGGGAATCCCCAGGCACATTCTTGTTTTACTAACTTGGCTCCAAGAGGGAAACTATGCACGTGTCAGGTGGGACGATAGGGGGCAGTTAACCGACAGAATTCAGGTGTCAAGGGAAGTGCGGCAAGGGTGTGTCCATGCCCCCACCCTGTTCTCCCTGCAAATAAATGATATTGTCCCCTCCTTACTTAAATTGGAAGCTGATGCACCAAAACTAGGCACACAGAAAATTCCGGTTCTGCTCTTTGCAGACAATACATTGCTGATATCCAAGACCCCAAGTGAATTACGTAAACTCCTACCGTGTTTTGAGAGATCTTGCTCCACAAGGGGACTTGAAAACAATGCCTCTAAAACTAAACTGATGACACTCAATCCACATAGATCATTCAGAGGAAAGTTCACTCTTGAGGGAACTCCACTTGAAAAGGTTGACACTTTTAGCTACCTGGGCATAATGCTAACATAAAAAATACTTTGGAATTCCCATATTGCAAAGCAAGCACTCAAGCTAAAGCAAATAACAGGGGTCCTAATAAAGGACTTTAACCTTTCATATACCAAACCAATACGCCCGCGATCCGGATATATGAAACCAAGGCAGTAAGCTCAGCCCTTTATGGGGCTGAACTCTGGGGCTATGCCAAAGCACCAGAAATAAAGGTGTCTGCAAACAACTTCTTACGGAATTTAGTGTCCCTCCGGTCAAGTACTCCTCTGTTCCCTTTTTTTAAAGACCTAGGCATGAAACGCATTGACCACACAGCCCGCCTATGCCCCTCTTGTATTGGCGGCGCCTTTGGACCAACCGGGAGCTCGCCTCCTTAACTTCAGCCCTCCAGGTCATCCTAGAAGCTGACCATTCCCATAGTATCCCCTGGCTTAGATACATCAAGGGGTTACTTCACTCGCTTCGGCTCAGAGAACTGTGGGATTACCCAACCACTACTTCATTTCCCTCCAAAAGTGACCTAAAAAAAACTGTATTGGCACATGGCAGACTCTGAAGACACGAGGGTTGCTCTTCACTCAACACTATTATGTGACTTCACTAACCTAAAAGAGACGTGCAAATACAAGGCTTTCTGGGACATAATCACAGTGCCAAGAGAGAGGAAGTTGTACTTCCAGTTCCGTGTTGGCACCCTGCCATTAAGACTATTCACTAGTTGCTGGTCACATGACGAAACAACAATTTGCCCAGCTTGAAAACCTCCCCCACGTCCTATTTGACTGCCCTGCATACACTCCTCCACGCAGGAAATGGTTATCCCCGGCCTGTAGACAGCTGGGAGTGCGCAGGTCTGACTTAGCTCTTTGAATTCTTAGATCAGATACTCAGCATATGTTAGTGATTGCTGTTGCCAAATTCCTTGGGGCAAGCTGGATTGTCAGAGGGAAGTGTTTACCAACATAAGGGTGTTAGCAAGAATGTTAGACTTACCCCTTGGGCGCATTCAATCTGTACTTTTATTTAAATTTGTATTTCTATGTAATTTCAGCATTTTATTCGTATACATGTACTGTACATATTTTATACACATATTTTATTTAATTCTGTGTAATTATCTATTGTTGCTGTGCTTTTGTGGCTCTTGTAGCTGAAATAAAGTTCTTTGACCGACTGACTGAAAAGACTCTTAAATTCATTTTTCACTACTGCAACGCCTACCTTTGCCAGAGGATTACATTTGAGTTACCTTGTTACATTTAATGAGATGTAACTTCCAAATGGGTACAGGTCACTCACAACACAGACACTATTCCCGAATGGGATCCAAACATAACATCCTTCGACCAACACACCCTTTACAGTGTAGCATACTACTTGCTAGACCTGCCAGGCTTAGGGTGATCTTACCCCAAACATTGTGCCTTTCCTCCTCCATTTTTCTGAACTTGTTTTTGTTGGCCTTAGGACTCACCAGTGCTAAAGTGCTTGTGCCCCCTCCTTAAAAAAATTGTTAATTTTCAATGTAGTTATAAGTTCCTTGTAGATTGATACACCATATACTCAGGGCCTATAAATTAAAGGCTACCAATAGGCCTGGAGCATGTACTGTACCTCCCATTAAGAAGCACCTTAAAACATGACCTAGGCCTGTTACTGAAGCCTAAATACAGTTTTAAATTGCCATGTTGATTGTCATTAAAACCTCCTTGCCAAGCCTTAAACTATCTTTTTCTTATAAATAAATCACCCCTAATGTAGGCGCTAGGTAGCCCATAGGGAAGGGTGTGATGTAATTAAAAGGTGACATTTCGAGTTTACAAGGGTATGGCAAAGCTTATTTTTAGATATATAGGCAAGGCAGCCCTAAGACAGACAGAGTTCAGATCCTCTGTAATCAATTATCTGAAAACAGTAGAGCACATCTAGTGAAGTCAATATGTCTCAAAGATGTAAATACGGAGACCAAAGCAATGTATTATTGTGACCCTTTGATCTTAGCATGATATTAATCAAAAGAAGAGAATATTTGTATTGTATTCCTCTAGCTCTCGTAACCCACTCTTTAATTTCAGTAGTTGTTTTGGAAACTTTTAATGTCTTTCTCTGTAATATTCCAGAGTCAGAGCATCTAGGGATGGAAGGGGTTCAAAATTTGAGAGCTTTAGACAAAAAGCTATTAAGGTTCCTGATTATGATTCCACAAAAACCGTTTCCAAGCTTGAACTGGGTTAGGTGACGTACTGTTTACAGTGATAGTAAAATATCACTTGAAGAGATCATAAAGCATCTAATGCCTCTATATTAATAGAAAGACTATCACACTCACCTTTTTCTTTCTCGAGGTTGTCTATGAACAAAAAAACAAATTATTATGAGAACATTAGAATTTGATTCTTATTGAAGATTCATCTAGTATTGCTCAATTTATAAACTTACCTCTTGCTTTAATTAAGTCATCTAATACAAAACAAATAGAGTTAAGAATAATTGAATCTTGTTTTTGAGGATGTCTGCTGAAATTTAAATCCCATTTCATTCTATGGGATTTAGATTTCGGCAAGCAGGATATCCGTCACCTTTGTGATGGAGTAACCAGTCCACCAAGTTCTAAATCAGGCCTATAGCCAGAGACGGTTTACATGTTTCAAACTGACTATTAACAGTCATTTTCTTTCTCTAAAATCCCTCAATGATTGGCGTGGTATTTTGAAGTATATGACATAAAGCTGCCTTGTTCTATAATGGTTTGGGTGTCTGTAAAATAGTGATAAATTCAATGCAGATTATAAATAGGTTTTAAAGATATGTAACAAAGAATATGTTCACAGTTTTTGAACACCACACCTATTTTAAATATCATACTATCATTTCCAAAATCTTTATTTTGATATGTCTACTCTTACAGCTAATGATAGGTTTTAAATTTCACAAAGGGCATTTCTAAAGATTTTGAAGCCTCAATCGAAGAATGTAATTTGAGTGAATTCCCTTCATATGGGTCTCTGTGTTTTGTGTTGCTGTGCACTTTGGACATCTGGTCGCACTCGACCGGAGGAAAGTCAAAATTTGAGGCCAACCGTGATGGAGACCTGCTCGGCTACTGTAAGGGGGAGTTCTAGGTCAAAAGTTGACCTTCGGACTTAGGGGGGCATAATAAGTTTGGCTTTGTTAGGACCGCCATGTTGGCGGTGGCAGTCAAATCAACAATAGGCTGGTGGAGAAGACTGCCAAATTATGACATTGGTGGTATTCACATCAGAATACAGCCAAAGCACCGCCAGCACTGCCACTGTGGTCAGACTGCCACGGATGACTGAAGGCACCTGCAGGCCGACGGAGACCATGTTTCCCCCAGACAGATTACGAGGCTGCACACTGCCAAGGTTTCTGCTGCGGTCGCACCACTATGGAATCCCAGGTGGAAATGACCTACATAAAAGGAGACACTCCCCTTCAGGAAGTCACACTCCTCCAGAGCCGCCTTAGAACCACATCTAGACTTCACCCCGCTGCTCCTGCTTGTCCACAGACTTTTGATAATTTGCTGACACTTGAGTACACACACTCACCTGTCAGTGTTGTATATGTCAGATGTTACACACTCACATGATATGCCATCGGGAGTGGGGTGCAGAGGCAACACTCACATGTCACTTCACACTGACATGTACACTCATATACAGCATGCAGGAGGCTAGCCTTGTTTGTAGTGGGTTCCTATGGTACTTACACCTTATACCAGGTCAGTTATCCCTTGTTAGTGAAGTGTAGGCAGTGTCTAGAAGCCAGGTTCTCTAGAGGTAGCTGTGGATGAGCAGCCAAGGCTTATCTAGGAGACATACAAAGCTCATGCAATACCACTGTAGTCACACAGTATTCACACACATGAAAGAAAATACTCAGTGTTACAAAAATAAAGATACTTAATTTTGGTGACACAAATACCAAAAATATCATAGAGACTATAATCCCTTAGGAGGTAAGTAATACACACATTATATACACTAGGATGCAAAAATAGGGATAAAAACATTTAGAAAACAGTCGAATTAGTGAAAATCACAATAGTTAGAAATGAGCCTAGGGGGAGCACAACCATATACTAAGAAAGTAGAATGCGAAAGTCGGTCTTCCACTTAGGCAAGTGCAGTGTGTAAAGGGGAGCTGGGAGTACTAGAAAATCCAAAAGGTAAGTAGTAGAACCCACCCCAGTAACCAGGAAAGTAGGAGTAAATTTCAGTAACTTTCCCAGAACACACATAGAAACTAGAAGAATTGTGCAAAACCCAGAAGAGACTGCAAGACACCAACAGTGGATTTCTGGACAAGTCCAAGAAGTGCAGAAGAGTCCAGGAAGAGCAGGAGCCCCTGCTAACCCAGATGAAGGTGCAAAAGAAGAACCACTGGTGAAGAAGAACAGTCAGTAATGCACTCAAGAAGACGAAGTCAGGTTCCTGGAGGATGCAAGTGATGTCCCACGATGGATGGAGGATTGCAGTCGGGTTTGCGTCATTGGTGTCCACCAACAAGCTTTGGCACACCCAAAGCTCATGGTTAGCAGAAAATGGCACTGCCCAGGACCAGGAAGAACTAGATGGACTCTACCTAGGAGGGGGAGTCAGAGGGGGCTCCCAGCAACTCAGAGAGCCCACAGAAGACCAGGCAGTGCACGGGGAGAAGAAAGTTGCAGAAGAGACCCATGCAGCACTACAAAAAAGGCTCCCACATCTCTAGAGAACCACTCAGGAAGATGTGCATTGCAGGATAGAGTGCTGGGGGCCAGAGCTACAAGATGCATAAAGAACTTGGAGGAAGGATGGCAACAAGCCTTGGGAGCTGCAAAGCACGTAGATCACAGGGGATGCAAGCTCTTACCTCCACCAAAGTTGGACAGTTGGAAGAGAGGACCGTCGAGACCACTTCAGTCTACCACCCATGATGCAGGATCCACGCAGCTCAGCAGGAGAGGGGATCCACCCAGCCGGTCGTCCCTGCAGTTGGTGCCTGCAGAAGCAGGAGAGTGACTCCTTCACCCCAAGGGAGATTCCTTCACTCTTCTGATTCAGGCTGAAGAAGGACTGTCTTCAGAGGATGCACGACCAGGAAACAGTTGCAGTTGCTGGCCGAAGCCAGAGATAGAATGTTGCAGAAGGCGTCTCGCTTTTTTCAAGCATCTTGTAGAGTTCCTGGAGGGTCCAGATGCAGTTTCTTCAGTGAGAAGTTGAAGTGGAGGATGCAGAGGATTCCTGCTGGAGTCTTGCAATCCGAATATGAGGAACCACCCAAAGGGGAGACCCTAAATAGCCTAAATAGCCCTGAAAGTGGGGTTGGTCAGCTAACCAGATAAGCACCTATCAGGGGAGGGCTTTCACGTCACCTGATGGCACTGGCCACTCAGATGCTCCCAGAGCTCCCTGCCAACCTTCAATCGAAGATGGCAAAACCCAGGGACCCTCTGGTGGAGCTCTGAGCACCACCCCTGGGGTGGTGATAGACAGGGAAATGGTCACTCCTCTTTCCTTTGTCCACTTTCGCACCAAATGTGACCTTCTAAGCATTTCCAGTAGCTTAGGAAGGCTACTCCTCCCAAGCCTGTAACACCTATTTCCAAAGGTAAAGGGTGTAACACCCCTCTCCCAAAGGGAATCCTTTGTTCTGCCTTCTTGGGCTTGAGCTGTTCAAGCAACAGGCGGGCAGAAACCTGTCTGTGAGGTGGCAGCAGCTGGGGCTGCCGGAAAACCTTAGAAGGCTGAAATGGCAATACTGGGGGTCCTCTAAGGAGCACCCAGAGTGCATGGAATCATACAGCCAATGCTTGCAAAAGCCTTGGGGTATGATTCCAACATGTTTGATACCAAACATGCCTGTGTTCAGAGTTACCATTATGTAGCTTGACATAGGAAGTGACCTATGTCCAGGACACGCATAAAATGGCGTCCCTGCACTCATGAAGTTCAGGAAAATGGTCCTGAAAGTAGTGGGGGAACCTCTGGTAGTGCAGAGGTGCCCACACACACAGGTACTTTGCACCCTGCCCTCAGGGCCGGAGGACCTGTTATAAGGGTGACTTGTAAGTTACCTGGTGCAGTGTAAATAGCAGTGAAATGTTGCGTGCACCTTTTCACACACGATGCCATGGCAGTCCTTCAGAATCCTTTGCATGGGCTCTCCATGGGTGGCAAAATATATGCTGCAGCCCATAGGGATCCCCTGGAACTCCAATGCCCTGGTTACCTAGGTACCATTTGCTAGGGACTTATAAGGGGGCACCAGTATGCTAATAGAGAGTGTTTGGAGAGACAGCATAATCACTGGGGTCCTGGTTAGCAGGATCCCAGTAAACACAGTCAAGCACACTGATATATGGCAGAAAATGGGAGTAACAATGCCAAGAAAGAGGGTACTTTCCTATACAACCTCCCCCCAAACGAGGGACAATACGGCTAACCTTACCCAGATGAGTCTTCATTGTGTAAGTGGAAATATCTGGAGAGTCCATCTGCATTGGAGTGGTTACTCCCAGGTCTATATTCCACTGTAACGTCCATACCCTGTAGGGAAATGGACAACTTCAACCATTTGGGGTTTTCTCCCTTTATCTGCTTAAACCATAAGGGAGGTTTGTGGTCTGTTTGAACAATGAAGTGATTACCAAAGAGGTATGGTCTCAACTTCTTCAAGGCCCAGACCACAGCAAAGGCCTCCCTCTCTATGGGTGACAAAATCTTTTCTCTGGGGGTCAACCTTCTGCTGATAAAAGTTACTGGTTAATCCTGGCCCTCAGTATTAAGCTGTGAAAGAAGTGCCCTCACCCCTACCTCTGAAGCATCAGTCTGGATTATGAACTTCTTAGAGTAGTTTGGGCTTTTTAGAACATGTGCAGAGCACATGGCCTGTTTAAGCTCCTCAAAAGCTTTTTGACAGCTGGCTGTCCATAATACCTTCTTCGGCATTTTCTTGGAGGTGAGGTCATTAAGAGGGGCAACAATGGAGCCATAATTCTTAATGAACCTGCTGTAATACCCAGTGAGACCTAGAAGGGCTCTGACCTGGGTCTGTGTTGTAGGTAGAGACCAGTCTAAATTAGTTTGAATCTTCCCCTGTAGTGGCTTAATCAATCAATTAATCAATCATTCAGGGATTTGTGAAGTGCGGCTACTCACCCGTGAGGGTCTCAATGCGCTGGGGGAAGTGGGGGTTGCTGAGGATCAGTCAAAGAGCCAAGTCTTGAGGTCCTTCCTGAACTGTGACTGCGTGGGGGACTGTCTTAGGTGGATTGGGGAGGGTGTTCCAGGTCTTGGCGGCGTTGTGGGAGACGGATGTTCCTCCGGATGTGGTTTTCTGGATGCAGGGGACGTTGGTGAGGGTCTGGTTGGTGGAGCAGAGTTGTCTGGCGGGAGTGTAGAAGGAGAGTCTGTGGTTGAGGTAGGCTGGTCCGGCGTCATGTAGGGCCTTGTAGGCGTGGATCAGGAGCTAGAAGGTGATTCTCTTGTCCCCATATGTTCCCCACCTGCTAGGTGTCCCAGAGAAACCACCTTTCCCTGCCCTATCTGGCACTTTGAAGCCTTGATAGTAAGGCCTGCTTTTTGCAGAGCATCCAAAACTTTCTACAGTGGACCAGGTGGTCATCCCAGGTGGAGCTACAGATATCTATATCATGTAGCTATGCTGCACTGAAGGCCTCCAGACCTTGGAGGGCTGTGTTCACCAACCTCTGAAAAGTGGCAGGTGTATTTTTCAAGCCAAATGGCATAACAGTACATTTATAATGTCTTCCAATGGTTACAAATGCAGTGTTTGGTTTTGCATTCTGTGACAATTTGATCTGCCAATACCCTGCAGTCAAGTCAAAGGTGCTTAGTGTACCTATTAGCTCATCTGCCCTTAGTATAGGGTGAGCATGAGTCTTAGTGACTGTGTTGAGCCCTCTATAATCTACACAGATCTTCATGTCCTTTTTCCCATTCTGTGAGTGAGATTTTGGTACCAGCACCACTGGGCTAGCCTAGGGACTGTCAGAGTGCTCAATCACTCCCAGGTCAAGCATCTTCTGCACATCTGCTTTGATGCAATCCCTTACAGGATCAGGTTGCCTGTATATTTTACTCTTGACAGGCAGGCTGTTTCCTGTTTCAATGGTGCGTTCACACCATTTGGTTTCTCTAGGTGTAAGGGAAAACAGTTCTGAGATCTGCCCTAGGAGATTTCTGCAGTCTTCTCTTTTAGACTGAGTGAGGAAGACCACACCCTCAAATGAACCATCAGCTGCAGAATTTGAAAAGAGGTCAGAAAGAGGGTCACTCTCTTCCTCCTATCCCTCATCAGTGGTCATGAGAAGGGTTAAGTCAGCCTTGTCATAGTATGGTTCAGGCGGTTCATATGAAGTACTGTGAGAGGATTTCTTGGAGGGCCAAGGTCAACTAAATAAGTGACCTCACCCTTTTTCTCCACTATGATGTGTGGTCCCCTCCATTTGTCTTGGAGTGCTCTTGGTGCCACAGGTTCCAGGACTCACACTTTCTGCCCTGGTTGGTACACTGTCAGGATAGCCTTCTTGTCATATCAATGTTTCTGCAATTCTTGGCTTGCCTGAAGGTTTTTAGTGGCCTTCTTCATGTACTCAGCCATTCTGGGTTTTAGGCCAAGTACATAATCACTATATATTGTTTAGGAGGCTTCAGGGGTTGCTCTGAACCCTCCTTTGCAGGAGCCAATGGACCCCTAATAGGGTGACCAAAGAGGAGTTCAAAGGGGCTGTAGCCACTCCTTTTTGGGGTACCTCCCTTTAGGCAAAGAGGAGGCATGGTAACAGGACATACCATCTCCTTCTGAGTTTTTCAGAGAGTCCCATAATCATGCCTTTGAGTGTTTTCTTAAAACGCTCAACCAACCCATTTGTTTGGGGATGGTAAGGTGTAGTGAATTTGTATGTTACACCACACTCTTTCCACATTGCTTTCAAGTATGCAGACATGACATTGCTACCCCTGACTGATACAACCTCTTTTCGTAAACCCACCCTGGAAAACATTTCCAGTAGGGCTTTGGCTACAGCAGGAGCTGTGGTGGCCATAAGAGATATGGCTTCTGGATACCTGGTGGCATGGTCCACCATAACCAGAATACATTGTTTCCAGAAACAGTGGGAGGGTCAAGGGCGCCAACAATATCAACCCCTACCCTTTCAAAGGGTACCACAACCAGAGGCAGTGGGATTAAGGGGTCCTTTGGTGTGCCACCTGTCTTGCCACTGGCTTGACAAAACTCCTTTGTATCTTCTGACATGTGAGGCCAGTGAAAGTGAGGGACCAGCCTGTCCCAGGTTTTACTTTGTCCCAGATGTCCAGCAAGGGGAATGTCATGCGCCAAAGTCACCAAAACTCTCTTTATTGCAGAGGGATGATCAATCTCCTGGTAGCATCAGTTTTGGGTTCTCTAGCTTCTGAATACAGGAGGTTGTTTTCCCAGTATACCCTGCGGGTGCCACTGACATTCCCTTCCTCTTCATTGGCAGCTTGCTGTCTCAAACCCTCAAGTGTAGGACAAGTCTGTCAAGCCACACTTAACTCCTCCCTGGCAGGCCCCCTGCACCTAAGAGTTCAGCTGTGTCAGCTTGAAGTTCTTCAGGTGTAAGTTCTGTCCAGGGTGTTGACTCCTCCTCCTCAAAGGGGGAATCAGTAGTGGAGGGAGGGATAGTGGATAATTTCTTACCCTTTTTACCCCTGATTTTGTGAATCTCTTTGTCCATAGTTTCAGGATCCAAGTTTCCCTGTTCTCTTTGCTTCTTGGTCTGAGTACTGGTTAAAGCAAAAATATGCCCAGGAATGAACAGCATGGCTGCATGAGCCTCCAGCTCCACTTCAGCCAAAGCTGAAGTCTCCAAGTCGTTTCCTAGTAGACACTCTACAGGTAGGTCTGTGGACACTACAACTAGGACAAGTAACCCCTCCCCTCTTACCCCCACCAGTTGAGATGGGGTGGCTTACATTGTTGTTATGGGGGTCAGACACTTGGTACCGATGACCAAGTAGGTGTTGCTCAGGGGTCACCAGTATTTCAGTCACCATGGTGATACTGGCCCCTGAGTCCCTATAGGTCTCAACCTGAACACCATTTATTAGGATTTTTTGCTTGTACTTATCTATATTAAGCGGACAAGCAACAAGAGTGGCAAGGTCAATGCCACCATCAGAGACTAAAACAGCCTCAGTGGTTTCCCTAACTAAACCAACCCCCACTACATTTCCCAGAGTGAGCCCTGCTACATCCTTGGACTGACTATTTGTAGTATTAGTTTTCCCACCACCACTGCTATTGCTAGGGGCACTACTTGTAGCAGTGGGGGTAGTGGTGATGGGAGGTTTGGTTCTTTTCTTAGGGCAAGAACTGTCTCTTGCCCTGTGGCCTTTGTCTTTACAAATATAGCAACAAGGCTTTTTGTTCTGATTGTGGTGAAAAGAGGATTTAGACCCACCCCCAGAAGGGTTTTGTGGGCCTGAATGAAGACTCTATGGGGCATATTTATACTCTATTTGTGTTGAATTAGCGTATTTTTTTCTGTCCTGCACATGCTGGCAAGTGGGTTCCAAACAATGGGTGCACTAGTTGCTGGTGTCTCACAGCCGTCGTTCTCTGCATTCCTGCCAAAGGTTTTATACGCTATAATCTCACTGACACCATGCCACATCAGCTTCCCCAACACCCAGCAAAAGCAGCAGGAGAACAAACAGGGGTTCTATCAAACCCGTGGCTTTCCGCAGGTGCTTGGTGCAATTGACTGCACCCATGTCCGGCTCGTACCACCTGCAGCAACAGAGCACTTATACTGGAATCAAAGGCACACACATTCCAATATTGTGCAGGGCATAGTGGCCCACCGGGGACTATTCCTAAACAGTTTGGCCAGTATCCTGGGAGTGTCCATTATGCCTACATATTCCGGCACAGCAGGATCAATGAACAATTCCAGGATGGACAATTTGGAAATGGCCTACTTGTGGGTAAGTCAGCAAATCTAGCAATGTACACACAACACACAAACCCTGTCGGACACACAAGACATACACCACTACAGTAACATATGGTCAGGGTAACACACATGTGCAGGTGATAACACATATGCACCATGCTGCAGTACCGCACAATCAGTGCACAACACTAATACATACACCCACATGTACGTAACACACCCACAACTTGACAGGCACACCTCGGGAAGGACAGGTGCAGACATGTACCCTTTGCTGACAGCAGAACTACACCGAACACTACAAGTGCCCACCAGTTGCCTACTACGTACATTCAAACACACTACACCAAAAAAAGAAAAGTACAGACATGTCAACGCCATACACCATGCCCATGTCATGTAACTTCCAAATAGGCACAGATGCCTCAAGTCAGGCCGTGCAAATCACTGCCAGCACAAATATCAAACACCACACAACTTGCACCTATATCAACTGTATCTCATCAACACATATCTAACTTACCTGTAGTGTGCAGAGACATCTGACTGACGCATTGGCTCATACACATAGGAATACAAGATCAATGCCCATCACATACCATGTGCCAGATGTGTGAAAAATGGTATCACACTTACTGTAATGCAACCTCACATGCAACACTCACTGACTCACAACACCATCATGTATGTACCATATACAATAAATATCCCA
This sequence comes from Pleurodeles waltl, assembly GCF_031143425.1. Taxonomy (NCBI): domain Eukaryota; kingdom Metazoa; phylum Chordata; class Amphibia; order Caudata; family Salamandridae; genus Pleurodeles; species Pleurodeles waltl. Next base: position 58,968,076 of record NC_090445.1, on the reverse strand, counting down.
ACAGGGGGAGAGTCACTGTCAGACAGTGCAGATCATGGATGTCATAGTGGGACCCAGTAGGAGAAAACAGGACCTCACTGACCTCACAGGCACTGTGCCAAGGGACACATTTGCTAAGTAGCTGAGCTCCATCCCATAGCCTGCACTGTGCATGTGTCGACAGTATAAATCAACATTAATGTTTTGAAAGATAGGAGAGACACTGGTAGTTATGTTGATCACCCTGTGACAATGGGATACACAAACATTTGGACACCTCATGGCTGCCGTAAAGATTAGCTGCCACTCAGGAACGCCAAGGGAACTATATAGAAGCCCACAGTTCCATTGTCATGGCCTGCACTGTATGTACAATTTGGCAGATGACCATCTCATAATGACTCGAAGCGACATTGTAAATTGGCCACCCTCCCATGCTGTATGTAATGTGGAAGGGGTGTGCAAAGTTTCTCGCTGCGGGTCTTTTGCCACAAGATAAATAGCATGATGATGCTGACTCAGATGTAGCTGTCTCCTAAATCTGAGGAAGTGCCAATTACAAGCACCACCCCGGGGTGTTGTATGCAGGTTGCAAAATAGGAAGTAGACTCTACCATGAACTCAGATGATTGTGGCACCAATGCATGCTGTATACTGCTGCACACACAGAAAGTACTATCCTGCACAGATAAATCCACCTCCACAAGGCAGCTAGCCAAGTACCTTGGTGCAGGGTAGGTAATGTTGTTGCATGGCTGCACATGAGCAACTGGCACAGGGGAGAACAAAGGGTTGCCAAGTAACATCAAACACATGGGGCATTCTTACATACTTGAAATATTGCAGGACAGTGCAACCAATTTTGGAGACATGGACCACAGCATATTAATTACATCCACGTTGCCAACAATAGCTCATCACACACAACTACAACATGTCCAAATAGGAGGTAAACAAGGGGCCCACACATGTGGCAGTGGATTGCAAAAAATGGTGAGACTGTAATGTTTGAACAGACCACTAACACAACTCAGTGTGAAAGTTGCAATGGCTGCATGAAGCATGTGTGACAAGGGGGTGACATCATTGGTGACAATGGTCAACATGATAAGCCCAGGTATGACAATCAATAGGAGAAATGGAGCATGCACAGTTCATCCATGGAAATCACTCCTCTGAAATAGTACACACTGTAATATGTTGTCCACTATAAGTGACAGTGACGATACTGTTGGAAATGGCCTTTCTGCAGGGTCACCCCCAAAACTTTTGTCTTCCTCCTCCTCTTTTTCTTACCTCATTTCTGCTGGCTTTAGGACTCTGCGCACTTTACCACTGCCAACCAGTGCTAAAGTGCATTTGCTCTCTCCTTAAAACGTGGTGACACGGCTCATACCCAATTGTCGTATTTAATTTACTTGTCAGTCATTAGCAAAGTACACTACATGTGCCCAGGACCTGTAAATTAAATGCTACTAGTAGGCTGCTGCACTGGTTGTGCCACCCACATAAGTAGACCCCTAACCATGCCTCAGGCCTGCCATGGCAGGGCCTGGGTGTGCAGTTTCACTGTCACTTCGACTTGGCATTTAAAAGTAATTGCCAAGCCTTAAACTCCCTTCTTTCTACATCTAAGTCACCCCTAAGGTAGGCTCTAGGTAGCCCATAGGACGTGGTGCTATATAAGCAAAAGGAAGGGCATGTACATATGTGGTTTACGTGTCCTAGTAGTGTAAAACTTCTAACTTCGTTTTTACACTGCTGTGAGGCCTGCTCCTTTCATAGGATAGCATTAAGGCTGCCCTTATAGACTGTTTAAGTGGTAGATTCTGACCTGAAAGGAGTAACCAGGTCATATTTAGTATGGCCAGAATGGTAATAGAAAATCCTGCTTAATGGTGAAGTTGGATTTTATATTACTATTTTAGAATAGCTACTTTTAGAAAGTGAGCATTTCTCTAGACTTAAATCCTTCTGTGCCTTACAATCCACATGTGGCTCGGTTTAGTTGGCAGCTCCCTTGTGCATTCACTCAGACAACCCGAAACACAGTATGCTCGGTCACACTTGCACACATCTGCATACTGAATGTGTCTTCCTTGGCTGGGAGAATGGAGGACCTGACACTTACATGTCAAAGGACAGTGGCCTACCCTCACACAAAGGACTGACACACACCCTACTGGGACCCTGGCAGACAGGGTGGAACTGAAAGGGGACCTTGTGCACTTCTTATCCACTCTTCTGGAGTCTACCCCACTTAAGAGGCATATTTGGATATTTAAACAGGGATTCTGACCCTACCAAAACAGACACTTATGAACAAGAAACCTGCTGGGGAAGAATCTCTGAACCAGAACCTACAACCTGCCAATAAGAACTGCCTGGCTGCCCAAAGGACTCACCTGGACTGCTTTTCTAAGAAGGACTGCTGCCTTGCTGTTGCCCTGCTGCCTTGCTGCCTTGCTGTCCTCTGGCTCTGCTGAGAAGTGCTCTCCAAGGGCTTGGATTGAGCTTGCCTCCTGTTTTCTGAAGTCTCGAAGACTTAATCTCTGCCAAGAAATCCCCGTGCGGGGAAAATCAAAGCACAGCCTGCCAGAAATAACACACAGCCTGCATCGCAGTGAAAAATTCACTGCACGTCAAATCGGATCAACGCAGCCCGACTCCCCAAGTTGAGATCGATCAATGCCAGCATTGCAACCGGAACTTCATGCACAGCCCACGGAATCGATGCATAGCCGAGCCGAAACAACGCAGCCTGACTTCCTGAGAGGAAGGATGCAGCACCAGCCGTGCGGCAGAAATTTCCACGCATCGCCCACCGGATTGACACAGCTCCTGTGACTTTGTGCCGTAAGCACCAGATTTCAACGCATCATCCCTGGGCATCCAAAAACCCTGCAAACCCAAAGAGGATCCTAGTCTTCACGCCGTAAATCGACGCAAAGCCTGCTCTGCATGAAAAGTCACTGACGCATTGTCTTTGTGCACCGGAAAAACCGGCGCACACCTCCCCGTTTTCCATGCATCTCCTCCTCTGCGGCCCCTTGCGGAGAATTCAAACGCAAACCAGGTACTTTGTGCATGAAAGAGACATTTGTTGCTTTTAAAGACTAAAAGTACCTTTATATAATTTTCTAAGTGATATTTCAACATGTACTCACTGAATCTTGATCGTTTTGACCTGCATTTATCCAGGTAAATATTATATATTTTCCTAAAAACTCTCTGGTGGATTTTTGTGGTGCTATACTGTGTTATTGTATGATTTATTGCACACATACTTTACACATTGCCTTCTAAGTTAAGCCTGACTGCTCAGTGCCAAGCTACCAGAGGGTGGGCACAGAATAATTTGGATTGTGTGTGACTTACCCTGACTAGAGTGAGGGACCTTGCTTGGACAGGGGGTCACCTGACTGCCAACCAAAGAACCCATTTCTAACATTGGTGATCAGCGGTGAGGATAGAACTAGTATTTGTGCAGTGACATACAGTAGCTACGTGTACACTCCCTACCCACAGTTGAAGGTCATTACTGGTTGTTTTTTCTGCTCCTTTATTCTCTCCATTTGGTAATTTTTTTCAATATTGAATCCTACCTCTCCTTCGTGAACTGGAACTTTGTTTTGTGCCTGTGATACCTTAGCATAGCTTGGAAATGGATTCCAGCTTCACAGAAGACTACGACAAGTCATATATGTTCCCCCATTGAATCCCTCACCAAGGCTGAGCTGAGGGAGCTTTGCAAAGAGAGGGGGCTGGCTGTGTCAAAGAGATCCACTAAGCAGGAACTGCAGGATGCCTTATTAGACTTTGAGGAAGCAGACTGGAAAGAGGAACGGGCAGCAAAGGGGTGATGGCCCTGAGAAGGATAATGAGGAGGAGGAAGAAAAGGGAACCCACGGAGTGTGAGTCCCCTATTGGATCACATGCGGGAGGCAGTGTCTCCTCCTATGCCCTGTCCTCTGAGGAGCTGAGGGACAGACAGGCTGAGAGGGACCTGAGGCTTCAGCTAGCTCAACTGGCTGCCAAGGAGAGAAGAGCTGAGGCTGACAAAGCCCTGGTAGAGGAGAGAAGAGCTGAGGCTGAGAGGGCCTTAGCAGGTAGAAAAATCTTGTTGGCTCATGAACTGAGTCTGAAGGAACTGGACATAAAAGCACAACAAGTAGAGTCCAGTGGTGGCAGCAAAATTACACTGTCCAGTGTTGAGAAAGAGGGAAACCCACCCAGAGATTTGGTACCTGACTTCAGAGAGGGGGAGGACATAGATAAGTGGTTTGAGGTGTATGAGGTCACTCTAGTAACACACAGGATCCCTGAAGAGGATTGGGGGTCTGGCCTATGGAGACATATACCTGGTAATGGGAGGGATGCCCTTCTGGCCCTAGATGGAAGAGACAAATTGAGAGACAAATTGAGGTATCCAACCATGAAGGAGACCCTTGCCAAGAAGTATGGCTTTACCCCAGAGGATTGCACTTTGAGATTCAGGGGCAGTAGGAAACTGCCTCACCAGTCATGGGGGGAGCTTGTGAGACACTTTGAAAGGTACTGGATGGCTGGGTGAATGATAGTGTGGTAAACACTTTTGAGGGACTATACAATTTGATGGCCAGAGAGCACATGTTCAGTCATTGCTTTCTAGAGCTACGCCAACCCTTGGTTGATTGTAAGTTCTCTGACCCAGATAGATGTGTGTCAGGTGTTAGGTATTCAAACTTACCAATGTGGTGTGGTGTTCTTTGTGATGTGATTTCAGACCACCGCAGTTGACACTGCCAATGGTTTTCCACCATGGAAGAACCATTGTTGTCATTTGATGGGACAACCTCTTTTCCGTCCTCCAATGTCCTGGTGGTTTCAGAAATGTGGCTGTTTTTTGGCAGACTTCACAGTGTGACTCTTAAAAGGATGGTCGGATTACCGCCAACATGGTGGTCTTTTGGTGGCCGCCAATGCGGAGGTCTTGCCAACAGACCTCCAAATTCGTAATGACCTGCGTGGTCTTTTTCTTGAAGATTTTTTCTCACCGGGACGAAGTCACAAATCCAATCCAACCTCCCTGCAGCCCTCTTCGGATGAGCATCACAGTAGACCTCGGTAAAGATTTCTTCCTTCGGGCTTAGACAATTTTTCAGGATGGAAATCTTCATCTGGGATGAAGTTGAAATTGGATCCGACGTCCCTGGAGCCCTACTCCGATACGCTGCATGGGAAGCCCCGGTCAACTTTTTATGTTCAGACTTTTTGGGAGTTTTTTCTCTCCGATGGTGGACAACTGTCAGAGGCTGTCCCTCTATGCAGTGTGCAAAACCAAGCACACTATGCAAAGGGTTCAGGCAACCGCACGTTGGCTTCCAGAGGTAAAAATGAGACCACCTAATGCTCCAATTTTTAAGGTAGCTGGTTGAGCAGTTAGGTTAATCCAGGAGATGTGCTAAGCATTCGCTGTACTCACCAATCCAATCATGCACCACACACACTCAATGACGAACTCAACATCAGAATTTATAAAAATACTTCAGACTTTTATATAAATTTGAAGACCAAAATCTTTAAGATACGTTAAGTACTTTTTGAGTTATGACTTATTAAAGTTTTAGCAAAGTTAGTCTTTCTGTGCTTAATTATGCACCATAGGAATCAATAGGCAGACACTTTTAAAATGCATTATAAATCGCACAGTTGTGTTACCAGTCTATTCTTTTGCAGGGTGGTTGCGGTGGTCAGTGGGCACCTCGTGCCCGCTGGAGAGCCTCGGGTGGCTCCCGGTTCTGGCGGGAGCAGCGTTGGAAAGGTTCTTGGCACAGGCACAGGGCCACCGGGATGGGCCACTTGAGGTGGAGGTGAGTGTCTTGGAGGGCAGCTTAGAGGACAACGGGGTCACTCTGGTCAGAGGTCCAGGGTGTTCCTGAAGTCCCTCAACTGGGGCTTCCTCCTCATCCTTTTTCAGCTCTGGGGGAGCTGGTTTTCGTCTGGTCCGACATTTGCTGACCAGTACCCAGGGTATTGCTGTATCTCTGCCACTAGGGGTCACAGTGCCACTAAACTCGTTGGTGTGTCATTAGGTCTGGCTGTGAGTTCCGGTCGCTGAGATATCAGTGATCCAGTGAAGTGACCCTCACTGGTTTGCTGGTCCTTTGCAGGTTTCTTACTTTTCTTGAGCAGTGCCTCCACTGAGGAGGGAGATTTAGGGTGATCCTTGAAACCTGGAGGTCGCCTGGGTTTCTTGAGGTCAGTCCAGAATCCAGCTCCTCCGCAGCGGCGATTTTCGGGTCCTTGGTGCAGCAGGCAGGGTTTGGCGTCTTTTCTTGTGTAGCAGGTTCTCAGTTCTCTTGCTGTGGTCTTCTTTTGGTGATGGTCTTCTTTTCCTCTTGGGATACTTTTCAAATCAGATTTCTTGGTCTAGGGGAGCCTACTAAATACTGAATTTAGTGGGCGTTTTAGGGGGAACCTGGTAGTGTCCAATGGGACACTTACCCTTGGGTGGCTGCACCCACTACAGTGACCACTTCCTGTGGGAAGGGCCACTTCCCGAAACCTCATTGGCTGTTTTCCTACATTCCAAGATGAAGAAAACTGAGATAGAGGGTTCACTTCGCAGGCAAGCCCTCAGGGGTGGTGCATGCTAAGTGAGGCCACTCCTCCTATCCTTTGCCTGGTTTCCCACCTTTGCTCCTGCCCCAGGTGGGGGCTTGCAAAGGGGGAAGCCTTCTGCTGCTAGCAGCAGGCCTGGGGGCTCGAGTTTCAAGGGCTGTAGCCCTTTGAAGCTCACCGCCAGGATATGTACATTCCTTATGGAGGGGGAGTTAGCTCCTCCACTTAGGAAGGGCATTATTACAAACCATGGCTCTCCCCAGGTTTGTATATTGGCCGTCAGGAGTGGCAGCTGGATGAAACCAGTCAGCAATTCTGCCAGTTAGGGTTAGCTTTTGCAGGGGTACCTGTAAGGTGACCCCTGTGTACATTTAGGACAAATCCAAGACTGGTACCAGTTTGGATTTATTATTCTGAGTTGTTTGATATCAAACAACCCAGGGTGTAGAGTAGCCAGCATGTGACTGGGGAACTCGTATTTGACCAGTGCCCAGCACATGTATGTAAAATGGCTGCTCTGTTCACTCACTATGCCCTGGGTTTGTCAAGGACACAGTGGGGGCATATTGCTCATGCAGCTATGCCCTCACACATAGTATGGTGCACCCTGCCTTAGGTCTGGAACGCCTGCCAGAGGGGCAACTTACCCATGTTACATGCAGTGCAGGGGGGACAGGGCATACAGAGGGTGTGCCATGTCGAGGTTGTCTTTTTAGGTTTGCTCCAGTACACTCAGCATGCAGTGGCAGTGATGGGTGCATCTGTAGCAGCACCCTTGGGGGTGGCACAATCAGTGCTGCTGCCCTCAGGGGGTTTACTCTTAATATCTCTTGCCCTGGGTACTATGGTACCCATTTACTAGGGACTTATAGGGTATTTAAGAGTGTATCCAATTGTTCCCAGCATCACAACAGATTTTGGGAAAGAGCTCGGGCCCAGGGAACCTGGTTAGCAGGGGCCCTGGGCACTACCAATTTCTAGAACACATCAAGATCAGGCAAAAAGTGGGGGGCTAACCATGCAAAAAGAAACCTCCTCTCACAGCAACCCTCCAAAGCAGCCGATTTTGAGTTGCCGTTGTTGGATTGCCTGTCCAGAGCCCCCTGTTGAATCTGAGGATCCAGGGCTTTCCAGTGGGACGAACCTGCAAGTCAGGTCGGGTCGCGGTCGACGTAAGCCGGCTTGACTCACAACATTGGGTCAGTCAAAAGTTCTCCAATGTTCACCGAACTTATGGATCATCTTCCAGAAGGTCTTTGAATGTCCTTTAGGAGTCCATAACTCACCCCAAGGTTCCAGAAACTCTGAGTTGCTCCTTCAGGGGCTAGGACTCCAACTCCCTGAATGCACTTGGCTCAGATCCAAAAATGACCACTGGACAGTGGTCAGCTGGTCAGTTCCTTCAGGTTTTAATGCAGGGGACTCTGGTCAGCTATTTTCCACCAGTAGCAAACAGGGAGTCCCTTCTTGAACCAGTTGAAGCCAGGCAAAGTCCTTTTTGTGGTGAAGCCCAAGTGCGCAGCTAGTGCAGTCCTTCAAAATTCAGTATCCAGGTGGAGGTCAGGGGTCCAGCAGGGCAGTCCTTCTTCTACTGTCATTGTTCCTTGTAGGGATCTGAGGTGTGGGTGCAGCTCTGCCATATTTATCCTTGACCTGGGGTAGAACGCGGGGGGGCAACTGTTTAATCACAGGTAGGCCACCACCCTCTTGGATGACCATTCATGGGGAGTGTGGAAAGAATCATTCCCAGGGAGCAACATTCCTCCAACATTCAAAATGGCAGAAATTCAATCTCAGAGGTTGGGTCTAGCTGAGCCCACTGACTGATGTGGCTAACTTCTCTTAACACACCCCTCTCAAGGCCTCTTCTAATTTATTCAAGGGAGCATCTGGCTGTCTGGTTTTGCAGGAAATGGGGAAGGTCCTGAGCTGCCCCAAATCTCCTTCACTCCTTTGAAGTCCAGTTTGGCTGCTATCCCCCATCCTGTTTCACAATCTGCTGAGGCAGATCTCCTCCCCCACGCACTGCCTTTGTCCTCAGCCCAGGCCATTTCACACCTCATCAACGCAGCCTGGCCAGGCTGCCAGAGGCTGGCCAATCAGAGAAGGGCAATACAGAGCGTTGGCAACTTTCAGGTAGAGTTCTAAAACTCTTTCCCTGAACTAGTTATATTAAATTCAACGATGGCAAGTTAGTGGATTTATTATAACAATCAGTTTGATACCAAGCTTAAAATAGTTAGCTCCTTTTGGGACTTTATTAATTAAAAATGAAGTCCCCTCATTTTAGCCTATGGAGCCCAATTAACTACAGTAAGGGAGAAACAAATGTGGCTATTTTTCCCTGACCAGGGTTTATAAAACATTTTTATAAGGCCCCTGTTTACAGTTACATAGCACCTAGCCCTAGGTGCACTAGGGCCACCTTAGGGGCGACTTATATGTAAAAATAAGGTAGTTTCAGACTTTGAAACTACTTTTAATTCCAAAGTCGAATTTGAAGGTAACTTTAAATTTAAAATCAGCCAGCAAGGCAGGCCTGGCTGTAAAATGACAGTAGGCACCTCAGCAGTGTACCTAAGGGTGCACAACCTATGCCGGAGGACCTAAACCTACATGCCCTACCATATATTAGGGACTTATAGGTAGGTTGATACAGCCAATTATAATTAGTCTAATTTGCATAAGCATTTTACACAGAGAATAGGGCCTGGGACAGGTTAGCAGTGCCCATGTCACCATCAGAGTCAGGAAAAAACCTGGAAAAAGTGAAAAATAGTGGCAAAAAGTTAGTGGGTTCTGCAATCAGCCCAGTTTTCCCACAATGGCTATTTTAGCTGAGTAAAGATATATTTAACTTGAGTTGACTTGAAACACTGAAGTATACTTTTCACAATATGATGAAAGATTTAAAAAGAGTCATATATGACATAAATAACACTCACAGTCCTGATTCTAATTAGGGCCACCAAAAGCCAACACAATAATTAAAAGATAGTTGCCTTTGTTTCTGTTTCATTACTGTAGACAAGGCCATATCTCCTAATCCTATGCAGCTCACTACCAAGAACATTATATATGTCTTCAAGCATTTCAGCATACTGAGCTAGTCCAACCAGAACACCAAAGGGATTAAATCCTACGGAAGATTTCGCCTAAGACAGGAAAGACAGGAAGGGGACTGACATTTTTATGCGTATAATCAAAAATTTCTGTATCCCTTCTGAGGTATCCTACATAACCACCATCAGATTCAGGGGGTCATTCTGCAGGGTCGGCGGGAGCACCGCCGACAGGCCGGTGGTGCCCCGCAGGGCATTCTGACCGCGGCGGTTCGGCCGCGGTCAGAAGAGGCAAACCGGCGGTCTCCCGCCGGTTTACCGCTGCCCTTAGAATCCCCCATGGCGGCGCAGCTTGCTGCGCCGCCATGGGGGATTCTGACACCCCCTACCGCCATCCTGTTCGGTAGGGGGTGCCGCGGGGCCCCCGTAAGAGGGCCCCGCAAAGTATTTCAGTGTCTGCTAAGCAGACACTGAAATACGCGACGGGTGCAACTGCACCCGTTGCACCCCTGCAACTCCGCCGGCTCAATTCTGAGCCGGCGTCCTCGTTGCAGGGGCATTTCCTCTGGGCCGGCGGGCGCTCTTTTGGAGAGCGCCCGCCGGCCCAGAGGAAATGTCTAAATGGCCGCCGCGGTCTTTTGACCGCGGTGCGGTCATTCAGCGGCGGTACCTTGGCGGACGGCCTCCGCCGTCCGCCAGGGTCATAATCAGGCCCACAGTGTCTGCTCTGAGGGGGCTAAAGTTAATATCCCATATTACCACTTTAAATCATAGCCAAGAGTTCATTCATTCATCATAAATTTGTCTTTGTCTCATTTCCCTGTTTGCTTCTTATATATCCCCTAGCCATAGATGATGCTGAGATACACACCCATGAGATGCAATAAGGCATAACCTCAAGCCTATATTTTTCATATGTGTCCTTTGGAAAATCATGTAACATTTCAGCGGCTTCTTGATAAAGAAATGTATATGGATGCTGCTCAGCCACCTACCTTTCTAGGAATTACACACTAAGGACCAGATTTACAAATCTTGCACATAATGAATACCACTACCCACGACTGCTGCATTGAGTGAGAGGGAGAGAGAAAGACAATCAATCAATCAGGATTTATAAAGTGCAGCAATTCACCCGTGAGGGCCTCAAGGCGCTAGATTTGCTAGCTGCTTAGTGGTGCTCTATTCATTTGAACAGAAATGTCTTGAGTCCTTTCCTGAACTCCAGGAGAGATGCAGCATTCCTGAGCTGCAGGGGAAGGTGTTCCAGGCTTTAGCCACCATGTCTGTAGTGGCACATCTACAGAGCAATGGAACTCTCTTCCCTTCTCTGTAACACCGGCACACAATCAGGATGACAAATGCTGTGCACACATCTTTGTGCCATGGTACAAGGATGTGTGCATGAGTCTAGCATAGGTTTTTAAATGGATGGGTCTACTTTCAATACAAAACACTATGGGCCGTATTTATACTTTTTTTAGCGCCGCATTTGCGCCGCTTTTTGACGCAAGACGACGCAAACCTACAAAATACAATGGTATTTTGCAAGTTTGCGCCGTATTTGCATCAAAAAACGACGCAAATGTGGCGCAAAAAAAGTATAAATACGGGCCTATACATTTACTGTAAAACATTTCCCTCCATGGATGTGTGATGTACAGTACAGAACACATACAAGGTGGGAAGCATTAGGAGAAACAGAAGCATTTCACCGTTTTAACAGCTGCTTCTAAGTGCCATTATTTTTTTGGTGCAAACCCTGTCTTCTAATGATAGTAGTTTGGGTTATGCATCAAAAAGCATGGGTGGTGGCATGGCAGTGCCCATGTACCATCTATGTAATGCCTCCTTCATGGTAAGCAATGCAAAGCAGTGCTTAGTGTGTCTTTACATTACTTTTAAGCAACGTTCCAGTGCAAAACAAGTTTTGTGCTGGAAAGTAAACAACAACAAGAATTCTGCACTTGTTTTCTTAAATTTTGTGATGCAAACACAGCAAGCAATGTTTGTAAATCTGGACCTATGATCCTAGTAAGCTAACAAACTACTGTATAAAGAAATGCTCAATTTTAAGCTGGGATATTAAAGTTAATCCTGTGCGACTAGGCATCAGGTTAGCTAAAAAATACGGCAGCATTATTCAATATTTACAGGAAGAAGTCAGATTTGGGTTTCTGATTATATCACCCTAGATGTAGGGGAGTGCCAAATCTTTACAATACATGATATGTTCTCTGGGGATGCTTTATTCTCGATGTCCTCTCCTCTGTCCTACAGTGACAGAGGTCAAACTTCTCACCCCAATGGCCCAGGACTCAGTCAATGTGCCAGTACAAGTTAGAAATCCATTTGGACTGCAACCCATACATAACCCAGTGAGCAATACTGCACAGGATGTCTTTTTTGGCAATGATAAGTCTGACAACATGAGTTAAGGGACACAGTGGAATTCCAACCCATCTTTCATTTATGAATACCACACACAAAACCACTTTGAAACAGGACATTTATTTTAAGATATTTATTTTTAACTACTAACCTAGTACATAAGATATGAATGGTAACAAAAAAGAATAAACTTGGAATGTTCAGAGAAAACAGCAAGAAAAACTCTAATATTGTTATTCAGTCCTTATCATCCTATCTTGCTCATGCTTCCTTGGGGTGTTATGATAACTTTGTAAAGCAGTATATAAGAAGACTGTTCTTGAGTTTCTCATATGATTCCCAAAATATACTTGTGGTTTTGTTATGGAATAATACGTTAGCTATTTCCTATCACAGCTTAGAAGTGTGTACAAGGCTGGAACATAACCACTTGTCAGCTGAAGGCCACATCTCCCCACTGTCACCCCCAACTGAGGTTTGTTCTGCAAAATGGCATAACCTTTGCCTCAACAGATATGGCTTGCCTAGCTGCCCAAGGTTCATTGACATTGCTGCTTTTCCTATATTGGTTCGTCTCTGCAGCAAAAATCAGTTTCAGTGCTCCTTCGCCAAAGGGGTATCTGAAACTATGGAACTATTTTTGACAAGAGGCCCTCTTCTTTGTCCCACTGAAGTTTTTCAATTTAAATTTCAACAACTAAATCTGAATGTAGAAATCTTCATTGTGGCTTTGACCCAAGGCCATCCAACAATGGCACTCTCTCCTTGGATTCCTCCTGCAGTCTTGTCCTGCTGAACTTTACCTTCTCAGATATTTTTCTTCCTTACTTTTCTAAGTCTGAAGATACTTGCAGACTGAGCTCAATCCACTTTGTTTATCTGAACATTGCTCCACTGCAGTTAGACTTAAACTTTGACTTAGGCATATTTTAACATTACTAGATGCCTGTGGTTATTGCTTTGTTCTCTTGTTAGATTTATGCCATTTTGGTGTCAAATAATTTATTAACATTTACTCTATTTTTTAAATTGTTTTGGGAAGTGTCTTGTGTTGTGTATTCAGTTTATTGCTGTTTGTATGTTGCATCAACACTTTACAGATTGCCTCTAAGTTAAGTGTGACTGATTTTTGTTTCAAACTACTCAGGGTTAAGTTAAGGTTAATTTGGTGACACTTTATGGTTCACCCTGCAAGGGATTAAGGGTGCTGCATGACCAGGGTTCACAACCCAGTCAACCAACAACTCAATTATTCACAGATGTGAAGATGAGAGAGGAAATCAATTTAAAATTGATGTCCTTCACCTTTAGCATGATATCAATCAAGAGAAGAGATTATTTGCATTGTATTCCTCTAGCTCTGGTAATCCATTCATTCATTTCATACTCGTTTCAGAAACTGTTAATGTCTTTCTAGACAATATTCCACAGTTAGAGTATCTAGGAACAGAAGAATTTCAAAATTGAGGGCTTTAAGCAAGAAGCCACTAAAGTTCTACAATAACTGTTTCCAAGTTTGAACTGGGATAGATGGTCTACTGTGTACAGCGACAGCAAAATACCACTTGAAGAGATCATAAAGCAACCAATGCCTTTATACTTTTAGAAAGACCATTTCACTCGTTTTTGGAGACTGTGTACAAATAAACAAATTAATGTGAGCTTACTAGAATGAGTTTTTATGTAATATCTGTTTGTTATTCTTAAATTTACAAATATACCTCTTACTTTAATCAACTACCAGAGAAAATACAGAGAAGAATAATTTAATCTTGTTCTGAGGATGTGCTATGTATTTTTACAGAGCCTTCTAGTGAAACTAGATGGATAAAAGACAACTCATGAATGCTAGTATTAGCTACCTGTGCGGCTTTTCTAAATATTTATATTACTTTTTGCAAAACATTTGAAATTTGATGTTCATAAGATATTTCTGTTACTTTGTTCATAGATAAATTATGCGTTTCAAACCGGGCTATCCCATTCACATTCATCATACCTTCCTAAAATCCCTCAATCATTGGCATGGTATTTTTCTAATATGTTTTATGACGTTTTACATTATATATAAGCAAATACAGACGATGTACCATCAATACCATAGACACACAGCACAGTATATTTGTGGAGTAGTACTATTAGTGTTGACATAGGCAGACAGTCTTCTCCCATCCTACCCTGTTTTCGTCCCCTTCTTATAAAATAGCTTACAGATAGGCTGGAGTTGTCAATAAATATTTTGTAAGGGAACTCCATACATCCCTGGGCTGTGATGTTTAGGGCAGTTCTGCAGCACATATTTATAATTGTTCTTGGCAGTGGGTCATATCTAGTAGCCTTTGTGCAAATTATGCAGAGGACGTTTTGCCTCATAACATAGCCACCCTCTGCTTTGCCAGCAGAAGTGCCACTGCACATGTTCATGTTTCGTGGGTGTAGCTGTTAAATTAGAACAAGTAGACAGAGCTGGTTGGTGAAGTTCATTTGCTCCATAACCATTGTTACCAAATATGACACTATTTTGTTCCAGAACTGCTGAACTGGATCATATACCCGTGACAGATGGAGAAAGTCAGCTTCAGGCTTACCACTCCAAGTGGATTATGCATAAATTGCAATTTGGCATGAACATTGCCATAAGTGCACAGCAGAATCACCAGTCTTCTGCAGTTAGGGGTGGGTCAAAACTGTTTGATGCTTGGGGCCCCTTCCTAACAAACATTTCTAGAACCTGGTACTCCTCATCATCGACAACCATAAATGTCCCCAGTTCCCACTGCAAATCACGGTGAGTAGATAATATGAACAAGGTTTCGCAAACCAAAGGTCAGTGAGCATGGGGGTGTGGTCAAAGGTGTAGCTAAAAACAAAGATCCTCATTTATGAGGAATTGGAGGAGGGCAATGCTACAAGTCTTCTTGCTACACTGCCCTACACCAATATAAAAGGGAAGGAATGCACCACATTTATGAAATACTGTGCATTCCTGTCCTTTCCCCTGCGCTGGCACACAAATTGGTGCTTAGTGCCAACATGGGGACGATTGTTTTTGTGCAGGAAGAGGTATATTCCTGCACAAAAAAAATCCAGAGAGGCATTTTCGTTGTTCTATGTCGGCTGCAGAATATAACACATATGGGAAGAGGAAAAAACTACTCTGGGAAGACATACGGTGTTGGCACTGCCCCAGTTTACGTGATTTTGAAAATCTGGGGAAGCATCAAAATCCATGGGTGAGTGGGAACACCCACCACAACACCCATGGAACTTTGCCTTGACACAGAGCAAGGCAATGCAGCAGCTTCCCCCGGTTTGCCTTACTCCATATCTATGAGGCCATACAAACCAGCTCAGGGTGGCTTTACAGCGCCTCATAGGTATGATTGAGAGGCTAGTGCCGCCAAAGCATCAAAACAAAAGTGATGCTCCGGTGGCGCAAGCCTCCCATAAATAAGCCCTGTAATCTTCTGTATGTTTTATTTAGGTCATCAATGTCAGGTAGCTACATATTAAAAAAAACAGCCAGCTTAAATGAAAAAATAAATAAAAGAAAGCTGTTACCCAGTGGGAAATGCACTGTAGTACATTTTGAAACATCTCTTATTTAATGTGCTACAGAGCTCTTTGTGTAACCAGAGAGCCACAGAATTAAATCTTGGTTGGTGCAGTGCAAATAGTGATGTGTCTTTTTAGTGCTACAAGGTCACAGCCTGTGACAGAAAGCACTGTGCATATGTAAGTAAATATTTTAAATTTGCATTATACACAGCATAAGACAAACAGCTTCAAAATGTGCACATAGTTTTACAACAAAATACAAAATACAATTACAACTAAAAACTTGCACGTGGCAGCCCAGTTGTTAACTTTTTGCACTACCACTCAAAAAGAAGAAATCTTTGTCATCACAAGGTTCAGAGTGATTTGATCAGTTAAAGCCAGAACCTGCTCCAAAGCATACTTTACATTTGCAGATTAACGTGTAGCGCACATTTGCATTTCATTCAAGAAGCAGGCACACAGGAAGGAAGGCTCCTTTGGCTGTCTGTGGGGCTTCATTTCACAGCACAGGAGACTCACTGAATGAAAGATCAGCTGAAGCATTTTAACAAGTGGATGGTTGGTTGTCTTTTTCCAAAACAAAGTGAGGCTGGGGGAATGTGTGACCCCCTTTCAAGGACTCCATGGCCCCCCTGTGGGTCAAGCCCCACAGATTGAACACCTCTTGTCTTGGGCCACGGTCAGTGCATGCTTATTGTCATGCTGGCCAGCATCATATAATCTTGTTATAAGATTCCAGTGTGTGGGACATAAAGGTCAGTAGTAATGATTGATGTGTAGAGCACGAGAGATTGGTCATGTCAATGAATTGGCCTGTTGGATATAGATCCCTTAGGGATTTGAGCCCGTTTATCTCCACCATAGCGAGTGCACCAACTTGATGAGGGACTGATATGTCAAAATGATGTCACAGAGGAAGTGCAGGTGCATACAATTGACGTTTCTTAGCATGGGCACCTGAATGTTGCTATGCTGTATTGGTTTAGTTCATAGTGTTTATGTTCCCTTTTGCCATCATTGGGTGTTTGTGTGGCAGATTAGCGTTCCACGGGGGAGGGTGTGCATCATCTGTATCCACAGCTATGTGTGGGATATATGTGTGAGGATAGATGTATAAGTGCTTTTCTGTCCAGCAGAGAAAGCAGCATTCTGGACACAGTGATATCTGCTCTCCCAGTTTTGACACTGCCCCACTATAATTTTCATGGATTACTACTTTAGGGTCTCTGTGAATCTAGACACACAGATACTGTACTGTGTCAGCACCACATTGTAAAAGGGAATTCTAGTGTCTGGGGCACCATGTTCGGGGTCAGGAGAAATATGATTGACTTTGACCATTTTATTCTAAGGTCAGAGTACCACTCAAACTGACTATATTCCAGAAGTACTGGCTCTAAGTGTAGATGAGGATCCCTTATATATAGCACAATGTTGTTTGAGTATAGCAAAACATTGATAGGATGCAAGCAGGATTGCAGAGCAGCTTCTGCAGGTCATTGATGAATTATGCATGCTAGGGGATTAGTTCTGAGGTATGGCCATTGACCCGCACCCTTGCCAGTGGGGTGGTGTATAGTAATGTCACCCATTTAAGGAATATTTCATGCATTCCCATGCAACCTAATAGAGTCGAAAGCTTTGGCTGCATCCAGTAATACTGCAGTTTCTGCCAGAGAAAGGTCTAAGTAGTATAATAGTACGAAGGGTGTCCTCAAATTGTGCATTGTGGATCAATTTCATATAACGCCAGATTGGTCTGGGAGGACGAAGTTTAGCATTAATGTGTATTTTCTATTGCCAATGTTTTTTGCTACTATTTTGGAGTCTGTTATGGAGGCCTGTATGACTCACAGGTTTCAGGTAGTGTTTTGGGTTTTATCAGTGTGATAATCAAAGCTTCGTGAAGTGAGAGGGGCGACCTTTACTTCTGATAGGCCTCTTCATACATTACATGGAGATGTGGTGCTAATAGGTAATTTTTGTAAAATTCATCTATCCGGCCGTCCTGTCTGGGTGTTTTGCCATTAAAATGTATCGTAAGGCTTCTTTCACCTCTTCCACCATCAACGGTTGAACCAGGAATTCTTGCCGACCCTGAGATAGCCACACTAAGGGTATATCATTGAGGTATGTTGCAATTCCTGCAATCGAAGCAGAGTCTCAGGAAGCATATAGATTGGTAAAGAATTCTACAAAGGAGGAGAGAACATCTTCCATTGCCTTTTTTTCCCCTCCCTTAGGGGTGACTATGCTTATTTGCCCATGAAGAATTTAGCTGCTGAGCCAAATTCCAGCCCTGGTGTCCATCCTCCCTATAGGCTCTTGCCACATGGCAGCGAGATAGGTGGCGTAATTCGCTCTGGGCCACATCATTTTAGTTTGCAATCTGCACTCTAATCTGTGGCAGGATGTGAGGATAGGGCGTGTGTTCATATTCCTGTTCGACCATCTGGAGTGTGGGTTCTATCTTGTGAGGTTGTGTGAGTATGTTTCACAATATACCTGTTTGTGTGCCAATGCAAATCCCTCTAATAGTGACCTTACTTGATCTTGGGGTGATGTTGAGTTATTGTTTGGTAGGAGCCCACCTAGTGAATGAGAAATTTGTGGCTTCGGATCGCGGTCTCCTCTGCGAGGACGGGGTCATCCTAAGGTAAAGCGTATCCAGTTAGCACCAAAGAAGGATAGTTTATGGTTATGTTGGTCAATTCCTCCTGTTATGTGTCAGTTGATAGTAAGGCCTGGTCTCACGGCTGTCACCACTTGCATAAGGAGGGAATCTGGGGGTCCACAGTGCAAGTGCGTTACTCCCATGGTTGAGCGCAGTGCAGTACTTGAAGTCACGAGGTGTAGCACATCTCTAAGGCCAACACCAGGGGTGCGCATCACTAGATAGCGATAAAGGCATTTTGGCGCATTAATAGAGCCATAAATTGTGCAGCAATGTTGAGAGTCCCTTGCCAGGGGCTCTCAAGAGTAATTCAGTACATGTGGAAGCATAGGCAGTTCGTATAGCAATGGCGGCAGTACCAACACGGAGAACATTCTTAATTGGAGCTGGTAGCAAACGGCGTGCCAGATTGGCATTCATTTTCTCCTGCCCTGGGTCAGCTGTTAGGTAAGCCCAGTCCGGCAGTGAGCAGCACTTGTATCAGAGAGCGGCCCAGCATGCTGCGTTAGTGTGCATTAGCACTTAGCAACTTAGGAAACATTTTTGGGTAGTAGTCCGCCAATACAGCTAGGCACACCTCCATTGTTCAGGCCCCTCAGCTGGCTAATGCTGTGCCACTGTCCCCCGCTGCCTCTCAGGTGTATTCAACAAGTAGAAGCGTCACCTTCATAAGTGGGGTGTAGGAAAGTAGCCTCTTTCTAGCATGGTTACCCCCACTTTTGATCTGTTTGTCAGTGTGTTTGACAGTGTCTACTGGGATCCTGCTAACCAGGACCCCAGTAGTTATGCTCTCTCCCACTAAATTTGGTTGTTGGATACTGCTAACACAGTATTCCACTCATAACTGGCATTCTGGTGCCGCCTTATAAGTCCCCAGTACGTGGTACCTAGGTATCCAGGACATTGGGGTTCCAGAGGATCCCTATGGGCTGAAGCATTTCTTTTGCCACCCATAGGGAGCCCATGCAAAGGCTTCTATAGGACTGCCATTGCAGCCTGCATAAAAAGGTGCATGCACCCTTTCACTGCCATTTACACTTCACCAGGTCACCTACAAGTCACCCCTATAGCAGGCCTTCCAGCCCTGAAGGCAGGGTGCAGAGTACCTGTGCGTGAGGGCAACGCTGCACTAACAGAGGCATCCCCAAGACCTCCAGGACCATATTCCCGGACCTCGTGAGTGCAGGGATGCCATTTTACACGTGCATTGGAGATATGTCCAGCTCTAAAATGGTAACTCCGAATATGGCCATGTTTGGTATCAAACATGTTGGAATCATAACCCAAGGCTTTTGCAAGCATTAGTTCTATGATTCCATGCACTCTAGGGGCTCATCAGAGGACCCCCAGTACTGCCATTACATCCTTCTGAGGTTTTCCAGGCAGCCACAGCTGCTGCCACCTCTCAGACAGGATTCTGCCCTCCTGTTGCTCAAAAAGCTCAAGCCCAGGAAGGCAAAACAAAGGATTTCCTTTGGGAGAGGGGTGTTACACTCTCTTCCTTGGCAATAGGTGTTACAGGCTTTGGAGGGGTAGCCTCCCAGAGCCTCTGGAAATGCTTTGAAGGGCACAGATGGTGCCCTCCTTGCATAATCTAGTCTACACCAGTTCAGGGATCCCCAGTCCCTGCCCTGTTGCGAAACTAGACAAAGGAAAGGGGAGTGACTACTCCCCTGTCCATCACCACCTCAGGGGTGGTGTTCAGAGCTCCTTCAGAGGGTCCCTGGGTTTTTCCATCTTGGATTCTGAGTTGGCAGGGAACTCTAGGAGCATCTGAGTGGCCAGTACCAGCAGGTGACGTCAGAGCCCTCCCCTGATAGGTGCTTACCTGTGTAGCTGACCAATCCTCCTGTCAGGGATATTTAGGGTCTCTCTTTTGGGTGGTTCTTCAGATTCGGATTATAAAACTCCAGCAGGAATCCTCTGCATCATTTACTTCACCTTCTTACTGAAGAAACTATATCTGGACCCTCCCGGAACTCTACAAACTGCAACAAAGAATCAAAGATGACTTCTGCAACATTGTATCTTCAGCTCCTGCCAGCAACTGCAGCTGTGATCCCTACAGGTAAGCAATTACTGTCTGTTGCAGAGTTTCCGCACGAGCTGAGGCTTAATCAAGTTCTCTCGCTGTGATTGATGATGAATTGTTCCAGGTGCTTCACTGGATGACAAGTTGGAGTGCCAAAGTGAAAGATAGTGGGCAGATTATGGCTGTCATCTGGAGGAGCTGCACTACAGTGCGGCCATCTTGGTCAGGCTCTCTAGCTCCCCCCTGGTATTGTATTTTGAAGTGTTAGACTTGTAAGCCTTAGGATGGTCTTTCCAATTCACCCCTCTTATTATTGCTGCTTTCATTTTTGCTGGCTTTAGGACTCTGCACCTTTTGCCACTAACCATTGCTAAAGTGCTTTGGCTCTATTCTTAAACATAGTAGAATTTAAGTACAGCCAGTTGCCATGCTTAATTTGCATGTAAGTTGGAAGTAAAGCAGCAATACCTGTGCCCAAGGCTTGTAAATTAACTAGTGGGCCAGAAGCACTGAGGGCCATATTTATACTTTTTGACGCAAAACTGCGCTAATGCAGTTTTGCGTCAAAGTTTTAGCGCGAGCCAACGCCATTACTGTGCGTCGTGCGAATTTATACTTGGGCGCACGGTGGCGCAAACCAAAGGTGTGAGTCATTTTTTGTGACGCACACTGCTGCGGCAAGTCGCAAAATGATGCAAATGCGACGTAACTCGCTTTACGACCCCGCACACCGTATATGAGGCGTTTTTTGACACAATTGCGCCAAAAATCGTTGCAAACACAGCCATCTCAGCAGAGGAGAGCCAAAATGGATCCCAGATGCCCCAACAGACCCCAGGAAGATGACAACAGACCAGGAACCAGCCAGGAGGACCCACACAAGAACCAGGACACCTCTAAGAAGAAAAGAAAGTGTTGGTTCAGTGCAGAGGAGCAGGAACTTCTGGTCAAAGAGGTGACGGAACACCAGCACCAACTGTTTGTCACATCAAAATTGCCTATTAGTAGGAGAGAGGCTATATGGCAACAAATTGTCGACAAGATCAACAGTGTGGCAGAAGTACGCAGAGTCATTGAGTGCAAGAAACGCTGGCATGACTGCAAGCGCAGGACCAAGGAAAAGATGGCCAGGAACAGGAAGGCAGCACTGCAGACTGGAGGTGAGAGTCCAGCGCAGATTACCAGGAGACAACGTACATGCAGTGTAAGTCGCATGGGGAATTTACATGCACTAATGTCAACTACAACGGGGGGGATACTGTCCACATAATGTATGGAAGTCACTATATACATGGAGTGACATGGGCAAAGGGGGATGCCATGGGGGCATGACCTGCACAGACAGAAGCTGGGGCACACCATTACACTACACCAACAACAGTCCCATGAGGGCATGCTGACATGCCAACGATGGAGCAAAGGGAAAGCCACACCAAGAGGGAAGGGCACAACGTCAAACTGACATCCCGGCACAAGGCCGCCACCATACCCCCTACATTAACTAGGGCCCTATTAACAACCACTAGCCATACCGACAACTGCAATGTAACTGCCACAACAGTTGCCACTACCACCTCCGCTCTGTGTGCAGCTCAAGTAGCCAATGCCAGTAACTTCCCCATGGATCATACACACCTAAATCAGAGGGTTGGGGATGACAGCTACAGTAATCCCCTGAAAAAAGACAAAGGCCCCAGTACTGTCAAATGTCAATGCTCATAGTTGTCGCTAACATCAGCCAACGTCAACAACAATAGGAGCTACACGGCACTAAGGACATACCCATGCTGCATATGTCAGGGTCCATCCTGTGCCTGGGTCACAATGTAACATCCCAAATGGCATACTGCTCAGACAACAGCATTGAGGGGGAGGACACATGTAGCTGCTCACTGAAATACACCTGCACAGTCAGAGCAGGAAATTTGACACTGCAACACTTATCAGGGCATTCCAATGTACCACACATTCCCAACATCAGCTATACACATTACCAATGCCAACATCCATATTGTGCCATAACAATGCTATGCATAGGATATGCCACATGTCAACTACATTTAAGTGGAAGTGAAAGATCAGAGACTGGGGCCGGTCCAGATTGTTAAGTGTACTGTCAGTGCCATCAGAACACCCACAGCCAGTGATAGGCCTCACCATGAGGATCGATGTAGACGGAGGGTTGAGTAGGACAAGAAGGTGCCAAATCACTAAGGCGGTCATTCTGACCCTGGCGGTCAAAGACCGCCAGGGCGGAGGACAGCGGGAGCACCGCCGACAGGCCGGCGGTGCTCCAATGGGGATTCCGACCGCGGCGGTAAAGCCGCGGTCGGACCGGCAACACTGGCGGTCTCCCGCCAGTGTCCCGCCGCCCCATTGAATCCTCCAAGGCGGCGCAGCTTGCTGCGCCGCCGAGGGGATTCCGACCCCCCCTACCGCCATCCAGATCCCGGCGGTCCGACCGCCGGGAACCGGATGGCGGTAGGGGGGGTCGCGGGGCATTGCAGGGGCCCCCGTAAGAGGGCTCCTACAAGTATTTCACTGTCTGCTTGGCAGACAGTGAAATACGCGACGGGTGCCACTGCACCCGTCGCACAGCTTCCACTCCGCCGGCTCGATTCCGAGCCGGCTTCATCGTGGAAGCATCTTTCCCGCTGGGCTGGCGGGCGGCCTGAAGGCGGCCGCCCGCCAGCCCAGCGGGAAAGTCAGAATTACCGCGGCGGTCTTTTGACCGCGCAGCGGTATTCTGGCGGCCCCCGACAGGCCGGCGGCGACCGCCGCCGGTCAAAGTCGGAATGAGGGCCTAAATGGCCTAAAACAATATTAGAGGAGATGATGCAGAAAAGTCCAATAACCTAATACTATATATGTGACATGCAGGTGGGCCATAGGCCTGGGAGAATGTCCATCTGAAAGACTGGAGCTATGAACACGAAACAAGATCACAATGTGAAAAGCATCACAAGGCAGCCATGTCACATCATTGATACCACTACACGGACCCACTAATTGTACCCTGTTTCATTGCAGAGGAAGATGGATCTCCTGTGGATATGCCTGTCCCAGAATACCCTGATGACATGGATGACGAGCTGATAAACATTACCCAGGAGACCATCCAAGAGGTCCTTGGAACCCTCCAGCACCCCACCTTCTGTCACAAGGAGGAGCACAGAACAAGCAGCCATCACAGAGGACCCACCCACCACCCCAATTGTAAGACCTGCCAGTTCCAATACAGCTGAGGACTCAGACGACACAGGCACCAGCTTTGAGAGAACTGTAGTCGGAGTACAGCGGGAGCTGGCCAAGGAGGTGCGGGTGGGGATGCAAACTATGGCAGCCAGCCTTGAGGGGGAGCGCTTGTGCATGATGTCATCTGCAGATCAGGCAGCAGCTATGCAAGCGCTAACATCCATCTTGCAGGAACAGCAAAAAACCCAGAAGGAAATCTGCACAGCCGTAATACAGTTGACCCAACACCTACAACAGCAATCCTGTCAACACGTGCATGAATGCAACATTGAACCCCTCAGGGCTGACCTGGCTGCCTACCATCATGATGTGGCTGCTATTCTTAAGAATCTCTAGTGAATGTCTCTTACTAATCGGCAAATCCTGTCCCTCTGCACTGTCTGAAACATCACCCCAGCATGTCAGAAGCATTACCTTTAACCCCTTGTGTAGGATCACAACGTAAGATGTCACTAGAATGGACTGACAATCATAGACAATGTACATATTGCACTACAGCACTTTTCAATAAATAGCACTTGCACAACAATTCTGTCTCTGGGTAATGTGACACATCAACTGTGCAGTGGATAACTGAAATGTGCCTACTGTCAAATCATGTAGCTTGTCAATACAACTGTCCTGATATCATGTAGTCAGATAAATCTGCACAGTGGCCAGGACTGCATCATACCCTGCCCTTCCTGAGGGTAATATCTGATGAAGTGAGAAACCACACACCATCATGCTGTGCTGGACAGAATAATGCTTCCTCAAGGGATATCTAAGTCATCAAATAGTGGCAGCTAAATGTTGTCACCATACAATAGTAACACATATAACAGTGCACACAAATCTAAGCAAACACTACAAAACACTGCATGAATTAAGCAGTCTGAGTTTACATCCAAATAGGTAATCATGCTGAAGAGTGTCACAAATGATCTATGTGAGTAATGAAGACAAGAAGACAAGAGTGCTTACGAGAACTCATAAGGGGTCCCTGAATATCACACTGCAGTCAGAACTAAAACTGTTCCCCCAATACCAAGTCTGGAAGCACTGTTTGTGACGTAGAAAACATACTCATCGACAAAAACACTTTGTGATCCATGTTAACTGTGATTGGTGGTTGAAACGAATGGTGGAATCTTTGCAAGGTAGCTCTGGGGTAGCTGCCATTTTACAGCTCAGTTTGGATTTGTTAGTAGCATAGGACAGAAATGTTATAGAACAAAATTCAATTACACTGATGCCAAGCCCATGATCAAGTAGCATTTAACACATACTGTAAAGAAACTGAGGGAAAAGTCCTACCTACCCTAATCTACCCTGAGTACTCATTGCCCACAACTGTACCTAACTAACCTAAGCTAAACTTACTTATCACATGTAACGAATCGTTCTAAACATCAACCCCCCATTATGAGACGGGACACATGGAGGACTACACATATTAACCTACACACATACTATCCTAACCTAAACAATCATATATATTTTTTTAAATATTTTATTATTTTTATGTTTTTAATTTTTTTAATGAAACACACAAGAACACCAACATTGCCCCCACCCACCCACCCACACACTTATAAGTAAAAGTAGAAAGAATCATGACCCCCTACCCTCTCCCCGCTAACTTGCCATCTGAGTTCTGACAGAGGTCAGCTAACAATCATGCTGCACATCCTTCGCCAATGCCTGGGCTACATATGTCAGTGTATGTGATGAAAAACAAAAGCCACAAGGTCTGCAAGTTGTAATAGGACTTGCTAGTGCAGTACTCATGTGCCATGCCTGATTGTGTATACTAGGTTCCAAACAAACATTCAAATAGTCACAAGTTTGTGTAACATACTGGTAGCATCAGTCCTAGGTACCCTATTCACAAACCCATGCCTGTGTTTGAGTGGGGGGGGAGAACAACAAACAATTACAAACAACATGCACACCCAGGAGTGTATAAAAAGCGCAACACGTGTTTGTCTCTACACACACACCACGGGTAAGGCATATCAACAATTAGGAGTCAGCTAAACCTTGACCAATCCTAGCGCCACACATGTCAGAAAATGCAGACCTTGCTCCACATCATATACTTCCAGTGAGGCATGACTTTAAACAGACACAGAGTCGCAAGAACACCCATGATCATGATTAGCATGCACACCTAGGCCACTGCACTCTAGTTCCACAAACTTGTAGTACTATATGTGGAAGTACATACTACCAGAAGGTTCAACCTACAGTTTAATAGGTACATTGGTGAATAGGGAAGCAGAAGTCCTTTGGAAAGCAATTTGCATTACCAATCTGGGAGAATGTGAGTCTGACATACAGACTCAATCTGAGACGAGTCCCAGTGCAACTCTTATTGATACAAGTGTAATCCACATGACTCACCCCAGTTCTCATTGCGGGCCCTACAGGAATGGACTACAATCCCTAGATTATACAATTGCATAAGAATTGGGCAAGTCTAATTTTTTTAAAGACTGAAATCCCACTCATGGAACAAGACAAATGATTGGCCAGCGCATCACACCTTGCTATGTGTTCATGATGAGTCCATCACACATCACCAGCAAACACAAAACATAACACACATGTCAACACTTACTTTAGGTGTCGGGTCCTCAAATCGAGCCACCTCTCCCACAGTGTATGGTGCCCGTCCACCTGTAAAGCATGGAAGGAAGAATGTGCTCAGAATCTGTGCACTGACCAACAATTTCAAAGACAAAAACAATGTGTAAGCTGACATAAGTAATGAAAGCCTTTCAGACATGCTTATACTGCATCGAATATCTCCCGGCCAACATGTACATAGCATGGGTCTCCTGCGACAGTTACACACACATCTACACACATGCAGTGGCCCTGACTATCATGTGGTGGCAAACATGCACCTTCATTAGTGAGCAGCAATAATACTGGTGTGTATTCGTCTCATCATGTGCATCCAAGAGAGCCATCCAAAGGCTGGTTACTTGAGGACAGCATTACCTGTCAAACAGCCTATGTGGTCATGACACATTTATAACAGATAGTTACAATGTACAGAGGGGCAGGGACTTTTGTAAGCCCTCATGTTGTTACAGTTTCTTCATTTGATGTGGGCCAGCAATGGTGATTTGCACCAAACATAGATATTTGTACCCTTGTGCATACCTTTGGACTGCCATCCCTAATCGGAATGTGGCACAACAATTACCAAATACCTGTCTAAGATGTTAGCTGAGGGCACCTTACTCCTTTTCCAAAATAGTTCAAGTCCAGATCTGACATGTATCCAAAAAATATGAAGGAGCACATTAATCCCTAACAAGCATAGCACTTCCGTGAACGCTTTCCTTACACACTCACCAGACACACATGAGACATATGTCTGGGCCACATTGCTATCATCAATTGACGTGAAGGCAGCACTCATTTTCTGCATCATGTAGTGTTTCCAAAGTCAATCCATCTATAGCGTCAACATATGTAGCAATTATGTTAGTACATCTATACTTCACTGGCAATTGTGACCTGTAGAGTCATGATTGGCTCATCTTTTTTTTGGTTGTCTGACACAAAGGCGGCACTAAATTACATTAAGCAAAAAGCATCCTGTAAGTTTGCAGAGCATGAGCTGCCTGACAGCTAGCATTTGTGATCCTTCACATAGTGCATCAATTACCCTGTATGTTTCCGCAGCATTACACACAGTCAGCAACTTAGCTGGCAGATTTTGTACCAATCATCTCATGTCACTACACAGCTTTTAATTGTGCACATTTACATGATCTGTACTCACCAACAGGGCCACCGATCATGATTCCCAGGTGGTCCAGCAGATCTCGCTCCCTGGAGATGAGGTCAGTCCAGCGGTGCTTCATCTGGTGGTCATTCCTCTGGCTCCCATACACGCACACCAAGTGATGCAGCACCTTCCCCCACCGGACTTTTCGGGCTTCAGTCTGATACCCCTGTATCACCCTGCCTCAATCATTAGTGGGAGGAAATGGCACACCAGCCATATAAACCCCCCAACTCCTTCTCACCCATCCTGCCAAGACGTGGCCTACCCGACATCTCAGCACAGAAAAGTGGAATAGGTGAGAAAAAAAAGAAGAAAGGAGAAAAGGGGGAAAGTAGGAGTACGAAAATACGAAGTAAACTTAACTACTAAAAGAGCCCAACTATCCCCAAACCAGCACTACCCACAACAGACTCCCACAAACAACAAATACACTACTATACTGGACAAATGTAAACAACACACACTCAGACAGTATAAAACAACAATATTTATTTCACAAACCAACAAGTAAGATGGCACACAGGACACAAAAGCACAAGATCACTGGACAACACTCTGAACACAGCCACACAGTCTAGAAGATTCACAGACTGCAAAGTGAAAGCGAAAGTACACCCACTGTACAGATTCTGTAAACAGGATATCCTATTACATCACATCCAGCATAAAATGGCCACCGTTTTTTTCCAATATGCGTCATTTTTTCATGCACAGGAGTGAAAATAATGCTGCCTCCAAATAATATTAATTTTTGGATAATAGTATTTGGGCGCAGCATATTTTTCACTTCTGTGCGTCGAAAAATATGACGCACAAGCTGTATGTTTGAAAAAATGACGCCAAAGGAAAAAAAAATCTATTTTAGGGCCAGATATATCAAGCAATTTTGCATTCACAAATGGTGCGATTCGCAAAATACTGCCGTTTGCAAATGCAAAAATGCCTTTCAGAATGTATGGAAGGCATTCGCAGTGCAATTGTAAGGAATTGCCAAAATAGCGATTCCTTAAAATTGTGCCCCCATTTGGATTATCGAAAATTGCGATTCTCTAAATATGAATTTGCAAATAAGGTGTCCTTATTTGCAATTTCGTGAGCATATGTATCAAGCATTTCCTAAATGCGAATTTAGGAAATGCAATTACCACCAACAAAAGTTTGGTGGTAACCATGTGCAAATTACAAATTTAATTTTTTTTATTTTTTTTATTTTTTACAATTAACATGTAGCGCACACATGCCCCTAAAGTATATGTGTGCTTCACTTGTCCGTAAAAATTATTTTTGGGGTGCAGCAGAGGGGGCCTTAGGCCCCCAGCACCCTGGCATTTGCTATTCCTAAATTGCAAATTCCTCACTGGAATTCGCAATTTAGGAAATGCTAAACCATTGGCAGCAGGCCCATGGATGCAAATGGAGTTGGATTCTCTATTTACAATTCAGTAATAGCATTTGCACATTTTAAGTAATCGCTATTACAGCTTTGCAAAATTCATACATACCATTTAGCATTTCTTAAATAGCAATTTCTTAAAATTCCCTATTTAAGAAATACAATTTGGTTTTTTGATACAGCTGGCCCTTAGTGCATTAACTGGTTTAGTGGCATGTTTCAATCTTCATGTTAGGTTACATTTGGGACACTACTGTGATAGGCTGCTTGCAACCACTTTGGTGATTGATGGTGTATGTTCATATGTGAGACATCATACTGCAGCGGACAATGACCACTACTTCCTTAACTGGAGTTTGATGGTTGGCTGACACACTAGATGACCATATGTGTGGCCTACATATATGTCTTGCACAATTTGGCCATGTTTGCCATCAGGAGAAGATAGCAAGGTGACGTACATGGGTACAATACCTCAATGCCTATGGCTCAATGTGTGCAGTGGCCACTAATGTAGTTGTTGGCCCAGTGTGTGTGCATCACAAGATGCATTATAGAAAATATGCTTGTAGTATGTGTAGTCAATGTGTCCATACCATAGATGCAAGTCAATGTGGAAATGCGATAGGACATTTGTTAGTCATACATGTAGCAACATCAGTTGTGTGCCCTTCCAAGGTTTTGGGTAACGTAGACACCACAAATGGAAAAGCATGCACCAGATAGATGGCTGACATTTGGTCATGTCAATTGTCCACAGTTTCACCATCCTATGGTCCTAGATTTTGTAAACTGCTTCCTAGGCAATTGTTGGTGAATCTAACAGTGAGTCAGGCAAATGCCTTGACGAAGTGTGTACCATGTAATTGGGCCAGATAGCCAAAGGTGAAGCAGAAATGTATTATGACGCCACAGTTGAGATCATATTGCTGAGCCACAACTCTCCAGTGGCTGTGGTGGACCAGCATATGAGGCAGCCCGTGTCCACATATTTCCTGTGATCAATTGCACAGAGGTGTCTTGTTCATGTGTGTGGTCCAATGTTGATCCTGTATAAACTGTTGAGGTGTATGTTGTCACTGTTACGTCCAGGTATCATCATGAGTCAGTGGCAGCAAATCGTGTATCTACTGAGTATCCTTCGGAGATAATTGTGAGTAAAGTCAATGAGGACATGCGAACATACATGGGGATGGTCCCACCCTGTAACTGAAGACATGTAATGAGACTTTCAATTGGGCAACCTTGATGTGCTGAGTGAGAGAATGTCTCAGGTGTCATGTTCCGGCAGGTGTCATTGCAACATTTGTACACAGGTTGGCCTCTGTGGATCCCACTGCATCTGGGAACATGATAGCCTCTGTGCAGATTATTTTGGCTGCTATTCACCACACACGGCCCATCTATATGTTTTGAACAATGTAATTCAGCGTGTGAACTGTCAGGGTCCTAACATGTGTAGACTTTTCATGGACATTATCTGAGGTTGCTGGTTCTGCTGGAGGCCACATACACAATCCCAGGCTATGGCCTAGGTACACTGTCACACTTTGTAGTTCAGGCATTAATGAGACCCAGACAAGGGATGGGCCATGATTTTGCTATTTAAGGGCAATGTAACAAATATGGTATAAATAAAAGTCAGATGATGCTATACAATGTATTTGAGTATGCATTGATGACAAATTACCCTCTGAGGAATGAGAGGTTTTGTACAGCAAGTGTGGTACATATGTAGCCACAGGGAATCTTTAGGGTGACCCACAGACAGGTGCCAGTCAGACTGACAGGATGCAGGGTCAATCAGGATCCAGCAATTTCACAAGTTACATGATCAGTGGTCTGACTAAGACTGGTCGGAGGGAGCAGTAGACAGTTGACATGTCAAACTGTGTATGTGATGTGTTTTTTGAAGGTGACACAAGAACCCCGGAACTGTGTTACACAGCTTCATTAGTAGCAATGCTTAACGGTGTATTTGTCAAAATGTCAACTTCAATGCTGTTTGAGGCATCAGCAGGGGCAGTGCATGTTAAATTGGGTGGTGTGCATGGAGGTGATCAATGGTGTGGGTTGCATCAGTCTCTCACAAGTCCTGTAGGTGAGATTTGCATTCAAATGGCTGACAGTACCTTTCACACAGGAAGCATTCTACAGATGATACCAGCACTTAGAAACTCCAAGCCAGTGTTTTATTTGACCTGACGTCCATGCAGTCAGATAGTACTATGACAATGGTATACCATAGGAAAGGTTGTAGCACACTGGATGACTCTTGTTAGAGTGTGTGTGTAGAGGAGGGAATATCAGGGTACACATATTCGTATTCCAGGGACCTCTTCAGACAGGTGGGTTGTGACCAGGCACATGGGTGTGTCAGGATTTTTTAAATGGACTGACATGTACATGGAATGTCATGTGCGCAATGCTTGTCATATGTGTGGCACTTGTGCTGTCTATGTTCTGCTTATATGGAACTCTAGTCACAGATAGTCGTTGCAAAGATTGTATGTAGTTGGACTTACTGCTGTCAAGCGTCTGGTCATACAATCCTGTTCCTGAAGCAAAAGCACATCAACTGCCTCATGTATGAGGCCTGTTTTCCCCTAATTGAGTGATGGTGTCCTAGTTGTGTGCCATATGCTGCGATGAACCATGTTTCCAACATTTATGTGTGTAATAGGTGTGGTCCTCTGCTATTGCCCTTCAAAGGTGAAATGTACAAGATCTTAGTCATTTACAGTGTGTGTGTATGTGACCGTTGTATGATACGCATCACATTTGTTGTGGGATTTTCTGTGTCCTGATCAGTATATCAGCAATGCTCCATGAGGCAACACTCTCCTTCTGATAGTTAGAGCTAAAGGTGTGCACAAATGATTAGCCAGACCATGATGTGGTGTTTATTATCAGTGTTTATTTACATTAGTTCATAAAGTGGTGATGGTGATTTTATTGGCGCCTACGCAATCCAGCAGCCGTGTTTGGTTGTTCCCCCTCATGTTGCAGGCCAGCATCCTCCTCTTCCTCCTCTGCAGGCATGTGTGGGTCTGGTTCCAGGAGGGGAATGTTCCTTCGTATGCAAATGTTGTACAGGATGGCACATGTTAGGATGATCTTACAGACCATTTCAGGGGAATATAGGAGGCTACCACCAGTGATGTCGAGGCACCTGAATCTCGAGTTGAGGATGGCGAAGGTCCTCTTGACTATGCTGCGTGTCCTCCTATGTGCGTCATTGTAGGCACGCTCTGCTGCAGTACTTGGGTTGCCAAATGGTGTCATGATCCATGGCTGGATCCCATACCCTTGGTCAGCTGAAAGTGAAAGTGAATGGGATCATTTAGATGTAGGTTGGCCCATTTATATCAGCTTGCATGGCAGTAGTTGTCTTGTGTTGTCTGTGTCTCTTTTGTGTTATTGTGTTGCATCCTAGGCTTATAGGATGTACCATCTGCATTGTGTTGTTTTGTTGGCTGAACGAGTGTTTGGCTGGTGAGTGGTTGTCAGCAGTATGTTTAGGAATTTGCAGTACAGTGTGCCCTCCCTTGCACTGTGACTTGTGATACAGGTGTCCCTGTGTCTTCATTGGGGGTGAGATGATAGTTCCATAAACAGGTTAATTTTAACAGTGTTGTTAACACGATCATATCAATGTACCATGTGCATCCCATACCTTTGGACTTATGCAATGGATTGTAGTAAACATGATTGAGACGCTTGCTATTTGCAGTTGACATTTAGGCAACCCACTCCAAACGTTGTGACCACAGACACCTTAACATTAGGCTGTACAGTATTGTCAGATGTGTGACAGGTTCAATGGTGACCAATGCAACATGGCTAGCGATGTCACAACCTCAATGTGTTCTTGTCAACATGTTGCAGTTGTGGTGTATGTGTTGTGTGTCCTAGAGGGTTTCTCTGCAGTGTGTATATCAGTAGGTTTTATGTTCTTACCAACAAGTAGTCCATTGCCATACCGTCCATCCTGGAAGTGTTGATTGATGGTGCTGTGACGGAAGATGAAAGAGTCATGGACACTCCCAGGATATTTAGCCACAATTTTGATGATCATTCCTTGGTGATCGACAATGGCCTGCACATTGATGGAATGTGTGTGCTTCCTGTTGCGGTAGAGGTGTTCAGTTGCAGCAGGTGGCACAAGGCGTACATGTTTGCAGTCGATTGCACCAAGGACGTGTGGGAAGCCACTGATGAGATAGAACCCCTGTTTTGTTTCCTGCTGCTTCTGCAGTGTGTTAGGGAAGCAGATGTGGTGGGGTGTGAGTCTGATGATGGCATCCAGTACTTTGGGCAAGAAGGCAGAGAATTATGGCTGTGATATTCCGGCAACCAGAGCACCAGTTGTTTGAAAAGAGCCACTTGCCAGCATGTGGAGTACAGCAAGCAGCTTGGTTTGTGCTGGGATGGTACGGGGTGTCAGCAAGTTGGGTGCCAACTGTGGCTCAATGTTGTGCAGCAAGTGCTGAATGGCTTGCCAGTTCAACCTGTACCTCTGGATGATGTCATGTTTCCTGAGGCCATGAAGAGTTGTTCTGGTGCGGAATATCCTCTCCTGCCTTCTGTGCTGCCTTTGGGGTCTCTGCTGATGTTGTCGTAGCTGCTGTTGTTGTTGCTGTGCTCTGCGTCTACGTGCACGCAGGATGAGAAGCACCTCCATGTCTCCCTTTTGCTGCTCTGCTGTTGCTTCTGTGTGTTCTGATTAAGTACAAGTGTGTTTGCCCCATTTTAACGCCTGCCCTGACCCAGACGTAAAATTTTGACGCAAATCGGTCTGTGCGTCAATTTTTGAGTCTGCATCCCGCTGTGCGTCATTTTTGCCCTGAGGCATAAATACGACGCATGGCCATGTGAGTCATTTTTTGGATGGGAACGCCTACCTTGCATATGATTAACGCAAGTGGGATTCCAGCCTCCAAAAAACAACGCACACACTTGGATTTTGACGCCCGCGACCGCGGGCGTCAGAGTTTAAATATGGTGCACGGTTTGCGCCAGATGTGCGTCAAATTCTTTGACTCACATTCGGCGCAAACAGAGTATAAATATGCCCCTGATTGTGCCATTCACTTAAATAGCCCCTTAAACATTCCTGAGGTCTACCTTTGCAGCCTGTATGAGCAGTTTTGAAGTGCAATTTTAACCTGCCAAAATAAATCTTTTGCAAGGCCTAAACCTTCATTTTTTATACATATATGTCACCCCTAGTGTAGGCCCTTGCCAGCCAGCAGGACAGGATGCAGTGTATTTAAAAAGTTGGACATGTACTTTTAGGTTTAACATGTCTTGGTAGTGACAAAACTCTTAAATTAATTATTCACTACTGCAACGCCTACCTCTGCCACAGGATAACATTGGAGCTGTCTTCTTACATTTAATGAGATGTAACTTCCAAATGGATACAGGTCACGCACAGCACATAAACTCTTCCCGAATAGAATCCAAACAATGTAACATCCTTCTACCAACACACCCTACACAGTGTAGCATGCTACTTGTTAGGCCTGCCAGACTTAGGCTTATATATCCCCCAAACATTTTGCCTCTCCTCCTCCATTTTTCTGAGCTTGTTTTTGTTGGCATTAGGACTCTGAGCTCTTTACCACTGATAACCAGTGCTTGTGCTCACTCCCCTAAAACATGGTTAAATTGGCTTATACCTAATTGTCATTTTTAATTTAGTTATAAGTTCCTTGTAGATTGATAGACCATATAACCAGGGCATACAAATTAAAGGCTACCAATGGGCCTGCAGCACGTATTGTACCTCCCATTAAGTAGCACCTTAAAGGCCTACTACTGCAGCCTGAATACAGTTTTAAATTGCCATGTTGACTTGGCATTCAAACCTCCCAGCAAAGCCTTAAACTATCCTTTTATTACGTATAAGTCACCGCTAAGGTAGGCCCTAGGTAGCCCATAGGGAAGGGTGAGATGTAATTAAAAGGTGACATGTCAAGTTTACAAGGGTATGGCAATGCCTGTTTTTAGATATATAGACAAGGCAGCTGTGAGAAAGTTGCCTCTTTGTAGCATGGCTACCCTCATTTTTGGCCTGTTTGTCAGTGTATTTTAACTGTGTCACTGGATCCTGCTAGTCAGGACCCCAGCACTTATAGTTTGTGCCCTACATGTCAGTATGTTTCACTGTTGTTGTCAGTATGCTTGACTGTCACTGGAGTCCTGCTAATCAGAACTCCAGTGCTTATGCTCTCTCTGGTTCCAAATTTGTACTTACATACTGGTAACCCAGTATTCCACTCCAAATTGGCATACTGGACCCCCCTTATAAGTCCCTAGTATATGGTACCTAGGTACGCTGGGCATTGGTGTTCCAGGGGATCCATATGGGTTGAAGCCTTTCTTTTGCCACCCATGAGGAGCTCATACAAACACTTCTCCAGGATTGCCATTGCAGCGCAAGTGAAATAGCTTAAGCACTATTTCACAGCCATTTATACTGCACCAGGCCACCTGTAAGTTATCTATATGTCTGGCCTTCAGACCCCGGAGGCTAGATGCAAAATAACTGTGTGTGACGGCACCCTTGAACTAGCAGAGATGCTCCCACATTGTCCAGGCCAATTTTCCCAGACTTTGTTAGTGCGGGGACACCATTATAAGTATGACGACAAATAGGTCAATACATATATGTAGCTTCACAATGGTAACTCCAAATATGACCATGTAAGGTGTCTAACAACTGTGAATTGTTCCCCAATACTAATTCCAGCACTGTTGGTCCTATTTCATGCACCCTGGGGGCTCCACCATGGTCCCCCAATACTGCCATACCAGCCTTTTGAGGTTTTCACTGCAGCCACAGTTGCTGCCACCTCACAGATAGGCTTCTGCCCTTCTGGGGCTTGAGCAATTTATTCCCAGGAAGGCAGAACAATGCATTTTCTTTGAGACAGGGGTGTCACGACCTCTCCCTTTGAAAATAGGTGTTACAGGCACCGGAGCGGTATCCTCCCAGAGCCTCTGGAAGTGCTTTGAAGGGCACAGATGG
Organism: Pleurodeles waltl; assembly: GCF_031143425.1. NCBI lineage: Eukaryota > Metazoa > Chordata > Amphibia > Caudata > Salamandridae > Pleurodeles > Pleurodeles waltl. The sequence goes on along the minus strand of NC_090445.1, from coordinate 58,932,303 downwards.
TGCACTCCTTGCATAATCCTGTCTACACCGGTTCAGGGACCCGCCAGTCCTTGCTCTGGCATGAAACTGGACAAAGGAAAGGGGAGTGACCACTCCCCTGTCAATCACCACCCCAGGGGCGGTGCCCAGATCTCCTCCAGAGTGTCCCTGGGTTTTGCCATCTTGGATACCAAGGTGGTGGGATACTCTGGGAGCCTTTGCCAGTGCCAGTGCCAGCAAGTGACACCAGAGACCCTTCCTGATAGCTCCATACCTGGTTAGGTGACCAATCCCCCTGTGAGGGCTATTTAGGGTCTCTCCTGTGGGGGTTTCCTCAGATTTGGATTGCAAGACTCCAGCAGGACTCCTCTGCATACTGTGCTTCACCTTCTACCATCAGATCAACCGCAGAACTGCTCCAGGAACTCTACAAAGTATCCAAGGTGACTACTGCAACTCTGTAACTCCAGCTTCTGCCAGCAACTGCAACAGTTTCCAAGTTGTTGTAGGAGACTGGCCTGGCTTATAGTGGGTACCTGGTGGTACTTACATCTTGTCCCAGGTCCTGTTGTCCCTTATTAGTATATTAGTTGTGTTCAGAGGATATACTCCCTTAGGAGGTAAGTAAAATACACAAAATATACACACAAACCAAAATCAGGTAAGTAAACAGTTAGAAAAGTAGTGCAAACACTGTAGAATACAATAGGATGCAAAAGGCTTAGGGGCAACACAAACCATATACTAAGAAAGTTGGATGCGAACCACTTAGGGATCCCAGGCCTAGTGTAGTGAGTAGAGGGTCACTGGGAGAAAACACTAAGGGTGTCCAAGATACCCCACCCCAAGACCCTGAAAAGTAGGAGTAAAGTTACCCTACTTCCCCAGAAACACACTAAAGTTGTGATAGGAGATTCTGCAAAGACCACAACAGACTGCATAACACTGAAGATGGATTCCTGGACATGAGGACCTGCAAAGGAAGGGGACTAAGTCCAAGAGTCATGAAAGTGTCCAGGGGGGCAGGAGCCCACTAAACCCGCAATGAAGGTGCAAAATGGCTGCCTCTGGGTAGAAGAAGCTGAAGATTCTGCAACAACGGAAGATGCCAGGAACTTCTCCTTTGCACAGAAGATGTCCCACGGACTGATGGAGGATGCAGAGTTGTTTCCACGCAGAAAGACTGCAAACAAGCCTGGAGGAGCTCTGGGCACCACCCCTGGGGTGGTGATGGACAGGCGAGTGGTCACTTCCCTTTCCTTTGTCCAGTTTCACGCCAGAGCAAGGGCTGGGGGATCCCTGAACTGGTGTAGACTGGTTTATGCAAGGAGGGCACCATCTGTGCCCTTCAAAGCAATTCCGGAGGCCAGGAGAGGCTACTTCTCTCAGGCCCTGAACACCTATTTCCAAAGGGAGAGGGTGTAACACCCTCTCTTAGAGGAAATCCTTTGTTCTGCCTTCCTGGGACTGGGCTTCCCAGACCCCAGGAGGGCAGAAGTCTGTCTGTGGGTTGGCAGCAGCGGTAGCTGCAGTGAAAACCCCAGAGAGCTGGTTTGGCAGTAACCGGGGTCCTTGCTGGAGCCCCGGGGATGCATGGGATTGGCAACCCAATACCAGATTTGTCATGGGGGGACAATTCCATGATCTTAGACAAGTTACATGGCCATATTCGGAGTTATATGTAGTGCAGGCATGTAATGGTGTCCCCACACTCACAAAGTCTGGGGAAATTGCCCTGAACTATGTGGGAGCACCTTGGCTAGTGCCAGGGTGCCTTCACACTTAGTAACTTTGCACCTAACCTTCACTAAGTGAGGGTTAGACATATAGGTGACTTATAAGTTACTTAAGTGCAGTGTAAAATGGCAGTGAAATAACATGGATGTTATTTCACTCAGGCTGCAGTGGCAGTCCTGTGTAAGAATTGTCTGAGTTCCCTATGGGTGACAAAAGAAATGCTGCAGCCGATAGAGATCTCCTGGAACCCCAATACCCTGGGTACCTAGGTACCATTTACTAGGGAATTATAAGTGTGTTCCAGTGTGCCAATTAGAATTGGTAAAAATGTTCACTAGCCTGCAGTGACAATTTTAAAGGCAGAGAGAGCATAAGCACTGAGGTCCCGATTAGCAGAGCCTCAGTGACACAGTTAGGCACCACACAGGGAAAACACATTCAGGCCACAACTATGAGCACTGGGGTCCTGGCTAGCAGGATCCCAGTGAGACAGGCAAAAACAGACTGACACATAAGTGAAAATGGGGGTAACATGCCAGGCAAGATGGTACTTTCCTACAGCTGTGCATCCACAGAAGACTGCCTGTCTTCAGCCTGCACTGGAAGAATTGAAGGAATCTCCTGTAGAGAGATGGAGGCACCTTTCTGCATTGGCAACCGGTACACTGGGTCCCCTCTCCTGACAATGAGCGTGGATCCTAAAACACAGGTGGTGGACTGAAGTGACCCTGACTGTCCAAATGTCCAGCTGTCCACATTTGGTGGAGGTAAGAGATTGCCTCCCTGTGCCAGACAGTACCCCTTTGAACTGCATGTTTTGCAGCTCCTAGGGCTTCTGTCCATTTTTCCAGGAAATCCTTTCTACGCAGCCTAGCCCATATCCCCAGCACTCTACCCTGCAATGCTCAGCTCCCTGAGTTGTTCTCCGGTGGCGTTGGATCCCTTTGTTGTAGTGCTACAACGATTGCTATTTGCAACTCCTTTCTCCCTGTGTTCTGAGACTCCTGTGGGTGCTGCCTGGTCTTCTGAGGACTCTCTGAAGTGCTGAGAGCCCCCTCTTTCTCTCATCCTGAGTTGAGACCCCCAGGTCCCTCATGGGCCCAGGCAGCGCCTTTTCCCACCAAACGAGTTTCTTGCGTGAGCCAAAGCTTGTTAGTGGAGTCCAGTGATGAAAACCAGCCTGCATTCATCTACTCAACGTGGGACATCTCCTGTACCAAGCAGCACCCCGCAGCTGTCTTCCTTGGTGCATTTCTGACTTTTTCTTCCAACCAGAGGTTTCACTTTTATACCTTCATCCGGGTTAGCAGGGGCTCCTGTTCTCCCAGGACTCTTCAGCAGCTCTTGGCTTTGGTCTCCTCTCTGCACAGGTCTTCAGGTCCAGGAAACCATCATTGGTGTCTTGCAGTCTTGTCTGTTTTTTGCATTATCCTTTATCACGACTTCTAGTGTGTTTTAGGAAACTTGCTGTACTTTACTCCTGCCTTATTGGGCTCTGGGGTGGGGTATTTTAATTACCTTTGGTGTTTTCTTACACTCCCAGCGTCCCTCTGCACAGTACACTTGCCTAGGTGGGAAACTGACATCCGCATTCCTCTATTTTAGTATATGGTTTGTGTTCCCCCTAGGCCCATTGCAACCTATGGCGATTTTCATGGTTTGCACTATTTTATGACTGTTTACCTACCTGATTTTGGTTACTAGTGTATATTTTGTGTATAATACTTACCTCCTAAGAAAGTGTAGCCTCTAACATATATTTGGCATTGTTTCACTAAAATAAAGTACCCTTATTTTTGGTAACACTGAGAATTGTCTTTTATGTGTGTGAGTACTGTGTGACTGCAGTGGTATTGCAACAGCTTTGCATGTCTCCTAGTTCAGCCGTGGCTGCTCTACCTACAGCTACCTCTAGACAGCCTGGCTTCTAGACACTGACTACATTTCACTAATAATGGATAACTGGACCTGGTATAAGGTGTAAGTTTTTTAGGTACCCACTACAAGCCAGGCCTGCCTCCTACAGCAGCCCTAAGACAGACAGAGTTCAGATACTCTTTAATCAATTAGCTGAAAACAGTAGAGCACATCTAGTGAGGTCAATACATCTCAATGATGTAAAGACGGGAGACAAAAGCAATGTATCATTGTGACCCTTTGCTCTTAGCATGATGTTAATCAAAAGAAAAGAACATTTGTATTGCATTCCTCTTGCTCTCTTAACCCCCATCTTTAATTTCAGTAATTGTTTTGGAGACTGTTAATGTCTTTCTCAGTAATATTCCAGAGTCAGAGCATCTAGGAACAGAAGGGACTCAACATTTGAGAGCTTTAGGCAAAAAGCTATTAAGGTTCCTGATTATGTTCCACAAAAAATGTTTCCAAACTTGAACTGGGTTGGATGATCTACTGTTTACAGTGATAACATAATATCACCTGAAGAAATCATAAAGCATCCAATGCCTCTATAGTAAATGAAAGACTATCACACTCACCTTTTTCTTTCAGGAGGTTGTCTATGAACACAAAAACAAATTATTATGAGATCATTAGAATTTTCTTCTTATTGAAGATCCATTTATTATTGTTCAATTTATAAACTTGCCTCTTGCTTTAATTAAATCACCTATCAGAGAAAATATAGAGTTAAGAATAATTTAATCTTGTTTTGAGGATGTGCAATTTATATCTACTTTGCCTCCTGGTGATACTAGACATATGAAAGAAATCCCTAAAAGGGTTGTATTTGCTCTCTAGGAGGTATTTTAATTATTTTTGTTAGTTTTAAAAAACTTCAGAAATGTGATCTTTATAAGATATTTCTGCTCACATAGGGCCTGATTTGGAACTCAACGGATGGGTTACTCTGTCACAATGGTGATGAATATCCAATCCACCTAAATGTAAATCCCATTCTATCCTATGCGATTTAGACTTCGGAGGATGGGATATATGACTCCGGTGTGACGTAGAAACCCGTCCATGGAGTTTAAATCAGGCTCATAATCATAGATAGTTTGTGTGTTTCAAACTGTCCTACATCATTAATTTTCCTTTTCTAAAATCCCTCAATGATTGTCATGGTATTTTGAAGTATATTACCGAAAGCTTCCTTGTACTATAATGTTTTGGGGGTCTGTAAAATAGTAATAAATTCACAGTGTTCACAGTTTTTAAACCTCACACCTATATTAACAGTATACGATAATTTCCCTTATCTTTATTTTGATATGTCTACTCTTCCAGCTAATGATGGGTTTAAAATTAAAAAATGGGCATTTCTAAAGATTTTGAAGCCTCAATTGAAGAATGTAATTTGAGTGAATTCTCTTGGTATGGGTCTCTGTGTTTTGTGTTGCTTTGCACAGTGGGCATTGCCTCCCCCCTCGATAGGGGAATGCTGTTGTTGTATAACCGAGACATGGTCTAACTAACAGTCCCTCTATAGAGCAAAATATACTACACAACATCAACATAAGCAAATTATTCAAGATAGTCAGTTACAATCATCAGACTCTTTATTTAACAGAAGCCCTTTAACTTGACTAGATTTATGGTTGCTCTCACCCTTCTTGCAATGCAGTTTAGCTTACCTTTTTCCTTCTGGAGAGTGTCTAAAATAAGGACAACAAATGTGTTACTCATGCAGATTTTATATTCCGTTGCACCAAATTTCAAAGGTCAGGTTTCACAGGTTATAGCATGCTTGAATATTATGACACATTTATTCGATTGCAATTTTCTGAAATCAAGATTTTCACAAAAATCATGAGTATGATGCTAAGGATGATGAGTTTGAAAACATCCCAACACAATTAGCATTTGACAGGCAGTGTTGAACAGAACAAAGGGATGTGCATATGGAACAGAACAAGACCTACAACTGTGTGCCCGTCTCAGGGGCTGTTTAAAAAGACTGTGGGCCTCATTACGAGGCTGGCGGTCTTAAGACTGCCAGCTTCGCGATGGCAGTCAGACCGCCGCAGAGAGGGCGGTCCGACCTCCTCATTATGACCGAGGCGGAGCCGGACGGTCAAACCGCTGACACCACCAGGCCGCAGCCAGCCTGCAGCCTGGCGGTCCCTGCGGTTGTAATCCGCCAGGTGATTACAAGTCCCCATGTGCTAGCCTTTTCCTTGGAAGTAAACACCTCTATGGAAGGCTGGCAGAAGTGGGTGTCGGGGACCCCTCGGGACCCCTGCAATGCTCACGCACTTGGCATGGGCAGTGCAGGGGGTCCCATCCACAGCCCCATCGAATATTTCACTGCCCGAATTATGGACAATGAAATGCTCGACGGGTGCTGCTGCACCCGACGCACCACAACATTGCCGCTTGCTCAATTACGAGCCGGTGTCAATGTTGTAGTGAGTGTTCCGCTGGGCCAGCGGGCAAAAACACTGTTTTTGCCCGCTGGCCCAGCAGAACACTACTAATATGTCGGGAAAAAGACCTCCATTACTGGCAGTCTTTTGCCTGCAGCGGCTTCATCAGTCTTGTGAAAGGACCACCAGAGTTGTTATGAGGCCATGTATCTCTGTGCAGACTCAGCTTACATGAGGTGCATTCATAAAATTAAACATTAAACCATATGTTTCAAATATTTTATGTGTTAAATAAAAATCTCGTAGCTTTACGAAGAATATTGTATGGAGCGAAAAAGGGCCTGGGCAGCCACAATGTCTAGTATTAGTTATTCTGTTATTTGTATGTCCTCAGGGATGGAACCTTACCTGTTGTTTATAATAAATTCTATACATTGTTTTTATTTAACTCCTCTAAAGCTGAATACAGTGCACTTTATTGTTGCTTTTCCCTTCCAAGCATCCTCTATTTTACATTCATGTATTGTCATGCATTTTTGGAGACAATCCTATGACAAGGCGCATATTAGAACTTATAAGTCAGACATGAGTTTTCTACAGAGATTAGAAATACCTGAAGTTTGCTGTGTACTTCTACATTTTATTAGAAGTCCAAACATATTGAGGAAGAAAAACAAATCAACTTCACTTTCTTTATAACGCTGAATTCATTACAGTTTCATGAATTTACTGATTAAGGGGCATATTTATGCTCTGTTTGCCCTGAATTAGCGTCATTTATTTTTATGCTAAGTCAGGGCAAAACAACACCAAATTTATATTTTGATGCTAGGCACATCTAGCGTTAAAATATTGGTGTTAACGTAATTTTTCGGATGCGTGAAACTTCCTTGCGTCAATGAGATGCAGGGTAGGCGTTCCCGTCCAAAAATGACTCAAACACCCTAGGGCCGTATTTATCCACCCAGGAAAAAAAGACACACGGGTACGAAGTGGCCCCAAAAAATTACGTTAACACCAATCTGCGTCAAAATTTAACGCCTGGGTCAGGACAGGCATTAAAATGAGGCAAACGCACCACTACTTAAGGAGAACACACAGAAGCAATATTACAATCCACAGGAGAAGATAGAGGCGATAATGATCCAGCTTGCTAGATGGTACAGAGGACAGCAGCAACTCCTGCACTCACCACCACGACAACACGGCCCACAAAGGCAACGCAGAAGGCAGGAGAGGCTCTTCAGAACCAGGGCAACCCTCCTTGCCTCAGGGACCTTGACATTATTAGGAGCTACAGACTGAATTGGCAAGCCATACTACACCTGCTGCACCACGTTGAGTCACAAAGTACAGCCAGCCTGCAGACCCCATACAACATACCACCTATTACAAACCTGCTCGCTGTCCTGCTCATGCTGGCAAGTGGTTCCTTCCAAACAACGGGTGCACTGATTGCTGGTGTCTCACATCCGTCGTTCTTTGCATTCCTGCCAAAGGTGTTAGACAGCTATCATCGCCCTGACACCACGCAACATCAGCTTCCCCAACATCCAGCAAAAGCAGAGGGAGAACAAACAGGGGTTCTATCAAATCCATGGCTTCCCGCATGTGCTCGGTGCAATTGACTACACCCTTGTCCGGCTTGTTCCACCTGCAGCAACAGAGCACGTATACCGGAATCGCAAGCAGACGCATTCCATTAATGTGCAGCGCATAGTGGACCACCGGGAACTATTCATAAACATTTTGGCGAAGTATCCTGGGAGTGTCCATGACACCTACATATTAGGGCACAGCAGGATCAATGAACAATTCCAGGATGGCTTACTTGTGGGTAAGTCAACAAATCTAGCAATGTACACACAACACACCAAAAATGTTGGTCACACAAGACATACACCACTACAGTAACATATAAGCACCATGTTGTAGTACAGCACAATCAGTGCACAACACTGATACATACACCCACATGTACGTAACACACCCACAACTTGACAGGCACACCACAGGAAGGACAGGTGCAGACATGTGCCATTTGCTAACAGCAGAACTACACAGACCACTACAAGTGTCCACAGGTTGCCAACTACTCACACGTCAAACACAATACATCAAACAAAGAACAGCACAGACATGTCAATGGCAAACACCATGCCAATGTCATGTAACTTCGAAATAGGCACAGATGTCTCAAGTCATGCCATGCAAATCACTGCCAGAACAAATATCAAACACCACACAATGTGCGCCTATATCAACGGCATCTCATCAACACATACCTAACTTACCTGTAGTGTGCACAGACATCTGCCTGACGCATTGGCTCACACGCATAGGAATAACAGATCAATTCCCATCACATACCATGTGCCAGATGTGTGAGTAGTGGTACCACACCTACTGTAGTGCAACCTCACATGAAACACTCACTGACTCACAACACCATCAGGTCTGTACCAGATATAATAAATGGCAGAGTCACTGTCAGACAGTGCAGATCATGGATGTCACAGTGAGACTCAATAGGAGAAAACAGGACATCACTGACCTCACATGCACTGTGCCAAGGGACACATTTGCTAAGTAGTTGAGCTTCATCCCATAGCCTGCACTGTGCATGTGTTGACTCTATAAATAATGTTTTGGAAGACAGGAGAGACATTGGTAGTTATGTTGATCAGTCTGTGACAATAGAATACACAACCTTGGACACCTCATAGCTGCCACAAACATTAGCTGCCACTCTGGAACACCAAGGGACCAATGTAATAGCCCACAGTTCCATTGACATGGCCGCAGTGTATGTACAACGTGGCAGATGACCATTTCACAATAACTTGAAGCCACATTGTAAATTGGCAACCTTCCCATGCTGTATGTAGTGTGGGAAGGGTGTGCAAAGTATCTCACTGCAGGTCTATCACCACAAGATACATCGCATGATGATGCTTACTCACATGTAGCTGTCACCTAAAATCTGAGGAAGTGGCAACAACAAACACCACCCCAGGGGTGCTGTGTGCAAGTTGCAAAAAGGAAGTAGACTGTGGTATGAACTCAGATGATTGTGCCACCAATGCATGCTTCATACTGCTGTACACATAGAAAGAGCCAATTGCCCATCAAAACAGCATATGTATAGGGCACTGTACCGCCCTGCACAGATACATTCACCTCCACAAGGCAGCTGGCCAAGTACCCTCGTTCAGTGAAGGTAGTGTCAGTGCAAGGCTGCACATGAGCAACTGGCGCAGGGGACAACTAAGGGTTGCCAAGTAACATGTCACAGATGGGGCATTCTTGCATAGTTGAAATGTTGCAGGACAGTGCAGCCAATTTTGGAGACATGTTGTGCATTCTCATTTACCAATGCCAAAGGCCCTAAGTGTCACACATCATTTGCAATGACACATGTCAAAAGGAATGGGAAGTCCAGGTAGTGCTACCATGTTGCCACCACATCTGACCCCATTGTGTTGTGAGGATGTGTCATGTCCCCTCTAGTGATAGCACACTGATACAAAGGTGCACTACACAACGCCTGGTACATACATAATGACCATCAGTGTGGAATCCAAATCATATGTCCCAGGTCCTTGAGCCAAACACAAGATTGTCATGTCCAACAACCTAGTGCTGAGGAAACATTACACAAGGATAGGAACTCACACCATATCACAAATACATATGAGCCACAAACAGCTCCAAATATCAGCTTCCATGCTACATGACATACCTGTTGCAAGCCCTTACAACAACTTAATCCTTTCACCTTTGCAGCAGATCAGGGTTATGGCATACAGCCATGGATAATGACCCAATTTCCCAACCCAAGCACAGCAGCAGAGCGTGCATATAATGAGGGACATCGTAGGACACAGATTATTGTGGAGAGGACATTTGGCATCCTGAAATCCAGATTCAGGTGCCTGGACATCACAGGAGGAAGCCTTCTCTATGCCCCACACATCATCTGCAAGATAATCTTGACATGTGCCTTTGTGCCAAACATATGTGTGCGGATGAACGTCCCCTTATATGAGCAGGTTGATGACCTGCCTGAGGAGGAGGTGGAGAAGAAAATGAGGGGGAATAGCACAACTCAGCTGCTGGGATACGCCCCAGACTGCACATCGTTGAAAACTTCTTCACTCAATAATCACGTAACTCACATTGTAGATTTTGTCAATAAACACCTCACTTATTCACAAAATCTGGCTTTGGTCTCTTCAATCTATACAACATACACCAAAGGATTGTGAGTCTAACCTCAGGGGCCATGTCACAAACACTATTCTGATGAGTACAATAGCAACATCACATGTGATGCGTAAGATTGAACTGCTACCATCACTCATTTCACAATAAATGTGACAACTGAAGAACACAATCTATGTACCACAACATATTATTTACATCCATGTTGACAAATTGTCCAACGATAGCTCATCACACACAACTACAACATGTCCAAATAGGAGGTAAACAAGGGGCCCACACATGAGGCAGTGGATGTCAATTCATGGTGAGACTCTAATGTTTGAACAGACCACTGACACAACTCAGTGTGAGAGTTGCAATGGCTGCATTGAGCATGTGTTACAAGGGGAACATCATTAGTGACAATGGTGATCATGATTAGGCCAGGTATGATAAGTAATGGGAGAAATTAAGCCTGCGCAGTACATCCACGGAAATCAGTCCTGCCACTGCCATGGGGCCCAATCCTGTCACAGGGTACACATGACCTCACACTTTGGACGGACACGTCTGTGGAATGCACATCAGAGTGGATGATAACATGTGCAGCTAGGGCTGCAGGTCCACCACACAAAAATTTAAATTACAATGCTAAATGCAATGACTTTGAACTGACTATTGTGTTCAATGCATGATATGGTTGGAATGTAGGCAGAGTGTGTCAATCACAGTATGTACCAAATATGTACACATGTAGACATATGTATAGTCCACACACAAGTCACCATATACTCAAAATCAACATATGGAGGCAGTTGTTGGGTAACATTAGCTAGATAGCATTCATCAGCCAGCATCAACAATGGCTGAGCTGTGTAAACATAGCACATAAGTGAACACAATTCGCAATCACATACCATTACTCTTGCATAGTACTGACTCCCATACATATGTGGATGCACTGTTGTCACACATACATACATATGCATGACGTGAATACATTTGAATGCTGTTGATTCTGTAACACACACAATTGGTGTAACAGACCAGTCACACCCAAATCACATTGTTGTATGGATTACCACATGTGGCCATACACAAAATGCCACACTGCAGCCCAGGCCATTCAGGAGCATATTTATAGGCACCTTGCACCACATTAACATAATTTATTCTGAAGTTAATGTGGCCCAACGAGGCCAAAATCTCTATGCCGTATTTACAGGGTGGCGCAATGCATGCATTGCGCCACCTTGTAACCCTTTGCGCTACATTATGCCTGCGCCAGGCATAATGTAGGCAAAGGGGACACTCCAGCGTTAGGGGAGCCGGACAAATAGCGTGAGGAAATTTATGAGATTTCCTTGCGCCCTTTTTTACGGCACATTCTTTAGAATGGGGCCCTGTGTACTCCGCAGGAGTAGCGCCAATATTTTGGCGCTACTCCTGCAGAATACATCAATAACATCCTGAAAGATGATGCTATTGATGTAGGGGGGTGTTAAGGGGCACATGGAAAGTGGTGCTGCACTCAGTGCAGCGCTACTTTCAATAAATCAATTAAAAAAATGTATAGAGTGCGCTACTCACCCGTGAGGGTCTCAAGGTGCTGGGAGGGGGGAATCAAGGTGGGGGGGCAGGGAGGGTCACTGTTCGAACAACCATGTCTTGAGGTTCTTTCTGAAGAGCAGGAGGTCTTTGGTTTTGCGAAGGTTGGTGGGGAGGGAGTTCCAGGTTTTGGGGGCGAGGTAGGAGAAGGACCTGCCTCCTGTGATGGTGCGTTGGATGCGGGGGACTGTCGCGAGGGCGAGGTCGGCTAATCGGAGGTTACGTGTAGGAGTGTGGAAGTTCACTCTTTCATTGAGGTAGGTTGGGCCGGTGTTGTGGAGGGATTTGTGAGCGTGGATGAGAATCTTGAATGTGATTCTCTTGTCTATGGGAAGCCAGTGAAGGGATTTGAGGTGTGGTGAGATTCGTTCGTGGCAGGGGAGGCCAAGGACAAGGCGTGCGGCTGTGTTCTGGATTCTCTGGAGTTTGCGTTTGCGTTTGAGTTTGAGTGTGGTGCCGGTGTAGAGGGCGTTACCGTAGTCTAGTCTGCTGCTGATGAGTGCATGGGTGACTGTCTTCCTGGTCTCTGGGGGAATCCATTTGAAGGATTTCTTTAGAGTGCGGAGTGTATGGAAGCAGGAGGAGGTTAGGGCATTGATTTGCTGTGTCATGGAGAGGGAGGGGTCCAGGATGATGCCGAGGTAACGTGCGTGGTTTGCCTGGGTGGGTGCGGGGCCTAGGGCGGTGGGCCACTAGGAGTCATCCCATGTGGTTTTGTTGGGGCCGAAGATGATGATCTCGGTTTTGTCAGAGTTAAGCTTGAGGTGGTTAGGGGTCATCCAGTTGGCGGTATCGAGGAGAGCAGCGTGTAGGTTGGTTTTGGCGGTGGTGGGGTTGCGGGTGAGTTGGGTGTCATCTGTGTAGGAGAGGATAGAGATCCTGTGTGCTCGGAGGATGTTGGCTAGGGGGATCATGTAGATGTTGAAGAGTGTGGGGCTGAGGGAGGACCCTTGGGGACTCCGCAGATGATCTTGGTAGTGGTGGAGTGGAAAGGTGGAAGCGGACTATCTGGGTCCGGTCAGTGAGGAAGGAGGTGAGCCAGTCTAAGGCTTTGTGGTGAATTCCTATGTTGTGGAGGCGTGTGTGGAGTGTGTGGTTGCAGACAGTGTCAAAGGCTGTGGAGAGGTCTAAGAGGATGAGTGTGACGGTCTCGCCTTTGTCGCCTCTGGTCCTGATGTTGTCAGTGCATGCAATGAGGGAGGTTTCCGTGCTGTGGTTCTTGCGGATCCCGGATTGTGGGGTGACAAGAGTGTTGTTTGCATCGAGGAAGTGGGATAGGCAGGCGTTGACTAGTTTCTTGGCAACCTTGGCGGGGAAAGGGAGGAGGGAGATGGGGTGATAGTTAGAGAGGATCTTCGGGTCGGCTTTGTTTTTTTTTAGGAGAGTGGTGATTTGCGCGTACTTCCAGGGGTCTGGGTAGGTGGTGGAGTTGAAAGAGGAATTGATTATGTTTTGAGTATGGGGGCGATGGTTGGGCTGGCTTTGTTGAAGATGCAATGTGGGCAGGGGTCAGAGGGGGATCGGGAGTGGATGGAGTTCATGTTTTTTTCGGTTTCTTCGTGTGTGGTGGGGGCCCAAGTGGTGAGTGTGGTGGTGGGGTCATGAGTGGGGGTTGGATTGGGTGAGGGAGGGGTGTGTGCGGTGGGTGTGTGTGGTATGAAGCTAGTGTGGATGTCCAGGAGTTTGTGGTGGAAGTGGTTGGAGAGGGCGTCACATAGGGGCTGTGTGTGTGAGGGGTCTATGTTGCTGGCTTTGGGTTTGGCAAGTTAATTAATGATGGTGAAGAGTTCTTTGCTGTTTTGAGAGTTGCTGTCAAGGCGTGTCTTGTAGTGATCTCTTTTGGCAGTGCGTATGAGTTGGTGATGGGTGCGAATGGTGGTTTTGAGGGTAGAGAAGTTGGTTGTGGAGGGTTCTAGTCACCATATTTTCTCCGCTTGGCGGCATTTGCGCTTGGAGTCTTGGAGTTCAGGGGTGAACCATGGGGCGTTCTTGATGTTACGGGTGGCGATGTGTTTTCTGAGGGGGGCTAGTGTGTCTGCGCAGGTGGTGATCCATATGGAGAGCTTGTGTGCTCCTATGTTGGGGTCGTTGGCGTGTGGGGGTTGTGAGCCAGTTAGGAGTTTAGTCGTTCTGTGGGGATCTTGTACCACATGCGGTAGGGTGTGGTGTGTTGATGGTGGTGTGTGGGGGGTTTGGTGAAGGAGAAGTGGACGCAGTGGTGGTCAGTCCAGAGGAGTTCGGTGGTGTGGGTGTAGTCTATGTGTTGGCTTGAGGAGAAAATTGCGTCAAGCGTGTGTCCTGCTGAGTGGGTGGGTGCGGTGACCAGTTGTTTGAGTCCGAGGTTGGTGAGGTTGTCTATGAGGGAGGTAGAGATGTGGTCTTGCCCCCTAATTTGTATGTTGATACAGGGTGCATCCATTGACAATGGACAAAATCACAAAATCATAAATAGACTAAAAATAAATGACGCAAATGTGTTAAAAACATCCACTATCACAAAGTATATGACCCATGGGCCATTAGCATGATTTACGCCTTCGCACTCATCTCAATGCTGATTTACTGTTAAATCAACGCATACAGATAATGCATCAATCAAAAAAGATGCACGTAAGTCATGCATCAGAAATACTCATGCAAATATCAGATGGGTCAAATAAATACATGCATTACAGAAAACATGACGCACAGGGACAGGATGTGATGTAATATGAAATCCTGTTTAGAGGCATGGTACAGTGAGAGTACCTTCACTTTCTCTTTACAGTCTGTGCCTCTTTTGACTGGGTGGTTGTGTCTTGGAGTTGGTGGTGTGTTATTGCTCTGTTTTGTATCTTGTGGTGTCCCTCCTGTTGTGTTTTCTGTAGTATTTTACTGTACTTAGTCCCAGTGTTAGTGATTTTGGGTGGTATCTGTATTTTTCCTTGTGCCTGTACTGTGGGGTGTCTGTCCAGGTTAGTTGTTAAGTTGGGTTAGTTGGGATTGCTATTTTTGGGCGTTAAGTTTCCTTTTCTTACAATCTCTATTCGTCCACCTATACCCCAGTGAAATGTTAGTAGGGGGACGGAGGCAAAATAGGATGGGGGAGGAGGAGCTGCAAGGCTTTTTGTGGCTGGTAGCCCACTACCTCCCATTAATGTTGGAAATGGGAGGCCGTGTGATACAGGGCTACAGGACGGATGCGAGGTGGCTACGGTGGGGCAATGTGCTCCACCACCTGAAGAGGGTGTACTGCTGCAGCCACAACAGCCACCAGCTGAAACATCACTGGGCATCGCTGGGCAGATCTGGTGACCAGGGAGCAGGATCTGCTAGACCATCTTGGTGTGGTGATCAGTGACCCTGTTGATGAGTCTCCCATTGGCTAACTATTTACTGTTCACCACACTTGAATGACTGAATGATAGTAGCAGATGTGTTGGCTAGTTGCATTCAATGCTTGTGGACAGGTTACATGCCACTAGTATGCAGTGTCACTGTGCCGGTATAGATATGGGGTTCACACACCCTACCATTTTACCTATGCAAGTCAGATTTTAGGTGAGTCGTGCACAACCATCACTAAGTCGCACATATCAGGGGCCATGGTAACATCTGTGCCCCAGCATTGTGTCATGTATGAAAGGCCAAGACACCGCTAGCACATCATATGTAACAGGATTGTGATTACAAAGTAGGGCAATCCATGCATGGTGCTACATTGTCATAATTTCACCTACGTCATCCCTTCCATTATGTTTGCAAAGGGGGCATACCTGCGTTTAGGGGCCCTGGCAATGGGGCATTTGATACCATCAGACAACTGTGACACATTGGTCATGGATTACTCAATGCATGAAAATTGCAGACTAAAGATTGAGCCACTTGTCCTTCACAAAGTGCCTCTGTGTGACTTGCAGAGCACAAGGGTAGTGTCATGTATCTGTCACCCAACTCCCCCTCATTCCATGGAGTTGCATCTTCTACTGAATGGCCACATATGGTTGTTGCAAGGAGTAGCACTTCATGAGTCTCAGGCCCAGTGTAAGAGTGCAGATGTGTGGCTCTGACTCACCTGAGTGTCAGTCTCATCCTGAGTTTGCGGTGGTGTGTCTGTTGCACTGTCCTCAACCTGGATAATTAGCCCACTCATCTGAAATAGTACACACTGTAATATGTTGCCCATTATTAGTTACAGTGATACAATACTAACCATGGTTTTCCATCCATATCTTTCAGGTGGACCTGCCCCCTACACCATAGGCGAAGTGGCAAGATTTGAGGACCCAGATGTATCCAGTAAGTGTGATTATGGCAGTCATTTTGATCTTGGTGGGATAGCCCGCCACCAACCATGCTGACGGTCGACGGAAGACCGCCAGTGGCAGCGGCAGGCACCCCACCATATTCTGACGCATGGAGGCTCACCGCCATTGATGGCAGTGAGGGACACCATGCGCCATGTTGGCGGTCGGTGGCGAGGGTGGATGCTGCTCCACCCTCACCGCCATGTCAGTCCAGACACCGCCACACCTATAATGATGCAGTCATAGGCGTGGTGGTGTACGGAGGTGCAGCGAAGCCGGCGGAGCAGCATCCTAGGAGCCCATTCCCTCCCGGAGGAGTCCCACAAGACAGGTAAGTGCTGCCCAAGAGGGAAGGGGTGTGTGTGTTGAGTGAGTGACTGCGTGCATGGGGGTGTGTGTGTTTGTATGTGAAAGGGGATGTGTGTCTGCGTGTATGACTGCGTGTGTGTATGACTATGTATGCATGCATGTGTATGTGGGGGTTGGGGTGGGGGGCCTAAATGGATGTAGGGGGTGGGGGATGGTGAGGGGGGGGTTCGGGATGGCCTACAGGGTGATCGGGGAGAGGAAGGGTGGGGGGCGGATTTTGGGTTTGGGGTGGTGGGTGGGTGGTGTCCAGGGGTTTGGGGGGTGTATGGGGGTTGTGGTGGGGGGGCCTAGCATGTCACGTACTGATGACAGCAATGAATATTCCTGTCACCAGTATGCTTTCCGCTAGGGATTACTTGGCAGGGTATACCACCAGGAAATCCCTGGTGGAAATGGGATCATTATCCCACTGGCAGTCTGGGCTTCCCCGTCAGGTTGAAAGTAGCTACCATCAGCCCGGCAGTAGATTCAGGCCTGGCAGTGGAGCTAGTTCACTACTGTTATCTTTATATGGCAGTTTGCACTGCCATGCCATCGGCCGTAAATACCGACACCGCAGGCGGAGCGATCATTACCGCCGGAATCCAAATGACCACCTATTTCTGTCCTGTGTATTGATTAAGGCTTTTGTGTGAGTGAGTCATGTGTTTTGGACCCAATGCTAGAAGTGATGAGCTGTCAAATGATCAGATATAAAAGTAGGCTGGATGGTGACACTGTGTCACATTTAAGGGTTCCCCATGCACGTGCAGAGAGTCATATCTTGTGAGGCTAGTGGCGCTCAATGGGCAGCATTGTGTAAACAAGGTGATGATAATCCACATATAGGCCCATATTTGACTTGTATGTGCACTGCTGTGGAAATATTGGCACTGGAACACACTGTCATTCTCACAAAACAGTGATGCACCATTTTGTAGACAAATTGGTGCATCCCTGTATTCTAATGTACATGGAGGATTGGGTGGGCAATTGTCCCCTAGCATGGTGCCACTAATTTAGTAGTCCACTTACGTGACACTTATATGGAATGTAATAGGCGTGCATGCAGGGCAAGTCCAAACGTGTGCTGGCATCGATATGGATGTGTGAGGAATGGTATTGGCTGATCAAGTAATAATGGGTGTTTACACCTGGGCACATGAATGTAGATGTGATAGATCTATGGATACCAGCTTCCTAGTTGTCAGCCCTCCTAACATATAATCCACTTCCAGCTCCATGTATGAGTGGGCATGCCTTGGTGGAGGACCAGGACAGTTGGAATGATGATTTGCATGGCCATTCCCCCTGAGGCACAGGGAATGGGAACAACAAATTTGTAGGTAGATGGGATACTCACAGTGTAGGTGACAGTCATTTTGATCAGACCTGCATGTGTAGCTATCAACACTGAGTCCTTATGGTTACCAACTGCATCCCATACTCCCAATACCAGATTCAAGATACTGGTGATGTATGGTTGAAATTTGACACAGATGATGAGGAATAGTGGCCCTGGTCTATGTGAAGTTGACGTTGCCTTTGCATTGTTACACGTCACAAAATCCATGCTCATCTAATTTTGTTTGTTTCCTAATCTTGTTGTGGGTGGCTATAATGTTAAGAAAATGATGCTAAGGCAGCATTGTAATTTTATATATCAGGGCCAATGTATTATCCTGAATGTGAGTTGAAGTGTATGTGGAATTTGATGTGGACTGTAAGCTAGCAATATGTACATACTCCACACAATGCTGACATTGATGGTTGTCTGTCTCATTTAACAGCTGCTAACATGAACAACGAGGAACTGCGTGCCCTTCAGAAGAGGGCAGTCCATTATCTGCACATACTGGCAATGGAATCTGGCTTCAGGAGGATGGCAAGCCACTATCGCACAAAGCGATCCACTGGTTATTGATGGGCATTCACCCAGGGGGACCCTCACTGCCCATACAGGGAGTACCAAGCACCACAGCTGTGCAGGGGGCCACAGCGGCCACCATCACGATTGCCCCAGCTGCTGCACCCTCAACCTCCATGCCACAGCTAACAACACCTGCTGCCATGGACATGAATGCCATTCGGGAACTAAAGAGGGGTGTAACACAGGTCCTCAAGAATTTTGACTCTATTGGGAAGGAGGTTGAGAGGAACACTAAAAGACTAAAATTCATAAAGCGGAAACTCAAGAGGGCCACCCTGTGAATGCAAAAAATGTCTCTCATTCCCAGTTCAGTCCCTTCCCTCCTTATTTGTTTTAATATTTTTTTAGTGGGCATTAGGGGTTAGTTGTAGGTTAGTTTAGGTTAGTGGTTTAGTTAGGGTAAGTAGGTTTGGCGGGTGGGTTTTCTACTTTTTACATTTTACTATGTGGGCAGGTGGGTGATGTTGGGGCTTTTATGTGTTATAAAAAATTTATATATGTTTGTTCACTAATAGGTAGTATACTTGTAGTTTAATATATGTTGTCCTGCATTTGTCTTGTAATATAAGGGGGGGGGGAATGTTTAGAGTGTGTTGTTAAATGTGTTAGGTAAGTGTAGCTTAGTAGTTAGGGTCTGTTATTGATTATGTATAGTTAGGATAGGTTAGGTTAGGTAAGGTTAGGTTAGGTTAGGTTAGGTTAGGTTAGGTTAGGTTAGGTTAGGTTAGGTTAGGTTAGGATAGGTGTTCTTATTTCTTTTTAGTTTTGTTAAAATCTAATAAAAAATATTTGGTGTACTCCCTTACTTCATGTGTCATATGCTTGGGTCTCAGGGTCTTCCCATGGGTGTACAGTGAAAATTGTGTGTTGTCCTGGGGATTCCGTCATGCATCCAGATCCCTCTCTTTACATGTTCATCATCTTCTTACAACTGAGCTGTCACATTGGCAGCTACAAAACATCTACTTGTCTGAGCATCTGCCAGCCAGTGTACCAACCACTCAAGGTGTCTATGTTGACCATGTACAGGACAGGTAGAGGTAGTAAGTCAGCTGTCATTGTATGGGTTTTTTGTCAGAATGTTGGCCACTGTGGGACATTTGACAGCAGCCTACATTTCATTCCTATCCTGCTAAACTGACCAGTGGCAATTACAGATGAGGTTGAGTCCCACTG
Organism: Pleurodeles waltl; assembly: GCF_031143425.1. Taxonomy (NCBI): domain Eukaryota; kingdom Metazoa; phylum Chordata; class Amphibia; order Caudata; family Salamandridae; genus Pleurodeles; species Pleurodeles waltl. The sequence goes on along the minus strand of NC_090445.1, from coordinate 58,912,708 downwards.
TTTCACACCAATGTGTTCTGTTGGTACTCCCAGCTGACGATATTGCCCGAGAACTATTTCAGAGCCATTCCTGCATTATGTAGTTGGTGTAGCATGCATGTGTTCAACATGTTTTACATACTCAGTGAATTGCTTGTAGGGGATGAGACCAGCATCGACGTTCATCATGTGCATAGATATGTGCATGCATATTCGTGCACTCTTGTACTGACACTCTGTGACTTGAGACATGTTACACACATCACAATTCCTAGGCATAGTAGATCTGTCACAACACACAGAAACATGCTGGTTGTGTGGGTGGTGTTTAATAACAAGTGTTATAGTGCAATATTTACAATGTTGAGGGCTGTGACTCCATTTGTGGAATCCATCCAATTGTAACACAACACAAGAACAGGGTTGAGGGACATGTCATGGGACATGTTTGGGTAAAGTGTCTTTTAGTGCAGGGGAATATGAATTGCCAATTGAAAAGTTAGAGACAATTGCAGTCCATAGTAGAAAGGTCAACAGTGTGTTGAAGAAGAGTGCATAACAGCAACAGTGCTAACACTGGCATGATGTCAAGCACATGACAGAGGAAAACACTGCCAGACAATGCATGAGACACTGGGGAGCGGAGCCGGCCATGCGGTTCGGCCTGCCCTCGACCCCCTATTTGAGACCCTTACTCCCAGCTGTTTTGGAGCAGCTTGATTCGGCCCCCAGCCTAGCACCTAGTGAGCGGAGGCACGGAGATGCGGCAAGACGTGCTGCTCTCCCGGGGTAGAAGAGTGAGAGGCCGTGAAAGCTGTTTCAAAAAACGGCTGGCGAACAGGGAACAGTGAACGATGAAGCCCCGAGGTCCCCAGGGGCCTGTGGCCCTACAGGGTCTCTTGGGCAAAGACGTTGCTAAAGTTCAGGTAAATCAGTCAAAACAATCCCGATGAGGGACAAATATAAACGGCAAGAAAAGTGCGGAAAAGACCTCCGAAAGTCACCCAAAGACCCATCTGGGTAGTAACCTCGGACTCAAGACCCCAGGTCTAAGGCTGTTTAGTAGTACGCCTTCTGACCATTCCCTTTCCCCAAAAATATCCTCTTTGACGCCTGATCTTATGTGCTTTCTGAATCTACAGAGTGGCCCTCCAGAGCAAAATGTAATATTCTCTGAGTCCTTTAAATGTCTTGAAATAATTTTATCCTCGATCCTGGTTCTTCTATAAAAATCAATTATCAATTCTGATCATACTCAAGACTTACTATTGTCTATATTGAAAACCCTGTTAGATTAAAAGGATCTCAAACCAGGCTATGATGGGAAATCTGGTAGGGCTACTAAGGTTGCTCCCCTAAAGTAGGGGTGTCAAGACTCACAACCGTTTTTGTGCTCATCAGTCCCCTGTGCGCCCGTGATTCCACCTTCTCTGCTTTCCCTCTCTGATCAGGGTACGCAGGTGGGAAAGCCACAAGTCCATTGGAATTTTTCAAATGCACAGGATCCTTCTATGAAGGAGAGTGTTGTTTATTCCCTGCAAAATCTTTTTTCCAGCCCTTCCCCTACGAGCAATGTGGCCCCTATTGGTCTTGAACCTGCTATGCCAAAAAATGAGTTAAACCTTCCAGTGACTCCCTTTCCCATTTTTTGCCCAACGTATACCCTGACTCATCGAAGGCGGAGCATGAGGGGATTTTGGCTGTAAAATCTTCAAAAGAGAAGAATTTAGGAAAAAAAAGGAAAGAAATGAAGGGAAAAAATTGAGAAAAAGGAGAATCTCTAAAAAGAACCCAAGGAGGGTGATGTTCGAGGACAAGGGCCATAATGAAATCTCCTCCCAGGAGGAAGAATATGAATTGGTGCTGAGGATGGAGAGACCCAAGGTGGTGAGATCGGCTGGCCCTCTAATCTCACAGGTTGAACAAGACTCTATATCTCCGCCAGAGATGCAACAGACTCTGTCACCTGACTCCATGAGTGTGTTATCTGTCTTAAATCCACACAATATATCTACCTGTAATGTGAATGCTAATGTAGTGGCAGCAAACTATACTTCAGAGCTTTATAAAGGTGGGGATGAATACAGTATGGAGGAAGTCTCTCAAGGCTATATAGAGACCCCTGAATGTTTAGAGTTTTCTGCTTTATTTGACTCAAGTTTAATATTAAATCATTCTATATTAATTTCTAGCCTCACAGGTATTGAAGAGCTAAAGTTTATTGACAGTTGTGATGTTTCTCAGGTTTATCTCGAACACAGAATCGGAGTGATAAAGACAAAGGTCTGGTTCTTTTCTAAAACTGTTTTAAATCTGATTTTAGTTAATTGTGAGCAGTTACAGTGTAAAGGTATAGATGTGATTCCAGTATGGGGTAAGGAAGTTCCCCTTAATTGAAAACAGCTCCTCTTTGCCATATGTGCGAATGGAACTAACTTGCATCAAAGGCCTATCTATAATGCTTTCCCCTTAGAAAATGAAGACGTTTCTGGTTCTCATGGTGAAAGAGTGGTGAGGATTATGGAGGATTCCCCCTCACATCTTACAGGTCCCCATAAGGAAAATTGGAGTTGGTTGGCGGGGGCTTTAAATAATACTCTAAATTGCACTCTGGCAAAGAGAACGTCCTCACAACTCTATTACTAACCAGAGTCTCTCCACGGGCTCCTGGAATGCTGCAGGATGAGGGAACCATTCTGAAAAATTAGATAATATTTGTTCTCTACAGGCGGATGTAATTTGTATTTAGGAGACCTGGAGCACAGCAGATTTCTCCAGTCCTAGGTATTTGGTCTTAAGTACAAAGGCACAGCCCTCAAAGAAAGAGCATGCAAAAGAGGTTATTTCCATTCTATTAAGCAACAAATATAAATGGGAATATGTTAGTCTGCCTGTCTCCTCAAATCTTTTTCAGAGAGTGAGAGTGCATCCAATTTTGAAGAATGGCAGAAAAACTCCCTTGCTAACAGGTAATGTCTATATTCCTCCAGATAAGGAATTTGATAGAGTTCTACACATGCTTGGTCAAATTTCTGTAATCTGTTCTAATCCACATGAAAGTGTAGATGAGTTACTGATAATGGGGGATTTAAACTGTAAAATCTCCCATATATCCGTTTCCATTTTTGGGGACTTAGAGAGGGAAACTGCCTTAAATATTCCTCCCATTTTATTTCCCCCTAGAATCAGGTCGGACAAAAGGGGCCACACCTTATTGAAAGGTTTGAGGGACCTGTGTTGCATCATCCTAAATGGGTGTTTTAGTTTTGACTATCCTGCAGCTTCTCCACATAAATCCCCACAGAGCAGTTCCATTATTGATTACATGTTAGCCTCTTATGATATTGCCCAATCAGTGGAGGATATGCGAGTTAAGGACACATCTTTTATTGATCATAACATTTTGATTCTTTTTTTTAAAATGCAGTTCTCCTCCATAGATTCCTGGAATCCTTTGGGCAAGGTCATTAGCTTCTGCCGGAAAACAGGTAGAATTTTTTGGACCCCGCCAAAATGTCTTCTATAAAAAAGCACTCGAATGCTTAGTGAGAGATGTTGATGAATGGAATGTGGATCCTCTTCATTATTTTTCAAAATGTATTGATTACGTAACTCAAAGTGTCTCATATCAACGCTGTAAGCCCCAACAAAAGAAAGTAAGGCATTCCATTTTCTTGTTAAATAGAGATTGGTAAGGAGACAGTATGACTGGGAGACCAAGGATGAGAGTAGGAGAATATCCTCATTAAAAAGTAGAAGATCGAGTGTGAAGTTAGGTACAAGGAGAGAAAAGGTGGAGAAGATGTAAATAGTTTTGCGGGAAGCAGAGGTGACACACAATTCCCATAAATTCGGGGCTATTATTTCCAAAGGCTATAGAAGGTTTAAATCGTCCAGTGCTCCCCCAAAAGCCGATGCTGATTGGAAGAACTACATATTTTCCCTTTACCCAGAAAATGGAGTGACAGAGCCATGGGAAATGGATTGGAGCACAAGTCACAGAATTGAGTGAACTGCTACCCCCCCCCCTCCGTGACTGAGATCAAGGTATTTATTAGGTCAATGAGGAATTCCAGAGCAATGGGCCCTGATGAGGTCCTGATGTCCTTAAATAAACTAGAACCTTTGCTCTGGGCAAACATTCTCCAGCCTGTCTTTCATGCCAGCCATTTAAAAAGTAGAGTTCCTGACTCCTACACGGGAGTGTCATAGTCCCATTATATAAAAAGGGTGACAAATCTCTGCCCATAAATCATCGCCAAATTGCACTATTGGATGCAACTTGCAAGATCTTCGCGAAAAGTATATTAATGCATTTAACTACTTGGGTCGAGGAAAATGAGACACTTCCCCTGGGACAAGCAAGTTTCAGAAAGGAACATAGTACTTTGGATGATATTTTATTGATTATAAATGTAAAAAATGTTCACATCAGGTGGTGAACAGTATATGCCGCATTCATAGACTTCTCTATGGCCTTCGATAGAGTGGATAGGAAAATACTGTGGAAATAATTATATGAGCTAGGTGTACCTCCAAACCTGTTACGTCTGGTTATAGCTTTGCACTCTTCTACCTGGAGCAACATTTTTCTAAGAGGAGAACAGGGCTTGTCAGCTAAATTTCCCACAAAAAATGGTTTGAAGCAAGGCTGCTTGTTGGCATCACTGTTATTTTCTTCATATGTTTATGACCTGCCCATTTCCCTGTAGAATGCAGATGGTTTTGCACCCAAAATTGGAGGACATCCACTCTTGTCTTCTAGATGCAGACGATATAGTTGTGATTGACCTTACTCTGAAAGGCCTAAATCAGTGTTTGGCGGCATTAAACCTCTATTTCGTACAGCACCATCTGCAGATTAATCAATTGAAATCCCAAGTAATGTTTTCTTGGGAACAAATTAACTTTTCCTGGTTCCTGGGCCAACACAAGTTAGAGCGGGTAAAATCCTATTGCTTCCTTGGGAAAATGTTCTCTTCTTCACTCAATGACCAAGATCACATGCGTAATAATGCCTCTAAGGCTCTATCTCAAGCACAAGGTTTAGTTGCCTATTTTTACAGCAGTCGGCCGGCTCCATTTCCATCTCTTACTAATGGCTTATCAAATATAGATCCTGGCCACTCTCTTGTACACTTTAGAGGGTACAAATATTTCTACATGGAATTTTCTTGATAGGATGGAAGGGTACATATTGAGCCACCTAGCCTTCTGTAACAACTCAGCCTCAGTGGCAGCTTTAAGGCTCAAATTTGGAATTAAGAACATTTTTGTACAGGGTCTAGTGGTGGTGGTCAGGAGGGCTTATAGTTTAGCCCATAGTAAGGCCTCAACTCTGAGAAACTTCGCATATACAGAAATATTTAGTAGACTAAAAAAAAAATCTAAGTTTTTTAGAAACTGTAATCTAGCTTTACAATTACTTGAGCTAAATCAAGACTTGATTCAATCGTTTCCGCCCACCACTTTAATTTTTTTTTAAAAAGAAGTGACTTGGTCTAAAGGCTTCTCTTCAGGCTTAGAGTTCTGCAGCAGTAAGAGGAGACTGGCCAAGCTAACTGAATCAGTAACTTTTAAACAATCTCAGCCATATCTTGCCTGGAATCTTCGATTAGATAGACTGCCACTTAGAGATCTAACCTCTAGGTTGGAGGGATCTGATAATAATTGTGATCTTTGCCAATTGGGTGTTCAGAATTATAAGCATGTATTATTTGTTTGTCAGGCTCTAACCATGGCCAGGAAAAAATGGCTGAAACCCCTCTATTTGTATTTTAATATTCTTCTGCTGGAGAAGCCTTGGAAGCTACATTTATTCCTCCCAATGAATTATTCTGTTTTAGGATTTTTAAATGGTTTCAGTCCTTTTTAATCTTCTTGTATTGGTGATAATCAAAATGATTGTAAGTAAATTATTCAAGGTAGTTTTTGAGGATTATGATGAGAACCTTTGTTGCTCTATAATGCTTTGTTGTGGTGCTATGCATTGACTGTCTAGGATTTTATTGATTACTTCTAATTCCGGACTGGAAGTCTACGATGCACAACTGTTTTATCGATGAAAATACCACTGTACGTTAGAGTTTTTAACATGAGTCACTTCCTTTAGAGTACCGTGTTGCACTGTTTGAGGTGCTTTATGGTCTTTCTTGAATTTCAATGTTTTGCACTTAAGAAACTAATTCAAACAATTTTAGATCACATTCGTGATATATTTTGCTATGTAATGTCTGAGGGGTATTATTAATATATATTTTTTCTCTCTTCTTTCTTTTCTCCTTTTAGTATTGTGACTGTATAATTTATATTTACGTCTGGAATCTTATAGCTAAAGTTTTACGCTGTTTTATGCTATTTTATGTATTGGTTAAGCATGTGTACCTCTTAGGAGTTCCAATTCATGAAATAAAAAAACTTGAAAACATTGCCCATGTGGCATGGGCTGGTGCTACCACGAACTCCTACGGGTGAAGATGATCTGTTCCACATCTTCATCCTCCGCTGAGTGTGGTGCCTCCTCTACCCTTGATGGTGGTAATGGGGAGCTACAGGGGGCCACACACACTTCAGTGGTTGGAGATGTGGACTCCCAATTCCTTGCAGCTGCCAATCGGGCCACTACATATGGCATCACTGCAGCAAGCAGGAGCTGCTGATTTCTAAATATAGCTGCAACATCCCTGTGGTAGGCAGCCATGTCTGCCCTGAGGGAGACCATTTCCCGGTGCATGGAGTCCATCTTGTCCTCAAGCATGCTGATGCCAGTTTGGGAGGGCAGTTGTTGTGGCCTCTCCCTCATGTCAGCAGCTATGTCCCTCAGATACTCCTGGACTCCACACATTGGGGAGTGTTTGAGACGTTTGGCTGCAGTCTGTTCTGTTGCCATAACCATGCACATCCGCATCCCCTCAAAGATGGCTGCCATAGCTTGCATCCCCACCCCAACCTCCTTGGTCAGCTCCCTCTGGACTCCTACCACTGTCCTCTCAAAGCTGGTGCCTGGGTCCTCGGAGTCCTCTGCTGTGTCAGTGCTGGCAGGTCATACTATTGGGGTGCTATGTGGGGCCCCGGGGATGTCTGCTACATCAATACTCCTCCTTGCAACTGGAGGGGTGTACGCAGGTTTATAAGGACTTATTGGAGGGTCTCTTGGCTGATAGTTGCCAGTTGGTCATCCAGGTCATCAGGTTACTCCAGGACAGGCAGATCCACAGGAGAGCCATCATCCTCTGCAATGAGATGGTGTAAAATCAGTCTATCTGTGCGGTGGCAATTGACATGTCTCATCGCTGATTTGATATTTGAGGTTCATTATCATATTAGGGCCATATTTATGTAAAAGTGATGCAGCGCTGTGTTGTGCAAAAATTGGCAGCGCCGCGCTGCGTCACTTGGGTAACACAAGGATGCGCCGTATGTAAGCGAATATGGCACACCCCTGTGTTGTCCCCCACGTTGGTGCAAAATCCAGTTGCCAGCGCCAACGCAGGCATCCTTGCACCATCGTGCATGGATGTATGCGTTGAGGGGTGTGATTGTTTATGTTCATGAAGGTGACCCTTCCTGCACATTAACAATCACTAATGGCACTTCAGCACTTCTGTGTGAGTTGTAGAATGCAGCACACAGCCACAGCGTCATTTACAAATGATTGTTTATGTGCAGGAAGGGACACCTTCACACACCTAAACAATAATTTCTTGCAGTTTGCTCTTCCTTTGCACGCTGCAGAACACAGCACACATTGGAAAAGCAAAAAACAAGGAGGTAGAAATGTATTCCTCCTCGTTGCACCTTGCTAACACCACCCCCGGGGCTTGCGCATGAATTTTGGCACTGCCTTAAGTTGACAAAATTCCATTTATCTGAGGCAGCATCAAAATGCGATGGGTTTTGCTGTGGCACGCCCACAGCAACGCCCATTGCACCACCTTCCACGCACAGTGATGGTCGGGAAGGGGCCGTATTTACAAGGTGACATTAAGCCACCAAAAGTGGCTTAACGCCACCTTGTCAATACGGCACAGTCCTTAGTGCCACAGGAGCGTCACTGAAAGCGTCCCGTGGCGCTAGGGGGCTAAGATGCGCCTCTTAGTTCCAAAGGATTGTTCCTGTACATCATAGCTGCAGACTACAGCCCTATGCCCCACCTGCATGTCACATGAATGGAAGCCCAGTTGGCCCAGTTGGCTGCGTCATATCTTCTAAGTGTGTTGTCTATCCTTTTTGTGGCTTGACACCATCTTTTCATGTTCTACCCTCCCTTTGCATCCATTTGCATGGTGAGGCCTTGCAATGGGTGTTGCTGTGCTCATGCCACGGCACCACATATGTCAATTTTCACCTGTCACAGTCTTACATGTTTCACATACACCCATGCTGTGCTGAGGCCTTGCACCACCCCACGGATGGCATTGCCAGAACTTGTTGCCATTGATGGCTCCTCATGTTGTTGTTTGTGTTTGTGTGCTACATTGCATGGCACTCATGGACCTGGCAGAGTTCAGTTTCATCTCCTCTCTGTGTAGGTGTGCTTGCCTTACTAAACACCTATCTCCTCCCCTTCAATGCAGCCCTCCTTACACTATGATACATGAGTGTGGCATGGTGTCAGTACAGCTCATTTGACACATGCACATGGTTAAACCCAGGGATGGCCAGTATGGCTATGAAATTTCTGCTGTGTACATAATTCTGTACGTGACAGTGCCTGATGGTAAATGAGTCTATGGACATAGCCATTTAACAGGAGTTTTACTTAGATCAGGGCCAGAAGCAAGTTAGAGGTGCTTCTGCAGGTAGTCATACTGGTCCATCATTTCATGTGCAACAGTCCAAGTGGCACCTGACTGCCATTGTGTATTTTACCACCCCCAACAGCAACAGCACAGGTGGTAGTGGCAACTGTTGTCAATGTGGAATGCCCCATGGGCCAATGGCCAGGACATGGCAGGGTTCAAGCAGCTTACAGACTGGCTATGGCATCTGCCCTGTGACACCTGACCAGTGTTACTTTCAACACTACCCTCCAGGTCTGTTTCCGCATTTCCACCAGCCTTGGCATGTCGGTGTAACCCCATGAAATAGTTGCCGGTGATGTGGTGTGGTGTGGCCCTGGGTGCCCCTGCACAGCCCATGCACTAGCCATGGGCAGTGCAGGGGGTCCCATATCCTGGCCCTTTGCCCTTTCCACTGCCTGATTTGCAGGGCTGAGTGCAGCATGTCCTGTTACACCCAATGCAACACAAAACTGGCACTTACTCTATTTGATCCATCAACAATGTTTACAAAGTTCCCCACAGAGCTACCATTAGTAGACAGATTTCCAGTCACCATCCCAATGTGTGACTTATACTGCCAAGTGCAAAGGGCACACTGCACTGGCAGTCTTACCAATACCGGGCTTGCCCAGGCACCATTCCCCGCCCGTTGATGTGGCATTATCTGCCATTACGTTCACAGTCATACCCCATGTGTTGAATGTGTGTGTTTATTTCCCCATTCCCATATTTCTGACATGGGTGTGTCAGAGTAGTTATGGGCTCAGCCTGTGACTGTTGTGACCTACTGTTTGCTATCTGCAGTACACATTTTCTGTAGTGGCACATTTCAGTTCAGCAACAAGATGTGTGGTTAACACTACTTCAGTTTAGTGGTTCTGGGTAGTGGCATGTTACCAATGATACAGGTCCAGCTTGCTATTCCCCTAGCACCTGTTCAGTTCATTGTTCAGTGTACCCAGGGGACACCCTGACTGCATGATGTAGGGATGGCTGTCGCATGTGAATGTGTTGTCTATGTGTGGTGGTGCTACCGGCACATCACTGGGTACTGTTGGGACAGTTGCAATGACTTGTGTGCTGTGAGATGCAGCACACATGCGTTTGGGAAATAAGGCAAGGCAGTTGTGAGGTGTTACTGCAAGGGAAACCACTATGAAATAACCCCAGCAATATTGTTGACTGACTACCTGGTCTCTGAGGTCTTGGTGGTGGTGTTGATTTGTCTGCATGCGAAGGGATATTGTGATGTCACAACCAGTGGCACAGTGATTATACATGCTATCCATCCCATGTGCTGCATATGTATATGTAGGTATTTAGGCCTGATGTCCAAAATATGTGCAGGTTGCGTATGTGTCATGGTGAATGGCACTACCAATGTGTAGGTATGTATAGCTTACATCGGCATGGTGCAACTTGCATAATGTGTATTGTGTCCCTCTGAGCTTCTTGCATTGTGTGAGTTCAATATGCCTCCCCGTTCTTGCACTTGACATTTTAGCATATATTTCCCCCATACAACTTACCCTGCATTTGTGGTGTTTCCTTGTAGTATATGCTGTCCTGTGACAATTTCCCCTGGGATGAACTCTGCAACCATCTCCTCCATCTCGTCCAAGTCCTCTTGTGGTGCTGGACTCCCACCTCCACTTTGCAGTGCTGCTTTCCTGTTCCATGCCATTTGTTCGCTTTGACTCATGCCAGCATTTGTTGCACTTAGTTACAGTTCTCCTGACCTCTGCCACACTGTTGATCTTATCCACAATCTGCTGCCAGACTGCCTCCCTCCTTCCAGTAGACAATTTAGAGGTGACGAAGAGTTGATGTTGATGCTCCGTCACCTCTCTCACCAGTATTTCATGCTCCTCTGTGCTGAAACAACACTTCCTCTTTTACTTCTCCCTTCCTCTGTGTCCCCCTGGCTGGTTCCTGGATGAATGGGCTCTCTCCCTGGGGTCTCTCCTGGCTCCATTTTTGGTCTCCTTTGCACTGTTTTCTCCGTTAGCATCTGTTTTTGACACTATTGCGGGCAAAAATGGTACATTTCCATTTTGCGACGTTTACATGTCGTAAACCAGATTAGAGTCATTTTTCCTCCATTATCGTCATTTTGCCTTATGACAAGGTGCAATGGTTAATGACTCTAACCTATTTTAACGCCACCCAGCATCATAGTATAAATATGACACCCTGGTGGCGTTAAAAAATGGCACAAGTCAGCGCTAACCTTTTTTACGCAAAACTGCGTTAGCACAGTTTTGCATCAAAAAGTATAAATATGCCCCCAAGTTTTTTACTCTAATACATTTCTTGTACTATATTGTAGCTTGCTTTGAACAAAGTGATGTAATTGTTGTTTACAATATTTCTGTATTTATTGGTTTTATGGTGAATATAGTAAGACGATGTAATGCAGGCATTTATTTGTTGTATTTTGTTATTTTATAGCTATTTTAGCCGAATAAAGATTTATTTGACTTGACTTGAAACACTGAAACATACGTTTTCAAATAATATGAAAGATTCAAATAAGAAAAGAGTTATGTGTGACATAAATATTAACACACCCAGCCAAAAATGGCTGTCCTTCTCACAGTCCTGATTCTTATTGGGTCCACCAAAAGCCAACACAATACAAAAAAGATTGTTGCCGTTGTTTATAATTCATTACTGTGGACAGTGCCATTTCTCCTAATCCCAGGCAGCTCACTACCAACAACATTCTATATGTCTTGAAGCATTTCAGCTTACTGGGCTAGTCTAACCAGAACATCAAAGGGATTAATGTGTACAAGAGATCCAGCCTAAAACAAGAATGGTACTGACATTTCTATGTGTATATTAAACATTTTTGGTGTCCCTCCTGAACTATGTTATATAATCAACATCAGACATGGGGCATCATTACGAGTCTGGTGGTCTACTGACCGCCAGACTCGCGGTGGCGGCAGTTGCCCTGGGGTTGGACCGCCAGCACTGCCAGATTACGACTGCACGATGGCCTGACGGTCCTAATTCGCTAGGGCAGTGCTGCCCTGGGGATTACGACTCCCCTCTTCGCCAGCTGTTTCATGGCAGTAGCACTACCATGAAAATGCTGGCAGAGAATGGGTGCCAGGGGCCTCAGGGGGGCCCCTGCACTGCCCATGTACCTGGAATGGACAGTGCAGTCAGCGAACATTGCGACAGGTGCTGATGCACCCTACACACTACATCATTGCTGCCACCTCTATTACGAGCCTGAGACAATGCTGTAGTCCGTTTCCCACCGGGCCAGCAGGAAACTTGTAATGGCCCTGGTGGGCAGGCTGCCAAAACTTATCTGTCGGATTGTGGGATCAATGTAGTATGTAGTCCATTGCTGTAACTGACTGTAGTGTGTAGTTAATGGTGTCCTTCTGTCTGTGTTCTTATGCAGATCAGCGCTTATCAGAAGAAAAGGTTATGACGTGCCATCGCCAAGGACGTGCAGACCCTTAGGGTCCATAGCTGGTGGAACACCCACTGCAGAAAGAGGTGGGAGGACCTGAGATGCTGGACGTGGAGGCCCAGTTGGGGACACCCACCCAACAAGGGAGGGGTGCCCGTTGGACCCTGACCCCTCTAATGGCCTTCATACTGGCAGTTGCCAACCCAGGGTTGGATGGGTGCGTGAGGGCAGCACAGCAGCCACAAGGGGGTGAGTACTCGCTGTGTACATTTGTTTCCTAATGCCTGGCATGGTCTTTGGATGTCAAGATAATAGTCAGTGGATGCCTCAGTATGCCATTGTAGGTTATAATGTATAGTTCTGAATTGCTATGATGAGTGGTATCTACAATTGGTATTGGTCATTTGCTAGTTTTTCAGCTTCAGTAAGCATCTACATCCTGACTCACCAGTGTTAGAGTGATGCCCTGATGTACACTGTCTAGGTAGTGTGACCTGGCAATTGCACATTGTGCAGCAAAAACAACTAGTGATGGACGGAATGCTGAACATTGTCAAACACTCACCCCCAGTCACAGATCTGGGTTTAATCCATCATTCTTTTGCTCACCATGCCACCCCAGTTTGGACCCAGCCATATGCAAATCAGTCTTGACCCTGTTCCTCATGGGAACAGTCCAGCCCGAACTGCCAAGCCAGGTCCTCACTGGACCGGAAACAAGCATCCTGGGACCGGTTTCGGGGTTTCACCCCTCATCAGCCAGGCTAGCTTGAATCCAGTGGCATGGGAAGCACGGGACCCACGTCTGGGCATACCCTTCCCACTTAGGGCGACAAAGCAAAAACAACTAGTGATGGACGGAATGCTGAACATTGTCAAACACTCACCCCCAGTCACAGATCTGGGTTTAATCCATCATTCTTTTGCTCACCATGCCACCCCAGTTTGGACCCAGCCATATGCAAATCAGTCTTGACCCTGTTCCTCATGGGAACAGTCCAGCCCGAACTGCCAAGCCAGGTCCTCACTGGACCGGAAACAAGCATCCTGGGACCGGTTTCGGGGTTTCACCCCTCATCAGCCAGGCTAGCTTGAATCCAGTGGCATGGGAAGCACGGGACCCACGTCTGGGCATACCCTTCCCACTTAGGGCGACAAAGCAAAAACAACTAGTGATGGACGGAATGCTGAACATTGTCAAACACTCACCCCCAGTCACAGATCTGGGTTTAATCCATCATTCTTGTGCAGACACTGTGACGGAGTAAGTGTATCTGTGCCTTTGTCAACAGACAGACATGGATTAGTGAGTCTCAGTAGGTGTGCAGATGGTAGTGTCTTCCGAGTTAATTTCAGCTGTTGTTTCCAGGCAATGGTGTGGAATTGTGGTTGTCACTGCATGGTGACAATTACAAGTAAGTCATTGTGATGTGTATGCCATGTGTGCTGTTATTGCTGATATTGATCCTGTGCTCCCTCTCTTTCTCCCCCACCCTCCTTCCTTTTCTTATCTTGTCCTTGTGTGCATTAGCATCATCTGGCGAAGGAGCAGGGGCATCGGCGAGTGGGGGAGCTGCAGCCCACGGGACACAGGAGGCAGTGTCCACCGACGTCGAGGGACCAGTGGGTTGGAGGGTGAGGGGAGCACCACAGGGGGACAAGAGCTGATACTACTAACTCTGATTCCTCCTCTGATGGGAGCTCCCTGGTGGTGACCACCTAGGCATCATCATCTTCCACCACCCCCATTCCAGCACCACCCTCCCAGTAGCCCTCCACCCAGTTGCACATGCCGACTCACCCAGGCGGGTGGGTGTCTCCTTCACCAGCAGCCACCTCATCCTCTGCCCCAGTCAGCCCTGCTACCCTCACTAAGGAAGCTATTGATCTCTGAGATTCATCTCTGTAGGGCAGTCAATCATAGTAAATACCATCCAGGGGCTAGCATCCCAGATGCAGCAATGCCTACCATGGGGGCATTCATTTTTCAGGAATCTTTTTCATTATTTCGATTATACCATAGTAGTTTGACTCTGTGATGACATTGATACAACAGATATTCATAAATGGTTGATGTTTTGCATAGTTATAAAGATTAACAGCAAGTAGTAAGACATGCGTAATGGTATTAGCTAGAGCGATGGGTGAAGTATTCAAAATATACATTACATTTTGCAGTCATTGGGGTTCGTCTGAGATTAAGTACGGAAGTTCCGTATAAGAAGAAATTGTGCCTCTAGGGTTAAATACAGAGTGGTGGACTCCTTGACTCTTCCCTAGCCCTTTTGCGAAAATGTATGCGCGTTTACAGAGGTATACATATAAACGCTGATCCTAAATTATCAACAAATAAAAACAGTAACATTTTTAAACAATGGAGTACTATATCTTCAAGTATTTGATGACTGCATGATTGTGCCTTCATGTATGTAGAATCCCCTCGGTACCGTGAAGGTGTATTAATGTATTTTGGGGCCGCATTTTAGCTCCAGATGCCTGGTGTCTACCTTGTCTTGGCTTACACGTTTGGGATTGGAGCGCAACAATCGGTAAGCGCTCCAGTGACATCCTCAGTGTGCCCCTGATTTTTGTTGGGCGCAAGGCCGTCCTAAATGCTAGTCTGATTCCTCTGAATCAGAGCCTGCGTCTGGATTTTGTAAGTGCGCCAGCATCACCTCCCAGCTGTCTGATAGTGGGTATTTGCACAGCCCAAGTGCATCTTCCCGCTTCAGCGCCACCCCCTTCACACCCGCTCAAATCGCAAATGACTGTTTCCAAGCCAATTCGGTAGGTGCCTCTGCAGATTTCCATCTGCGGGTTATCAGCCTTTTAGCCGTCACAAAACCCAAATCTAAAAATCTTGTGGTGCTCCTGTGCCGCATGCCTCTGGGGAATAAACCTAGTACGCAGAACTCCCATGCGAACGATATTGTGCGTGTCGCGCATGCTGATAAGCAGTCTACCACGGCTCTCCAGTAGTTATGGAAGGAGGGGCAGGACCATAACATGTGGATTATATCTGCATTGAGATGTTTGCATCGGGGACAATCTGCATCGCAACTAGAGAATTATCTGTTAATACGAGCTGGCGTAAGGTATGCCCTATGGATAATGTAAAATTGTATACATTGAAATCTGGAGTTGCGAGGTATAGTAGTATGGCTAGAGAGAACAGATTTCCGCTGCGAGTCCGTGAAGGGGGTAGCCAATTCATTCTCCCAGGCAGCACGCAGTGCGGCATGCTCCTGGACCATGTGAGTTCGCAGTGCATCCGTAAAACACCTAATCAGGTGTCTTCCCTGCCCCATCACCTGTATATATTGTATTAGTAGATGGGTCGGGGGCAGTCGTTAAACCTCCCCATTCAGTTGATAAAGATCGCAATAGTGAGTTGTACAACAGAAACTGTCCTGCAGGAAGGCCCGCTTCTGCGACAAAATTGGGGAACGAAATCAGCTTGCCATCACTGTACAGATCGCCTAACGTGCCCAGTTCTGCAGCATGCCACACCCACAGTTCAGCTCCCGACGTGACTTCAGAGCCACAAGGTGTTCCCAGTAGGGCCAGGGCCGGGGCAAATGGGACAGCTCCCCTCGTGAGATGCAGTGACCTGCTGTAGCAGCCGTGGGCCACCTTAAGGAAAAGTTGCTCCGGCGGCGCCGAGCGTGAGTGTGTGAAACAAGTGCGCCACCTCTGCAAGGGTCCAGGGGCCCGCAGTGGTTGCCATATCGGGCAGATGAAGGCCCGCCATCCATATGGACACCATTGGAGCTGGGATGCCAAATAATAATGTTCCAGATTAGGAGCCTAGAGACCGCCTTGCTCCAGTGGCATATAGAGTTTCTTAAGCGCAACTCTGCAGCGCCCCTCATTCCAAAGAAATTCTCCCAGCTTGCGTTCCAGGTCCCTAAAAAAACTGACCGGTATGTAGTAGGGGAGGTTGGAAAAGTAGTATAATAGTCGTGGTAGTACAATCATTTTCAAAAGGGCAATCCTGTCTGCCACAGATAGTGGCAGCATTTGACAAAAGGCCATCTGGGATCTAATGGAGGACACTGCCTTCTTAAGGTTACCATCAAATAAGTCCTCTTTATGGTGGTAGATATGGATGCCTAAATATCTAAATGTGTGTGGTTGCCAAGGAACAGCAACTCCAGAGAGACACAGCCCTGGGTTTGGGAGTGTAGGATCAAAGGGGAAGTGTCACGGTTTCGGGTGGGTCTGATCAGGACTCTGGTTGGGACACCCCTTGAGGTCACCGAATATCCTAAAGAGGTAGTATACTGGGGAAGAAGAGCAGCTAATGGCATACATGGAAAGGACAGCTATGAACAGGCACAGGAAAGTAAAAGCAGAGCAACCCTTGTGTGAACAAACAGGAAACAGAGTACTAATGGACAAACACGCTCGGGTTGTACACAGAGTAAGGCGCAGAACCTCCCACAGTGACAGGGAATGTTAATGCCTCTGTGCAGTTTGCTCTTACAGATAGTCACCCTGCCAGCCCCATAGAAAGGAGGCAGCAGAAGTGATTCTGTCTCTGGACCCTAGAGCACAGACAAGGAAAGTACTTACATACACAAGACATGCTCTTATGGGTCTAGCTGGAAACACAGTGGCGATTCCTGAGAAAACAGCAATAGCACACTGTCACATTTAGGCACGAAAGACAACGTATAACACTGGACAAGGATGGGGGCTGGAATTGCCTCCTGGAAACTAGGAGCCAACCCCAGAACACAGGAGGACACTTATACACTGGTGAAGACTGATAGAACACTTACCAGACACAAATAACCAAGAAGAAACAGAAACAGAAGGGAACAAACTAAGAGGCAGAGGCAAGAACTAGGAACAGGCTCAGGCTGAAGCAAAGGCAGGCTCTGGCTGGAACAGGCAAGGACAGGGCTGGAGTACAGGGAGTAGGAAATGAGCAGTAAACAGGACTGGGAAAAAGAGAGAAGGTTCAGGCTGAAACAAGGCAGGAGCAGGGCAGAGAAACAGGGAGCAGGCTCTGGAAGAAACAAACAGGTACAAGGCTAAGAGATAGGGAGCAGGCTCTGGCTGGAACAATCAGGAGCAGGGCAGAGAAACAGGATCAAGCTGGAACAGAACAGGAACAAAACTGGAACACCATCCGACAAAGGGTCTGTAACACAAAGGAATCGAACTCCAATGCACGACGGGGATCTTGAGGAAATGGCTCCTTATAAGCAGTTCCAAGCTGGGCTGCACAGGAGAGGTCTCAGGTATGTGTAGTTTCAGACACTTGCAAGTCCTGGAGGAGAGGATCCAGTGAAAAGTAGAAACTGGACTTCTCCCATAGAAAACAATAGGAAACAGAATCCAGGCTTTCCTGACTACCAGGCTGTGCATTATGGGATTTTCAGTCCCAGGAAGCAAATGTAGTACTACACAAGTGTACCATGGAGAAAAGAGAAACAAACAGGAGTCAGCAAGGGACTCTAGATAAGTGTTTAAGGTGATTCCTGGGCTTCCGACAGTCCCCTTACAGCGCCCCCTAGAAATGGGCCGACAGAGTCATAACAGGAAGAGGCAGGACTTAGTCCAATTAACCCTTAATCCAGAGAGAGAGGCAAACTGTTGCAGTAATGTCCCGACCACCGAGGGAACCCGCGTGACATCCCTGAAATACAGTAAGAGGTCATCAGCATACAGTGATACAGTGTGTAAACCATCTCCTAGGACAATGCCCCAGCGGGGGCCCTGATCGCGTAGTACCACAGCCAAGTGCTCCATGGCGAGGGTGAACAGAAACGGAGAAAGTGGGCAACACTGTCTCGTGCCCCTGTGCACTTCAATCGGCTCCGAAATACTCCCCCCCATTTTGACCCAGACCTGGGGATTAGTGTATAGTAGCCTAACCATGCGGAGAAAGCGGGTTCCAATGGCAAAACGCTGCAGGACCTAAAAAAGGAATGTACATTCCAAGGAATCAAAGGTCTTCTCCAGGTCGAGAATCAGGCATCCCGCCAATGGCCAATCCTGTTTCGAATAGTGCATAACACCAAACAACCGCCTAATGCTGTGTGATGTATCTCGTGCAGGCACAAATCCTGGTCTGGGTGTACCAGGTCCCAGCACCATGGGCGCCAGAAGTGTCGCTAGTGTCTTGGCAGATATTTTATAATCTGTGTTGAGCATTGCTAATGGACGATATGAGCCAAGCTCCATCGGGCCCTTGCCTGGTTTGGGGAGGGACACCAACAGCGCCTCATTCTGCAACGCCGACAAAAATCCTCTCTGCACAGACTCTTCGTATATGCGAAGGAGTTGAGGTGTAAGGATAGAGGAGAATGTCTTATAAAAGTCAGCTGGTAGACCATCTGGGCCCAAAGTTCTACCCGCGGGTAGTTCGTGTATACTAGCCTGGATCTCGGAGAGCTCAAGAGGCACCTCAAGCTCAAGAGGCGTTCCTCTGGGCTACCGTCAGGAATTCTGCACAGGTCTGCTGATGTAGAAATGTAGCCGAGTCATATACAGTCCTATAGTGCTGTGTGAACGCTAAGTGTATCTCCGAGGGTGTATGAAACACCATTCCAGCCTCCAAGCGAATCTCCACAATTTGGCCATGGTCTTGTTTGCTCCTGGACAGCCAAGCTAAGAGTTTGCCCGACTTATCCGCGGAAGTATGTGTGCGCACTGAGTGAGCGGCATAGTTTAAACAACGTAACCGCTCCAGGAGAGATAAGTGCTCGGCCCGAGCCGTTGACAGCAGTGGGACTTCGGGCAATCTCCTGTTCAGGACACAGTAAGTTCCGCTCCATGTGGGCGAGTTCACGCTCCACAGAGCGACGCAGATTCCACTGCGTTCCCATACAGTGACCCCTAGTAAAAACCTTAGGGGCGTCCCATTCCATCAGGCCTGAAGATGCTGTACGTTTGTTATGTGCAAAGTATTCAGGAATTGCCTCAGCTAAAGATGCTTTAAATGCTGCATCTTCCAGGAGCTCGGTTCTAAGTCTCCAAGTGGGGACAGTCGGGGGAGAGACATTCCAGCCCAGACGCACGAGTTGCGGGTTGTGGTCGGAGTGTGTGCGACCCATATAGTCTGTGTCCAGTACTGTAGGGTATAAATTCTGTGTGCATAGTATTCTATCAAGGCGCACATGTAGGGAGTGCGAGGCAGAGTAATATGAGTAAATTCTATCTGTAGCATTGCATTAGCGCCATATGTCTAGCAAGTGCCAATTTTGAGTCCAGGTGTTCAGTGCGTTTGCAGCTGACACCATGAGCGATGTGGGCAGTGGGGGGAAGGAGTGGTCCAAGTCCAGATCCAGCACACTATTAAAGTCTCCTCCCAGTAACCAGGGATAGTCGCTACACCCCGAAAGCTGGTTAGACAAAGTATGTAGGAAGGAGGCCTGATCCACATTCGGAGCATTTATGGAGCCCAGTACTAATGCCCGGCCAGCAAGTCACCCCCGCACCAACGGTTTCCACCCAAACCAAATAACCCTTGAGGTCAACAAAATAGTTATACATGATAGTTCTCCACTAGTAGGAGTGTGGGGTAGGCCGTGCGACGTAAAGATGAGCGTGTAGTGAGTTGTGCACCCCGGCTTATGTGGATATTTGAGTGAGGGGCCAGTGGCAGTTAATGCCTGTGAACAGCTGCGGCACCAGCGCAAGTCATGCGGCTTGTTAAGCCATTTCCCTGTGGGTTCGCAGGTGCATCCCCAGGTGATTAGTGCACTATTACATGGCATATCTGTAAACAAGGTGCGCATTGTGTACTGAGGAAAAAAACTGGGACTGTAAAGGAGATGGCTGTGGGGCCGCTAAGTCGCCCAGACAGGCGCCGAAGGGTTCTAAAACGAGTCATCTGCTGTACCGGGGGTCACCCCCAAGCATGCCAGAGAAATCGACTCGGAGAGTTGATCTGGTGTAGCAGGACGGTCGCTTAGGGGTTGTGGAATTTCAGTTTCTGCTTCCGATGCAGTTGGAGAAGCATTGATGGCTGCTGCCGACTGCAACACCTTGCGTCGTACCTGGATTATTTGTTCCAGATCGGGGCATGTTTTGCGCTCTCCGGAGTTGCATTACCCGCTTTGCAGCCGCGTCTCACACGGATGCGCTTACCCCACGGCACTGGTGGGTTCCCCTCAAGGTCCCGGCCTCTGATACGGCCTGTTGACTCCAGCCATTCCCACACCGTTTCTGGCGTGGTAAAGAAGTGGGATTTGTTCTCAGATATTATGCGGAGTTTGGCCGGGAATAAAAGAGAGTACTCAAGATGCAGTGTCCGAACTTGCGTTTTAAAGGTAAGTAGGAGGCGCGGTCTCTCTGCACAGCTAATGTGTAGTCCAGAAACAGCATGACCTGTGCGTCATCGACTCGAGGCGGTGATGATGATCTCCTGGACCTGAGGATAATATCCCTGTCTGCATAATCAATCAAACGAATTATAAAGGGACACAGGACGCTTCCGGGGCGTCGTGGTCTTGTAGGAATCCTATGTGCCTGCTCCACTGGAAAGAAAGGTGTCAAAGTTCCCTCCGGTATCAATCCCCGGAGCCAGGCTTCAGAGTAGGCCACAGCATCACGACCCTCCACGTCCTCCGGCAGGCCAATAACGCGTATATTGTTTCTTCGGGTGCAGCCTTCTGCATCCTCAACACGACGCTCCAATGCTCCTATGGGGGTCAATGCGTCTCCCATTTTGGTCTCTAGGCGGGATGTTGTGGCGCCAATTCATCTATTCATGCCTAAATTGTGCCTGTCTTTTTCGCCAAATTGCGGTGATCTGCATGTAACAAAACAAGATCGCTGACCACCTTGTCTATTTTGGCATCCAGAGATGTGCGGGCCCGCTCCAGCGAATCGCCGATGCGCTCCACCGCCGCTAATACGGCATCGAGTTTTTGGCTGTCTTGAGTTGCGGCATCCTGTGGATGCTTAGCGCTGGTTCCAGATCGGAGGCGGACGGTCCCCGCCATATCCAGAATCTTTTAAAATGTCAGTGGTAGAATAGGTTGTTTTTCCGCTAACAAGATAGCACACGGAGGATTCCGTCCCGTGGGGCCCACCAGCGCCCCAGTCAGGCCAAGGGGACCGAACAGCGAAGGCTGCTTCAGATTGTGTCCCAGCTGCGCAGTAAGGTGAGCCCGCTAAGACACGTGCCCAAGTCTTCCCATCTGGCTGAACCGCATGGCTTAGCTTCCCCCCATGCAGCCCAGCGAGGGCCGGCTTCCAGCTCCCAGTGCAGGGACCAGCGGTAAGGCCACTTCCAAATCACACCATCAGCAGGCTGTAGTGACGTTTCGTCTATTTAGGTTGGGTTGGGCCCGCTTGCATGCACTCCCGGAGTGGTGTTGCGCAGCAGCACGAGCAGCCCAACCGACAAAGTATTTTTTATCCGCTAGGTTCTCTGTCCCCCGGGCCGCCCCATCCAGTCCTGCAGCCGGGCGCACCCCGAGCCGCACCTCATCCAAGCTGTGCAGGAGCAGACCCTCGTCTCCACCGCAGCGCCCGCAGCATCGCGCCAGAGAACCCGGCCTTCCGCACTGCTGTGCATCCGGGTGCGCCGGCCTCCAACGCGACTCACTTGATGTGGGCACAGGTCCTGCCCCAGCGACTCCACAGGCGGGCCAGACGCGGCAGCAGTGCACTCCACCAGGACGGCCTCCTCTTCTCGCCTCCCCCTTGCAGGCCGCCGCCCGCAACCACGCGCGGCCCGCTTCTATCCGGCGCCGCGCCACGGGGACCGCTGTCGAGTTCCCCGGAGGCTTAGGGAGACTCAGCACCGTGGGGAGCCAGGGGTGTAGATATTACTGGCCCTTCTTATGCTTTATGATGCCGGATAATCCATAGATGGGACGCAGAGCTCTATCGGCTTGTGTCCGCCATCTTGGCCAACTTAGGCACGCCCCAATACCTTGGGGGCATTCATGTTGGCTTGCCTGGCCTACAGAGATCGTTTCATTCTCTGGCCCCCTCTTTGATGACAGCCAGGGCCCCTAGTTCATCCTTTCCCCCCTCCAACTACCTGTACCCAGTCCCAGAGCCCTCTCCCTCCCACTCATCCCAAGCACACAATCAGACGAGCATGCACCCAAGACAACAGACAGGACTCGCAAAGGCAAGCACAAGCACCACAGATCATACCACAAGCATCCACATAGCCAACACACAGAAGCAAACACTACAACACCACTGTCTCCCCTTCACCTCCTCCCTCACATTCACATCTGCACTCACACCTGCAAGCACTGCACCCTCAGTCCCAGATCCTGCCACCTATTCAGCCTTGCCCACAGTCACGACAACAGCAGACACGCAGACTAGCACCCCATGCACCACATGCACAGTCACCACCAAAACCATCACAACCACATACAGCACACCCACCTCACTTGCAGCCACCACCCCAACATACATGCAGATGACCTGTTTGTTCTCTCCCTCTCCTACACCCCTCCTCCCCAAACACATATACACTCCCACTCAAACACTCAACAGTAATCCACCTCACACATGCACACTTTGTATGCACCTACAGCCCAGTCCAGCACACCTACATGTCCTATGACCATTCCCTTTACCTCCACTCCCAAACCTCCTCCCACAATCAGCCCCACTGTACCTAAGAACCCTTTCCTTTCCCGCTTTGACCTCTTCCCTACTCCTGACCCACCCTGTGTTGTCCCTAAACATAAGGACCCGCTCCCCCACCCCAGCCCCTACAGCTCCAAATCCTGCCATTGCCCCCATCTAGTATTTCCAATGTTCCCTCCCCCGCTAAGAAGGCTTCCACTCTGGGACAAAAGGAAGCCACTCCCACACAATGCTCCAGACCCACTCCCCTATCCCCTAAACCGTGGAGCAAAAGCCCACTCCCTCCGAAAACCAAGTCCAAAGACCTCCCTTCCAAGAAGAAACATCCCCCCAACTCCCCACCCCCTTCCTCCTGAGGTGCCTGCCTTCCACATTGATGTCCCTGCCCAGTGGAGTCACTTAGGCTGTCAGAAGTCAAGTTGGGCCTAATTTGTTGCCCTGAGGGTTGCCATGGACAATTGGACTGGCCAATCGCCCTTTGTATATAGTTCTTGTTTTGTTGTGGGTGCTATTCCCACCGGAATACAGTGGTTGCATCACAAGTATTTGTACAGGCTTTCTTTTCTTCTGGCTTATGTACTTCCAGATTGTTCTTTATGTGTGTGATATGTGTGTATGGTGTATGCTGTGAGTGTGGGTGTGACACTTCTCCTCCCTCCCTTGTGTGCTAAGTGGCTGTACTCACGGTTGTTGTCTACATCGCTGCTCCTGGACTCCCATCCTGTGGTTCAGCATTGGCAGGACTTCCAGTTCATGTTCCATGGCAGCCGCGGACTCCTCTGTGTCCCTGGAGGTGAGTGTATCCTTTTATATGGGTCGTTTCCACCAGGCTTTTCGTGGCAGTGGTTCCGCCCCGGAAATCCTGGCAGTCTGCTATGTCGTAATAACGTGGGCAGTGAATGGTGTCCTACCAGGCTGAAAGTGGCAACTGCTGTGGCCGGTGGCCAGATCGCACTGGCAGTTCAAGCGGTGCATTGGCTGTATTTGGGAGGTATCACCGCTGTGGTCACAATATGGTGGTCTTCACCACCAGCCTGTCAGTGGTACTACTGCCATCGCTGGGGAGGCATTCAGCTGACCGCCAAAGTCATAATGAGGGCCTAAGTTTCTACAGTATCTAACTTCCGATTTGATCTTATTCCACTATTTATTTGAAATCCCTGACAGGATTATCATATATTAAACAAAAACAAAGGACAAGAGAATAATGGCAGCAAATGTGCCAACTCATTGATAATAGTGATAGGATATAGTTAATATTTGTAAGCAATCCAGGACAACATGCACATATGCATCTCTAAAAGGTCTCTCTTTCTAGAAAAGAAATAGAGGAGTCTGAAAAAAAGGCAAAAAATGGAAAGGAATGAAGGGCAAAATGATGGAAATAGAAAATCAGAGTAATCGCAACATGCTGTAAAGAGCTTTGGCACATGTGTATTTAAGATATTCATTATATCATTTATGAGATCAAAAAAGAGAGTGTGCACATTTGTAAAAAAAAATGCAAGATAAGCAAATTCATTTGAATTTCACTATTGAAGAGGGGGTAAAACTGAATCTTTAATTAAGAAAATCTGAAAAATAACCCCTTTGACATATATTCCAATATGTTACAGTTGTCATTTCCAGCATCAACTCCTCCCATGCGTAGAACATTATAATTTAATTTGCAGCATGTGCATTTACAACAAATGGTACTCTAACTCCCCTGTTAGGGACACCAATGTTTTGTGGCCTATATTTTATATATATTGCAATAAGTTGTGTCACTGTTAGTGGACATATTGAATAAACATGACATTTAAAACTTAGAAGTCAGAGAAGGGGAATACCTATCTATACAATTTGTTATGTCAAATTCCAAAGTCCTAGAGTAAATAGGGGATATTAATATCACATGAAGTAGGTACGCAAAACTACAACAGAGTTAACCCTTGTCGTCAGGTATTCATTGTTGTTTTGAAAGTGTCATCAATAACTACTCAAAGATCCAGATATTCTGAGCCTGACCACGTGTTTCAAAATTATACTTTGTCTGAAGTAGTCTCCCTCAGATTTGCAGGAGGAAGCTAGAACATAAACAGGGGCCAACTGTGGACCACTGCTCACTACTGTTGCAGATAACTGTGTTTTCTGCTGCCAACGTCTGTGATCTCTGCCTCAATATCACTGTAATGAGCTTCCTATTTCGCTAAAGTCTGATGCCTAGGTTTTTATTTTATTTGTTTGCTGATTATATCTAATATATTATATCTATACCTACCCAGATATCACTGCAGGCTGACTTTAGGTGAATACAGCAAGTTTTAAAGCTAAAAAGGGATACTGGAGCAGCAACCTTTACCTCTTGGGCTGTTGTTAGCCAGACAAAGTCAATGGTTGTACCAACTGCTGAAGTTGTGCTTTACAGAATCTGGAGCTTTTGGTATTGCTGCCACTTTGTCACTTTTAACTAGAAGCTCCCTGTCTCTATACAATATAAACACATGAAGCAATGCAAAGGCATTCTTGTGTACATTTTAATGACCGTCTGTGCCTCTGGCTACTCCACCAAAGCAATCAATATCAATTGTTGGTTATTATCTTGTCTATTTGGACATTCGAAGAATTAAATACTTTTTGCACCTTCTCTGCTTCTGTTAATATATTGGGTGGATATGTGCCATACAGGCTGAATAACACAGCAGATGATGCAGCCTAGACTCCCTCTGTGGGGGACCACTGTTCCTAATCAGAAATACCCATCCTAATCCTTCAATGCTGCCCCCCAGTTATTATTCAACTGAAGTTAGAGAACTCTACTGAGAAGCAACATGTTTGTTTAGACAGTTCATGAAAGATTTTGGCATTTAAATGAACATGTCCAAAAGAGTATGTTTGTTGATTAAATCACTGACCATGAAGCACAGAGGGTTTTGTCTCTATGAACTGAGCCATTAACTGATTTACAAGCTGTTGACTGTGATGCCTTATCAGATTATTTTAAGAAGTTTAGTTTAGTGACAGCTATTCTCTAAATGTGCCATGGCATCCCTTACATCCATTACTATGACAAGGTGGCCCAGCGATAGACAGGCCACCAGGCCCAGGTTTTCAACCTGGGAGGCCACTCTAAATCAGGGAGGTTTGCAAGATTGACAGTGTGGAATATTTACCAATATATGACAGTTCCCAATATCAGCCAAACTGTACTTTACACCTCTCTTTGTCTTCTTATATGCTGCAAGTTACCAAGATGACGGTCTTTCACAACAAACCTGATACATGAAGCTTATACGGATATGGTAATGTTTATTATTAGGGAAGGCAGCCCTAAGACAGACAGAATTTAGATCCTCTTTAATGCCAAATAGAAAATACATCCAGACAGTTGAAGGGGCCCATATAATCAAAAGGGAGGACTGCACATTTTCAGCAGAAGTCCTGAAGCACATCAATTAGCTGAAAGCAGGAGAGCACATCTAGTGAGATCAATACATCTCAATGATGTAAAGACAGGAGATGAAAGCTATGTATTATTGTCACCTATCACTCTTAGCATGATAATAATCAAAAGAAGAGAACATTTGTATTGTATTCTTCTACCTCTTGTAACCTACTCTAATTTCAATAGTCGTTTTGGAAACTGTTGGTGTCATTCTAGGTAAAATTCAAGTGTCAGAGCATCTGGGAATAGAAGGAATTCAGCACTTGAGAGCTTTAGGCAAAAAGCTATTAAGGTTCCTGATTATGATTCCACAAAAATTGTTTCCAAGCTTGAACTGGGTTAGATGATCTACTGTTTACAGTGACAGAAGAACGCAACTTCCAGAGATGATAACACATTCAATGCCTCCATATTAATAGAAAGATCATCACACTCACCTTTTGCTTTCTGGAGGTTGTCTATGTACACAAAAACAAATGATTATGAGCTCATCAGAATTTGCTTTTTATTGAAAATCTATCAATTATTTCTCAATCTGTAAACTTACCTCTTGCTTTAATTAAATCACCTATCAGAGAAAATATTGAGAAGAATAATTTAATCTTGTTTTGAGGATGTGCAATTTATTTCTACATTGCTTACCAGTGATAATAGACAGATGAAGGAAATCCCTAATAGGGAAATATTAGTTCTCTTGGAGGATTTTCTAAATATTTTGTTACTTTTTCCAAAATATAAAACTTCAGAAATGTGATATTTATAAGATGTTTCTGCTCATATAGGCTGTCTATAGATGTTGTCTATGTACACAAAAACAAATTATTATGAACTCATCAGAATTTGTTTTTTATTGAAAATCTATCTATTATTGCTTAATTTGTAAACTTACCTTTTGTTTTAATTAAATCACCTATCAAAGAAAATATAGAGAGGAATAATTATCTTGTTTTGAGGATGTGCAGTTTATTTCTACATTGCATAGGCAGTGCATGGGCCCCCAGGCACAGCCCCATCGCGCATTTCACTGCCCGAATTGCAGCCGCTGCACATCAACATTGCCGCAGGCTGCAATGCTGATGTGACTTTTCTGCTGGCCCAGTACAAATGTTATAATAGGGAGCCACCAATACCGCCAGCACTGGCGGTATTGTGGTGCACACGGCTTCAGCGGTCTTTTTGCAAGACCGCCAAAGTCGTAATGAGGGCCATACTCCCCATGTTCTTTTGCACATTATATTTAGTCACAAGTGGCACATTTTTTAGACCAAGCCTACGACAGGCACATATCAGAACTTATATGTCATCCATGACCATTTTGCAGGAATTAGAAACACCTGATGTTTGCTTTGCACTTCTAAATTGTATTACAAGTGCAAATATATGGAGCAAGCAGACCAAATCAAAATGTACCTTCTTTATGATGCTGAATTTATTATAGTTTCATACAGTTAATGGTGACGTTTTTTATTCTAATAATTTTCTTGTACTGTATTGTAGCTTGTTTTAGACAAAATGTTGCAATTGCTGTTTACAATATTTCTGTAGTTATCGATTTTATGATGAATATAATAAGTAGAGGTTGAATATTTTTCTTTTTGGCTGTTTTATCCGAATAAAGATTTATTTGACTTGAGTTGAATTGAAACACTGAAGCATACTTTCACAATATTATGAAAGATTTAAATAGGTAGGAAAAGAGACATATATTACATAAATAACACACACATGCAAGAAAGCAATGATACTCGGAAACCCAAAACAAGGCTGCCCCTCTCACAATCCTGATTCTGATTAGGACCACCAAAAGCCAACAAAATAATTAAAAGATAGTTGCCTTTGGTTCTGTTTCGTTACTGTGGACAGGGCAATTTTTCCTAATCCTCTGCAGCTCACTACCAACAACATTCTATATGTCTTCAAGCATTTCAGCATACTGGGCTAGTCCAACCAGACCATCAAAGAGATTAACACTTACTGAAGATCTAGCTTGAGGCAGAAAGGGGAATTTAGGCCCTGATTTATACTTTTTGACCCAGAACTGCACTAAACACGTCGCAAAACGGAAATACACCATTTTTGCCTGCAATAGTATCAAAAACAGACGCTAACGGAGCAAACAGTGCAAAGGGGCCTAGCATATTTGTTTAGACAGTTCATGAAAAATGATGGCATATAAATGAACATGTCCAAGAGTATGTTTATTGATTACATCACTGACCATGAGGCACAGAGGGCTTTGTCTCTATGAACTGAGCCAATAACTGATTTACAGGCTGTTGACTGTGATGCCTTGTCAGATTATTTTAAGAAGTTGAATTTAGTGACATCAGCTATTCTCTAAATGTGCCATGGCATCCCTTACATCCATTACTATGATATGGTGGCCCAGAGATAGGCAGGCCACCAGGCCCAGGTTTTCAAACTAGAGAGGCCACTCTAAATCAGGGAGCTTTTCAAGATTGACAGTGTGAAATATTTACCAATATATGACAGTTCCCAATATCAGCCAAACTGTACGTTACACCTCTCTTTGTCTTCCTGTATTCTGCAAGTTACCAAGATAACGGTCTTACACAACAAACCTGATATATGAAGCTTATAAGGACATGGCAATGTTTATTATTAGGCAAGGCAGCCCTAAGACAGATAAACTTTAGATCCTCTTTCATGCCAAATAGAAAATACATCCAGACAGTTGAAGGGGCCCATATAATCAAAAGGTAGGACTGCACATTTTCAGAAGAAATCCTGATGCACATCAATTAGCTGAAAGCAGGAGAGCACATCTAGTGAGATCAATACATTTCAATGATGTCAAGACGGGAGATGAAAGTTATGTATTATTGTCACCTATCACTCTTAGCATGATAATAATCAAAAGAACAGAACATTTGTATTGTATTCTTCCACCTCTTGTAACCTACTCTAATTTCAGTAGTCGTTTTGGAAACTGTTGATGTCATTCTAGGTAATATTCAAGTGTCAGAGCATCTGGGAATAGAAGGGATTCAACACTTGAGAGCTTTAGGCAAAAAGCTATTAAGGTTCCTGATTATGATTCCACAAAAACTGTTTCCAAGCGTGAACTGGGTTAGATGGTCTACTGTTTACAGTGGCAGAAGAATGTAACTTCCAGAGATGATAACACATTCAATGCCTCCATATTAATAGGAAGATCATCACACTCACCTTTTGCTTTCTGGAGGTTGTCTATGTACACAAAAACAAATTAATATGAGACATTAGAATTCACTTTTTTATTGAAAATCTATCTATTATTGCTCAATCTGTAAACTTACCTCTTGATTTAATTAAATCACCTATCAGAGAAAATATTGAGAAGAATGATTTAATCTTGTTTTGAGGATGTGCAATTTACTTCTATATTGCTTACCGGTGATAATAGACAGATGAGGGACATCCCTAATAGGGAAATATTAGTTCCCTTGGAGGATTTTCTAAATATTTTGTTACTTTTTCTAAAAAAGAAAACTTCAGAAATGTGATATTTATAAGATATTTCTGCTCATGTAGGCTGTCTATGGATGTTGTCTATGTACACAAAATCAAATTATTATGAACATATCAGAATTTGTTTTTTATTGAAAATCTATCTATTATTGCTTAATTTGTAAACTTACCTTTTGTTTTAATTAAATCACCTATCAGAGAAAATATAGAGAAGAATAATTATCTTGCTTTGAGGATGTGCAGTTTATGTCTTCATTGCATAGGCAGTGCAGGGGCCACCAGGCACAGCCCCATCGCGCATTTCACTGCCCGAATTGCAGCCACTGCACATCAACATTGCTGCTGGCTGCAATGTTGATGTGACTTTTGGACTGGCCCAGCACAAATGTGATAATAGAGAGCCACCAATACCACCAGCACTGGCGGTATTGTGTCGCACGCGGCTTCGGCGGTCTTTATGCAAGACGGCCAAAGTCGTAATGAGGGCCATAGTCCCCATGTTCATTTGCACATTATATTTAGTCACATGCGGCACATTTTTTAGGCCAATCCCACGACAGGCACATATTAGAACTTATATGTTATCCATGACTATTTTACAGGAATTAGAAACACCTGATGTTTGCTTTGCACTTCTAAATTGTATTAGAAGTGCAAATATATGGAGCAAGCAGACCATATCAAAATGTACCTTCTTTATGATGCTGAATTTATTATACAGTAGTTTCATATAGTTACTAATTAAGTTTTTTACTCTAATAATTTTCTTGTACTGTATTGTAGCTTGTTTTGGACAAAAGGCCTCATTACAACATTGGCGGGCGGCTACTGCCGCCCGCCAAGCTGTAACCGCCGTGTGGCCGCCAATGCGCCCGCACTCCCGCGATACCCATTTGGACATCCCCGCTGGGCCGGCGGGTGGAAACCAAGTTTCCGCCCGCTGGGCCGCACAATGGGAGCCGGCTCCAAATGGAGCAGGCGGTGTTGCGGCCGTGCGACGGGTGCAGTTGCACCCGTCGCGCTTTTCACTGTCTGCACAGCAGACAGTGAAAAGCAGCATGGGGCCCTGTCAGGGGGCCCCACGACTCCCCGCACCGCCAGCCTTTTCCTGGTGGTTCAGACTGCCAGAAAAAGGCTGGCGGTCGGGGAGTCGTAATCCCGGATTACATCCACCGGGGCCATTGTGGCGGTAAACCGCCGGCCCCGGAGGGGCGACCGCTGCGCTACCGCCGCTGTCATAATACGCCGGGAGGCACCGCCAGCCTGTTGGCGGTGCTCCCGTCGTTTTGGCCCTGCGGTTGTAATACCGCCTGGGTCATAATGACCACCAAAATGTTGTAATTAATGTTTGCAATATTTCTGTAGTTATTGATTTTATGATGAATATAGTAAGAAGAGGTTGAATATTTTTCTTTTTGGCTATTTTAGTCGAATAAAGATTTATTTGACTTGAGTTGAATTGAAACACTAAAGCATACTTTCACAATATTATGAAAGATTTAAATAGGTAGGAAAAGAGACATATATGACATAGATAACACACACACACAAGAAAGCAATGATACTTAGAAACCCAAAACAAGGCTGCCCTACTCACAATCCTGATTCTGATTAGGACCGCCACAAGCCAACACAATAATTAAAAGATAGTTGCCTTTAGTTCTGTTCCGTTACTGTGGACGGGGCAATTTTTCCTAATCCTATGCCGCTCACTACCAACAACATTCTATGCGGGTCATTCCGACCCTGGCGGTCGGTGGCCGCCAGGGCCACCGACCACGGGAGCACCGCCAACAGGCTGGCGGTGCTCCTACGAGCTAAACCGCCGCGGTCAGACGCGGAAAGCCAGCGGTCTCCCACTGACTTTCCGCCCGCTCGTAGGAATCCTCCATGGCTGCGGAGCGCGCTCCGCAGCCATGGAGGATTCCGACTCCCCCTCCCGCCATCCAGTTCCTGGCGGTTCTCCCGCCGGGAACCGGATGGCGGGAGGGGGAGTCGCGGGGCCCCTGGGGGCCCCTGCCGTGCCCATGCCTATGGCATGGGCACGGCAGGGGCCCCCGTAAGAGGGCCCCTAAAAGTATTTCAGTGTCTGCAAAGCAGACACTGAAATACGCGACGGGTGCAACTGCACCCGTCGCACCTTCCCACTCCGCCGGCTCTATTACGAGCCGGCGTCATCGTGGGAAGGGAGTTTTCCCCTGGGCTGGCGGGCGGTCTTGCGAAGACCGCCCGCCAGCCCAGGGGAAAACTCGGAATACCCTCCGCGGTCTTTCGACCGCGGAGCGGTATTTCGGAGGGGGGAAG
The DNA here is from genome assembly GCF_031143425.1 of Pleurodeles waltl. Lineage (NCBI taxonomy): Eukaryota > Metazoa > Chordata > Amphibia > Caudata > Salamandridae > Pleurodeles > Pleurodeles waltl. Next base: position 58,880,733 of record NC_090445.1, on the reverse strand, counting down.
TCTGGCGGGCGGCCTCCGCCGCCCGTCAGACTCAGAATGAGGGCCTATATGTCTTCAAGCATTTAAGCATACTGGGCTAGTCCAACCAGACCACCAAAGAGATGAACACCTACCGAAGATCTAGCCTTAGACTGAAAGGGGAATTTAGGCCATGATTTATACTTTTTGACGCAGAACTGCACTAACGCAGTCTAGTGTCAAAAAGGTTAGCTCTTACTAGCGCCATTTTTTAACACCAATGGGGCATCAAAATTTATACTTTGAAGCTGAGTGGCGCTAAAAAATTCTTAGAGTCATTTTTTTCCCACGTTAACCATTGCTCCTTGTTGTAAGGCAAAATGACGTTAACGGAAGAAAAATGACTCTTATCCGGTTTATGACATGTAAACACGTCGCAAAACGTGAATGCACCATTTTTGCCTGCAATAGCGTCAAAAACAGACGCCAACTGAGCAAACAGTGCAAAGGGGCCCCAAAATGGATCTCAGAAGCCAGGAGAGACCCCATTCAACCAGGAACCAGCCAGGAGAACACACACAAGACCCCGGGGAGGGAGAAGAAAAAGAGGCAGTGTTGTTTCAGCACAGAGGAGCATGAAATACTGGTGAAAGAGGTGACGGAGCATCAAAATCAACTCTTCGTCACCTCAAAATTGCCAATTGGAAGGAAAGAGGCAATCTGGCAGCAGATTGTGGCTAAGATCAACAATGTGGCAGAGGTCAGGAGAACTGTGACTGAGTGCAAGAAACACTGGCATGACTGCAAGAGTAGGACCAAGGAAAAAATGGCACGGAACAGGAAGGCAGCACTGCAAACAGGAGGTTGGAGTCCAGCACAGCAAGAGGACTTGGATGAGATGGAGAAAATGGTTGCAGCTGTCATCCCAGGGGAAATCGTCACAGGGATACAAGGAGAGGACAGCGCAAAATACCAGGAAACACCGCAAATGCAGGGTAATTTGCATGGGGGAAATATATGATTAAATGTCAAGTGCAAGAAGGGGGAGGCACATAGGACTCACACAATGCATGTCAAAGGAGCACAGAGGGATACAATGCACATTAAGAATGTTGCACCATGCCAACGTAAGCTACACATGTACCTACGCCTTGGGAGTGCCATGCACCATCGACACATACACAACCTGGACATATTAAGAACACCAGGCCTAAATACCTACATGTACAAAGGCAGCACATGGGATGGATTGTATGTATAATCACTGTGCCACTGGTTGTGACATCACAATATCCCTTGCATGTAGTCACATCAACACCACTAACACGACCAAGACCTAAGAGACCAGGTAGTCAGTCAACACAATTCCTGGGGTTACTTTATAGTGGTGTCCCTTGCAGTAACACATTGCAACTGCCTTGCCTCATTGACCAAACACATATGTCCTGCATCTCACAGCACACTAGTCATTGCAACTGTCCCAACAGTACACAGGCATGTGCTGATAGCACACCACACCACACTTAGACAACACATCCACATGAGCTAGCCATCCCTCCATCCCACAGTTAGGGTGCATGGAACAATTAACTTAACAGGTGCTGGGGGAATAGCAGACTGGACTGGTATCATTGGTAACATGTAACTACACAGACCAACTAAACTGAAGTTGTGTTCAACCACACATATTGATGCTGAACTAAAATGTGCCACTACAGAAAATATGTACCACAGACAGCAAACAATAGGTCACAACAGTCACAGGCTGAGCCAGCAACTATTTAGATACAACCATGTTAGACACATGGGAATGGGGAAATAAACACACACATACAACACACGTGGTATGGCTGTCACATAAAGGCGGTTACTTCCACATCAATGGGCGGGGAATGGTGCATGGCCAAGCCTGGTGTTTGGAAGACTGCCAGTGCAGTATACCCATTGCACTTGGCAGTATGAGCCACACGTTGGGATGGTGACTGGAAATATGTCTGCACATGGTAGCTCTGTGTGGCACTTACTCAACATTATTGATGTATCAAATAGAGTCAGTTGTGGCCTGCATTGGGTGTAACAGGACACGCTGCACTCAGCCCTGCAAATCAGGCAGTGTAAAGGGAAAAAGGGCCAGGTTATGGGACACCCTACACTGCCCATGCCATGTGCATGGGCTGTGCAGGGGCACCCAGGGGCACAACACACCACTTCACCAACAACCATTTCATGGGGTTCAACCACCATGCAAAGGCTAGAGGAAATGTGGAAACATATCTTGAGGGTATTGTTGAATGTATCACTGGTCTGGTGTCACACTGCAGATGCCATAGCCAGTCTGTAACCTGCTGGTAACCTGCCATGTCCAGGCTATTGCCCCATCGGGCATTACACATTGACAACAGTTGCCACTACCTGCTGTGCTGTAGGGAGTGATCAGTTACACAGTGGCAGTCAGGTGCCCCTTGGACTGATGCATATGAAATATGAACTTGCCTCAGGCCATGACCTAAGTACAACTCCTGTGAATTTGGCTATGTCCATAGACACATATACCATCAGGCACTGTCCCATACAGTATGATGTACACAGCAGAAATTTCATACCCATACTGCCCATCCCTGGGTTGAACCCTGTGCTTTTGTCACATGAGCTGTGCTATCACCATGCTGCACTCATGTATCATAGAGCAAGGAGGGCTGCATTGAGGGCGAGGACATATGTGTTTATTAAGGTGAACAACCTACACAGACAGGAGTTGAAAAAGTACTCTGCCAGGTCCATGAGTGCTATGCAAAATAGCACACAAACACAAACGACAACATGAGGAGACATCAATGGCAACAAGAGCACAGTGTCCCGACAATGCCAAGGTCTCAGCACAGCTTGGGTGTATCTGAAACATATAAGACTGTGACAGGTGAAAGTTGCTATGTGTGGTGCTGTGGCATGAGCACAGCAACACTCATTGCAAGGCCACACCATGTAAATGTATGCAAAAGGAGGGTAGAACAAGATAAGAAGGCGTTGAGACACAATTAGGATAGACATAGAAGATAGAAGATATGATGCAGCCAATAGTGGCAACTGGGCTTCCATTCATTTGACATGCAGGTGGGGCATAGGGCTGTAGACTGCAGCTATGATGTACTGGAACAGTCCTTTGGAACTAATGGGTACATCATAGGCCCATAGCGCCACAGGAGCGTTACTTTCAGTGATGTTTCTGTGGCGCTGAGCATTGCACTGTATTGACAAGGTAGCGTTAAGCCACTTTTTGTGGCAATATGGCACCTTGTAAATACCTACTCTATTGATCATGACTGTGGGTGGAAGGTGGTGCAATGGGTGTTGCTGTGGGCGTGCCATAGCAACACACATTACATTTTGATGCTGCCTCACATAAATGGAATATTGTAAACTTGAGGTAGGGCCAAAACTTTAACGCCAGCCCCAAGGGTGGCAGTGGCAGGGTGCAACGAGGAGGAATACATTTATACCTTCTTCTTTTCTGCTTTTCCAATGTGTGCAGGAAGAGCAAAATGCCAGAAATTATTGTTTATGAGCGTGAGGGTGTTCCTTCCTGCACATAAACAATCATATGTAAATGATGATTTGTTTCTTCTGAGTGTGTTGTATTCTACAGCTCACACAGAAGTGCCAAAGCACCATTAGTGAGGCTTAATGTGCAGGAAGGGACACCCTCACGCACATAAACAGTCACACCCCCAACGCATACATCCTTGCACGATGGTGCAAGGATGCCTGCGATGACGCTGGCAGCTGAATCTTGCACCAGGGAACAACACAGCTGTTACCAAAGTGATGCAGTGCGGAGCTGATTATTTTTGCACAGCACCGTGCTGCACCACCTTTACATCAAAATGACAATGAGCCTCAAATATCAAGTCAGTGACCTGACTTGTCAACTGCCACAACACAGACGTGCGGACGTGCATGGTCACCACAACAGAACAGACTGCAGCCAACCAACGCACACACTCCCCAATGCATAGAGTCCAGGAGTGTCTGAGGGACATAGCTGCTGCCATGGAGGAGAGTCCACAACTGCCCTCCCAAACTGGCAGCAGCATGCCTGAGGACAATAAGGGCTCCATGCACCGGGAAATGGTCTCCCTCAGGGCAGACATGGCTGCCTACCACAGGGATGTTGCAGCTATACTTAAAAACAAGCAGCTCCTTCTTGCTGCAGTGATGCCATATGTAGTGTCACAGATGGCAGCTGCCGGGAATTGGGACTCCACATCTGCAACCACTGAGGTGTGTGTGGCCCCCTCTACTGCCCCACTATCACCATTAAGGGTAGAGGAGGCAACACACACATTGGAGGATGAAGATGTAGAACAGATCATCTTCACCCGTAGGAGCGCCCGGTAGCACCAGCCCATGCCACATGGGCATTGTTTTCCTTAGTCCTGTGCTTGACATCATGCCAGTGTTAGCACTGTTACAGATATGCACTCTTCCTCAACATACTTTTGACCTTTCTACTATGGACTGCTTTGTCCCTAACTTTCCAAATGGCAATGCACTGAAAGACAATTTACCCAAACATGTCTGATGACATGTCCCTCAACCCTGGACTTGTTGTGTCCCAATTGGATGGATTCCACGAATAGGGTCACATACCTGGACATTGTATATATTTAGCACTGTTATACTTGTTAATAAACACCACCTACACAACCAGCATGTTTATGTGTGTTGTGACACTTCTACTATGCTTAGTATTTATGATGTGTGTAACATGTCTCAAGTCACAGAGTGTCAGTACAAGAGTGCATGAATATGTGGGCACATTTCTATGCAAATGGCACCTATATGCTGTATGTTGATGTTGGTCTCATGCCCTACAAGCAATTAACTGAATATGTGATACATGTTGAACATATGTATGCTACACCCACTACATACTGCAAGAATGGGTGTGAAACAGTAATCAGGCAATATTGTCACCTGGGAGTACCAGTAGAACACATCGGTGTGAAACAAAGGGACTCAACTTCATCCACTATTGCCACTGGTTAGTTTAGCAGGATAGGAATGAAATGTAAGTAACATTCCAAAACTAAACCCATAGAATGTCAGCTGAATTCCCACACCTATCCTGCCCTATACATGGTCAACATAGTCAGCTAGAGTGTTGGGTACACTGGATGGCAGGTGCACCGGTAAGTAGATGAGTTGTAGCTGCCAATGTGACACCTCAGTCATAAGGAGGTGTTGAACATGTCAAGAGAGGGATTTCGATGCAGGACGAAGTCTCCAGGACAACACACGGGTTTTCACTGTACACCCATGGGAAGAACCTGAGACCCAAGCATTTGACACATGAAGTAAAGGAGTACCCAATATTATTTATTATGATAGTGAAAAAAATGAATAACAAATTATTAACACCTATCCTAATCAAACCTACCCTAACTATACATGACCCACAACAGACCCTAACTACTCTATGCTACACTTGCCTAACACGTTTAACGACACACTCTAAACATTCGCCCTCCACCCCCCTTATATCACAGGACACATGCAGGACAACATACACTAAACTACACACTTACTAACTATGACTAAACAAATATATATTTTTTGTAATTGTTTTTTTTTCTTTTTTTATAAACACACAAAAGCCCCAACATCACCCCCCACCCACCTACCCACATAGTAAAACATTAAAAGTAGAAAACCCACCCCAAACCTACTTATCCTAACTATTCTAACCAACAACCAACCCCCTAATACCCACAAAAAACCTAGAATAAAAGAAGAGGGAAGAGAGTGAACTTGGGAGGAGTGAAATAATTCCATTCAGAGGCTGACCCTTTTCAGTCTCTTCTTAATGTTCTTGAGGGCCTTTGTATTCTTGACCACCTCCTTTTCAATGGAGTCCAACTTTTGGAGGACCTGTTGTACATCCCTCTGTAAATCAGTGATGGCACTCATGTCCATGGCAGCGGTGTGGTTGGCTGTGTGATGGTACAAGAGGGTGCAGCAGCTGGAGCAATGTTTATGTTGGCAGCTGTGGCCCCTGCACAGCTGTGGTGCTTGGTCCAGCCTGTGTGGGCAGTGTGGGTCCCCCTTGGCTGAATGCCCGCCACTCACTCACTCCGAGCGATAGCGGCATGCCATCCTCCTGAACCCAGATTCCACTGCCAATATGTGCCTATAATGCACTGCCCTCTTCTGAAAGGCACAGAGTTGGTTGTTATTCATGTGAGCAGCTGCTAAAATGAGACAGGCAACCATCAGTGTCAGCATTGTGTGGATTATGTTCAGTAAATTAGCTATCTACATCGATTCGCACATGCACTCCTATTCACATGCCGGATGATACAATGGCAGGATGATACAATGGCCCTGATGGATGAATGACAACGCTTCCATTTCCTTTACACCATAGCCACCCACAGCAAGATTAGGAAACAAACAAAATTAGATGTGCTTAGATTTTGTACCATGTGTGAAAACTCCAAGGCAGCGTCAAATTCACATTGATTAGGGCCACTATTTCCCTTCATGTGCGTCAAATTTTCTAACATACATCACCTGAAACTTGCATCTGTTATTGGGTGTATGGGATGATGTTGGTAACCATAAGTGTTCAGTGTTGATAGGTACACATGCAAGCCTGATAAAAATGACTGTCACCTACACTGTGAGCATCACATCTACCTACAAATTTGTTGATCCACCCCCGTGCCTCAAGGTGTATGGCCATGCAGATCAACATCTCAACTGTCCAGTTCATCCACCAATGCATGCTCACTCATACATGAAGTCAGGGAGTGGACAAGAAGTTAGGTGATGACAAAAATGAAGCTGGAATCCATAGGTCTATCACTTCTCCATTCATGTGTCCAGGTGTAGACTCCCATCAATACCTGATCAGCCAATACCATTCCTCACACACCGGTAACCATGCCAGCACACGATTAGACTTGACCTGCATGCATGCCTATTGCATTACATATAAGTGTCACGTAAGTGGACTACAAAATTAGTGGCACCATGCTGGGCGACAATTGCCCATCCAATCCTACATGTACATTACAATACAGGGATGACCAATTTGTCTATAAAATGGTGAATCACTGTGTCGTGGGAATGCCAGTGTGTTCCAGAAACCATTATATACACAATGGTGCACATCTAAGTCACATATGGAGCCACATGTGGCTTGTCATCACCTTGTTTACTCAATGCTGTCCCTGGAGGACCAGGAGCTTCACAAGATATGACTCTCTGCACGTGCATGGGGAACCACTTAAATGTGACACAGTGTCACAATCCAGCCTACTTTGATTTCTGATCATTTTACAGCTCATCACTTATAGCATTGGATGCAAAACTCATGACTCACTCCAACAAAACACTTCAACACTACACAGAACAGACACATTCACACTTACTGGAGACATCTGGGTCCTCAAATCTTGGCACTTCTCCTATGGTGTATGGGGGAGGGCCACCTGAAATATATGGATGGAAAACGATGGTTAGTATCACATCATTGTCACTACTAGTGGACAACATATGGCAGTATGTACTACTTCAGAGGAGTGAGGTAATTACCCTGGTTGTGGACAGTGCAACAGACACACCACTGCAAACTCACAATGAGACTGACACTCTGGTGAATGAGAGCCATACATCTGCACTCCTACACTGCACCTGAGACTCATGTAGTGCTACACATGCATCAACCATTTGTGGCCCATCTGCAGGAGATGGAACTCCATGGAATGAGGGGAAGTTGGGTGAGAGATAAATGACACTACCCTTGTACTCTGGAAGACAACTGACTCAGGTATTCTGGCTTGTCCTTCAAGGCACACAGAGGCACTTTGTGGAGGACAAGCGGCTAAATAGTTAGTCTGCAATTTTCATGCATTTAGTAATCCATCACTGATGTGTCACAGTTGGGTGATGGCATCAAATGCCCCATTGCCCCCTAAGGCGGGTATGCCCCCTTTGTAAACATAATGGCAGAGATGATGTATGTGAAAATCTGACATTGTTGCACCATACATGGATTGTCATACTTTGTTATCGCAATCCACTTACATATGGTACACTGACAGTGTCTTGACTTTTCTTACATGATACAATGCTGGGGCACAGATGTTGCCATGGCCCCTGAAATGTGTGACTCAGTGATGGATGTGCATGACTCATCTAACATCTGACTTGCATTGGTAAAATGGTAGGATATGTGAAGCCCCTGTTTATACTGGCTCAGTGACACTTCATTCTGGTTGCATGCAACCTGTCCATAAGCATTGCATGCAGCATGCCAACACATCTGCTACTGTCATTGAAGTGCAGTGAACAGTAATTAGTTTGCCAATGGGGTACTCACCAACAGGGCTATCAATCACCACACCAAGATGGTCCAGAAGATCCTGCTCCCTGGCCACCAGATCAGCCCTGCGATGCTTGAGCTGGTGATTGTTGCGACTGCTGTGGTACACCCTCTTCAGGTGTTGGAGCACCTTGCCCTACCACAGCTGCCTCACCTCCGTACGGTAGCCCTGGATCACATGGGTACCCATCACTAGCATCAATGGGTTGTGCTGGTGGTCTGGTCAAACATTACAGTCTCACCATATTTTGACATCCACTGCCTCATGTGTGGGCCCCTTATTTAGCTCATCTTTAGACATGTTGTTGTTGTGTGTGATGAGCTATTGTTATACAAGTTGGCAACGTGGATATAATGAATATGTTGTGGTCCATAAACTGTGTCCTTCAGTTGTCACATTCAAGTGATGAGGCTAATTGTGATGTGTGTGATGGTAGCAGTTCACTCTTACACTTCACATGTGATGCTGCTGCAGTACTCTTCAGATTAGTATTTGTGACATGCTCTTTGAGGTTAGACTCATAATCCTAGAGTATGTGATTAAGAGATTGAAGACACCAAAGCCGGATTGTGTGAATAAGTGAGGTGTTTATTGACAAAATTTACAAGGTCAGTTACATGATGATTATGTGAAGAAGTCTGTACAATGTGCAGTCTGCGGCATATCCCAGCAGCTGTGTTGTGGTCTTCCCCCTCATTTTCTTCACCACCATCCTCCTCCTCCTCCTCAGGAAGGTTGTCAACCTGCTCATATAATGGTACATTCATCCGTGCACATATGTTGTGCAGGATAGCACAAGTCAATATAATTTTGCAGACCATTTGTGGGGCGTATAGGATGCTGCCTCCTGTGATGTGCAGGCACCTGAATCTGGACTTCAGGATGCTAAGTGTCCTCACCACAATGGTCTGTGTCCTCCGATGTCCCTCATTATATGCATGCTCTGCTGCTGTGCTTGGGTTGTGAAATGGGGTCATTGTCCATGGTTGTATACCAGAACCCTGATCCGCTGCAAAAGGTTACAGGAATAATTTGTTGCAACAGGTAAGTCATGTAGCATGGCAGTTGATATTAAGAGCTGAATGTGTCTCAAATGTATTTATGGTTTGGTGTGAGTTCCTATGCTTGTGTGATCTTTCATCAGCACTAGGTTGTTGGACATGACAATCTTGTGTTTGGGTCAAGGACCTGGAACATATGATTTGGATTCCACACTGATAGTCATTATGTATGTACCATGCGTTGTGCGCTGGATTTGCTTGCTGCTTCATGGTGTTCTGTTCATTTCAACAGCCATGTCTTGAGTCCTTCCCTGAATTCCTGGAGAGATGCAGCATTCCTGAGCTGCAGGGGAAGGCGTTCCAGGCTTTAGCCACCATATCTGCAGTGCTATATTCACAGAGCTATTGAACTCTCTTCCCTTCTCTGTAACAGCAGCACACAATCAGGCTGCCAAACGCTATGCAAACATCTTTGTGCCATAGTACAAAGATGTGTTCATGAGTCTAGCATAAGTTTTGAAGTGAATGGGTACACTGCCAATACAAAACACTATAGTTAAACTAACTATAAAACATTCCCCACCTTGAATGTGTGATGTACAGTACAGGACGCATGCAAAGTTTGAAGCATTAGGGGAAATAAAAGCATTTCACCTTTTTAACAGCTGCTTCTAATTGGCATTATTTTTTGGTGCAAAATCCTGTCTTCTGATGTTAGTAGTTTGGGTTTTGCATCAAAAAGCATGGGTGGTTGCATGGAAGTGCCCATGTACCATCTATGTAATGCCTCCTTCATGGTAACCAATGCAATGTAGTGCTTAGTGCAGCTTTGCATTACTTTTAGGCAACTTTCCCCTGCAAAACAAGATTTGTGCTGGAAAGTAAACAACAACAACACATGCAAACACAGCAACCAATATTTGCAAATCTGGACCTAAGATGCTATGAAGCTGACAAACGGTAAAGAAATGCTAAATTTTAAGCTGGGATATAAAAGTAAATCCTGTGCAACTAGGCATCAGGTTACCTAAAAAATACGCAGCATTATCCAATATCTACAGAAAGAAGTTGGATTTAGGTTTCTGATTATATCATCCTAGATGTAAGGGAGTGCCACAGCAGCATAATATATGATATGTTCTCTCTGAGTACCGTATTCTCCATGGCCTCTACTCTGCCCTAGAGTGACAGGGGTCAAACTTCTCACCCCAATGGCCAAGGACTCAGTCAATGTGCAAGTACAAGCTACCACACTCAAAACCACAGTGGAACAGGACATGTATGTTAAATATTTATTTTAAACTACTAACCTAATACATAAGATACATAAGATATGAATGTACCAAAAGAGAATACATTTGACATGTTCAGAGCAAACAGCAACAAAAACTCCAACATTGTTATTCAGTCATTATCTTCCTAACTTGCTCATGCTTCCTTGAGGTGTTATGCTAACTTTGTAAAGCAGTATATATTAAGACTGTTCACGAGTTTCTCATTTGGTTCTCACAACATGCTTGTGGTTTTGTTATGGAATAGTAAGTTAGCTATTGCCTATTACAGCTTCGCAGTGTTTAAAAGGCTGGAACATAACCACTTACCAGCTGAAGGACTCATCTCCCCACTGTCACCTCCAACTGAGGTCGTTCTGCAAACCGGCATAATCTTTGCCTCAAAAGGTATGGCTTGAAGACTCTCTTTATCTACAGCTCAACATCTAAGTTTCTATAGTGTCTGACTTCCGATTTAATCTTATTCCACTTTTTTTATTTTGAAAACAATGAGTCTCAGCTTCATTCAGCCTGAGTAAGTCCTAAAACTACAGGAGTGGCCCCACCAGTCTTTGACCTTTGTGGTGCTAAAGGTTCCCAGATGGCCAATTTCTAAAACTGAGAGTTTAGACAAAATCTGGCTAAAAGGTGCTCTGAGAGCCCGGATGAGACCAAGAACAACCTGCTTGCCTATCTGCCTATGGTTTAACTCTGGTCAGATCAACTTTGTGGCTTCTCCTGCAATGGTTCTTCTCTGCAGCAAAAAATCATTTCCAGCAGTCCTTCACCAAAGGGGTATCTGACCCCATGGAACTGTCTTTAGCTACAGCCCTTGGCTTTGTTTACACATTGCCTCTAAATTAAGAGTGACTGTTTGTTGTGCCAAGCTACCCAGGGTTCAGTTAATGTTAATTTGGTGACTCTTTGTGGTTCACCCTGCAAGGGATTGTGGCTGTTGCGTGACCAGGGTTCACAACCCAGTCAAACAACAACTCAATTATTCAAAGATGTGAAGATGAGAGAGGAAAGCAATTTAAAATTGATGGCCTTCACTGTTAGTATGATATCAATAAAGAGAAGAGAAAATTTGCTCTTGTAGCCCATTAATTCATTTTGTACTCGTTTCAGAAAATGTTAATGTCTTTCTAGACAATATTCCAGTGTTAGAGCATCTAGGAACAGAAGAATTTCAAAATTGAGGGCTTTGAGCAAGAAGCCACTAAGGCGGTCATTATGAACACGGTGGGAAAGACTGCCGAGCGCCGTGTCGGCGGTGAACAGAATCCCGCCGTTGGCGGTGAATGGAAACCCGCCATATAATGAACTAAAAACCCAACCCCGCCAAAAATCACCAGTCCACCACTCCCCGCCATGACTCCGTTGGAGGGAACCCGCACCACCCCACCCGCCACCGCCAAGCACACCCACATCCCACCCTCCAAATAATGATGCACAAACCACCTCGGCGGACAGTGGAGGCCGGACGACCATTGGCGGCTGCGAACGCCACCAGTGGCAAGTGGACTCAACAGCAAGAAGTGCACACATTGGATAGGCGTATCACCCACACACCTGACACACATCCAGAACCCCATAAGGCACCCCCAGACACACCCCACAATCCCTTGCAACGAAAACAGGACGAAAGAAGACGGAGGGCATAAGAGCCAGACAGCAAACACCAGCACACAGGACATGCACATCGACCCACAGAAGTGGACCCCTACCTCCTTCCCAGGGCCGACACCATTCCCCACACTCACCATGTCCCCCCCAAACATCCACGCTTCACTGAATGTTAGTTAAGGACCATGGTGGACGAGATCTTGAAGGTGGAGCCACAAATATTCGGGGCCGAGGTGCAACACACACCCATCGCAAGAAAAATGTAGCTGTGGCAGACCATTGTGAACAAGGTCAATGCAGTGGGACACCATCCATGCACCAGGGACAACATCTGGAAGAGATGGAACAACCTGCGGGGGAAGGTCTGTGGCATGGCATCAAGGCACCACATTGCGGTGCAGAAGACTGGGGGAGGACCGCCACCATCACCACCCTACTACACTGACTGGGAGGAAAAGATACTGGCCATCCTGCACCCAGAGGGACTCACTGGAGTCACTGGAGGAATGGACTTGGGTAAGTCATCTACAATTACCCCATATCCACCACATCTGTAATGCATGCACCACCCCACCCCTCCAACAGCCACCAGGACCGCTACCCCACCCAGGCCACAATGACAACATCCAGTCACCCTGCATGTCCACAATTCGACCAACAGGCCCACATACCTCCCCCTTTGCACAGCCACCTACCTCTGCAAGTAATCACAAAGGCACTACACCACCCGCAATGCACTTCTACATCCTAAGCAAAGTGCAATGGCAACCTCACAAAGGCACCCTGCATGGCCCAAAAATGGAAAACCTGCAGAAAACAGCCCAGCCCTGTGCACCCCATCCGATTATGCATTTGTAACAGACATGTCCATACCCCCAACCGGCACCACCACCCATGCCACACTCACGGACGGGACAAGTAGTGCCAGTGCCCCCCCTGGAGACAGAGGCACCTCACAGGACACAGGTGAAGGATCCCTTGACACAGATGAGCAGGCAGGCCCCTCACACAGTCCTGGACTCTCACCATGCAGCAGCCCCACCCAGGAAACCACTGCCACCCCTACCACCCCTACCACCCAGTCAAGACCAGCACCCCAGGGCAGGCGTACCGACACCAGTTTAACAAGGGCGCAGACTGGTGGAACACAGGTACAGAGGCCACAGTCTCCCACTCGCAACATGCAGGAAGGGGAGGGTCCCAGTACAAGTGGTACTTCCAGACCTGTGCAGGGGACACAGGCACAAGGGACTAGGGCAAGAGCAAGGGTCACAGTGGGCCAGGGGGGCGGCCACAGGATGGATGCAGCAGCCCAGGACGTGATCTCTGAGGTGATGGGGGCCTACCAACATACCCATGACAGGTTGGCACAGATTGTGTCCACCCTGGAGCACAGCCAGAGGATGCAGCAGAAACAACACCAACAGGCCATGGAGCAATGGAAAGAGCACAATGCTACAATGGCCACCATAGCAGGAGTACTGCTGCAGCTGGTCAAAAACCAGTCTGACACCAACCCAGGACAGGAGGCCCCCACAACAGCACCGGACAACCAGCATCAGATCACCCCAGGAGCAGGCGAAACATCCCAGGAACTACCCACACAGGAAACACAAGGCCCTACCATGTCATCCCATGAAGCACAACAGCAGGCGCCCAAACTGACCCTCCGGCCATGTTATGGCACTGGAACCCCAGCTAAGAACAAGGCCCCCTCCAACAATTAACTGAGCAACAACTGCAAAGCAACCATCCCACCCAATCACCAATCACTCATTGCTGAAAGACAAAACGAAATAGTGTTGGACCTATCAATACTACCAACAAGGCTGCCACCATGTTGGTCTTGAGGACACCCCACCCTTACGACTTCCTATCACTGTAAATTGCACAATTCACTCACTTTAACCAATAAAACACTTTTCACACCTGAAACACTGTCAGCTGTGTTAAATTGTGAAACAAGTGGAGTATGGATGCAACTGGCAGAGAACAACTTTATTGTCGAATCTGTGCATGATGAGAGTCCTGTGTGCCCATATGGTGGCAAGGAGGAAATGCGTGTATTTTCAGTCAGTACCATGCAGAAGTGGGCCATGTTTCGCCTGTCATTACCAACCCCCCCTATAGGACTTATCACACTGAAAAGTAGTAGTCACTAACCCCAATGACAGGCCTAAGTCCCACACAGTTACTGGAAGTAGAGTTGTATCAGGTGGTTCCTGGAATTGACATCTTCCCCTTCCTCATCATCATCATCACTCTCCTCACCTCTCTGAGGTAGCTGATCAGGACCTATAGCACCCTCCACCTCCAGGAGGGGGATAGAACGTCTCTCTGCCACGTTGTGCAGCATGCAGCAGGCCACCACTATTCTACACACCTTATCAGGCCCATAGGCCAGGAAACCCCCAGAGATATGTAGACACCTGAATCTAGCCTTCAGGAGACCTATAGTTCGCTCTATTAACCTCCTAGTACGTCCATGGGCTTCATTGTAATTCCTCTCTCCATCCGTCCTGGGATTCCTCACTGGTGTCAGGAGCCAGCGCAAGTTTGGATAGCCAGAATCACTTAGAAAATGGTGCAATACAGAGTAGTCATTGGTATGACCCTGAGTCAGACAGGCTGTTTTCTACAATGTGTCAGTTACTGACAGGTGCACTTACCCATGATCCACCCTCTGTCATCTTGGAGTTGTTCCATCTTCTGTGGCACACTACTGTTCCTCAACACAAAGGAATCATGGACTGAACTTGGGAACATGGCATTCACATGCAAAATGTACTGGTCTGCAGTACGCACCAATTAGATGTTCATGGAGTGAAAGTTCTGTACACCTGTTCCCTCACTCTTGGGGGGATGATCGGTATATGGGTGCCATCTATGGCACCTATCACATGGGGTATGTTTGCAAAGGCATAGAATTCTGACTTGATGGCACGTAGGTCAACACTTTGCGGAAACCTCACATAGGACTGCAGATGTCAGACAAATGAATTCAGAAATCTCGTCAGTACCATGCTGAACATTGGCTGTGAAAAACCAGCATCCATGCCCACTGTCACTTGAAATGGGCCCGTGGCCAAGAAAATGGAGTGCGGGGAGCACCTGCACTTCAGTTGGAATGGCATGCTGATTACGATTTCCAGGAGTCAGTGCAGGATCCAGTAATGCACAAAGGTCCTGAATAGTTGCACAGGTGAGTCTGTAAGTTATTATGATCTGACGCTTCACCATGGTCCCCATATCCACAAGTGGTCTGTACACTGATGGTGTCCTTCCTCGCCACAAGGGTCGGTATCTACGAGGGGTTACAGAAAGGAGTGATGAAGACACATACATAGGCACACTTCTCATCATTTGTTCACTGCATTGTTCATTGTAGTGTCTCGACAATAACTGCTACCTGACAGATATACATGTACATCACAAGGAGGGAACAGAGTAATTCATGTGTGCTACTTTACTGAATGGACAGAGGCCTAGGTGCATTATGTGGCTAGTAGGGCCTGCATTGTGATTAGTAATAAATTCTAGATGCGTAGGTGATGGCAAAATGTCTGCCCACTGTCAATCTGCCCCTTCTTTGTGGAAGTGACCTCATACCACTAGCGGTTGATGTCACAGCGTGAGGCGGTGTTTACCGCTGTTCGCACCCTCATTGGCTAACATGGATGCCAATGGGGAATCCTGGCGTATCATGATCGCCGCAGGCGGTGACAGTGCATACCGCCACAGAACGTACTCACGTTCATCATCGTTTGATCACTTGACTCCCTGATCTCGTGCGGACAGGTACTCCACTCTGTGTACTGCTGTGGCCTGCCTCTGGCTATGGATGTGCCTCGTGTTGCAGGGGAAAGGGCCCCTGCCTTCACCCAGAAGGAACTGGAGAAGCTAGTTGACAGAATCCTGCCCCTGTACGCAAAACTGTATGGATGGCCAGAGGTACAGGTGGGTCTGGGTTTGGGGGGCACTGTGTGTGTGTAATGGATGGTGTTGATTGGACTTATGTGTGCACCTCTGAGCCTGCATGGGCCATGGTGCATGGCATGCTGTGTGTGACTGTCCTGTAAGTCTGAGAGTACTGTCTGTCCC
Source organism: Pleurodeles waltl (assembly GCF_031143425.1). Taxonomy (NCBI): domain Eukaryota; kingdom Metazoa; phylum Chordata; class Amphibia; order Caudata; family Salamandridae; genus Pleurodeles; species Pleurodeles waltl. The sequence continues at coordinate 58,864,389 of NC_090445.1, read as the reverse complement.
ATAGTGAATGATTAGCCAGCTGTTCTGATCATGCAAGTGCCTGACCTCTGTGTTCCATTTCTGTGTCACACTTTTAGGTCAACGCCCACCTGAAGAGGGCACAATGGCATGCCATCACCAAGGAGGTGCGGACATTGGGGGTCTACAACCGGCGGAGCAGCCACTGTAGAAAGAGGTGGGAGGACCTGTGGCGCTGGGTGTGAAAGATCACTGAAGCCCATCTGGGAAAGTCCTCCCAACGTGGAAGGGGTGCCCATCGGGCACTGACCCCCCTCATGCGACGGATCCTGGCGGTGGTGTACCCAGACCTGGATGGGCCCTTTAAGGCTGCACAGCAGTCACAAGGGGGTGAGTACTTATTTCACATACTTCAGTCCGGAAGAATGTCTGGGTGTGAATTAGGGTTCATGCTGCTTACAGGCAGGGACTTTGACTAGTGTCCATGTACTTTCTGCTCCCCAAGGGGTGTAGGGGTGTCTTTGTCAGGTCTCCCATACGTTGCCACCTTAGGTAGTCCAGGGGATGGGTGTGGGGCAGTATTCAGGTCAGTAGTGAGGGGCATGGCCATGGGCCTAGTGAACGGTGCTGCCTGTTGGGTGTGTCTTCTGGGTGGGTGTAAGTCTGGCCATTATGTACCTGCATTCATTTATTTACAAGTGTCTCTCCTGTTTTGTCTTCCCATCCCTGTTCTCTTGTGTTGGTTTGGTACAGCATCAACATCAGGCGATGGAGCTGAGGCACCGGCAAGTGGGGAGGCAGCGGCCCACGAATCCTCCGAGGCAGAGACAATGGACGCCCAGGGGACCAGTGGGTGGGAGGGCGAGGGGAGTTCCACGGGAGAGGCTACTACCACAGGAGGTAGTGACTCCGATACCTCCTCCGATGGGGCGCCCTGGCGGTGGCGGACCCTAGTGCACACACCACTGCTGTGACATCTTCCGCCACCCCCGTTCCATCAACGCCCTCCCTTCTGCTCCCCACGAGTTGCCCGTGCCCACCCACCCAGAAAGGTGGGCGTCTCCTTCACCCCAGGTACCTTCTCCCCTGCCCCATTCAGCCCTGCTGCCCTCACAAAGGAGGCTAATGACCTCCTGAGAACCATCTCTGTAGGGCAGACAACCATCGTCAATGCCATCCAGGGGCTAGCATCAGAGGTACAGCAGACTAATGCCTATCCGGATTGCATTCTCGGTGCCGTGTCAGCCCTACAGAGATCTTTTCAGGCTCTGGCCTCCTCTCGGACGGCAGTCAGTTTCCCTGGCCATTCTGTCCCCCCTCCAACCTCTTCTACCCCTTCCAGTACCCCACTCCCTTCACCCATCCAAGGCACACATTCAGACACCCACTCAAGCATATCAACACACAAGAAACACACCTCAAAACACAAGCACCACACCTCCCAACACAAGCATTCACACAGCCAACAGACACCTGCACATACAACAAGATCCACTTCCCCCAGTGTGCCCACCTCTTCCGCCTTCCAGTCTGTCCCCTCTACATGCACACCCTCATGCACTGCACCTTCACTCACTGTTGCTGCTCCTCTTCCTGCACTCACCACAATAGCAGACAGCCATACATGCATCCCATACACCACACCTGTACTGACCACCACTACTGTAGTCGACACATGCAGCACACTCACCAGACTCGCTGACACCCACACAACATAAATCCACACTAGCTGTCTGTCTTCTCCCACTGTGTCCACCCCCTCCTCCAAAAACACACAAATGCACCAAGACACCCACCCATCAGACATCCACCACACGACAGCATACTGAGTAGTCACCTGCATCCACTACATGCACACCTACACCACATACATCCACTCCCTCTGCCTCCACTCCCACGCCCTCTTCCACGCCCACCCCAATTGTTCCCAAAAAACTATTCCTCTCCCATGCTGACCTCTTCCAACCCACTGGCCCACCCCGTCTTGTCCCCAAATGTGCCCACCTCCTTGCCCTTTCCGCTCCTTCCACAATTCAGCCCACCCCTGTCCGCCCTTCACATTCCTGTGCCCCTTCCCCAGATAGGAAAAAGGCCCAGACTGAGCCTGGGCCATCTAGCTCCACCTGTTTCAAACAGCCCCCACCCCCTTCAAAGGACAAGCCCACCCCCCCTTCACCTTCCAAAAAGGAAGTCAAAGGCCCACCCCCCTTGAAAATCCCCACCACCCCCTGCCCCCCTTCCTTGATGTTCCTGGATGCCCATATGGTGCCCCATGAGGTGGAGTACCATGCACTAGTGGGAGCCAGGTTAGGGCTGTTGTGGCCCATTGCAATAGTCGAGACACGGACTGGCCATTGGCCCTGTTTAGACTGTTTGGCTTGTTGAGCTTCATATTAAAGTTTCTGTGTGCCCTGTGTTTGGGCTGCACGCCGTTGAACCTTGGTCTATTGTTTCATTTGTTATGGGTGCGGGCATTTGTATGTACTATGGTCATGTTGGATTTGCCTTGTGTCGGGTAAGTACCTCTTGCTGTGGGGTGTATGACTTGTGCTGCTGTGAAGGATTGGTGGGGCGTTGCAGGGAGTGTGGCGTGGGTGGGTATGTAACTGTGCCCTTTCCTCCCTTGTTTCGTAGGTTGCGGTACTTACCGTTGTCGTCTTCTTCTGTGGTCTCGGTCGTGGAGGTATATGGCAAGGAGCAGGGCTGGCATGATCTTCTGCTCTCTATCTATGGCTGCCGCAGAGCGTTCTGTGGGACTCCAGTGGGGGGTTCCTTATATTTGGTTCATTTCCGCCTGGCTTTGTGTGGCAGTGGTTCCCGCCCCGGAACTGGCGGCGGAATGGTGGTTCATTATTTCATGGGCGGGTTGGGCCTTTCCGACGGCCTGTGGGCGGACTCTGCCGTCGTCGGCAGGACTCTTCTCCTGGCTGTGGGTGGTTCGCAGGATGTCTGTGTTTCTTTTGGTTCATTATTTGGCGGTCTGGCCCGCTCCTCTGGTAGCGGTTTCTACCGCCACCGCCGGCGGAGCGGAACAGACCACCATGTTCATAATGAGGGCCTACATTTCTACAAGAGCTGTTTGCAACTTTGTAATTGGGATAGATGGTGTACTGGGTACAGCGACAGCAAAATACCACTTGAAGAGATCATAAAGCATCCTTTGCCTCTATATTATTACAAAGACTATTACACTCACATTTGGTTTTAGAGACTTTCTGTGTACACATAAACAAATTAATATGAGCTTGCTAGAATTTGTTTTTATGTAAGATCTGATTGATATTCTTAAATTTACCAATATACCTCTTGCTTTTATCACCTACCAGAGAAAATACAGAGGCAAATAATTTAGTCTTGTTTTGAGGGTGTGCAATTTATTTTTACATAGTCTTCTGGTGAAACTAGACAGATAAAGGATAACTCATGAAAGCTAGTTTTAGCTACCTGGGAGGATTTTCTAAATATTCTTATTACTTTTTGCATAGCATCTGAAATGTGACATTCAAAAAATATTTCTGTTCATTTAGTCATAGACAAATTATGCGTTTTAAACTGGCCGATCACATTCATGTTCATTATACCTCTCTAAAATCCGTCAATCATTGGCATGGTAATATTTTTTATGAAGTTTTACATTATTATATAAATAAATACAGACAATGTACCATCAATGCCATAGACACCCAACACAGTGCATTTGTGGATATTTGGGACAGTTCCACAGCATATATTTATAATTGTTCTTTGCAGTGGGTCATGTCTAGTAGCCATTGTGCAGATTTTGCAGAGGACTTTTTTCCGCAGAAAATAGCCACCCTCTGCTTTGCTAGCATAATTGGCACTGCACAAATCTGTGTAGATGTTTAATTAGAACAAGCAGAAAGAGCTGGGTGGTGAAGTTCATTTGTCTATAATCACTGTTGATAAGTATGACACTCTTTTGTTCCAGAACGGCTGAACTGGATCATAAACCCATGCCAGATGGAGTAAGTCAGCTTTGGGCTTACCACAGCAAGTGCGATTTGCATTTTCTCATAGTCCATGTCTCACCAATCAGACAGGGGTATGATACATCCTTGTAGGTATTTGAAATGGATTATGCATAAGTTGCAGTTTGGCATGAACTCTACCATAAGTGCACGGCAGAATCGTCAGTCTTCTGCAGTTAGGGGTGCATCAAGTACAAGATTGCACCTGCCTAGAGCAGAGGTCATCAAACTGTTTGATGCCGGGACCGCCTCTTGAAACATTTTAGGTGCAAAGACCCCCACCTGTCAAAGATTTCTAGAACCTGGTACTCCTCATCATCGAGAAGCGTAAATGTCCCCATTTCCCACTGCAAATCATTTTTACAGTGAGGAAATGATAAACAGTGTTTAGCAAACCAAAGGTCAGTGAGTATGGGGGCGTGGTCAAAGGTGTGGCTAAAAAACAAAGGTTTTAATGTTATTTTGTAAATCTGGGACAGCGTCAAAATCCAGGGGTGTTTCGTGCGAACACCTACCGCAAAACCCATGGAACGTCTCCTTGACACAAAGTAAGGCAATGCAGTGGCTTCCCCTGATTTGCCTTACTCCACATCTATGAGGCCGTACAAAGCTACGCAGGGTGGCTTTGCATCGCCTCATAGGTATGATTGAGAGGCTAGTGCCGCCGGAGCATCAAATAAAAAGTGATGGTCTGGTGGTGCAAGCCTATGATAAATAAGCCCCCAAATATTCTATATGTTTTTTAGGTCTTCACTGTCAGGTAACTGCATATGAAATAACAGCCAGATTAAATGAAAAATAAATAAAAGAAAGTTGTTACACAGTGGGAAATGCACCTCTATTTGTTAATGTGCAGCAGAGGTCTGTGTGTAACCAGAAAGGCACAGAATTACATTTTGGCTGGTGCAGTGGAGAATAGTGATGTGTCTTTTTAATGCTACAAGGTCACAGCCTGTGACACTGAGCACTGCGAATATGTAAGTCATTATTTTAAGTTTGAATTTTATACAGCATAAGATAGACTGCTACAAAATGTGCAAATAGTTTTACGACAAAATGATGCTTCTAAAATGTAGATTTAAGTAATACCAGGCCATATGCAAAACAATTTTTTTACATTACTGTCACTTAACCCTTCCAGGGGTAGTAAGCGCTTTGTAAATACAATTACAATTAAAAACATGCATTTCACAGCCCAGTTGTTAACTCTTTGCACTACCACTCAAAAAGAACGAATCTTTGTCATCACTAAGCTTCGAGTGATTTCATCAGTTAAAGCCAGAAATGGCTCCAGAGCATACTTTACATTTGCAGATTAACTCGTAATGCACATTTGCAATTTATCGAGGAAGCAGGCACCCTGGCAGGAAGGCTCCTTTGGCTGTCTGTGGGGCTTTGTTTCACAGCACAGGAGACTCAATGAATGAAAGTTCAACTGAAGCCTTTTAACGATCGGACGGTTGGTTGTCTTTTTCCAAAACGAAGTGAGGCTGGTGTAATCCACGCCCCCCTTTCCAGGAAACCACGGTGCCCATGGGGGTCACGCCCGACAGATTGAAGACTTCTTGTATAGAGCCACTGTCAGTGTATGGTTATTGTCATGCTGGGCAGCATCATATAATCTTGTTATGAGATTCCGGCCCGTACTGCCAAGCCAGGTCCTCCCTTGACAGGAAAAAAGCATTCCAGAACCGGTTTCAGGGAATCACCCTTCATCTTCCAGGCTAGCTTACATCCAGTGGCGCAGCAAGTAAGGAACCCACGTCTGGCATTCGCTTGCCACTTAAGGCACATAAGGCAATATCACAAAATAAAATGATGGACTGAGTGTTGAAACTTTTCAAACACTCACCCCCAATCACAGATCTGGGTTTAACCATCATTATTTTGCTTGCCACGTCACCCCAGTTTGGGCCCAGCCAAATTCAAATCAGTCTTGACCCTGCTTCCTATGGGAGCAGTCCAGCCTGAACTGCCAAGCCAGATCCACCCTGGACAGGATTCATGCATCCTGCGACCCATTTCAGGGTATCACCCTTCATCAGCCAGGCTGGCTTAAATCCAGTGGCGCAGCAAGCAAGGGACCCACGTGTGGGCATTCCCTAGTCACTTAGGGTGCACAATGCAATATCACAAAATAAAATTATTGACGAGTGTTGAAACTTTTCAAACACTCACCCCCAGTCACAGTTCTGGGTTTAATCCATTGATATTTTGCATGCCTCGTCACCCCAGTTTGGATCCAGCCATATTAAAATCAATCTTGACCCTGCTTCTTATGAGAGCAATCCAGACAAACCACCAATCCAGGTCCTCCCTGTACAAGATTCAAGCATCCTGGGACCGGTTTCAGGGTATCACCCTTCATCAAACAGGCTAGCTTAAATCCAGTGGTGCAGCAAGTAAGGGACCCATGTTTGGCCCTACCCTAGCCACTTAAGGGGCACAAGGCAGTATCACAAAATTAAATGATGGATTGAGTGTTGAAACTTTTCAATCACTGTACCAATGCAAAACCCTCTAATAGTGAACGTAATAGCCTCTGAGTGTCTTTCCAGTGTTTTTCTCAAAATATTCCACTATATCTGCATGTAGACTCTTGTGGAGCACTTGGTCTAGCAGCGCTGTGGCTTGGAATTTCCATGTGAATTGGGTGGGAATGTGTGTGGGGACTAAAACTATTTATGGGACTGGAGCATGATCTGAAAGGATCCTGGCAAGGTGTCAGATATCCACTGTCCAGTCGTTTACCTCTCAGGTTGCTATCCAGTAGCCCAGAAAGGGCCAGGAGTTATGGACAGATGAAATGAATGTTCCATCCCATTTATCGGGGTTTCTCAGCCTCCAGGTATCTATTAAGCTACACTCATATCTTCACATAGGATCTTGGTGAAGTTCATTAAAAGTGCTCTTGGGTCTGTAGTAGGCTGGCTCTCCGTATAATGTAGAAAAATGACGTTCACTGTACAGAGTCCGAGCAACCCCACCTTGGTATTCACATGTAAAAAGCAGACAATCTAGTGCTATGTTTTTGTGGTATTGTGCACAATGTGAGGCCCCCCCTGTACCCTTTTATTTTTTATTGTTTTTTCTCAAAGTTTTCCTATTTGTAAATTAAATGAGTCAAATCTCAAGTGAGTGAAGTTCAAATAAACGCAATCTTGAATATCACGCTAATCTTAGCGAGTGAAATCATATCATTCCATATCAAGGAACCTAACAATGAGTAACATAATGGGAGGTCTCTCCCTTATTTTTTCAAAGTTACATAAATAAGTCAAATCACAAGTGAGTAAAGTTCAAATAAACGCAATCTTAAATATCACGCCAGTCTTTAAAAGTCCAATCATATCCAAGATTTATTGGATCACATCTTCAGATTATCAGCATGCTTCATGAGGATACACATTGAGCCAACACGTGTTTCGTCAGGGGAGAGTCCAATGGTCCCCAACGACTTCTTCAGGGCTCTAAATTGTGAATACATAATTTGTATTAGAAACCAAAATGCTCAAACTAAATGATGTATAATGCAAAAACTAAAGATACCCTATGAATAGCAATAAGACAGAAAGCACCCAGTGATGTGAGAGGAATAGTGCATCTCCTAGTTAAGAGTAAAACAATTATATATCAAACAATCAAAACCAACTGAGGCACACCCTCATAAGCCATCAATCAAGTTAACCTATATAAATATTCTCAGTGTTATCAATCACCCAGTAAGACACCAAGAAATACAAACAATTAGCCAAGTGCAAATGTCACCATTCCCTGGTTAACTACACCGAAACATCAAATTTTATTATTTTTTATTATTTATATATTATTATATTTTTATTTATCCTACCTCATATACTTACATTCTCATATAATGTTAGAGTTACTTCAAAATGAGTGTCCTTATTATGACTGTGCAGTACATCGAAAAATCATACCTAAATGAATAACACCAAATATAACTCTATACGTGTCCAACAATCCCAATTAAAACCACAAAATAATTAAAAAGCATGAGTCTTACATCAAAATCCTTGGTTCTTAAAGCTCATGACTTGGTAGCCGTATGTTTCAAAGCTAAAAGACAAATAGGATTGCCAAATTTGTAGTCTCCGTTTAACAGTATCCTTAATTAACACAACCCCAAAAAGTCCAAAGTAACATCTTAACAGTCCTTACCTACTAGCGTTTTGAAAGAAACCGAATATTCTGTTCCCGTGCTTAGGAAACGCTTGGTTGCGAGTGCGCTCCAGCGCGTCTCGCATCAGCAGAGATTAAATATGTTTACAGAGCGCGAAGTCCGTGATGAGCTAATTACGTTCTTCCCGTGTTAGAATACGCTACGTTGCGGGTACGCAACAACACGTTTCATCTCCAAGACAGAATAGAAAGAGTTTCCGGGACGCGAGTTCACCGCGTCCATCAACATAAATGACGGACTGCAAAATAATGCCTTGACAGAGCGCGATTACGATATTTAATATGGAAAGTCAAGTAAAATATTCAATGCATGCGCAAATATTGAGGCGAGTATGCAGGTATAAGTAAACCCCATATAAAACTAAACATAATAAAGAACAAAAATTATTTTTTAGGGTTTATCATGGCAATTAGAACATGTCCTCATCTAAGAATGGAATAATTTGTCAGCCGCTATTCCATAGTGGGCAACTGAAACGTTATAGACCAATTCTTCAAAATACCAAGGGCTACTAAAGAAATGACAAATGTCATTATCTACATCTTAATCACAATAAACATCTTGAAGCCAGGCGAATAAGAAAATCAAGGAGTTGAAATCGAGAAAGATAGAAGACAGGACGTGATCAGACAAAAGGGATGATATCCTTAGATTCCCACTACCCTGTCCACTAAAGGGATAACAGTTTGAGAATTTTGGTTAATGATGACAACATCTATGTGAATAAATTAAATCAAGAGACAAAACACACGTCTTCAACAAAACTCGGATTTGACATATTCATGTTATCAACGATCACCCAAAAAGAACTCTAACTCTCTGTCAGAGTTAAGGCCTAATTCTACAGCCTTCAGTCTCATTATCCACATTGCCTCTTTTTTACGTAACATCAATTCACGGTTACCCCCCCTTGGATCACGAGGAATATGTTCCAGTCCAAAAAATTCAAAGTTCTTATACATTGATTGTGAATTACATGATAAAATGTGAGCAACTAATGGATACCTTACATCACCATTTTTAAGACTGCGCATGTGTTCTCCAATCCTTACTTTTAGTGGGCGTATTGTACTCCCTACATAAATACGAGCACAATTACATCTTATTATGTAAACAACATGAGTGGTGTTGCAGTTCATCATGGTACAAATTTTGTAAACTTTCCCTTCCAGAGAGAATTCTTTGATCCTATGACATGCCCATCCGCAAACTCCACAATTACCACATTTGAAGAAACCCAAGATCTGTGCAGATAGCCAGGTTTTATTCTGAGGTACAGTTGTAAAGCTAGGACTCAATATATTCTTTATAGTTTTACCTCTCCGGTATGTGGTGGGCACTCTTACTGGTATTAAATGATCTATGTTTTTGTGGTATTGTGTGCCAGCAGCTAGGCTAATCCAGGAGATGTGCTAAGCATTTGTTGCACTCACTGTATCAATAAAGTTGGGCACACACTCTGAACAATAACTCAAGTTCAATTTACAAAAATACTTCACATGTTTATAAAAATTTTAAGACTAAGATCACCAAGATATATTGTAAGTACTTGATTTTGTGTAGAAAATTGTCTTTTTTGTGCGTAATTACGCACCATAGAAATCAATTGGAAAATCTTAAAAACTGCATATAAAATTAGGCAATGCTCTCACAAGTGACACCTTTTGTTTTTAGGTTGAGGTCATCAAGAGGTCCCATGGGCCAGCCGGAGAAGTTCCAGTAGGTCCCAGTTCAAGCGGGAGCAATGGCTGAAGGGCTTGGAGCAGGTGCACCAGGGAGAATGGGGTCACATGGAAATACACTGCACAGAGGGACTTAAAGGTAAGTCCGCTGGGTCCCCCTTGTGGATGGAGGTCGCAAGGCCTTAGGGACCCCTACAGCACAGCTGGTTGGTTGGTATAGGGGCCAGGGAGGCCGGGTGCAGTGCATATAGATCAGCCAAGCATTTTGCGTCTTGGAATCTTTGCAGTCAGGAGCAGGCAGCTTAGAGGGTAGATTGCAGGTCAGCAGGGACCCTCTGGGGGTATTCTTGGGTGTCCTGAAGACCCTTGGCTGCTGCTTGCTTCTGGGCTTTTGGGAGTGTAGTGTAGACTTTGCTTCTGTTTGTCCATTGATGGAGGTTGTAGGAAAGTGCCCCTCTGGCATTGTTAACCTGCTAAATTTTGCCTGATATTGATGCTGACTAAACTGAGAGTGTGCTTGGATCCTGCTAACTAGGCCCCAGCATCAGTGTTCTTTCCCAAAACTGTACCATTCTTCCCACAATTGTCAAACCCCTGACACACAGTTAAGGCTCCTGTAAAAGGTACTCCTGGTACCAAGAGTCCTGTGACCAGGGAAGGTCCCCAAGGGCTGCAGCATGTAGTATGCCACCCTGAGGGACCCCTCACCAAGCACATACACACTGCCATTGCAGATTGTGAGTGCTGGTGGGGAGCAAAAGACACTGTCACCCTTCTCGGGGTGCTATGCACACAAACCACTGCTTGTGGCAGCTGGCGCCCCTCTAGCAGGCCTTACAGCCCTAAGGCAGGGTGCACTATTCGACATGTGAGGGCAATATGCCCTTACAGTGTCTAAGTCCATTATTAGACATTATAAGTGCAGTGTGACCATACTGAGTATATGGGCTGGGAGTTTGTCATTACAAACTCCTCAGCTCCATAATGGCTTCACTGAAGTCTGAGAAGTTTGGTATCAAACTTCTCAGCACAATAAACCCATACTGATTCCATTGTTGGATTTATTGAAAAATGCACCCGGAGGGCATCTTAGAGATGCCCCCTGTATTTTAGCTAAATGTCTAGTGCAGGACTGACCGGTCTGTGGCAGCCTGTCACTTCCACATGAGTTTCTGACTACATGAGGTGAGAGCCTTTGTGCTCTCTATTGCCAGAAACAAAGCCTGCACTGGGTGGTGTTGCTTCACACCTCCCCCTGCAGGAACTGTAACACCTGGCGGTGAGCCTCAAAGTCTCAGGCCTCATGTTTCAGGGGCCCAGGGCACACCAGCTAGTGGTGATGTCCACCCCCAGGAAAAAGCCCCACATTTGGCGGTAAGTCCGGTCGGAAAATTAGGGAAAACAAGGAGGTGTGACCACTTCAGCTGTGACCACTCCTATGGTGTCCAGAGCTGAAGTAACCCCCTCCCTGCATTATACCCCATGTTGGTTTGGAGGACAGGGACCACGAGGGTTAGGTCAGTGTCCCCCTCCCCAAAGGGAGTGGACACCAAAATGGTGTAGTCACCTTCAGGAACAGTAGACCTGTGGAAGAAGGGGGCCAAGTCCAAGAAGGACTGAAGAGAACCGGGAGAACAGGAGCCCCTGCTAACCCAGATGAAGGTGCAAAAGAAGAACCACTGATGAAAAACAACAGTCAGTACTGCACCCAAGAAGATGGATGTGGGTTCCTGGTGGGTGCAGATGATGTCTCATGCTGGATGGATGATTGCAGTCTGGTTTGCGTCACTGGATTCTGGCAACAAGCATTGGCACACAGAAAGCTCGCGGTAAGCGGAAAATGGCGCTGCCTGGGACCAGGAGGGACTTGACTGACTCTACCCAGAAGGGGGACTCAGAGGGCACTCTCAGCAACTCAGAGACCCCTCAGAAGCCCAGGCAGTGTACACAGGAGTCACTCAGCACGGAGACAAAGAAGGTGTAATCGGAGGCCCACGCAACACTACAATAAAGGGTCCCACGCTGCCGAAGAACCACGCAGGAAGCTGTGCATCGCAGGAAGGAGTGCTGGGAGCCAGAGCTGCACGGTGCACAAAGAACTTCCTAGAAGGATGCCAACAAGCCTTGGCAACTGCAAAACACGCGATGCACGGGGTACTGTCTTGCGTTGGGAGGCAAGCTCTTACCTCCACCAAAATTCAACAGTAGGACGTCAGGACCGTCACAACCACTTCAGTCCACCACCTGTGATGCTGGATCCATGCACTTCATCAGGAGAGGGGCCCACACCACCGGCCGTCGCTGCAGAGGGGTGCCTGTTGAAGAAGGGGAGTGACTCCTTCACTCTAAGGGAGATTCCTTCATTCTTCTGGTAAAGTCTGAAGACAGGCTGTCCTCTGAGGATGCACAACCTGGAAACAGTTGCAGTTGCTGGCAGGAGTTGAAGATACAATGTTGTAGAAGTCATCTTTGCTTCATTTTGTAGATTTCCTGGAGGGTCTAGATACAATTTCCTTAGTAAGAAAGCGAAGTAAAGGATGCAGAGAATTCCTGCTGGAGTCTTGGAATCTGAATCTGAAGAAGCACCCAAGAGAGAGACCTTAAATAAGCCTGAAAGGGGGATTGGTCAGCCACACAGGTAAACAACTATCAGGGGAGGGCTCTGACCTCACCTGCTGGCACTGGCCACTCTGGTGCTCCCAGAGTTCCATGCCAACTTGGAATCCAAGATGGCAAAACCCAGGGACCCTCTGGAGGAGCTCTGATCACCACCACTGGCGAGGTGATGGACAGGGGAATGGTCACTCCCTTTCCTCTGCCCAGTTTCGTGCCAGAGAAGGGACTGGGGGTCCCTGAACCAGTGTAGACTGGATTATGCAAGGAGGGCACCATCTGTGCCCTTCAAAGCATTTCCAGAGGCTCTGGGAGGCTACCCCTCCCAAGTCTGTAACACCTATTTCCAAAGGGAGAGGTTGTAACACCCGTCTCCCAAAGGAAATCCTTTGTTCTTCCCTCCTGGGCTTGAGCTGCTCTGAGAGGTGGCAGCAGCTGGGGCTGCCTGTAAAACCTCAGAAGGCTGTAATGACAGTACTGGGGGTCCTCTAAGGAGCCCCCAGAGTGCAAGGAATCATACAACCAATGCTTGCAAAAGCCTTGGAGTATGATTCCAACATGTTTGATACTATTGTGGAGCAGGACAAAGGTAGTTAGCCATGTCCAGTGCACACATAAAATGGCGTCCCCGCACGCACAAAGTCAGGAAAGTGGTCCTGGAGGTCATGGGGGCACCTCTGCTAGTGCAGGGGTGCCCTCACACACAGGTACTCTGCACTCTGCCCTCAGGGCTGAAGGGCCTGCTATAGGGGTGACTTATAAGTGACCTGCTGCAGTGTAAATGGCAGTGAAAGGGTGAATGCACCTTTTCAGGCAGGCTGCAATGGCAGTCCCGCAGAAGACTTTGCATGGGCTCCCTATGGGTGGCAAAAGAAATGCTGCAGCCCATAGGGATCCCTTGGAACACCAATGCCCTGGGTATCTAGATACTATATACTAGGGACTTATAAGGGCGAACCAGTATGCCAATTGTGGGTGAAATACTGAGCTACCAGTATGCAGTGACAACATTTAGAGGAGGGAGAGCATAATCACTGGGGTCAGGTAACTATGCCAATAGAGGGCACTTTCCTACTTATATAACCTAAAGCTGCCTTGTACTATAATGGTTTGGGGGGTCTGTAAAATAGTAAAAAACACAAGGTTGAGTATAAAAAGGTTTTAAAGATATGTAACAGAGAATATGTTCACAGTTTTTAAATCTCACACCTATTTTAAACATTATAGGATCATTTCCAAAATCTTTATTTATTTTTTTGTCAACTCTTACAGCCAATGATAGGTTTTAAATTTCAAACTGGGCATTTCTAAAGATTGAGTTGAATAATGTAATTTGAGTGAATTCCCTTGGTATGGGTCTCCGTGTATTTTGATGCTGTCCACAGTCGGCATTGCCTTGCTCACTGGATAGGGGATTATGTTGTTGTGTAACAAGGACATGGTCTAATTAACAGTCCCTCTATAAAGCAAAATATTCCACACAATATCAACATAAGCAAATTATTCAAGGCAGTCAGGAGTGCCAAATCTTTACAATATGTGGTATGTTCTCTGGGGATATAGTTTTCTGCATGACCTCTCCACTGTCCCACAGTCACAGAGGTTGAGCTTCTCACTCCAGTAGCAAAGACTCAGTCAGTGTGCTAGGATGAGCTAGAAATCAATTTGGATTGCAACCCATACATAACCCAGTGAGCAATACTGCATAGGAAGAATTTTGTGGTAATAACATGTCTGACAAGATGAGTGAAGGGACCCAATGGTATTGATGAATACCACACTCAAAACTACAATAAAACAGGACATGTATTTTAAGATATTTATTTTAAACTACTAACCTAGTACATAACATATGAATGGTAACAACAGAAAATATAAAATGAAATGCAGTGAATCATGTCATATTCAGAGAAAACAACAAGAAAAACTCTAACCTTGATACTCAGTCCTTAATGTACTAACTCCCTCATGCTTTCTTGAGGTGTTATGCTAACTTTGCTAATGCGGTATAGAGGCAGACTGTTCTTGAGTTCCTCAGATGGTATCCACAACATACATGTTATTTCCTTATGAAATAGTATCTTAGCTATGTCCTATCACAACTTACCAATGTGTTCAAGACTGGAGCATAACCACTGACCACTGACTAGCTGAAGACCACTTCTCCCCACTGTCACCTCCAACTGAGGTTTGTGGTGCAAAATGGCATAACGTTTGCCACAATAGATATGGCTCAAAGACACTCTTTTTCTATTGCCCAACATCTAATGCCCTCATTATGACTTTGGTGGTCTTTACTGAAGACCGCCATGGTGATGGCTGTCAAAAGACTGCTGCGGAGGCAACAATCCACCCACCATATCATGAGCCACAAAAACAAAACCGCCAGAAAGCAGCCATAAGTTCAACACCGCCTGAACCAATGAAGGAGGGAGAGAGGCAGTCCCTCCACCCACACCATCATGCCTACAACAAACTGGCCTCCAAATTACAACCCACGAATCACCACAGTGGTCCATCAATGGCGGCAACCCATTGGCGGTGCAGACCGCCTTGGTCTATTTTGCCACTCCACAACAACATTGGCCAGCTTGCATTACCCACATCTGATACACATACACACACCGTGCACACCCACCAACAGCAGTACTATAAAATACCCCCCAAAAAACCCACAATTCTTTGCAAAATCCAAAAATCTGCTACACGTTGCCAGCCCACATATCCCCAGAACTGCACACACAAACAACAGCCACCTATACACCCTTCACACATCACATACCACACATCTTACCCCTACACCAAAAACCTGCACACCCACCAAACATTCCACCCTCTGCACAACACCACCACAACACCCACTACACAATTTGCATGTACCCAGTGAGAGGATATATGTGTGCCAAGGTGTGGGCCAACTCAGAGGATCTACTGCCCAGGAGGCACTGTCACATGTCATGGGAGCATACCAGAAATCCCAAGACAGTATGGGCCAGGTACTTTCCATCTTGCAGGAGAACTAGAGGCTGCAGAGGGAACACCATGAGGAGGTCATGCAGCAGTTGCAGGCCCACAATGCCACCATGGCCTCCATTGCAGGGGTGCTCAGTGAAATTGCCACCATCATGCATGAGTCCACAACACACCAGCAGAATCTTCCACTAGCCAGTGTACTGACCGACCCTCCAAATCTGCTGAAAATAGTGGATTGGAGGACCTGCCACAGGACTCAGAGACCACCAGCATCCCTCCCTCTGTAGCAGAAGAACCACCCCGCAAATGTTCCCTGAGAGCCAGACATCCTGCAGAGACGGTAACCAAGAGCAAAACCACTGCCAGGAAGTGAGCCTCATCAACATGTCTCCCTTTTGTGCCAATGAGACACCTTGTACACTTTGAACTGCCCTGCACCTTTGTCCCATGGCCCCATGGATACTGGACCTGTGCTACAAACCAACTAGGCCACCACATTGAAAATCTTGTCCACCATCACCCCATTCTATTGCACTATCCCTTCCTTTTTGTAATCTCAATAAACACACTTGAACACAACTGAAGGATTTGTGCTTTTATCTTATCAAAATGCAACGTCTTGACCTTTATTATCCTGTGCAAATGTAATGTAAAGTGTGAATCCATCCAATGTACAGTCAGCTTGGGGTACACAATACCAGTGTAAGTGCTTTCTACAAGTCACCATCCACCGAACTGTGTGAAAGCGGTCTGTAGGCATTCCAAGACATCACAGTGGTGACCACACCAACGTCTGAAAACAGGGAAACCATTAGTGACATTCAAATCAGAAGGAAAGGAAAGGAAAGCAACATGAGCCCCTGTAACATAACAGCCTACATGCATCTGGTCACATCAAATTAAAATGTGGCAATGCAATTAAATCCAACCACTAGTAGTGCCACGAAACAACTTATGTAAGCGCCTCAGACAAGATACCACGTTTGTAGCTAAGCCATTTTGTCAGAATGTCAATCCCTCCTCTGGAACATCTAGTCCAGTCCAAACTGTCAGGGACAATGAAGCCACAGAGCTGTTGTGTAAGCACATTGAAACTCCCAATACCCAGCAACAAATGATAAGTTCTGTATAGAATGAGGACACAGTTTGACGTTGGCATGTAATTGAAACTGCAAAACAGTGGATACATTGCATAGGCAGAATAAGCTGTTTCACACTCATCATACCACTGGCACAACTGACCACAGATGGAACAGTGTCAGGTTTCAGAATGCACACATTTGAGCTTGGTACATCATAGCTGCAACACAGCTCCTCATTGACATGGTGGTATGAACAGAATTACAGTCTTACCTGACTGTCATTGGAAGTTCTGGTGTATCAGATGTGTCCTGTTGTCCACATCCTCCTCCTCCCCATCTCCATCACTGTCTTCAGTTTCCTCCACTGCCACAAGTGCATTGTCTCCCCCAATCTCCTGGAGGAATAGCACATGCCTTCTGAGGGCCAAATTGGAAAGCATGCAGCTGGCCACTACTATTTGGAAGACCTTTCCTGGGGAGTAGAGTAGGGATCCACCAGAAATGTGGAGGCACCTGAATCTGGCTTTTAGTAGCCCAAATGTTCTTTCGATGACTCTTCTGGTCTGTCCATGTGTCTCATTGTATCAATTATCTGCCCCTGTCCTCGGATTCCTCACTGGTGTCAACAGTCAGGATAGGTTTTGGTAGCCAGTATCACCTTGAAATAGTAAGAAACTCACATTACATGTGTGTAATAGCACAGAGAACTACTCCAGGCAACATATTGTGATATACATTGTGTGAAACATCATGCTCACCAACGAGCCAGACTCTCTCTGACTGTAGTTGTGCCATCATCTGTGGGACAATACTGTTCCTCATTACATAGGCAAACTTGGCAGTAATGTGGGAAATATATTGATCAGCAAGGCACACTATCTACACATTTATACAATGGTAATTCTTCCTATTTCAGAACACCTGCTCATTTATCCTGGGAGGCATTTGTTATGCGTCCCATTGTATAGAAAACATCCTTAACCGTGGGCAAGTCATCACTTTGAGGGAATGTGATATAGCTGCTCATGTGTTTCAGCAAGGCAGTCAAAGCTCTACTCAACACTTTAGGAAACATTGGCTGTGACATACCTGCAGCCTAGGCCACTGTCACCTGAAATGATCCACTGGCCAGGAAGTGGAGCACTGACAGCAACTCTACTGTAGGAGGAATTGCAGTAGGAATATGAAAAGCAGGAGTGAGAGCTAGATCCAATTGTTGACACAGTTCAGTGATTGTGGCGCTCTCCAGACGATGGGTGAGAAGTATATGGTGTTCCTCTGGTGTAGCTAGGGGCCTGTACATGGGTGCATACCTCCTCCTCTGCAGTGGTTGGTATCTGAACAGACAACACATCACATGTGTATGATAACAGGAATGATAGAAACACACTACATCACAGTAAATAGAGCTGTCTCATACATTTCAGGCAACCAGTGATTGGGATCTGCTCTGGTGAACTCTACATGCAAACGGACTTCTGATACTATACATTCTCATTAATTTTTCATACTGCTTCACAGATGTAGTGGAAATTTTGAGACATGATTAGTACCATCACTTTTAACATATTTTGTCAACTACTCTTCTGCAAGTACTGCACTGGTATGAGCTCTCATTGAAGAACCAGATTCTCTCAGCAAATGTATGATGTAGATGTGCAAGAATTGCCTTGGCCTGTACCATAAGTACCTAAGACGCACATTGTATTGACTACTATGATTACACTCATCAGGAAATGGCACCCGCCTGCCCTGCATGCAGCGGACAGGTGGAAGTGACCTCACTCTGCCGGCGCTTGATGTCATGGCAGAGGGCGGTCGGAACCGTTGTGCAACTCCTCATGGGTTAACATTGAAGTTTATGGAGCACAGGGGAGAATGATGATCACTGCTGGTGGTGACGGTGATTACCGGCACAGGCATGACCGCCATTTTCAGAAGCCAATGTCACTTGACTCCTGACTTCACCCTATCAAGAACTCCACTGTATTAGCTGTTGTGTCCTGTGTCTGGAACCCTCAATGGCCCATGCTACAAGGGATAGGGTCCCAGCCTTCACATCCGAAGAACTATAGAAGCTTGTGGATGGGGTCCTACCCTTGTATGGGCAGTTGTATGGGCCTCCAAATCAACAGATGAGCACCTTTCAGGTATTTTGGATGCAACATGGCTGTATGTTGATGTATGTGTGTGCATGCAGTGTGTCCTTTAGGGAGTGTTGTTCGCTGCATGCAATATGTACACAGAGTATGAGTGATGTGTAAGAAGATTGTGGGATCAATATAGTATGTAGTCCATTGCTCTAACTCACTGTAGTGTGTAGTTACTGGTGTCCTTCTGTCTGTGTTTCCAGTGCAGGTCAGTGCCTATCAGAAGTAAGGGTTATGGCGTGCCATTGCCAAGGATGTGCGGACCCTGGGGGTCCATAGCCGGCAGAGCACCCACTGCAGAAAGAAGTTGGAGGACCTGAGATGCTGGGCCTGGAAGACCACGGAGGCCCAGCTGGGGATGCCCTCCCAACAACGTTGGACCGTGACCCCCCAATTGCCTACATACTGGTGGTGGCCAACCCAGAGTTGGATGGGCACTTGAGGGCAGCACAGCAGCCAGAAGGAGGTGAGCACTCACTGTGTACATTCGTTTCCTAATGTCTGACATGGTCTTTGGGTGCCAAGGAAATATTTAGTGTATGCCTCAGTATGACCTTGTAGGTTATGTTGTATAGTTCTGAATTGCTATGGTGAGTGGTATGTATAATTGGTTTTAGTCATTTGCTGGTATTTCAGCTTCAGTAAGGGCCTACATCCTGACTCACCAGTGTTGGAGTGATACACTGAAATACACTGCCTACGTTGTGCAGTCACTGTGACGGAGTAAGTGCAGCTATGCCTTTGTCAACAGGCAGACATGGATTGGTGAGTTTCAGTAGGTATGCAGATGGTAGTGTCTTCAGAGTTAATTTCAGCTGTTGTTCCCAAGCAATGGTGTAGTATTGTGGTTGTCACAGTATGGTGTAAATTCACAGTGAGTCCTTGTGATGTGTATGCCATGTGCTGTTATTGCTGTTTTTGACCTTGTGCTCCCTTTCTTTCTCACCCAGGAGGGTGGGCGTCTCCTTCACCGCAGGCACCTCAGCCCCTGCCCCAGTCAGTCCTGCTGCCCTCACTAAGATCCATCTATGTAGGGAAGTCAACAATAGTGAATGCCATCCAGGGGCAGGCATCCCAGATGCACCAATGCAATGTCTTCCTGTAAGGCATTCACGCTGGCTTGGCTGGCGTACAGAGATCGTTTCAGGCCCTGGCCTCCTCTTTGATGGCAGCCAGTGTTCCTAGTTCATCCATTTCCCCCTCCAACTACCTATATCCAGTCCCAGAGCCCTCTCGCCCCACCCATCCCAAGCACACAATCAGACAAGCATGCACCCAAGACAACAGACAGGACTCACAAAGACAAGCACAAGCACCACAGATCACACCACAAGCATGCACACAGCCAATACACAGATGCACACACCACAATAGCCATTGCCTCCACTGTCTCCCCCTCCAACTCCTCCCTCAGTCTCTACAGCAGTGACACCTGCAAGCACTGTGCCCTCAATCCCAGATCCTGCCATCTGTTCAGCCTTGCCCGCAGTCACCACAACAGCAGACACGCAGAGTAGAACCCCATTCACCACAACCGCCATCACAACCACATGTAGCACACCCACCTTACCCAACATACATGCACATAACCTGTTTGTCCTCTCCCTCCCCACCTCCCCCTCCTCCCAAAACACGTATACACTCTCACTCAAACACTCATTAGTCATCCACTGCACAAATGCACACTTTGCATGCACCTACAACCCAGTCCAGCACACCTACATGTCCTATGACCACTCCCTCTACCTCTACTTCCAAACCTCCTCCCACAGTCCGCCCCACTAAAACCTTTCCTTTTCCTGCCTTGACCTCTTCCCTACTCCTGACCTACCATGTGTTGTCCCTAAACATAAGGTCTCACTACCCCAGCCCAGTCCATCCACCTCCCCGTCCTCCCATGGCCTGCCTAGTGTTTCCAATGTCCCTCCCCCCACTAAGAAGGCTTCCACTCCGGGACACAAGGCAGCCACTCCCACCCCCAGCTCCAGACCCACTCCCTTGTCCCCTGAACAGAGGAGCAAGAGCCCACCCGCTCCCAAACCCAAGTCTAAAGTCCCCCCTTCCAAGAAGAAACTCCCTCACACCCCTCAGCCCCCTGAGGTGCCTGCCTTCTACATTGATGTCCCTGCCCAGTGGAGTCACTTAGGCTGTCAGAAGTCAAGTTGGGCCTATTTAGTTTCCCTGTGTCTTGCCATGGGCAATTGGACTGGCCAATGGCCCTTTGTATATAGTTCTTGTTTGGTTGTGGGCGCTATTCCCACCGGAATACTGTGGTTGCATCACAGGTATTTGTCCTGGCTTTCTTTTCTTCTGGCTTCTGTACATGTTGTATTTTTCAGTGGATTATTCTCCATGTGTGTGGTATGTGTGTATGGTGTGTGTTTTGTGTGTGGGTGTGTCACTCTACCCTCCCTCCCTCCCTTTTGTGCTGTTAGAGGACTGTTCTGACCATCAGGACTGCCCTGATTTTTCGATTTTTGACCACCTGGTTTTTGACTGTTTTCTGTGAGGAAGCCTCCTATGAGGTGACTCCCGCACAATAAACACATGGTAAAATGGACTGCACGTGTTTACCGCTGGTGTCGCCGTGCTAAGGAAAGGCTGCTGTGGCGCAGCAAGGCAGGAGGCCCCGGGCAGGTTACATGTGATCATGTGTGCGCATGGATGTGCACCCATGTGAGGGCTGTGGGAGGAGGATTCCTAGTGTGCGCAGCCCTAGAACTGCGCTTAGGTAGTCCTGGAGCAGGAGGAACTATGCAGAGTGGGTGGTGACCTGGAGTAGGTCTCATGAGAGGGGTGTATACATGTGAGGGAGAGTCAGTGTGCTTACTGTCTTTTCACTGTAGGGACACCCAGCTCAATGCCAATGTCAGGGTGCTCAAGATATTTGCATTGGAGGGATACTCCATTGAATGTCAATGGGAAAGGAGGGCCTAGGGTGCAACTCCAGTTCTCTGGGGTCCACCGAGACCAGAGTCACACCAAAGTATACTGTAACCTGTAAGAAAAGAATGATGCAGTAGGTTACAAGCGCATAGTTGTACAACTTATGGGTCATCCAGGGATGTCATCTTTCTCTGCCTCAGCTCAGGATTAGGGCCAATTACTGCTCTGTCCAGTTGCTGGAGCAGGGCCTAGCATCAATCAGCCAGCTGTCATTCCGTGTCAGGAGCCGGCTGGAGAAGCCCTGCGAGGAATGTCAGGTAGGAGGGGCTGAGACTTTCAGAGCACATGTGGCAACTAACTCCTGGAGGATGCCATCTTGAGCTATCCCAGAAGACTGTGCAAGAAGGAGGGGATGGGAGCAAGGAAGTGACGTGGCACATCTGGATAGGCCAGAGGTGCAGACCTGCTGGACACTTCCGCCCCCACTTAAAAGGTCCTGCACAGGGGAGAGCTCTCTCTCTTGGCTGTGCTTCACTGCTGGACACTGGGACTGCAGACGGGCGTCATGGACAACTGGAAGGAAGAACCTCCTGACTGCCCATGGGGCAGGGACTCTGCCCCTGAAGGATCCCAGGCCAGTGATGCGAATGGCATGGCCAGGCAAGCTGGCTCCCTTACCCCCCCAGAGGACTAGTTGGGGGAAGGACTGGGCTAGCGCAAGGAGAGCGCGCAGCCCAGAAGGAAAAGAGGGAACCCAGAGGAAAGATTGGCGCAGGAGTCAGTGGAACTGGCTCCCTGATGATCTGGGACCCTTCGAGGCCAGGAGGCCTAAGGAGAGTGCTCCTGGTGGCAAGGGCTTGTCACCAGGAGCGGAATGACGCAAGAATGAAGAAAATCAGCCCTTGGAGGACCGAGATATCACAGGACAAAGAATGGCGATCTTTGACCTTTGTGAAAGCAGCTACGAAGCGAGTGGAGCTCTGCAGCTGCTTGAGACTGTGCCCCCAGGGTGGGCCAGGGCCTGGGCGGCTGCCCAGGAAGAAGAGGAGAACAGGGGAGTGTCGTCGCACTCCCCCTCTCTGAAGAAGAAGGGACCCCGGACCCCATCCCGGGGCCCCGTGAAGCCTGGTCCTGTGAAGGAGGTTGAAGGAGGGGGGGCGCCGTCGCACACCCCCTGCCGCTGTAGAAAGGGGACCCCGGACCCCATCCCGGGGCCCCCGGCGGCGAAGACCAGCCGGGGAGCGCCGTCGCGCTCCCCGTGAAAAAAGGTGAATGGGGGGGCGCCGTCGCGCACCCCCCAGCAGAAGAGAAGTCGGGGAGCGCCGTCGCGCTCCCCGTGAAGACGGTCCAAAGGGGCCCCGGACCTCATCCCGGGGCCCAGAGAAGAGGCGGGAGTGGGGGTGCGCCGTCGCGAACCCCCAGCCGAAGAAAAGTCGGCGAGCGCCGTCCCGGGGCCCCGCACAGAAGAGGGCCTGGGGAGCGCCGTTGCGCTCCCCCCTATGAAGGAGAGGGGCCCCGGACCCCATCCCGGGCCCCGAGAACAGGAGGACTCCGGGGAGCGCCGTCGCACTCCCCGTCGCGAGGAGGAGGGGCCCCGGACCCCAACCCGGGGCCCCAAAGATGCCAGCAGTAAGGGGGAGTGCTGCCCCAGCGGCCGCCAGCATCCCCGAGCAAGCCCGCTCCCGCTCCCGCGGCAGCACCCGGAGGTGCTGGCCGTGCGGGGAACCAGCGGGGGCGGCCAGGGGTGGGCTCCCTGAGCCGCCCTCCCACGAGGGATCCTTGTTTTGGTGTGGGGGGTGGCCGGGTGGGACCGGCACCCCCAACTAGCAAGAGCAAAGGGAAAAAAAGGAAAAGAAAAGGAATAGCGGCTCTCCCCTCGCAGAGGGAGAGCTGCTGATCATTTATGCAGCCGCCCCAGCATGCTTTGCGGGGCAGGGGCTGCTTATTGAGCCCTTAAAACGCCTGTGGTGGTCCCATTGAGATGGGGGCCACCACCAACGGAGAACTGGGAGACAGGGTGAGCTGCAGGAGCAGCGCAGCCTCCCCCCAACATCTGTTGGTGTCCCCACCCTAGGTAGGGTGGGACACCTGAGAGATAACCCCTCCAGGGTTGGCTGGATGTTTGAAGCACAAGCTTCAGTGAACTTTTGTTCCTGTTTGTGCCAGGGTGTCTACCATAGGTGTAGGTTGGTATGGCCCCATGTATTCTACTGTTATTTTATGGTTCAGTAAGAGTAATTTAAAAGTAATTATAATGGTTATAATGCTAGAATTTGGTTTTTTATGTTCCCTGATTATGCTAATTTGAATAATGATACAGACAGTCACATCTTGGCAGGATGTAAGTATTTATTCACAAATGTAGGTGTCATCATTGTACTGTACTGTTGAATACTGTCAGAATATTCAAATGTCGTAAGGGGGGCACTGGGATTGTTTTGCCATGTCGGATTAGACCTGAACGATTACATACTGTTGGTCCAGAGTGATTTTATCACTTTGTATATATTTGTAGATTGTTGCATAGTATTGAGTAGTGTGTGTGAATAATAAATGTACTTTTACTTTATCAAAAGAAAAAGCACAGACTGGACATTCATTTATTGAGAGTTATGCTTGCGTGCTTGTGAATGGGGATTACTAGCCCACACCACCTTCCTTGAGTAAGCCTTGGACTGCTCTGCAACGCTACCCTATGAGAGTCAAGCGCTACAATGGGGTGTTTGGTTCCCAGTGGCGGTCGTGTGCGGACTCGTTACTTGTGCAGGCCACACAACTAATGACCCACCTTCCAACATGTGCTAAGCGGCTGTACTCACGGTTGTCGTCTTCGTCACTGCTTCTGGAGTCTCATTGCGTGGTACAACATTGGCAGGAGTTCCAGTTCGGGTTCCTTGACGGCCGCTGACTCGTCTGTGTCCCTGGAGGTGAGTGTCTCCAATTATATGGGTTGTTTCTGCCAGGCTTTTCATGGTAGTGGCCCGTCCCGGAAATCCTGGCAGTCTGCTGGGTTGTAACATGGTGGGTGCTGAATGGTGTTCTGCCAGGCTGAAGTTGGCACCCGCCGTGGTAGGTGGTCTAACCGCACTGGTGGTTCAAGCGGTGCATTGGCTATATATGTCAGGGATCACCGCTGTGGTCATAATATGGCGGTCTTCACTGCTAGCCTGGCAGCAGAACTACCACCATCACCGGCGTGGTGGTCAGCAGACCGCCAAAGTCATAATGAGGGCCTAAGGTTCTATAGTATCTGACTTCCGATTTTATTTTAACCCACTATTTATTTTGAAACCACTGACAGGATTATCATATGTTAAATGAAATCTGAGGACAAGACAATCATCACAGCAAATGTGCCAACTAATTGATAATAGTGATAGTATACAGTTAACATTAATAAGCAATCCAGGACAGCATGCACATATGGTGTGGTCACTTCTAGCATTTCTATGCATCTCTAAAACTTCTCTCTTTATAAAAAGGAAACAGAAGAGTCTGAAAAAAGGCAAAGAATGGAAAGGAACGAAGGTCTCAAAGGGCAAAATAATTAAAATAGAAAAGCCTGAGAATGATCTATCAGAGTAATCACAACATGCTGTAAATAGCGTTGGCACATGTGTATTTAAGATATTCATGATATCCTTTATGAGATCAAAAAAGAGTGTTTGCACATTTATAAAATAAATGCAAGATAAGCAAATTAATTTGAATTTAACTATTGAATAGGGGAGAAAAACTAAGGCCCTAATTATGCCATTGGCGGTAAGGACAGCTTACTGCCATGCTGACTGCCGCCTGTATACCACTGCCGCACCGGATTACCGATACCCATATTATGACACACAAACACACCAGTCCGTCACTATACAGCCACACACACATGTCCCCCAGCCCAAAGGTCAGTGATAAACTGGTGGTAGCAAAACCCACACCGTTACGCCAACAGAACTACGCACACAGCATTATGACCCACGAATCACCACGGCGGACAGTCAATGGCGCTAAACCATTGGCGCTACATACCGCTGCGCTCAAAATACACACACAGATACAAAACAACACCACATCGGACAATTTGAATAACCACACCTGACACCCATACACACACCACACCCACACACCCAAACCACTATACAACACACAGCCACATTACCCACAACCCTTTACGACTACAAACAAGTGCCACCACCAGAGAGATAGCAAGACCACAGACACACACCGCCATCACCTATACACCATCCACGCACCTCACATCACACACCCCAACCCATCACCCCACACACCCTCACCCACACCACTCACACTACACCCATGGCACCACAACAACACCCCAGGTTCTCAGAGGAGGAGCTGAGGGTCATGGTGGAGGAAATTATCCGGGTAGAGCCACCGCTATTCGGATCACAAGTGCAGCAGACATCCATTGCTAGGAAGATGGAGCTCGGGTGGAGAATCGTGGACAGGGTGAACGCCGTGGGACAGTACCCCAGAACAAGGGACGACACCAGGAAGAGGTGGAATGACCTACGGGGAAGGTGCGTTCCACAGCAGCAAGACACCAAATGGCCGTACAGAGGACTGGTGGTGGACCCCCACCTCCTCCCCCACAACTAAAAATATGGGAGGACCAAGTTTTGGCAATCATGCATCCTGAGGGCCTGGCAGGAGTAGGAGGAGGACTGGACCATGGTAAGTCAACTCTTTACTACTTTTACCTCCCCCCTAACTGCATGCCATCACAAATCCTTACCCTTACCCTCACTCCCATCACTCCACTACCTCACACACACCCCACCATCACAACCCACCCCTCCCAATACCAACCCTGCATGAAACACCAATCCACGGACCCCCATCACAGACCTGCATGGACATCCATCACTGTAGCATGCATACTGGAGAGAATCACCTAGCCCACCAAATAACTACTCACACAAGGCAAAGCTGCCAGGGCAATAACAACCATCAAGGGCAACACACCCATGCACAAGATGTCACACACAGAAACAATAACACTACATTTACATCCCCACAGGTCCCCCACCCAATGTCACCAGAGAGGAGGTGCCAGCAACATCCAGTCCACCCACAGAAGAGGCCCACAGTGATGACAGCAGCTCTGGACGCCTGGACCTGGATGATCAATCTGTCCCATCAGGGATCTCTGGACAGTCGGTTACCCAGGCACAGTCCCATACCACCACAGAGCCTCCCCCCTCAGGAAACACCAGCACAGTACCCACCCAGCAGGCCCATACCACTGTCCCCAGGACACGTCAATCAGCAGTGTGTCCACCACTACAGGGACCCCATGGCACACCACAAACACAGGAGGATGAGGGACCTGGGGTCAGTGGCAGTGGGCACACAGTTCAGGGGACAGAGGCACAGGACAACAGGGAAGCTGGGAGGACTGCTGTGCAACAGGGGGAGGTTAGGCCCAGGGAACTGACTCTCCAGGAGGCACTCACCAACATCCTGGGAGCATGCTACCATTCCCAGGAGACTATGGGCCAGATACTGGACAAGTTGCAGGAGACCCAGAGGCTGCAGAAGGGACAGTACCTGGGGATCAGGGAGGACTTGAAGGAAATCAACACTACCCTAATCACCATTGCAGGGGTGCTGGCAGACATGGTCAACACCATGAGGGAGGCAGTGGCACACCAGCGGGCCCCTGACACTAGCCAAACCGATGAACAGCCTTCCACCTCTGCTGCCGATACTGGACAGGAGGCCCCGCCACAGGACCAACAGGCCACCAGCATCCCAGCCCCTGCAGAAGGAGAGCCACCCTGCAAACGTGACTATTGCCAAGACCCCCACCAAGAAATAAGACTCTCCTGATTGTCACCCTTGTGTCCCACTCTGTCACCCTGTTCACCTTGAACTGCCATTGCTCCCCTTCCTATGCCCCCTTGGATAATGCACCTGTGATCTATATAGACCCGACTCTATCTTGGACATTCCTACACCATCACCCCAGCCCATTGCACTTCCCCCTCTACTTATTAGCACTTAAATAAACTCCAGATGAATAAATACAAGTATGGAGTCTGTCAAATGATTGAACTATGCATTTGTTTAACAAGCTTTAAACACTTCAATACAACTGTACAGTAATGTGTACATACTAATGATCTGTAGTTGGCTGCAGTCAACACACCAGGACCAATAGTGGGGTACAAATATCTGAAAATAGAGATGCCAAAGGGTACAGTAAGTGGCCATAGAAGTGGGAAAAACAGCCTGCCAGTGACAATGTCAAAAACAAAACTGTCAATGTAAAGTGACTTTACAGTGTCTTACTTGTGGGTCATTGGAAGTATTATCATTTTATTGCACTCCTGTTGTCCTCATCCTCATCCTCTGCCTCCTCATCTTCACTGTCCACAGGGTCCACTGCTGCCACACGGCCATCTCCAGCCTCCTCCTCTTGCAGAAAAGGCACCTGGCGACGTAAGGCAAGGTTGTGCAACATACAGCATGCCATGTTGATCTGGCACACCTTCTTGGGTGAGTAGTATAGGGATCCACCTGTTAGATGGAGGCTACGAAACCTGGCCTTCAGAGGCCGAATGTCCTTTCTATGATTCTTCTTGTTTGCCCCTGTGCCTCATTGTAAGGTTCCTCTGCTCTTGTCCTGGCATTCCTCACAGGGGTCAGTATCCATGAGAGGTTGGGGTAACCAGAGTCACCTGCAAATATCGATGGACAACTGTTAGCCACAAACTAACCCTTAAGGCCCACTCCATACCCGTACCATTCCTCACACACCCGTAACCATGCCAGCACACGATTAGACTTGACCTGCATGCATGCCTATTACATTACATATAAGTGTCACGTAAGTGGACTACAAAATTAGTGGCACCATGCTGGGGGAAAAATGCCCACCCAATGCTACATGTACATTACAATACAGGGATGCACCAATCTGTCTACAAAATAGTGCATCACTGTGTTGTGGGAATGATGATATGTTCCAGGGCCATTATATACACAACGATGCACATCTGAGCTACATGTGCCTTCTCATCACCTTGTTTACTCAATGCTGGTCATTGAGCGCCTGAAGTCTCACAAGATATGACTCCCTACACGTGCATGGGGAACCACTTAAATGTGACACAGTGTCACCATCCAGCCTACTTTGATTTCTGATAATTTTACAACTCATCACTTCTAGAAATTGGGTGCAAAACTCATGACTCACTCACACAAAACACTTCAACACTACACAGGACAGACAAAGTCATACTTGCTGGGTACATCTGGGCCCTCAAATCTTGCCTCTTTGTCTATGATGTGGGGGGAGGTCCAGCTGAAATATGTGGATGGAAAACTATGGTTAGTATCACATCACTGTCACTACTAGTGGACAACATACGGCAGTATGTACTATTTCAGAGGAGTTAGGTAATTATTCTGGTTGTGGACACTGCAAGAGACACACCACTGCAAACTCACAATGAGACTGACACTCTGGTGAATGAGAACCATACATCTGCACTCTTACACTGCATCTGAAGCTCATGTAGTGCTACACCCTGCAACAACTATTTGTGGACAATCTGTAGAAGATGGAACTTCATGGAATGAAAGGGAGTTGGGTGACTGTAGGAAAGTGCCATCTTGCCTGGCATGTTACCTCCATTTTTACTGTATGTATAGTGGTTTTTGCCTGTGTCACTGGGATCCTGCTAGCAGGGGCCCCAGTGCTCATGAAGTATGCCCTGTATGTGTTCCCTGTGTGGTGCCTAACTGTATCACTGAGGCTCTGCTAACCAGAAACTGTGTTTTTTGCTCTCTCTGATATAAAATTGTCACTGCAGGCTAGTGACTAATTTTACCAATTCTGATTGGCCCACTGGAACACCCGTATAATTCCCTAGTATATGGTCCATAGGTACCCAGGGTATTGGGGTTCCAGGAGATCCCTATGGGCTGCAGCATTTCTTTTGCAACCCATAGGGAGCTTAGACAATTCTTACACAGGACTGCCACTGCAGCCTGAGTGAAATAACGTCCATGTTATTTCACAGCCATTTTACACTGCACTTAAGTAACTTATAAGTCACTTATATGTCTAACCCTCACTTAGTGAAGGTTAGGTGCAAAGTTACTTAGTGTGTGGGCACCCTGACACTAGCCAAGGTACCCCAACATTGTTCAGGGCAAATTCCCCGAACTTTGTGAGTGTGGGGACACCATTACATGCGTGCACTACATATAGGTCAATACCTATATGTAGCGTCACAATGGTAACTCCGAACATGGCTATGTAACATGTCTAGGATCATGGAATTATCACGCCAATACCATTCTGGTATTGGGGGGACAATTCCATGCATACCCGGGGCTCCTGCATAGAGCCTAAGTACTGTTAAACTAGCTCTCTGGGGTTTTCTCTGCAGCTACCGCTGCTGCCAACCCTCAGACAGGTTTCTGCCCCCATGGGGCCTGGGCAGCCCGGTCCCAGGAAGGCAGAACAAAGGATTTCCTCTGAGAGAAATAGGTGTTAAGGGCCCTGAGAGGAGTAGCCTCTCCTGGCCTCTGGAAATGCTTTGAAGGGCAGAGATGGTGCCCTCCTTGCATAAGCTAGTCTACACCAGTTCAGGGATCCCCCCAGCCCTGCTCTGGCGTGAAACTGGACAAAGGAAAGGGGAGTGACCACTCCCCTGACCAGCACCTCCCAGAGGTGCCAAAAGCTCCTCCAGTGTGTCCCAGACCTCTGCCATCTTGGATACAGAGGTGTGAAGGCACAATCAATCAATCAATCATTGGATTTATAAAGCGCGCTATGTACCCGTAAGGGTTTCGAGGCGCTGGGGGGGAGGGAGTGGGTGCTGCTATCATTCGAAGAGCCATGTTTTGAGGAGTTTCCTGAAGGTGAGGAGGTCCTGGGTCTGGCGTAGTGAGGTAGGGAGTGAGTTCCAGGTTTTGGCGGCGAGGTAGGAGAAGGATCTGCCGCCAGAGGTCTTGCGCTGGATTCGGGGGACGATGGCGAGGGCAAGGTTGGCAGAGCGTAGTTGACGAGAGGGAACGTAGAAGTTGAGTCTGGTGTTCAGGTAGGTGGGTCCGGTGTCGTGTAGTGCTTTGTGTGCGTGGGTAAGGAGTTTAAAGGTGATCCTCTTGTCCACGGGGAGCCAGTGGAGGTCTCTCAGGTGGTGGGAGATGTGACATCGGCGGGGTATGTCGAGGATCAGACGGGCGGCTGCGTTCTAGATGCGTTGGAGTCATTGGATGTCTTTTGTAGGGATGCCTGTGTAGAGTGCGTTGCCGTAGTCAAGTCTGCTACTGACGAGGGCTTGGGTCACCGTCTTTCTGGTTCTTGTTGGGATCCACTTGAAGATTCTGCGCATGTTGAAACAGGAGAAGGAGACTGCGTTGACCTGTTTGGACATGGTAAGGGCGGAGTCGAGGATGAAGCCAAGGTTTCGTGCGTGGTTGGCTGGGGTGGGTGGGGGGCCCAGGGCGGTGGGCCACCATGAGTCGTTCCAGGCTGAGGGAGAGCGACCGAGGATGAGGACTTCCGTCTTGTCGGAGTTTAGTTTCAAGTGGCTGTTGCTCATCCAGTCGGCAATGGATTTCAGTCCCTCGTGGAGGTTGGCTTTGGCGGTGTGAGGATCTTTGGTCAGGGAGAGGACGAGCTGGGTGTCGTCGGCGTAGGAGAGGATGCTGAGGTTGTGCTGGCGGGCCAGTTGTGCGAGGGGCGTAATGTATACGTTGAACAGCGTTGGGCTCAGTGAGGAGCCTTGGGGGACGCCGCAGATGAGGTTGGTGGCTTCGGAGCGGAAGGGTGAGGGCCGGACTCTCTGGGTTCTGCCGGAGAGAAAAGAGGAGATCCAGTTGAGGGCTTTGTCATGGATACCGGCCTCGTGGAGGAGATTTAGTAGGGTGCAGTTGCAGACCATGTCGAAAGCGGCGGGGAGGTCTAGGAGGATAAGGGCTGAGGTTTCGCCGTTGTCCATTTGTTGTCTGATGTCATCTGTGGCGGCGAGGAGTGCAGTCTCTGTGCTGTGGTTGCGTCTCAAACCGGATTGGGAGGGGTCTAGGATGGAGTTGTCTTCAAGGTAGTGGGAGAGCTGTGCGTTGACGATCTTCTCGATGACTTTCGCTGGGAAGGGAAGGAGGGAGATCGGTCGGAAGTTTTTGAGATCGTTGAGGTCAGCCTTTGGTTTCTTGAGGAGGGGTTGGATTCCAGGTGCTTCCAGCTGTCCGGGAAGGTGGCGGTGTTGAAGGAAAGGTTGATGATTTTGCGGAGTTGGGGGGCGATGGTAGTGTCGGCTTTGTTGAAGACGTGATGTGGGCAGGGGTCAGCGGGAGATCCTGAATGGACGGAGTTCATGGTCTTTAGGGTTTCGGTGTCGTCTACGTGGGTCCAGGTGGTGAGGCGGTCGGTGTCTGGGGCGTTGTCGGGGGTGGGGGCTGGCGGAGGTGTGGTGCTGAAGCTGTCGTGGATGGTTGCGATTTTCTGGTAGAAGAAGGTGGAGAGATCGTTGCAAAGTTTCTGGGATGGTGGGACGTCGTTGACATTGGCGTTGGGGTTGGAGAGCTCCTTCACGATGCAGAAGAGTTCCTTGCAGTCGTGTGCGTTCTTGTTAAGGCGTTCCGTGAAATGGGAGCGTTTGGCGAGTCGAATCAGTTGGTGGTGTTCGCGGTTGGCTTCCTTGAGGGTAGCAAGGTTGTCGGGTGTGCGCTCGAGTATCCATTTTTTCTTGAGTTTCTGGCAGGTGCGTTTGGAGGTGGTCAGTTCGTCTGTGAACCAGGCTGTTTTTTTCTTTTCTTGGTTGACGGTGGGTCTCTTGAGTGGTGCTAGGATGTTGGCGCAGTTGAGGATCCATTGTTGGAGGTTGATGGCGGCTGAGTCCGGGTCGGTGGGGTCGGGTGGTGGGTTTTTGGCGAGGGTGCTGGCTAGTTGGTCTTCGGTGACTTTTACCCAGCGGCGGTGAGGCGGAAGTGGGGTGTGGTGGTGTTCGGTGTTTTTCTTGAAGGTGAAATGGACGCAGTGGTGGTCGGTCCAGTGGAGTTCGGAGGTGTGGCTGAATGAGATGTGGTTGCTTGCAGTGAAGATTGGGTCCAGGGTGTGGCCGGCGATGTGGGTGGGTGTGTTGACCAGTTGACGGAGTCCTAGGTTGGAGAGGTTGGTGGTCAGTAATGCGGTGTTGGCATCATTGTTGTTCTCCAGGTGGAAGTTGAGGTCTCCCAAGAGGATGTAATCTGAGGAAGCGAGGGCGTGGGTGCTAGCGAGGTCGGAGATGGCGTCGCTGAAGGGGGGTCTTGGTCCTGGAGGGGGGTATATGAGGGTTCCTCTGAGGGTGGTGTTGGGGTCCGTGTGGATCTGGAAGTGGAGGTGTTTGGCTGTCTTGAGGATGTCGTCTGAGTGTGTGTGGATCTTGAGGGTGGATTTGTGGACGATGGCTATTCCTCCGCCGATTCCGTTGGTTCGATCTCTTCTGGTGATCTTGTAACCGTCAGGGATGGCGATGGCGATGTCTGGGGCCGAGGAGTCGTTCCACCAGGTTTCGGTGAGGAAGGCTACATCTGGGGCCGTGGTGTCGAGCAGGTCCCAGAGCTCGATGGCGTGCTTTCGTGCGGAGCGTGCGTTGAGGAGGATGCAGTGCAGGTGGTTTCTGTTGGTTGTTACAGGTTTCATAGATCTGTTGCAGGTGAAGTTGCAGGTGCGGCAGGAAAAAGGTCCTTTGGTGTGCTTTGGGGTGGCCTGGAAGCAATTTGTGGAGGGGCCGGGGTTGAGGGAGAAAAGTTCGCTGGCCGAGTAGCGACGGCTGGTGGCGCGGGGGGCGTGAGGACCAAGGGGGGTGGCGCTGGGCGTGGTCCAGGCGCTGATGGGCGCAGACGGGCTTGCCTCTGGCACGCCTGCGGCGCGTTGCGCGGACACGCAGTGCCAGCCATTAAGAAGGGAGGGGGGAGGGGGAGGGAGGAGCAGCTGGGAGGCGGGAGGGAGCGGCGAATGGGGGCGCGAGGGGGGCGGGCCGCAGGGAGGCAGCGGCAAGGGGACATCAGCAAGGGGGAGCGCCCAAGGGGCGAAAAAACCAGGGAAAAAGGCACAAAACAGTAAGGAAAAAAGTTTAAAAACAGGCACAAAATACAATTATGGCACAAGTTACAATCGGGGTACAGCAATCAGAGGGGCACAACGGGGGCAGAAGCGCAAGGAGGCAAGGCGCTGAAATTTGGAAAAAAACACTTACAGGACGGCGAAAAGCGGACACAATGGACTGCTATGAGTTGCCAGTGGCAGCAGGTGACGTCAGAGACCCCTCCTGATAGGTGCTTACCTTTCTCTGTTGCTAACCCTCCTCTGAGGGCTATTTAGGGTCTCTCCTGTGGGTATCTCACCAGATAATGAATGCAAGAGCTCACCAGAGTTCCTCTGCACTTCCTTCTTCGACGTCTGCCAAGGATCCACCGTTGACTGCTCCAGGATGCCTTCATATCCGCAACAAAGTAGCAAGAAGACTACCAGCAACATTGTAGCACCTCATCCTTCCAGCTTTCTCAACTGTTTCCTGGTGGTGCATGCTCTGAGGGCTGTCTGCCTTCACCCTGCACTGGAAGCCAAGAAGAAATCTCCAATGCGTCGACGGAATCTTACCCCTGCCAACGCAGGCACCAAACGTCTGCATCACTGGTCCTCTGGGTCCCCTCTCATCCTGACGAGCGTGGTCCCTGGAACACAGAGCTGGGTCCAAGTGTCCCCGACAGTCCAGTGGCCCTTCTGTCCAAATTTGGTGGAGGTAAGTCCTTGCCTCCCCACGCCAGACAGTAATCCTGTTTACCTCATGAACCGCAGCTGCTCAGGCTTCTTTGCACTTTTGCAAGACTTCCTTCGTGCACAGCCTAGCCCAGGTCCCCAGCACTCTCTCCTGCATTGCACAACTCGCTGAGTTGGACTCTGACTTCGGCGGACCCCCTTTTGTTTTGCTGAGTCGACCATCATGCTCAGATCTTCTGAATGCCTGTTCCGGTGCTTCTGCGGGTGCTGCCTGCTTCTGTGTGGGCTCTCTGTATTGCTGAGCACCCCCTCTGTCTCCTCCTCCAAGGGGCAACCTCCGGGTCCTTCCTGGGCCCTGGCAGCACCCAAAATCTTCAACTGCTACTCTTGCAGTTAGCAAGGTTTAGTTGCGTTCTTTCTGAGTGGAAACAACTCTGCGTCCTCCAGCACTTTGTGGGACATCTTCTAACGAAAGGAGACGATCCTGGCACCTTCCGTTGTCGCAGAATCTTTGGCTTTTTCCCCCCAGAGGCAACCTTCATCCAGGGTTTAGTGGGCTCCTGCCCCGCTGGACACTTTTGTGACTTTTGGACTTGGTCCCCTTCTTTTACAGGTGCTCAGGTCTAGGAATCCATCTTCAGTGATTTGCAGTCAGTTGTTGTT
This sequence comes from Pleurodeles waltl, assembly GCF_031143425.1. Classification (NCBI taxonomy): domain Eukaryota; kingdom Metazoa; phylum Chordata; class Amphibia; order Caudata; family Salamandridae; genus Pleurodeles; species Pleurodeles waltl. The sequence goes on along the minus strand of NC_090445.1, from coordinate 58,829,453 downwards.
CTTGCAGAATCCCTTATCTCAACTTTTCTCTCTTTCTTGGGTTGTAGGGTAACTTTACTCCTACTTTCCAGGGTCTTGGGGTGGGGTATCTTGGACCCCCTTAGTGTTTTCTTACACTCCCAGAGACCCTCTACACACTACACTAGGCCTGGGGTCCATTTGTGGTTCGCAGTCCACTTTTGGAGTATATGGTTTGTGTTGCCCCTAGGCCTATTTTTCCCCATTGCATTCCATTGTGTTCTACAGTGTTTGCACTATGTTTCTATCTGTTTACTTACTTGATTTTGGTTTGTGTGTGTATATTTTGTGTATATTACTTCCCTCCTACGGGAGTACATCATCTGAGATACTTTTGGCATATTGTCACTAAAATAAAGTACGTTTATTTTTAGTAACTCTGAGTATTGTGTTTTCTTATGATATAGTGCTAAGTGATATAAGTGGTATAGTAGGAGCTTTGCATGTCTCCTAGTTCAGCCTAAGCTGCTCTGCTATAACTACCTCCATCAGCCTAAGCTGCTAGAACACCTCTGATCTACTAATAAGGGATAACTGGACCTGGCACAAGGTGTAAGTATCACAAGGTACCCACTAAAAGCCAGACCAGCCTCCTACAGTGACCAATAAATGACACTACCCTTGTGCTCTGCAAGACAACTGACTCAGGTATTCTGGATTGTCCTGCAGGGCACACAGAAGCACTTTGTGGAGGACAAGCGGCTAAATAGTTAGTCTGCAACTTTCATGCATTGAGTAATCCATGACTGATGTGTCACAGTTGGGTGATGGCATCAAATGCCCCATTGTCAGTGCCCCCTAAGGCGGGTATGCCCCCTTTGTAAACATAATGGCAGGGATGATGTATGTGAAAATCTGACATTGTTGCACCAAACATGGATTGCTGTACTTTGTTATCACAATCCACTTACATATGGTATGCTGGCAGTGTCTTGGCTTTTCATACATGACACAATGCTGGGGCACAGATGTTGCCATGGCCCCAGAAATATGTGACTTAGGCCCTCATTCCAACCTTTGTGGTAAATGCTGCGTACCGCCTTGCTGACGGGCGGCAACATACTGTGACCGCAGCGGTAAACCACCACGGGTATTATGACACACACAGAGAATACCGCCACAATACAGACACCCACACAAGTCCGCCACACCAAAGGTCAGTGATGAACTGGCGATAGCAAAACCCACACCATCACGCCAACAGGAACACTCCCAAAGTATCATGACCCACGAATCAACACAGCAGTCATTCAAACGCGGTAAACCATTGGCGGTACACACTGCCGAGCTCAAAATACACACACACTTACAAAACCACACCACATTGGACAATTCGAAATACAAACACCTGACACACATACACACATCACACCCTCACACTTATACCTCGATAAAACCCACACCCACATTACCCACAACCTTTTCAATGAAAAAAATAGAACAAGCAGAGAGAGAAAAGCAAAGAGCATACCTTCACTCAGAGGCACAGAACACCATCACTCATACACCATCCACGCACATCACATTATACATAACAACACATCACCCCACACATCACCTCACACATATCACTCACATCATGGCACCTCAAAGACACCACAGGTTTTCTGAGGAGGAGCTAAGGGTCATGGTGGAGGAAATCATCCGGGTAGAGCCACAGCTCTTCGGATCACAGGTGCAGCAGACCTCCATTGCAAGGAAGATGGAGCTATGGGGGAGAATCGTGGACAGGGTCAAAGCCGTGGGACAGCACCTACGGGGGAAGGTGCGTTCCGTGGTATCGAGACACCAGATTGCTGTACAGAGGACTGGCGGTGGACACCCACCTCCTCCCCCACAACTAACAACATGGGAAGAGCAAGTCTTGGCAATAATGCATCCTGAGGGCCTCGCAGGAGTAGCAGGAGGGCTGGACTCTGGTAAGGCAAATCTTTACTACTGGATCCCCCCCACCTGTATGCCATCAATAACTACCTCACCCCATCACTCCACCACCTCACATATACCGCACTATCATACCCCACACATCCCAATACCAAGCCCTGGATGCTCCACCAATGCATGGACCCCCATCACAGACCTGCATGGACACCCATCATCACAGCATGCACACTAGAGAGACTCACCCACCCCACACAATCAGCAATCTCACAAGGCCAAGGTGACAGGGAAAGCACAATTCTATAAGGGAAACACACCTATTGCACAAGATGGCACACACAGATACAATAACAATGCATTTGCATCTCAACAGGACCCCTACCCAGCGTCACAGGACAGGAGGGGCCAGCTACATCCAGCCCCCCCACAGAAGAGGCCCACAGTGATGACAGCAGCTCTGCATGCCTGGATCAGGATGACCAGCCTGGCCCATCTGGGACCTCTGGACAGTCGGTTCACCTGCCACTGTCCCAACCCACCCCAGACCCTCCCCCTCAGGAAACACCACCACAGCACCCACCCAGCGGGCCTATGCCACTGTCCTCAGGGCACATCAATCAGCAGTGTGTCCACCACTACAGGGACCACAGGCAACCCCCCTAACCCAGGACGATCAGGGACCTGGGGTCAGTGGGCACACGGTTCAGGGAACAGAGGCACAGGACAACAGGGAAGCTTGGAGGACTGCTGTGAGACGGGGGAGGACAGGCCCAGGGAACCGACCCTCCACAAGGCACTCTCAAACATCCTGGCAGCATACAACAATTCCCAGGAGACCATGGGCATGGTACTGGCCAAGTTTCAGGAGACCCAGCGGCTGCAGGAGGGACAGGACATGGGGATCAGGGATGACCTCACCAAAATCTACACCATCCTGGTCACCATAGCAGGGGTGCTGGCTGATATGGGCAAGACCATGAGGGAGGAGGTGGCTCAACAAAGGGCCCCTGACACTAGCCAAACCGAGGAACAGCCTTCCACCTCAGCCGGCGCTAGTGGGCAGGAGGCACCGCCACAGGACCAACAGGCCACCAGCACCCCACCCCCTGCAGAAGGAGAACCACCCCACACACGATCCCTGGGATCCAGGCAGAAGATAGATGACATTCCAAAGACCCCCACCAGGAAATAGGACCCTCCTGATTGTCACCCTTCTGTCCCACTCTGTTTCCCTGTCCACCTTGAACTGACATTGCTCCACTTCCTATGACCCCTTGGACATTGCACCTGTGATACCAAGAGACTGGACTCTACCATGGACATTCCTCCACCATCACCCCAGCCCCTTGCACATATCCCTATACTCATTAGCACCTAAATAAACACCCTTTAATTAAATACCAATCTGGAGTCAGTCTGATGATTCCCAAATGTATTATTATAACATTAGCAAAGCACTGCAAGGTATATGTTCATTTACTCATACCAATGTATGACAGTTGTTTTGCATCAGTACACATAGCAGAAGGCAGAATGGGGTACACAGATCTTAAAAAAGGAAATCCAAAGGGAACAGTCAGTGTTCATAGATAGAGGTGAAGAGGCTGCCATGTACAATGTCCTAAAGTAAACTGATATGTGAAGATGAGTTACAGTCTCTTACCTGTGTGTCACTGGAAGTACTGCAGGATGATGTTTGTCCCGTTGTCAACATCTTCTTCCTCTGCCTCCTCTTCCTCACTGTCCACATGCTCCACCGCTGCCACAAGACCATCACCAGGCCCATCCTCCTGCAGAAAAGGCACCTGGCGTCTCAATGCCAGGTTGTGCAACATACAGCATGCCACGATGATCTGGCACACCTTCTTGGGTGAGTAGTACAGGGAGGCACTGGAATCTGGCCGAATGTCCTCTCAATAATCCACCTAGTTCGCCCATGTGCCTCATTGTAGCATTCCTCTGCCCTTGTCCTGGGATTCCTCACTGGGGTCAGTAGCCATGACAGGTTGGGGTAACCAGAGTCACCTGCAAATATCGAGGGACAATTGGGAGACACACACTGACCCTTAGGGACAACCCCATACCCATACACCTACTAATACTGTGTGGGGACCTTGGGCTCACCTATTAGCCACACCCGGTGCTTCTGGAGTTGGCCCACCACATAAGGGATACTGCTATTGCGCAAGATATAGGCGTCATGCACTGAGCCAGGATACTTGGCAATCACATGGGAGATGTACTGGTCCGCCAAACACACCATTTGCACATTCATCGAATGGTAGCTTTTTCTATTTCTATACACTTGTTCATTTCTCCGGGGGGGAGGGAACAGATGACACATGTGTACCATCAATGGCACCAATGATGTTGGGGATATGTCCCAGGGCATAGAAGTCAACTTTCACTGTGGCCAAATCCTCCACCTGGGGGAACACGATGTAGCTGCGCATATGTTTCACCAGGGCAGACAACACCCTGCTCAACACATTTGAGAACATTGGCTGAGACATCCCTGATGCTATTACCACTGTAGTTTGGAAGGAGCCACTTGCCAGGAAATGGAGCACTGACAGGACCTGCACTAGAGGGGGGATACCTGTGGGCTGGCGAATAGCTGACATCAGGTCTGGCTCCATTTGGGCACACAGTTCTTGAATTGTGGCACGATCAAGTCTGTATGTGATTATAATGTGCCTGTCCTCCATTGTCGACAGGTCCACCAGGGGTCTGTACACCGGAGGATGCCGCCATCTCATATGCTGCCGCAGCGGTTGCAGCCTATGGAGGAGAACGGTGAGCAGAAGGTCATTTACCACATAGATAGCACAACTGTGTCTGAATTAATGTTACAGAAGCCGTGTGTTAAATCGTGAGTCAGTATATGTGCCAATAAGTGCTGTGATGCAGTTAGGCGCCATGCCATGTGCTCACCTGAAATGGCAGCTGCCTGACTTGTGAGGAGGGACAAGGGGAAATGAGGTAACTGCGCTGGCGTTGTGCAGTGTCACGGTAGGCAGTCAAAGACTGCTGCATAACTTTGCATTGGTTATCATTGGGCCCTGTGGGTCCTAGGAGCCAATGGCGATGTACGCTGGCAGTGACGGTACGCCCCGCCATGGGCGTCACCGCCATTTTCTACCCATTAGCTCACTTGATACCTGACCATCAACAGGAGAGGACATACAATGCAAGTGCTGCTGTGACCTGAGTCTGGAAGCGATAATGGCAACAGTGTCTGGGGAAAGGGCCCCTGCGTTCACTGCGGAGGAGTTGGACAAAGTGGTGGATGGGGTCCTCCCCAGTATACACTACTCTACGGTCCTCCAGACAAACAGGTGAGTACACTGTGAGCATGATGCGTGGGCAATGCCTGTTTGGAGTGGTGTGGATGTAAGCTACATGTTGGGGGGTGGCCTGAGTGCTGCATGTGAGGTGGTCAGTGTATGTGTGTCAGGGCATGGGTGGGAACTGGTGGGCAATGAGTATGATGGTGCGGATGGGTGAGTAATCAAATTTTTCCACTCTGTTTACCCGCTAGGTCAGCACCCACCAGAAGAAGGGTATTTGGCGTGCCATCGCCAAGAATGTGAGGACCCTGGGGGTCTATCACAGGCGGAACACCCACTGCCGCATGAGATGGGAGGACCTGCGCCACTGGAGCAAGAAGACGGCGCAGGCCCAGCTGCGGCTGGCCTCCCATCGTGGAACGGGTGGCCGTCGCACCATGACCCCCCTGATGTTCCGCATCCTGGTGGTTGCCTATCTGGAGTTGGATGGGCGCTTGAGGGCATCACAGCAGCCACAAGTGGGTGAGTACAGTTTCAGAAAGCTGACTTTGCATGCTTTAGGACCTAGCTGGGTGGGGGATGTGGGCTGTGGGTGCCCCTAGGCCAGAGAGATCATGCAAGGGTAGGTCCCTTGTTTGCAGGATCATAAGCACCCCTACCACAATGGTACAAGTGGCCAACTACCATTGTGCACGGTCCTGTGGGTGTCAGGTGTGCAGGTTCTGGTGCTAGGCATTGTACCCCATGGGCTGGTGACTACCATAGTGAGTGGTTGGGCAAGGCCTAGATGCATAGGGAAGCTCAGTGTGTGCTGTGTCCGCCAACGGTAGTGGTGTTGCTGGCATTGACCATGTGTGTCCTCTGTCTCCCCCTCCTTCTTGTTTTGTCACCCTGTCCTTGTGTGCATTAGCATCATCTGTCAGAGGAGCTGAGGCATTGGCGACAGAGGGAGCTGCATCCCACATGGCCCATGAGGGTGAATCCATGGAGGGTGAAGGCACCAGTGTGACCGAGGGTGGGGGAAGCTCCATGACTGGGACAGGAGGTGATACCAGTGGCAGCGACTCCTCCTCCAATGGAAGCTCCCTGGCGGTGCCGTACACCTCTGTTGCCACCCCAACAACATGTACAGCAGCTAGCCCCCCTACCAGCACCACCCTCCCAGCAGCCCCTCATCGTGTTTCCCGTGCCAGCTCACTCAGGAGGGTGGGCATCTCCTTCGCCCCAGGCACCTCAGGCCCTGCCCCAGTCAGCCCTGCTGGCCTCAGTGAGGAGGCTATTGACCTCCTGAGATCCCTCACTACTAGGCAGTCAACCATTCTGATGCCATCCAGGGTGTTGAGAGGCATTTGCAACAAACAAATGCATACCTGGAGGGCATTCATTCTGTCGTGGCGGCCCAACAGAGAGCATTTAAGGCTCTGGCCTCAGCACTGAATGCAGCTGTTGTCCCTGTGTCCAGCCTCTCCCTCCAACTTCCTCTACCCAGACCCAATCCCCTCTACCTCAGCCTATCCCAAGCACACCTTCAGACCAGCAGGCACACACATCAACACACAAAAGTGGCTCAGGAAAACATAAGCACCACACATCATCACACAGGCACTCACACAAGCACCATACCCATGCACACATAGCAATATTCACTTCCTCCACTGTGTCCCCCTCCTCCACATCCTCCACCTCCCTCCCAGTATTGTCTCCACTCAAACCTGCATGCACTACATCATCAGCCACTGCCTCCATCACAAGCACGCCCATCACAACACACCGCTCACGAGCAATCACCACCCCCAGAACCATTCACACGCCCCCTGTTTCCTCTCCCAGTGTGTCTGTGAGCCCTCCTCCCAAAGTACACAAATGCAGGCACACACCCACTCAACAGCCATCCACCTCACTACAGCCTCCAGGCCATGCACTTTCACCCAAACTCAGCAGACGTACACCTCCTACAACCAATACTGCTTCCTCCACTCCCACACACCCTCCATCTTCCCGTCGACGTGTGTCAAAAAAACTTTTCCTAGCTAACATTAACTTCTTCCCTACACCTCCCCCGTCCTTTCCCCTTGGGCCGGGATGTCTAGATCCCAGCCCAGCACCTCAGCCACCAAATCTGCGTCCTCTGTGGTCCCTGCAAGTCTGGGAGGATCGAAGGGGGCACCCGTCAGAGCTGCCAGTGTGCCACCTACAGATGGGAAGGACCACTCGATTCTGCCACCTGTCAAGGTCAAGAAGGGGCCGGCATGCAGCAGGGGAAAGTCGCACCACCCGCCCAGCAAGGCCTCATACAGACACAAAGAGGACAGTGCCAAGGTCCCAGCAGCGACTACCAAGGTGGGGAAGGGACACAAGACAAAGGCCAAGTCACCTCAGGGCACGAAGCCTCCTGGTGAGGGGCTGGTGATCACCATTTCCCCAGAGATGCCAGTGACCTGTACCCCGGTCACCACCGCTGCAACGACCGCCACCTGCACAGCCACCTGCTCCGCCACCTGCACCACCACATGCACCGCCGCTGCCACAACTTCAGTCAGCAGCATCCTCGCTGATGATCAGCCGTCCGAGGCTGCCGGACATGGTGTGGTGTCTCCCTCCACCACTACAAACATCGGCACCACGGGCAGCACCGGCAGCATCTCCGCCGCAGCCACCACCACCTGCACCACCGTCTGCACTGCCACATGCCCAGCCGGTGCCACTACTTCAGACATCAGCAGCATCACTGTGGGCAGCCGTCCGAGGCTGCAGGTGACGTCCTGGGCCCTGGACACACCACATGAGGCACCACCACCATCACTGGCACTACCAGCAGTTTGCAGCCTAAGTCGCCGCAGGATGGAGTGTGATTCTGCCTCCATGGAGTATCATGCTACCTGTTCTATGCACATCTCGTGGCTCGGACACCCAGGTGAGCAAATGTGAACTGCCACACCCCAGGTGCAGCATCACTTGGCACAATGCCCCCTCCAGAACCAGTGGAGAAAGGCATCCACTTGAGAGACTGTGGCTTTGAACTCCCCAGGAACAAGCAGTGGGCAAAGCACCCACTTGAGAGACTGTGGTTTTGAACTCTCCAGGAGAAGCCAGTGGGAAAACCACCCAGTTGAGAGACTGTGATCTTGCACTCCCCAGGATATCGCTGTGGGCATGTAGCCCCTCGAGGAGCAAGGACGTTGTACCATCTTCTGGCTGAGGTGCCTGTGTTTTTTCGACCTGGTGCCCCTGAAGTGTTCTCTCGTTTTGAGGCAGGTGTAATGTGTGGGCTTCGCCCATGCTTTTTGGGACCACTGGTTCAAGGACATTTACAAAGGGACAGTGTACTGCCTTCTGTACATAATGTAAATATTTGTATATACTGATTATTTAAACTTCTAGTGCCATATCTAAATGTTCCAATATAACACTGGTTAAACTCATTTCCTTTTATCCTTGCATTCTTACAGGGGGTGACGGGGTGTATCAGTAATGTTGTTGGAAGTGTTAGTGTGTAAGGTGTTGTGGGTGAGGGTGGGGGGTTGGGGTGTTGTGTGCCGTGTGTGTGTGTCACTCTCTTTTCCTTCCCCCCTCCCCTGTGTGCTAGGTGCAGGACTCACCATCGTCACCACTGCCGCCTTCTTTCTACTTCCTGGTGTATGAGTAGATACACCAACATGGGGAGCATCTGCAATTCGGGCTCCATGGTGTCCTGGTTCTTCGTGGAGTGTCGGAAGGTGAGTGTTTCTCCTTCGATATACTGTTTCTGCCATGCTTTTGATATTGTTGGTACTACCCCGGAAAAGCTGGCGGATTGGCCTCTCATGATAGGGTGGGTGGTACATTGTCTTCCACCTGTCTGTTGGCGGTGACCGCTGCAGTGTTTGTTGCTACCGCCCTGGCGGTCGGAGTATTAAAGTGACTTTCTATGTTGGTGGTTTCTGCTGTGGTCGTAATCACATTTTTTTTTACTGCCGGTCTGTCGCCCACTGTGCCATGCCTGTAAAAAGGATATCCTATTACATCACTTCCTGTGCCCTTGATAATGTTTTCTGTTATGTGTGTATTTTTTTGACACATCTGATATTTGTGTGAGTATTTCTGACGCATTACTCACGTGCGTCTATTTATATTGACGCACTACCTTTATGCGTTGATTTAACAGTAAATCAGCATTGCGATGAGTGCGAAGGTGGAAATCACGCTAAGGGCCCATGGGTCATGTACTTTATGTAAAAAAAAATTACTGTATTCCTGATTGTGTGATTTTGTCATTTCTTAATGTATGCACCCTGTATCAACATGCAAATTGTATGTGCTGGGCTGCTGTATGGCATTTTGTGTATGGCCACATGTGGTATTCCATTGGACAATGTGTTTTGTGTGTGATTGGTCCACCCAATGTGTGTGCTACGGAATCAACAGCATGCAAATGTATACCCGTCATGCATATGTATGTATGTGTGACAACAGTATATCCACATATGTATGGCAGTCAGTACTATTCAAGAGTCATGGTATGTGATTGTGAATTGTGTTCACTTATGTGCTGTGTGTAGTTGTCTTACAGAGCATCACATTTCAGACAACATACACAACTCGGGTATTGTTGATGATGGCTGATGAATGCAATCCGGCAAATGGTACACAAACGTCTCCATATGTTGATCTTGAGTATATGGATGACTTGATTGTGGACTACACATGTGTCTGACATGTGTACATATTTGGTACATACTTTGATTGACACACTCTGCCCACATTCCAACCATATCATGTATTGAACACAATAGACAGTTGAAAATCATAACATTTTCAATTGTAATTACAATTACTTTGTGGTGGAGCAGCAGTCCTACCTGCATATGTTCTCATCCATTCTGATGTGCATTCCATAGACATGTCTGTGCAAAGTGTGAGGTCATGTGTACCCTGTGACAGATTTGGGCCCCATGGCAGTGTCAGGAGTGATTTCCAGGGATGGTTGTGCAGGCTCCATTTCTCCCATTGCTTGTCATACCTGGGCTATTCATGTTGAGCATTGTCACCAATGATGCCCCACCTTGTCACACATGCTCCATGCAGCCATTGCAACTCTCATACTGAGTTGTGTTAGTGGTCTGTTCAAACATTATAGTCTCACCATATTTTTACATCCACTGGCTCATGTGTGGGCCCCTTATTTAGCTCATTTTTAAACATGTTGTTGTGTGTAATGAGCTATTGTTATACAAGTTGGCAACATGGATGTAATTAATATGTTGTGGTCCATAAGCAGTGTCCTTCAGTTGTCACATTCAAGTGATGATACTAATTGTGATGTATGTGATGGTAGCAGTTCACTCTTACGCTTCACATGTAATGTTGCTACAGTTCTCTTCAGATTAGTATTTGTGACATGCTCCCTGAGGTTAGACTTATAATCCTAAAGTATATGTTTTTAGAGATTGAAGACACCAAAGCCGGATTGTGTCAATAAGTGAGGTGTTTATTGACAAAATTTACAAGGTGAGTTACATGATGATTATCTGACGAAGTTCTATACAATGTGCAGTCTGCGGTGTATCTCAGCAGCTGTTTTGTGGTCTTCCCCCTCATTTTCTTCGCCACCATCCTCCGCCTCCTCCTCCTCAGGCAGGTCATCAACCTGCCCGTATAATAGTACGTTCAATCATACACATATGTTGTGCAGGATAGTACAAGTCAATATGATCTTGCAGACCAATGGTGTGGCATATAGGAGGCTGCCTCCTGTGATGTCCAGGCACCTGAATTTTGACTTCAGGATGCCAAATGTCCTCTCCTCAATGGTCTGTGTCCTCCGATGTCTCTCAATATATGCACACTCTGCTGCTGTGCTTGGGTTGTGAAATGGGGTCATTACCTATGGCTGTATGCCATAACCCTGATTGGCTGCGAAAGATTCCAGGAGTAATTTGTTGTTAGGGCTTGCAACAGGTAAGTCATGTAGCATGGCAGGTGATATTAAGAGCTGGTTAAGGCTCATATGTATTTGTGCTTTGGTGTTAGTTCCTATCCTTGTGTGATCTTTCCTCAGCAGTAGGTTGTTGGACATGACAATCTTGTGTTTGGGTCAAGGACCTGGAACATGGGATTTGGATTCCACACTGATAGTCATTATGTACCATGCGTTGTATAGTGCACCTTTGTATCAGTGTGCTATCACTAGACGGGCCATGACATATCCTCACAACACAATGGGGTCAGATGCGGTGGCAACATGGTAGCACTACAGTGCCTGGACATCCCATCCCTTTTGACATGTGTCATTGCAGATGAGGTGTGACACTTAGGGCCTTTGCAATTGGTTATTGTGAATGCACTACATGTCTCCTAAATTGGCTGCTCTGTCCTGCAACATTTCAACTATGCTTGAATGCCCCATGTGTGATATGTTACTTGGCAACCCTTTGTTGTCCCCTGCACCAGTTGCTTATGCAATAGCCATGGACCAACGCTACCTACCTTGGACCAGGGTACTTGGCTAGCTGCCTTGTGGAGGTGTATGTATCGGTAGAGGAATGTACACCGCCCTGTACATGTGCTTGTTTGATGGCCAATTGGCTCCTTCTGTGCATGCAGCAGTGTGCAGCATGCATTTGTGACACATTCATCTGAGTTCATAGCACAGTCTACTTCCTTTTTGCAACCTGCATAATGTACCCCTGGGGTGGTATTTGTTGTTGTCACTTCCTCAGGGTTTAGGGGACAGCTACATGTGAATCTTCACCATCATGCTATGTATCTTGTGGTGACAGATCTGCAGCGAGAAACATTGCACACCCATTCCATGCTACATACAGCATGGGAGGGTGGCCAATTTACAATGTGGCTTCAAGAAATGATGAAATGGCCATTTGCCAAGATGTACATACACTGCAGGACATGCCTATGGAACTGTGGGCTATTACATTGTTCCATTGGTGTTCCTGAATGGCAGCTAATGTTTGTGTCAGCTATGAGGTATCCAAGGGTGTGTATCCCATTGTCACAGGATGATCAACATAACACGCAGTGTCTCTTCTATCTTCCAAAACATTAATGTGTATTTCTCCTGTCAACACATGCACAGTGCAGGCTATGCGATGTAGCTCAGCTACTTAGCAAATGTGTCCCTTGGCACAGTGCATGTGAAGTCAGTGATGTCCTGTTTTCTCCTACTGGGTCCCACTATGACATCCATGATCTGCACTGTCTCTGTCTCTGTCCCCTGTTAGGTAATTTCTTGTATCTGGAACAGACATGATGATGTTTGAGTCAGTGAGTGTTACATGTGAGGATGCACTACAGTAACTGTGGTTCCATTTCTCACACATCTGGCACATGATATGTGATGGGCATTGATCTTGTATTCCTGTGTGTGAGAGCCAATGCCTCAGGTAGTTGTCTCTGCACACTACAGGTAAGTTAGATATGTGTTGATGAGATGCAGTTGATATAGGCGCATGTTGTGTGGTGTTTGATATTTGTTCTGGCAGTGATTTGCACAGCATGACTTGAGGCATCTGTGTCTATTTGGAAATTACATGACATGGGCATATTGTATGCCTTTGACATGTCTATGCTATTGTTTGTTTGGTGTAGTGTGTGTGATGTGTACGTAGTGGGCAACCTGAGGGCACTTGTGGTGGTCTGCGTAGTTCTGCTGTTATTAAAGGGTACATTTCTGCACCTTTCCTTCCTGTGGTGTACCAGTCAAGTTGCGGGTGTGTTACTAACATGTGGGTGTATGTATTAGTGTTGTGCATTGATTGTGCTGTACTGCAGCACGGTTCATATGTGTTATCACCTGCACATGTGTGTAACCCTGGCCATATGTTACTGTAGTGGTGTATGTCTTGTCTGTCCGACAGCATTGGGGTGTTGTGTGTACATTACTAGATTTGTTGACTTACCCACAAGTAGGCCATTTCCAAATTGTCCAACCTGGATTTGTTCATTGATCGTGCTGTGCCGGAATATGTAGGCTTCGTGGACACTCCCAGGATACTTGGTCAAAATGTTTATGAATAATCCGTGGTGGTCTACTATGGCCTGCACATTAATTGAATGCGTGTGCTTGCGATTCCGGTATAAGTGCTCTCTTGCTGCAGGTGGTACGAGCCGGACATGGGTGCAGTCGCTTGCACCTAGCACATGCGGGAAGCCATGGATTTCATAGAACCCCTGTTTGTTCTCCTGCTGCTTTTGCTGGGTGTTGGGGAATTTGATGTGGTGGGGTGCCAGGATGATGGCTTCTAACACCTTTGGCAGGGATGCTGAGAGTGACAGCTGTGAGACACCAGCAACCAGTGCACCTGTTGTTTGGAATCAGCCACTTGCCAGCATGTGCAGGACAGCGAGCAGCTTTGTAAGAGGTGGTATGTTTTGTGGGGTCTGCAGACTGGCTGCAATATGTGGCTCAATGTGGTGCAGCAGGTGTAGTAAGGCTTGCCGGTTGAGTCTGTAAGTCCTAATTATGTCCAAGTCCCTGAGGCCAAGGTGGGTTGTCCTGGTTCTGAAGACCCTCTCCTGCCTTCTGCGTTGCCTCTGTGGGGCGTGTTGTCGTGCTGGTGATTGCTGGAGTTATTGCTGTCATTTGCGCCGTCTAGCAAGATGTATCAATATCACCTCCATCTTCTCTTGTGGGTTGTAATGATGCTTCTGTGTGTTCTCCTTAAGTAGTGGTATGTTTGCCTCATTTTAACGCCTGCCCTAACCCAGGTGTGAAATTTTGACGCAAATCGGTGTAAACGTCATTTTCTGGGTCTGCTTCCCACCCATGCTTCTTTTTTGCCCAGGTGGTTAAATATGGCGCTAGGGTGTTTGTGTCATTTTTCAGACGGGAATGCCTACTTGCATCTCATTGACGCAAGAAGGTTTCACGCATCCGAAAATTGACGATAACACCAATATTTTGACACTAGACGGTGTGCGCTGAATTAGCGTAAACAAAATTACTCTGATTCAGCGCAGAGTATAAATATGTCCCTAAATTATTATGTGTACCATCAAAATCTTCTGATGTATCCTACGTAAGCTCCATCACGCACAGTGTCTGCTCTGAGGGACCTAAAGTTAATATAAATCCCATATTACCACTTTAAATCATGGACAAGAGACCATTCCATCATCATAGATTTGTCTCTGTCCCATTCTTCTGTTTGCATCTTATAAATCCCCTATCTATACAGTATATGATGCTTAGGTCCTCACCCAAATACGATATAACCTGAACCCTATATTTTTCATATGTGTCCTTTGAGAAATCATGTAAAATTTCAGCGGCTTCTTGATATAGAAACGTATATGGATGCAGCCCAGCCACCTGCCTTTGTACGAATCATACACTAAGGACCCAATTTACAATTCTTGCATATAATGCAGAGCATTACCCTCAAATGCTGCATTGAGTGAGAGGGAGAGAGAAGGACAATCAATCAATCAGGATTCATAAAGCACAGCAATTCATCCATGGGGGCCTCATGGCACTGGATTTGCTTGCTGCTTCATGGTGTTCTGTTCATTTTAACAGCCATGGCTTGAATCCTTCCCTGAATTCCTGGAGAGTTGCAGTATTCCTGAGCTACAGGGGAAGGCGTTCTAGGCTTTAGCCACCATATCTGCAGCACCATATTCAAAGAGCTATTGAACTCTCTTCACTTCTCTGTAAAACCGGAACAAAATCAGGCTGCCAAACACTATGCACACATCTTTGTGCCATAGTACAAGTATGGGTGCATAAGTCTGGCATAGGTTTTGAAGTGAATGGGTACACTGCCAATACAAAACACTATACTTAAACTAACTATAAAACATTCCCCACCTTGGATATTTGATGTACAGTACAGAACACATGCAAAGTTTGAAGCATTAGGTGAAATTAAAGCATTTCACCTTTTAACAGCTGCTTTTAAGTGGCATTATTTTTGGTGCAAAATCCTGTCTTCTGATATTAGTAGTTTGGGTTTTGCATCAAAAAGCAAGGGTGGCTGCATGGAAGTGCCCATGTACCAACTATGTAATGCCGCCTTCATGGTAAGCAATGCAAAGCAGTGCTTAGTGCAGCTTTGCATTACTTTTAGGTACCTACTCCCTGCAAAACAAGTTTTGTGCTGGAAAGTAAACAACAAAACATTGTACTCTTGTTCTCCTAAGTTATGTGACGCAAACACAGCAAACAATGTTTGCAAATCTGGACCTAAAATGCTATTAAGCTGACGAACGGTAAAGAAAAGCTAAATTTTAAGCTGGGATATAAAAGTAAATCCTATGCACTAGGCATTAGGTTACCTAAAAAATACACAGCATTTTCCAGTATCTACAGGAAGAAGTTGGATTTAGGTTTCTGAATATATCATCCTAGATGTAAGGGAGTGCCTAATCTGTACAACATATGATATGTTCTCTCTAAATATCGTATTCTCCATGGCCTCTACTCTGCCCTAAAGTGACAGGGGTCAGACTTCTCACCCCAGTGGACAAGGACTCAGTCAATGTGCCAGTACGAGCTAGAAATCAATTTGGACTGCAACCCATACATTTCCCAGTGAGCAATATTCCATAGGACGTATTTTGTGGTAATCATAAGTCTGACAAGATGAGTTAAGGGACACAGTGGAATTCCAACCCCTCTTTCATTTATTAATACTACAATCAAAACCACTATGGAACAGGACATGTATTTTAAATATTTATTTTAAACTTTTAACCTACTACATAAGTTATGAATGGTAGCACAAGAGTATACAGTTGGCGTGTTCAAAGCAAACAGCAAGAAAAACTCTGATATTGTTATTCAGTCATTATCATCCTAACTTGTTCATGCTTCCTTGAGGTGTTATGCTAACTTTGTAAGGCAGTATATATGAAGACTGTCATGAGTTTCTTATATGGTTCTCACAACATACTTGTGGTTTTGTTATGGAACAGTAAGTTAGCTATTTCCTATCACAGCTTAGCAGTGTGTACAAGGCTGGAACATAACCACTTCAATCAGCTGAAGGCCACATCTTCCCACTGTCACCTCCTGTAGTGTGGTCAGTTTTATGTATCCTTTGCGCATTAGCTTCAGGCGTTAGGCCTTTGTGCACTTTGCCCTGGATGTATTTTATTCCTCTGCTCGCAGCATAGAGCCTCTGTGCACTTTGCTCTAAATGCTTTTTATTCAGCTTCATACTGTTATTTTTCAAATAGCAAGTTCTACAGTCTTGTTTTATTTTTTATATCACACTGTTTAGCCTACTTCAGCACTGGAGTTTTCAATAACACATTCTTTTTCACTCTGTGCTTCAGTCAAGGATACAGTCTGGTACATTGCCGATAGACGTGGTAGGAATTTAGTCTTTGGCATTCTTGCATAGGGACATTTTGTGATCACACTGACATGTTAGTTATAAAAACACTCCCTTGTCCTAATACATGCAAGAGGGAGATTCCGACCAGGGAACCACAACTAGACGCTGACTGCCTCGTTGCAGATGCTGAACCAGATCACAGGCCTTTGCTCAGGTATGAGGGTTGATGGCTTCCCAGGGAATCTAAAAGGCAATTTAGAAGCTTAACATGCTGTGCTCGAAATAGAACTAACTGAGAGAGAGGAGAATTTATTAACACCATGATAGCGTTATTCTTGTGTTTCACTCTCCTCGTGACTATTTCAATCCTACTGTGTTGTATGGTTTTGGTTATTGCGGCTCACGCCTTAATATTTAAAATGCAGTCGTTTTATTAAAACAAACTATAAAACTCAAACTGCCTTTGTCATTTGTATATGAGATCATACTGTAAATGAGAGAGCTGGTTTGGATCTGAGTGACCACGACTTAACTGAGAAGTTCCAAAGATGTCATGCGCTCGGCTGCCCAATCATCTCTTCCCCTTGGGAGAGATGAGGCACTGCTAGTTAGCCGGAGCAAAACCGGATTTGAGGGACAGTGGTCCTTCCAAGTGGGTAAGACTTAGTCCCCCACACAAGGAACAGCCCTGCTACCTAGAAATCCAGTAGTCTCATTTAGGATAATGAGAGCCCACGCGACACTCCAACTGAGGTTTGCTCTGCAAAATGGCAAAATCTTTGCCTCAATAGATATGGCTTGAAGACTATCTTTACCTACAGCTCGACATCGAAGTTTCTATAGTATCTGACTTCCAATTCAATCTTATTCCACTTTTTGTAATGACCCCCTAAATTTCTACAAGAACTGTTTGCAAGTTTGAACTGGGATAGATGTCTACTGGGAACAGCGACAGCAAAATACCACTTGAAGACATCATAAAACATCCAATGCCTCTATTATTACAAAAGCCATCACACTCACATTTGGTTTTTGAGACTTTCTGTGTACACATAAACAAATTAATATGAGCTTGCTAGAATTTGTTTTTATGTAAGATCCGTTTGATATTCTTAAATTTACTAATGTACCTATTGCTTTTGTCACCTACCAGAGAAAATACAGAGACCAATAATTTAGTCTTGTTTTGAGGGTGTGCAATTTCTTTTTACATAGTCTTCTGATTAAACTAGACAGATGAAAGACAACTCAGGAAAGCTAGTTTTAGCTAAATGGGAGGATTTTCTAAATATTCTTATTACTTTTTGCAAATCATCTAAATTCTGTTCATTTGTGTCATAGATAAATTATGCGTTTTAAACTGGTCTATCACATTCACTTTCATTATACCTTTCTAAAATCCATCAATCATTGGCATGGTAATATTTTTTTAAGAAGTTTTACATTATTATATAAAGAAATACAGATAATGTGCCATCAATGCCATGGCACATTTGTGGATGTTTGGGGCAGTTCCGCAGCATATATTTATAATTGTTCTTTGCAGTGGGTCATGTCTAGTAGCCATTGGGCAGATTTTGCAGAGGACTTTTTGCCTCAGAACATAGTCACCATCTGCTTTGCTAGCAGAATTGCCATTGCACAAATTTGTCTTTCGTGGGTGAAGCTGTTTAATTAGAACAAGTGGAAAGAGCTGGGAGGTGAAGGTCATTTGATCCATAATCACTGTTGATA
Organism: Pleurodeles waltl; assembly: GCF_031143425.1. Lineage (NCBI taxonomy): Eukaryota > Metazoa > Chordata > Amphibia > Caudata > Salamandridae > Pleurodeles > Pleurodeles waltl. The sequence goes on along the minus strand of NC_090445.1, from coordinate 58,811,254 downwards.
GACACTATTTTCAGACAGGGGTGTAATACATTGTTGTAGGTATTTGAAATTGATTATGCATAATTAGCAGTTTGGCATGAACTTTGCAGTAAGTGCATAGCAGAATCGCCAGTCTTCTGTAGATAGGGGTGGATCAAGTACAGGATTTCATCTGTCTAGAGCAGAGGTCTTTAAACTGTTTGATGCCGGGACCCCCTCTCAAAACGTTTTAGACGCAAGGACCCCCTCCTTTCAAAGATTTCTAGAACCTGGTACTCCTCATCTTTGAGAGTCGTAAATGTTCCCAGTTCCCACGGCAAATCATTTTTACAGTGAGGAAATAATAGACAGTGATTAGCAAACCAAAGGTCAGTGAGAATGGGGGCATGGTCAAAAGTGTGGCTAAAAAACAAAGGTTCTAATTTATGAGGAATTGGTGTAGGGTAGCGCCTCAACTCTTCTTGCTACACTGTCCAACACCAATATAAAAGGGCAGGAATGCACTATATTTATGAAATACTGTACATTCCTGTCCTTTGCCCCTGCGCTGGTGCACAAATTGCCGTCTAGTGCCAACGTAGGCAGGATTGTTTTTGTACAGAAAGAGGTACCTTCATGCACAAAAAGAATCTAGAGAGGCATTTTCCTCTTTCTATGTGTGCTGCAGAATGCAAAACACATGGAAGGAGGAAAAACGAGGAATGAAAACATTTCTCCTTATTATGCCTGCTCTGGCGAGGCATAATGTTTTGTCACTGCCCCAGTTTATCTGATTTTGTAAATTTGGGACAGTGTCAAAATCCAGGGGTATTTCGTGGGAACACCCACCGCAAAACCCATGGAACGTCTCCTTCACACAAAGTAAGGCAAAGCAGCAGCTTCCCCTGATTTGCCTTACTCCACATCTATGAGGCCATACAAAGCTACGCAGGGTGGCTTTTCTCGCCTCATAGGTATGATCGAGAGGTTAGTGTTGCCGGAGCATCAAATAAAAAGTGATGGTCTGGTGGCGCAAGCCTCTCCTAAATGAGCCCCCAAATATTCTACACTTTTTTTTAGGTATTTACTGTCAGCTAACCACATATAAAATAACAGACAGCTTAAATGAAAAATAAATAGGAGAATGTTGTTACACAGTGGGAAATGCATCTCTATTAGTTAATGTGCAGCAGAGGTCTGTGTGTAACCACAGAGGCACATAATTAAATCTTGGCTAGTGCAGTGGAGAATAGTGATGTGTCTTTTTAATGCTACAAGGTCACAGCCTGTGACAGAGAGCACTGTGAATATGTAAGTCATCATTTTAAATTTAAATTTTAGACAGCATTAGATAGACTGCTACAAAATATGCAAATAGTTTTACAACACAATGGTGCTTCCAAAATTTAGATTTAAGTAATACCAGGCCATATGCAATACATTATTTTTACATTACTGTCCTTTTTACCCTTCCGGGGTAGTAAGTTTTTGTAAATACAATTACAATTAAAAACACGCACTTCCCAGCCCAGTTGTTAACTCTTTGCACTACCACTCAAAAAGAACAAATCTTTGTCATCACTAAGCTTTGAGTGATTTCATCAGTTAAAGCCAGAAATGGCTCCAAAGCATACTTTACATTTGCCGATTAACTCGTAGTGCACATTTGTAATTCACCAAAGAAGCAGGGACCCTGGCAGTAAGGCTCCTTTGGCTGTTTGTGGGGCTTTGTTTCACAGCACCGGAGACTCAATGAATGAAAGTTCAGCTGAAGCATTTTACCGATCGGACGGTTGGTTGGCTTTTTCCAAAACAAAGTGAGGTTGGGGTAATCCGCACCCCCCTTTCCTGTAAACGTAAGCACCCATGGGGGTCACGCCCCACAGATTGAAGACCTCTTGTCTAGAACCACGGCCAGTGTATGGTTATTGTCACGCTGGCCAGCATCATATAATCTTGTTTTGAGATTCCGGCGTGTGCGACATAAGTGTCAGTAGTAATGATTGATGCGTAAAGTATAAGAGATCAGTCATGTCAATAAACAGGCATGTTGGATAAAGATCCACTAGGATCCCTCCACCACAGTGCAGGTGCATACAATGGAAGTTTCTTAGCACGGGCTCCTGGATTTCAACATGCTGTTGTGGTTCAGTTGGTAGTGTTTATTTCCCCTTTTGCCATCATTGGGTGTTTGTGTGACGGAATAGGGTTTAATGGGAGAGGGTGTGCATCATCTGCCCTCGCAGCTGAGTAAAGAATATATGTGTGAAGATAGATGCATACTTACTTTTCTGGCCACCAGGAAAAGTGGCATTCTGGACCACAGTGATATCTGTTCTCCCAATTTTGACACTGCCCCACCATATTTTTGCAGATTACTACTTCAGGGTCTCTGTGAATCCAGGCACACAAACACTTTACTTGGTCAGCACTATATTGTAAAGGGAATTTTAGTGTGTGGGGCAGCATGTTCAGTGTCCGTTGAAATATGCTTGACTTTGTCCAGTTTATTCTAGGTCAGAATACCACTCAAACGTAGTATATTCCAGAGGTATTGGCTCTAAGTGTAGAAGCGGGTTCCGTTTATATATAGCACATTGTTGTTTGAGTATATCAAAATATTAATTGGACGTAAATGGGATTGCAGAGCAGATTCTGAATTTCATGCTAGGGGATCTAGAACCAGCATAAATAAGATTGCAGACATGGGGGAACTTTGTTGTATGCCACAGCACACAAGGATTATTTCTGAGGTGTGGCCATTAACGCATACCCTTGCCAGTCGGGTGGTGTATAGTAATGTCACCCATTTAAGAAACGTTTCAGGAATGACCATGCGACCTAATAGAGTCAAAAGATTTGGCTGTGTCCAGAAATACTGCTGTTTCCGCTAGAGAGGGGTTGAAGTAGTGTAATAGTACGAAGGATGTCCCCGAATTGTGCATTGTGGATGGATTTTGTATAAAGCCAGATTGGTCTGGGAGGACCTAGGCCTATATTTATACTTTTTGACGCAAAACTGTGCAAACTCAAGGTGGCACAACGGGTGGGCTAGCGTAAAAAAAATGAGGCTAGCTGGGTGGAGGTGGTGGTACAGGGAAAGGGGGCTTTGCACCAAAAAATTACATTAGGCTTGTTAGAGGCAAAAAAATGCCTTTAACCAGCCTAGGGTAATTTTCTGACGCAAAACGACCCGTACCACATGACTCCTGTCATTTAAAGCACAGGAGTCATGCCCACCACCCCAGTGGTCAGCCAGGAGACATGGGTCCCCTGGCCATGGCCATTGCACTCTGTGCCGTGTAGGGGGGCCCATTTCAGAGCCCCCAGTGACACTTAAAAAAAGTTAAAAAAATACTTACCTCTACTTACCCTACTTACCTGGGATGGGGTCCCCCATCCTCTGGTGGGGGTTTTCCTGGGGCTTGGGGAGGGCACCTGTGGACCCATGGAGATTCCGACCCCCTTCACCGCCAGGAACAGGATGGCGGGAACGGGTGTCGTGGGGCCCCCTAACAGGGCCCCAGCATGATTTTCACTGTCTGCATATCAGACAGTGAAAATCGCGACGGGTGCAACTGCACCCGTCGCACCCCTGCAACACCGCCGGCTCCATTCGGAGCCGGCTTCTGTGTTGCAGGGCCTTTCCCGCTGGGCCGGCGGGCGCTCCCTTGGCGGGCGCCCGCCGGCCCAGCGGGAAAGTCTGAATGGCCTCCGCGGTCTATTGACCGCCGAGCGGCCATATGGCGGCCCGCTGCGGTCAGAATGACCGCCAAAGTGTTGAACCTTTTCAAACACTCACTACTAGTCACATATCTGGGTTTAATTAATTGTTTTTTTGCTTGCCACGTCACCCGAGTTTGGTCCCAACCCTATGCAAATCATTCTTGACTCTGCTCCGTATGGGAGCAGTCCAGCCCGAACTGCAAAGCCAAATACTCCCTTGACAGGAAACAAGCATCCTGGAACCAGTTTCAGGGTATCACCCTTCATCTGCCAGGCTAGCTTGCATCCAGTGGTGCAGCAAGCAAGGGACCCACGTCTGGGCATACCCTAGCCACTTAGGGCACGCAAGGCAATATCACAAAATAAAATGATGGATGGAGTGTTGAAACCTTTCAAACACTCACCACCAGACACAGGTTGGTGTTCAACCCATTGTTATTTTTCTTGCCACGTCACCCCAGTTTGAATCCAACCAAATGCAAATCAGTCCTGACCCTGCTACCTATGGGAGCAGTCCAGCTGAACCACCAAGCCTGGTCCTCCCTGGACAGGATTCAAGCATCCTGGGAACACTTTCAGGATATCACCCTTCATCAGCCAGTCTAGCTTGAATCCAGTGGTGCAGCAAGCAAGAGACCCACATCTGGGCATACCCTTGCCATGTAGGACGCACAAGACAATATCACAAAATAAAATGATGGACGGAGTGATGAAACTTTTCAAACACTGTGTCATTGCACATCTCTCTAATAGTGACCTTAATAGCCTCGAGAGAGGGTCTTTCCAGTTCACAGAACCAGTGTTTTTCTCAAAATATTCCACTATATCTGCATGTAGACTCTTGTGAGCACTTGGTGAAGCAGCGCTGCAGCTTGGAATTTCCATGTGAATTGGGTGGGAATGTGTGTGTGAACTAAAACTATTAATGGGACTGGTGCATGACCTGAAAGGATCCTGGCAAGGTGCCAGATATCCACTGTCTAGTCGTTCACCTCCCAGGTTGCTAACCAGTAACCCAGAAAGGACCAGGAGTTATGGACAGATTAAATGAATGTCCCCTCCCATTTATCAGGGGTTCTCAGCCTCCAGATATCTATTAAGCTTCACATAGGATCTTGGTGAAGTTATTTCAATGCCAGTCAGCAAGTGCTCTTGGTTCTGTAGGAGGCTGGCTCTCCATATAATGTAGAAAAATGACATTCACTGTACAGAGTCTGAGCAACCCCACCGTGGTATCCACACGCAAAAAGCAGATGACCTAGTGCTATGTTTTTGAGGTATTGTGTGCCAGCAGCTAGGCTAATCCAGGAGATGTGCATTTGTTGCACTCACTGTATCAATAAATCTGGAAACACACTTGGAACAGTAACTCAAGGCCCATTCACAAAAATACTTCACATTTTTATAACATTTTTAAGACCAAGATTACCAATATATATATATATATCGTAAGTACTTGTTTTTTAAGGTTTTTCTAAGTGTAGAAAAATTTATTTTTTTGTGTGTGATTACGCACCATAGAAATCAATTGGAAAATCTTCAAAACTGTATATAAAATTAGGCAATGCTCTCACAAGTGACACCTTTTGTTTTTAGGTTGAGGTCATCAAGAGGTCCCATGGGCCAGCCGGAAAAGTTCCAGTAGGTTCCAGTTCAAGCAGGAGCAACAGCTGAAGGGCTCGGAGCTGTTGCACCAGGGAGAAGGGGGTCACTTGGAAACACTGCACAGAGGGACTTAAAGGTAAGTCTGCTTGGTCCCCCTTGAGGGTGGAGGTCCAAAGGGCTTAGGGACCCCCACAGCACAGCTGGTTAGTTGGTATAGGGGCCAGGGAGGCCGGGTGCAGCGCATATAGGTCAGGCAAGCATTTTGCATCTTGGAGTCTTTGCAGTGAGCTTAAAGGGTAGATTGCAAGTCAGCAAGGACACTCTGGGGGTATTCTTGGCTGCTGCTTGCTTCTGGGCTTTTGGGAGTCTGGTGTAGACTTTGCTTCTGCTTGTCCATTGATGGGGGTTGTAGGAAAGTGCCCCTTTGGCATTGTTACCCTGCTACATTTTGCCTGATATTGATGCTGACTAGACTGAGAGTATGCTGGGATCCTGCTAAACAGGCCTCAGCATCAGTGTTCTTTCCCAAAACTGTACCATTCTTCCCACAATTGTCAAACCCCTGACACACAGTTAAGTCCCTTTTAAAGGGTACCCCTCGTACCAAGAGTCCTGTGACCAGGGGAGGTCCCCAAGGGCTGCAGCATGTAGTATGCCACCCTAAGGGACCCCTCAGCAAGCACATTCACACTGCCATTGCAGCTTGTGAGTGCTGGTGGGAAGAAAATGACAAAGTCACCCCTCTCAGGGTGCCATGCCCACAAACTACTGCCTGTGGCAGCCGGCACCCCTCTAGCAGGCCTTACAGCCCTAAGGCAGGGTGCACTATACCACAGGCGAGGGCATAGTTGCATGAGCAATATGCCCCTACAGTGTCTAAGTCCATTCTTAGACATTGTAAGTACAGTGTGGCCATACTGACTATAAGGGCTGGGAGTTTTTCATTACGAACTCCTCATCTCCATAATGGCTTCACTGAAATCTGAGAAGTTTGGTATCAAACTTCTCAGCACAATAAACCCACACTGATGCCATTGTTGGATTTATTGAAAAATGCACCCGGAGGGCATCTTAGAGATGCCCCCTGTATTTTAGCCAAACGGCTTGTGCAGGACTGACCGTTCTGTGGTAGCCTGCCACTTTCACATGAGTTTCTGACTACATGAGGTGAGAGCCTTTGTGCTCTCTGTGGCCAGAAACAAAGCTTGCACTAGGTGGAGTTGCTTCACACCTCCCCCTGCAGGAACTGTAACACCTGGCAGTGAGCCTCAAAGGCTCAGGCCTCTTGCTACAGTGGCCCAGGGCACACCATCTAGTGGTGATGCCCACCCCCAAGACAAAGCCCCACTTTTGGCGGTAAGTCCAGTCGTAAAATTAGGGAAAACAAGGAAGAGTGACCACTTCAACTGGGACCACTCCTAATGTGTCCAGAGCTGAAGTGACCCCCCCTTCCCTGCATAATCCCCCATGTTGGTTTGGAGGACAGGGACCAATAGGGTTAGGTCTGTGTCCCCCTCCTCAAAGGGAGCGGACAACAAAATGGTGTAGTCACCCTCAGGGACAGTAGTTTAGTCTGCCACCGACCCCTGTAATGCCCCTTCATCCAGGATTTCACTGAACCCAACTCATCAGATTCCTGGCAACCTCAAGAAGAAGAACTGCTAAGCTGACTCCCAGCAGAGAAGACTGAAGACACCAACTGACTTGGCCCCAGCCCTACAGGCCTGTCTCCAGCTTCTGAAGCCCTGCTACAAAAAGGCGACGCATCCTGCAGGACCAGCAACCTCTTAGAAGCCTCAAGAGGACTGCCTGCACCCCAGAGGACCAAGATCTCCCGTGGACATCGGCCCTGTCCAGAAACAAACTCTAACAAAGGACTTCAGAGCTGTCCCGGATCCACAAGTCCTGCCCACTCTGCACCAGACACCCAAGGCCCGTGTTCAGGTAGCTCAACTAACTAGAGCTGGTCCCCAGGGGAGTCTGACCTAATGTCCACCCTGAGTTGACTTTTCTTTGTCCAACACAATGACACCTGCAGCCTAAATCTGGAGGACCCCCTGACTGCGAGGGAACCAGACAAAGACACCCGGTGCCCAAAGGTACCACTGCACCTGCAGCCCCCTGGCCTTGGTGAATCTGACCACCAGTCCAGTGACGTCCAGTAGGTGTCCCTCCTCTTTTCCAGCCTTTGCTTTTTTGGAACCGACCCCGTGGACTTAGCTTGCAGCACCTTTTGTGACCCCCCCGGGTTTCCCCTATTGGAAAGCATTGTGAGCCCGACACTGTGTTTGCACCTTGCACCTGCATCTCATTTTGATATAGTATATACAGAGCCAGCTTCCTAGAGGGGTCCAGTACCCTGGGCAGTGGTACACCACAGCCCCAGAAAGTTCTAGTGCTACCACACTTCGCACAGTGGTAGGCCACAGATTTTAGCTGGGCTGCTGGGTCCAAGTCATTGGCCAGCAGCTGGTCAGTTAACCAGATTTCATGAGTTCCTTGCTTGCTGGGTGCAAGAGAGTGATACCTTCACTCAAGGGGAGGTTCTTGGCAATTTTTGGATGGCTGGAGATGCTCTGGGGTTTTGTAGAGTCCCTCAGGTTTGCAGGCAACACCTCAGCGGTGATTGTCAACTCCTTGGACCAGCAGGCAGGGATTAGCACCTTTTTCATAGTGGAGCAGGACTTCAGTTCTCGTGCCTGGTCTTCTTTGAGTCCATCGAATATGATGTCATGGTCAGGAAATGCCCTCTAAATACAGTATTTAGGGGCATTAGGGGGAGCACCTGGTATTGGCCAATGGGCTACCTACCTTAGGGTGGCCACACCCACTGATTGACCACTTCCTGTGGAAATGGAACACATCCCTGACCCTGTATGGATATTTTTTACCATGCAAGATGGAGGAACATGAAATGGAGTGGAGTGGTCACCTCGTCTGCCACACATGGAGAGTGGTACAGGCTGAGTATGGCCACTCCGCCTAACCTTGCTAAGTTTCCTCCCAGTTTTCCCACCTAAAGTGGGGGTAAAACCATTGGGCTGATTTCTGCTGCTAGCAGCAAAGGCGGATCAGATTTCAAAGGCAGAAAAGCCTTTGAATCTGAATGCTGGTGCAGGGTGCCTGTCTGGGGGAGGAGGCGAGACACCTCCACCCAGGAAAAGATTTGTGTTCTGTTTCCTGAGAGCAGTGGCTTTCACCCCAGTAGTCCAGAATCATGTCTGGTTGTGGCAGGCTGGTTAAGATCAGTCAGCAATCTTGCTCGGGCTGTTAGGTTTTGCAGAGGGCACCTCTAAATTTCTCACTGGATACATTTTATAATAAATCCAACACTGGCATCAGTGTGGGTTCATGAGTCTGAGTTGTTTGATATTAAAGATCCCAAAGTTCAGAGAGGTCATCATGTAGCTGGGGAACTCGTAATGACCATTGTCCTGTGCATGCATTTGCTATTGCTTCCCTGTATACTGACTATGTCTAAGAATTGGCAAAAACACAATACAGGCATATTTGCTCATGCACACATATGCCCTCACATGCATTATAATGCACCTTGCCTTAGGGCTCCAAGGCTTGCCAGAGGGGTGACTTACCTATATTTCATGCAGTGTTAGGGGGCATGGCGTTCTTGGTGAGTTCCATGTCGAGTTTGCAACTATGGGTACACCTTGTCATGCACTTGCAATGGCAGTCTGCATGAGGCTGGTGTGGGGCCTCTCAAAATGGCACAATTACTGATGCAGCTCTGGAGGGCCCTCTTCCGTACCCATGCCTTAGGTAGCAGGTTTACCAGTTTACTAGGGACTTACAAGGGTGGCTGAAGTGCCAAACATAGTACTGTTTTGGGGAAAGAGATCTGGCCCTGGGAACCTGTTTAGCAGGGGCCCTGGGCACTTACAGTTCAAAACCACATTGTTTTCCAGGCATAACGTGGGGGGTTAACCATGTCAAAAGATGCCCTTTCTCACATATTCTAACTACCTATTGAGGTCTCCACCCCAAAGTATATCTGAGGGCATCAAGGAATGCAGTCTTTTCCATACTTGAGTGTAGAATTCAGGGTCATCTGTTTTGGGGCCATACGTTTTGACTAGTGTTACTAAGGTGGCACACATTTTTCCTTGTAGAATAGCATGTCTGCCACAGTCACAGTCATCTGTCTCTGTGTACGTGGTGATGAAAGGTACTCCTCATTTATTTACAATTATTACACCTCTGGAGTATGAGGAATAAGAGGAGGCAAGATAAACTGCTGCCCATTGGGCACCCATTGTTTGCTCTGTCTGTTGCTCTGTCTGTTTTGGCGACTTCGCCTCCTAGATAAAGGTGAATTGAATCTGTTGTTTGTCTATATATGCCAGTATGCAGCACATTTTACGTGAGTTGTGAGGCTATGTACGTTCCATGATATGACGGATATGCAGCCAGGTGGATGGGCCATGATAGAATAGTGAAAAGCTGAATGATGTACACAAAGTGACATCCTGGTATGTGTCTGTGGTAGCGGCATGTAGTTAAACAATAAACAGTAAGAGCTCCACCCTCACACTTCAAGATTCTATCACACCAAAGACATGCCAGGAACCTGAAACGAAAAAGAAGTGTACAAAATAAAATAACAACATGTGAAGTGTACCTGCCTGGCAAACAGGGATGGCTGGAAGACACATTAGGAGCATACAGACAGGTAATATTAGGAAGAATACGTATAAGAGAAGCAAAAGGTGTTTTTAACCATAACACTGAGATAAGTGGGCGGCCTCAGTAAAACATTTACAGCAGTGCTAATATATCAAGGTTGCCCACAAGGCATATTTTAGTCCAATCCATGCTAAGTATAACTTGTGAAATCAATGGTACCTGCAAACATATAGGGTGTTGCAGGGTCAGCCCATTTAGTCACTCTTGTTGTTGATATCTGTGATCAGTTTCTCTGGATGGTGTTTGGGGAGATTTTTCGGGAAGTCATTTTCTACCTTTGGCGTGGGAAACATTTTTAAGGCCCCATAAAGCTCAATATGTAGTTGGGTGGGGTAAACCAGGGCATAGGGAACTTCTTCTTGTTGAAGTTTATTTTTGATGGGACGAAATCTTTTCTTAGCTGTCTGTACTGGCTGATGTATAATTGGGTTAAAAGGGCACATTATATTCCTGATGGTTGATGTCTCCTTTTTTTACGCGACAGGTGAAGCAGAGTGCTGCAGTCCTGATGATTTAACAATCTAGTGATTATAGGTCGAGGAGGGGCTACTGGTATCAACCTCTGTACCAGGGATCTGTGCACACGCTCCACTACTAGTGGATTCAAGAATTGGTACCAAAAATATCTTTCATTAGATTTTCAACACACAGTTCCATTTTTCCAGTGTTTGAAAAATGCCAGGATTCCTGTTATTTGTGAATTGTTATGGTGGGAGCACACCTCCAGATCTTCATTCTTTGCCTGGATTACCATTAACACTTTATCCATGTTCAGACACTTCTCAAGCATTGAGTGACCATTGTCTTCTGTTGTGCTGTTCCACTCCCGTGATCTGCTCCGTTTGTTTGCCGAGTTTGGTAGTCAGGCTGTCCATACACATGTTCAGGGTATCAATTTGCCCATCAAATTGATTTTAGACTCATGTAGGGGTTTTGGTTGTTCGGCAGGTTTCAAACGTGAGGCGCAGCTTTGTCGTTTCTCTGCTTTCCCCTTTTGGAGTGCCAGTAACTACATGGTGTTCATGCACCAAGTATAGGTAGGGTCCATTGATTTTTAATAAAGCACTGATAGACCCAACACTTCCCACCAGATTTTCAGTGTCACCATTTAACACAGTCTATTTCGCTGTGGTTGAGTGGTACTAGATATTGTGCTAATGTAAAGGCAGAGGTAGGGCTATAGGACACTGCTTTCGACTAGTACTGTAAGCGGAGTTGTCAGCAGCTTCACATTCTTGCAAGTGTTGTTCTGCCAGGAGACAAGTGCAGCATGATGCTTATGTTTATGAGGCGTAGCCCTCATTTAGTCAGCAAAATGGTTGTGTGTGGCGTGAGTGATGTATCAGTGTGCTGACACTCTGCCAAAGTTGGAAGTCTTGTGGTGATGTTGAGTTATTGTTTGGTAGGAGCCCACCTAGTTAATGAGAAATTTGTGGCATTGGATGTCAGTCTTCTCTGCAAGGGCAGGGTCACCCAAAGGTGAAGAGTATCCAGCTAGTGCCAAAAAAGGATAGTCCATGAATACGTTGGTCACTTGCTCCTGTTATAGGTCTGTTGATAGTATGGCCCAGGCTCACAGCCTCCACCACTTGCATAAGGAATGGATCTGGGAGTACACAGTACAAGTGTGTTGCTCCAATCTGTGAGCACAAACTAGTACTTGAAGACACAATGAGTAGCACATCTCTAAGGCCAACACCAGGGGTGCGTAGCAGTAGATCGATATAACTGCATTATAGCGCATTAATAGGTCATAAATTGAGTAGCAATATTGAAAGTCGCTTGCCAGGGGCTTTCAAAAGTAATTTAGTATATGTGGCAGTGAAGGCAGTTGGTATAGCAATGGCGGCAGTAGCAACAGGGAGGGAGATCTTAATTGGCATTGGTAGCGAGCGGTATGCCGGATTGGCATTCATTTTCACATGTCAGTTGTTAGGTAGGCCCAGTATGGTGGTCGACAGCACATGTATCAGAGAGAGGACCAGCCTGCTGGGTCAGTCTTCATTCGCACTTAGCAAATTAGGATCCATTTTTTGTGCATGCGTAGTAGTCCGCAAATACAGCCAGGCACACCACTTTGGTTCAGGCCCTTCGTCTGCCGAATGCTGTGCCACTGTTCCCCGCTGCCCCTCAGGTGTATTCAACAAGTAGAAGCGGTCACCTTCACAAGGTGGGCATAGCTCCCAAGTCGTCTCTCAGGCATCAATGTGTGCTCACCACCACTGCAGATGGGCAGCCTCAAATAGAGGGCCGGATACAGCAATGCTTCACTGGAGACGCAGCGGAAACCTAGCCAAGTATCTACTTTCTCTGCTCACCACACAAGCCCCGCCCCCAACAATTGTACGAGGTGGGCCGCAACCGCAGGATTCCACTGGTCAGGTTCATAATTCTACTCTGCCATCGAGTGCAGCTGCCCAGCCCGGCAAAGTCACTATTTTGTGTGCATACTCTGCACAAGCAGGAAATCAATTACAGTCTGTAGCTGAATTTCCGCACAAGTTGGGGCTCAATCGGGTTCTCCAGTTGTGGTTGATGATGAATTGCTTCAGTTGATTCAGTGGATGACAAGTTGAAGTACAAATTAGAAGATAGTGGGCTGATTGTGGCTCACATCCGGAGGAGCTGCACTACAGTGCAACTGTCTTGCTCAGGCTCTCTAGCTCCCCCCTGGCATTTTATTTTGAAGTGTTAGACCTGTAAGCCTTAGGATGGTCTTTCCACTTCACCCCTCTTATTATTGCTGCTTTCATTTTTGATGAATTTAGGACTCACATTATGCCACTGCTAACCATTGCTTAAGTGCTTTGGCTCTATTCTTAAACATAATAGAATTTAAGTACACCCAGTTGCCATGCTTAATTTACTTGTAAGTCGGTAGTAAAGCAGCACTACCTGGGCCCATGGCTTGTAAGTTAAATAGTGAGCCAGCAGCACTGATTGTGCCATTCACTTAAATAGCCCCTTAAACATTCCTCAGATCTGCATTTGAGCCTGTATGTGCAGTTTTGAAATGCAATTTTGACCTGCCAAAATAATCCTTTTGCCAGGCCTAAGCCTTCTTTTCTAATACATATATGTCATCCCCAGTGTGGGCTCTTTCCAGCCAGCGGAGCAGGATGCAGTGTGTTTAAAAAGTTGGACATGTACTTTTAGGTTTAACATGTCCTGGTAGTGAAAAAACTTTTAAATTCATTTTTCACTACTGCAACGCCTTCATCTGCCACAGGATAAAATTGGAGTTTTCTTATTACATTTAATGAGATGTAACTTTCAGATGAGTACAGGTCACGCGCAACACGGAAACTCTTCCCTCATTTTTAATTTAGGTATAAGTTCCTTGTAGATTGATACACTATATACCCAGGGCCTATAAATTAAAGGATACCAATGAGCCTGCAGCACATATTCTACCTCCCAATAAATAGCACCTTAAAACATGACCTAGGCTGCTACTGTAACCTGAATACAGTTTTAAATTGCCATGTTGACTTGGCATTAAAACCTCATTGCCAAGCCTTATACTATCCTTTTATTACATATTAATCACCCCTAATGTAGGCCATAGGTAAACCATAGGGAAGGGTGTGATGTAATTAAAAGGTGACATGTCAACTTTACAAGGGTATAGCAAAGCTTGTTTTTAGATATATAGGCAAAGCAACCCTAAGATAGACAGAGTTCAGATCCTCTTTAATCAATTAGCTGAAAACAGTGGAGCACATCTAGTGAAGTCAATACATCTCAATGATGTAGAGGGAGACAAAAGCAATGCATCATTGTGACCCTTTGCTCTTAGCATGATATTATTTAAAAGAAGAGAACATTTGTGTTGTATTCCTCTAGTTCTCGGAACCCACTCTTTAATTTCAGTAGTTGTTTTCGAAACTGTTAATGTCTTTCTTGGTAATATTCCAGAGTCAGAGCATCTAGGAATGGAAGGTTTTCAAAATTTGAGAGCTTTAGGCAAAAAGTTACCAAGGTTCCTGATTATGATTTCACAAAAACTGTTTCCAAGCTTGAACTGGGTTAGATGATCTAGTGTTTACAGTGATAACAAAATATCACTTGAAGAGATCATAAAGCATCCAATGCCTTTATATTAATAGAAAGACCATCACACTCACCTTTTTCTTTCTGGAGATTGTCTATGAGCACAAAACAAATTATTATGAGATCATTAGAATTTGTTTCATATTGAAGATCCCTTTATTATTGCTCATGTAAATAAACTTACCTCTTGCTTTTATTCATTCACATATCAGAGACAAAATATAGAGTTAAGAATAATTTAACCTTGTTTTCAGGATGTGCATTTTTTTCTATTTTGCCTACCGGTGATACTAGACAGATGAAGGACACCCCTAAAAGAGTAGTATTAGCTCTCTCAGAGTTTTTTCTAATTATTTTTGGTACTTACAAAAAAAAAAAAACAACTTCAGAAATGTGATATTTGTAAGATACTTCTGCTCATATAAGGCGTGATTTAGAACCCGATGGACAGGTTATCACAACGGTGACAGATATCCCGTTACCCTAAAAGTAAATCTCAGTTTATTTTATGGGATTTAGGTTTCGGCGGGCAGGATAGCCATCACCGTTGTGACAGAGTAACCAGTCCGCCAAGTTCTAACACAGGCCCATAGTCATACATAGTTTACATGTTTCAACCTAACCTAAAACATTAATTTTCGTTTTCTAAAATCTCTCAATAATTGGCATGGTATTTTGAAGTATATTGTAGGAGGCTGGCCTGGTTTGTAGTGGGTACCTAAGGAACTTACACCTTATACTAGGTCAGTTATCCCTTATTAGTTAAATGTAGACAGTGTCTAGAAGCCAGGCTCTCTAGGGGTAGTGTGGATGAGCAGCCAGAGCTTAACTAGGAGATATGCAAAGCTCATGCCTTACCACTGTAGTCACACAGTACTCACACATATGAAAGAAAACTCAGTTTTACAAAAATAAAGGTACTTTATTTTGGTGACAAAAATGCCAAACATACCATAGAGGCTATACTCCCTTGGGAGGTAAGTAATACACAAAATATATACACTAGTATGCAGAAATAGTTGTACACACAGTTAGAAAATAGTGCAAAAAGTGAAAATCACAATAGTTAGAAATGGGCCTAGGGGGAACACAAACCGTGTACTTATAAAGTTAAATGCGAAAGTCGATTTCCCACCTAGGTAAGTGTAGTATGTAGAGGGGTGATGAGAGTATTAGAAAACACAAAAGGTAAGTAATAGAGCCCACCCCAGAGCCCAGGAAAGCAGGAGTAAATCACATTAACTTTCCTAGATCACACAAGAACAGGAGAAAGAAGATTGTGCAAGACCCAGAAGAGACTGCAAGACACCAGTGTTGGATTCCTGGACCTGAAGACCTGTGGAAGAAGGGGACCAAGTCCAAGAAGCACTGAAGAGTACACAGAGAACAGGAGCCCCTGCTAACCAAGATGAAGGTGCAAAAGAAGAACCACCAGTGAGGAACAACAGTCAGTACTGCACCCAAGAATATGGATGCTGGTTCCTGGTGGGTGCAGATGATTTCCCACACTGGATGGATGATTGCAGTCTGGTTTGCGTCGCTGGATTCCGCCAACAAGCCTTGGCACACGCAAAGCTTGCGGTAAGCGGAAAATGGTGCTGCCTGGGACCAGGAGGGACTTAGTAGACTCTACCCAGGAGGGGGAGTCAGAGGGAGCTCTCAGCAACTTAGAGAGCCCTCAGAAGACCAGGCAGTGTGCACAGGAGTCCCATAGCATGGAGACAAACAAGGTGCAAAAGGAGGTCCACGCAGCACTACAATATTGGGTTCCACGCCGCCAGAGAACCACGCAGGAAGCTGTGCGTCGCAGGAAGGAGTACTGGGGGCTGGAGCTGCATGGTGCACAAAGAACTTCGTGGAAGGATGGCAACAAACCTTACCAACTGCAAAACACATGGTGCACAGGGGTACTGTCTTGCGTGAGGAGGCACGCTCTTACCTCCACCAAAGTTCAACAGTAAAACATCAGGACCGCCGCAACATCTTCAGTCCACCACATGTGATGCTGGATCCACGCACTTCTTCAGGACAGGGGACCCACACCACTGGTCGTTGCTGCAGAGGCATGCGTGCTGAAGAAGGGGACTGACTCCATCACTCCAAGGGAAATTCCTTCGTTCTTCTGGTGCAGGCTGAAGACAGGCTGTCCTCTGAGGATGCACGACCTGGAAACATTTGCAGTTGCTGGCAGAAGTTGAATATACAATGATGCAGAAGTCATCTTTGATTCTTTGTTGCAGTTTGTAGAGTTCCTGGAGGTCCCAAATGCAGTTTCTTCAGTAAGAAGGCGAAGTACAGGATGCAGAGGATTCCTGCTGAAGTCTTGAAATCCGAGTCTGAAGAACCACCCAAGAGAGAGACCTTAAATAGCCCTGAAAGGGGGGGTTGGTAATCCACACAGGTAAGTACTTATTAAGGGAGGGCTCTGACGTTATCTGCTGACACTGGCCACTCAGGTGCTCCCAGAGTTCCCTGCCAACTTGGATTCCAAGATGGCAAAACCCAGGGACCCTCTGGAGGAGCTCTGAGCACCACCTCTGTGGTGGTGATGGACAGGGGAGAGGTCACTCCCCTTTCCTCTGCCCAGTTTTGTGTTAGAGCAGGGACTGGGGGTCCATGAACGGGTGTAGACTGGATTATGCAAGGATGGCACCACCTGTGCCCTTCAAAGCATTTCCAGAGGCTCTGGGAGGCTACCCCTCCCAAGCATGTAACAACTATTCACAAAGGGAGAGGGTGTAACACCTCTCTCCCAAAGGAAATCCTTTGTTCTGCCCTCCTGGGCTTGAGCTGCTCCGAAACGTGGCAACCTGGAAAAATCTCAGAAGGCTGCAATGGCAGTACTCGGGGTCCTTTAAGGAGCCCCCAGAGTGCATGGAATCATACAACCAATGCTTGCAAAAGCCTTGGAGTATGATTCCAACATGTTTGATACCATTGTGGAGCAGGACATAGGTAGTGACCTATGTCCAGTGAACACGTAAAATGGTGTCCCGCACTCACGAAGTCCAGGAAAATGATCCTGGGGGTTGTTGGGGCACCTCTGCTAGTGCAGGGGTGCCCTCACACATAGATACTCTTCACCCTGTCCTCAGGGCTGAAGAGTCTGCCGTAGGGGTGACTTATAAGTGATCTGGTGCAGTGTAAAAGGCAGTGAAAGGGTGTGTTCATCTTTTCAGGCAGGCTGCAATGGCAGTCCTGCAGAAGCCTTTGCATGGGCTCCCTATGGGTGGAAAAGAAATGCTGCAGCCCATAGGGATCCTCTGGAACCCCAATGCCCTGGGTACCTAGATACCATATGCTAGGGACTTATAAGGGGGCACCAGTATGCCAACTGCGGGTGAAATATTTAGTTACCAGTATGCAGTGACAAAATTTAGAGGAGCAAGAGCATAATCACTGGGGTCCTGGTTGGCAGGATGCCAGTGAACACAGACAAACACACTGGCAGGCACAAAATGGGAGTAACTATGCCAAAAAGAGGCAACTTTCCTACATATATGACCTAAAGCTGCTCTGTATTATAATAGTTTGGAGGTCTGGAAAATAGTAATAAATACAATGTAGATTCTAAAAAGGTTTTAAAGCTAGGTAACAAAGACTATGTTCACAGTTTTTTAAATCTCACACCTATTTTAAACATTATACAATAATTTCCAAAATCGTTATTTTGATATGTCTCCTCTTACAGCCAATGATAGGTTTTAAATTTCAAAATGGGCATTTCTAAAGATTGAGTTGAAAAATGCAATTTGAGTGAATTCCCTTGGTATGGGTCTCTGTGCATTTTGTTGCTGTGCACATTAGGCATTGCCCTGCTCACTGGATGGGGAATTCTGTTGTATAACAAGGACATGGTCCAACTAACAGTCGCTCTATAGAGCAAAATATTCTACACAACATCAACATAAGCAAATTATTCAAGACTGTCAGTAACAATCATCAGACTCTTTATTTAACAGAAGCCCTCTAACTTATGGTTGATCTCACCCTTCTTGCAATGCAATTTAGCATACCTTTTTCTTTCTGGAGAGCGTCTGACAACAGATGTGTTACTTATGCAGATTTTATACTCCATTGTACCAAATGTCAAAGGTCAGGTTTCACGGGTTATTGCATGCTTAAATATTATGACACGTTTATTGGAGTGTAATTTTCTGCATTCAAGATATTCACAAACATCATGAGTATAATGCTAAGAATGATGATTTTGAAAACATCCCACAATGAGCAGTTGACAGGCAGAGCTGAATAGAACAAAGGGATGTGCATTTGGAACATTACAAGAACAACAACCGTGTGCCCATCTCAGGGGCTGTGTAAAAAGACTGTATCTGTGTGCACACACAACCTACAGGATGTGCATTCATACAATTAAACATTAGAACACATGTTTCAAATGTTTTATGTGTCAATTAAAAATCTGGCATCTTTATCAAGATTACCGGTAGAGCAAAGGAGGGACTAGTATTATCAGTTATTCTGATATTTGTATGTCCTCAGGGATGGAACCTTACCTGTTGTTTATAATAAATTCTATAGAATGTTTTAAGTCGTCTAAAGACGAGTACAGTGCACTTTATTGTTATTTTTCCCTTGCAAGGCACTTTCTTTCGTACATTCCTGTATTGTCATACATTTTTTGAGACATTCCAACGACAGGCGTATTTTAGAACTTATAAGTTAGGCATGACTTTTCTACAGAGGTTAGAAACACCCAAAGTTTGTTGTGAACTTCTACATTTTATTAGAAGTCCAAATATATTGAGGTAGTGAAACAAATCAACTTCACTTTCTTTATAACGCTGAATTCATAACAGTTTCATGCAGTTACTGATTACGTTTTTTACTGTAATCATTTTATTTGACTATATTGTAGCTTGTTTTAGACAAAGGTGGTCATTCTAACCCTGGCGGTAAAAACCGCCAGGGCGAATGACCGCGGTAGCACCGCCAACAGGCTGGCGGTGCACCGCTGGGCATTCTGACCGCGGCGGTTCAGCCGCGGCCAGAAACGGAAAGTCGGCGGTGTACCGCCGACTTTCCGCTGCCCTTGAGAATCCTCCATGGCGGCGGAGCGCGCTCCGCCGCCATGGAGATTCTGACACCCCTACCGCCATCCTGTTCCTGGCGGTTCTCCCGCCAGGAACAGGATGGCGGTAGGGGGTGCCGCGGGGCCCCTGGGGGCCCCTGCAGGGGCCCCCGTAAGAGGGCCCCACCTTGTATTTCAGTGCCTGCTTTGCAGACACTGAAATGCGCGACGGGTGCCACTGCACCCGTCGCACCTTCCCACTCCGCCGGCTCAATCCTGAGGCGGCGTCCTTGTGGGAAGGCTGTTTCCCACTGGGCTGGCGGGCGGCCTTTTGGCGGTCGCCCGCCAGCCCAGTGGGAAACCCAGAATGACCGCCGCGGTCTTTCGACCGCGGTACGGTCTTCTGGCGGTTCCCGCTTGGCGGGCGGCTCCCGCCGCCCCCCAACATCAGAATCACCCCCAAAGTGTTGTATTTGTTTTTTACAATAATTCTGTATTTATTGGTTCTATGGTGAATGTAGTAAGACAATGTAATGCAGGCATTTATTTGTTGTATTTTGTTATTTTATAGCTATTTTAGCTGAATAAAGATTTATTTGACTTGAATTGAAACATTGAAACATACTTTTCAAATAATATGAAACAGTCAAATAAGAAAAGAGTTATATGTGACATAAATATTAACACACCCAGAAGAAAGCAGTGGTACTTGGAAAGCCAAAAGTGTCTGTCCTTCTCACAGTCCTGATTCTAATTAGGACCACCAAAAGCCATTTCTCCTAATCCCAGGCAGCTCACTACCAACAACATTCTATATGACTTGAAGCATTTCACCTTACTGGGCAAGTCCAACCGGAACATCAAAGGGATTAATGTGTACAAGAGATCTAGCCTAAGGCAAAAAGGAACTGACATTTCTATGTGTATAAAAAAAATGTTGGTGTCCATCCTAAGCTATTTTACATAATCAACATCAGACAGAGGGTATCATTATGAGGCTGGCGGTCTACTGACTGCCGGACTCGCGGTGTTGGCGCGCGGTCGGGCTAGCGGGAAACTTGTAATGGCCCCGGCGGGGAGGCTGCCACATTGGCAGCAACCTATCTGTCGGAACTTTGGTGGACAGGCTTTTCCGTCCACCAAAATCATAATCAGGGCCATAGTCTCTGCTCTGTAGGACCTGAAGTTAATATAAGTCACATATCACCACTTTAAATCATAGCCAAAAGACTCTTTCTTCATCATAAATGTGTCTCTGTTTCATTCTTATGTTTGCTTCTTATGTATCCCTAGCCTATATTTTTCATATGTGCCAGCTGGGAAATCATTTAAGTTTTCGGAGGCTTCTCGACAAAGAAATGTATATATGCTGCTCAGCCACCTACCGTTGTTGAAATGCCACACTAAGGCCAAGATTTACTAATCTGGCCCAGGACGCAGGGCATCATCCAAAAATGCTGTGTTGTGTGAGAGGGAGAGGGAAGGACAATCAATCAATCAGGATTTATGAAGCACAGCAATTCACCCATGAGGGTCTCAGGGCACTGGAGTTCGTAGCTGCTTGGTGGTATTCTGTTCATTTGAACAGTCATGTCTTGAGTCCTTTCCTGAATTCCTTCAGCGATGCAGCATTGCTGAGGTGCAGTGGAAGGTTGTTTCAGGCTTTCAGCGCCATATCTAGAAAGATATGGAACTCTCTTCCCTTCTCTGTAACAATGGCACACAATCAGGCTGCTGAACGCTATGTACACATCTTTGTGCCATACTAAAATGATGTGTGCATGAGTCTAGCATAGGTTTTGAAGTGGAAGGGTACACTTCAGATTCAAAACACTTTAAAACGTTCCCACTTTGATGTGTGATCTACAGCACAGAACACATGCAAAGTAGGAAGCATTAGGAGAAATAAAAGCATTTTGCCTTTTTAAATGCTGCTTCTATGCGGTGCTATTTTTTGGAGCAAAACTCTGTCTTCTAATGTTAGTAGTTTGGATTTTGCATACAAACGCATGGGTGGCTGCATTGCAATGCCCATGTATTACCCACGTAATGTCCCTTTCACTGTAAGTAATGTAAAGCAGTGCTTAGCGCTGCTTTGCATTACTTTTAGCAACTTTTCCAGCACAGCACAAGTAAACAGCAAAACAATCGTGCACTCTTTCTTCTACATTCTGTGACGCAATTGCATCACAAAAGGTTTGGAAATCTGGGCCTAAGATTCTATTAATCTGACTTGAAGTGAAAAGAAATACTGAAACTAAAGCTGGGATAAAAATGTAAATCCTGTGCTACTAGGCATTAGATCAGCTAAAAAACACAGCAGAATTATCCCATATCCACAGGAAGAATTCGCGTTTGGGATTCTGATTATATCATCCTAGTTGGGGAGTGCCAAATCTTTACAATATGTGGTATGTTCTCGGGGGATAGAGTCTTCTCCATGACCTCTCCACTGCCCCACAGTCACTGAGGTTGAACTTCTCACTCCAGTGGCGAGGACTCAGTCAGTGTGATAGGACGAGCTAGAAATCAATTTGGATTGCAACCCATACATAACCCAATGAGCAATACTGCATAGGAAGAATTTTGTGATAACGATATGTCTGACAAGATGAGTGAAGGGACACAATGGAATCCCAACCCCTGATGAATACCACACTCAAAACCACAATGAAGCAGTACATGCATTTTAAGATATTTATTTTAAACTATTAACCTAGTACATAACATATGAATGGTAACAACAGAGAGTGTAACAGGAAATGCAGTGAAGCTTGTCATATTCAGAGAAAACAGCAAGAAAAACTCTAAACTTGATATTCAGTCCTTATTATCCCAACTCCCGCATGCTTTCTTGAGGTGTTATGCTAACTTTGCTAAAGCAGTATATAGGCAGACTGTTCTTGAGTTTCTCAGATAATTACCACAACATACATGTTCTTTCATTATGAAATAGTATCTTAGCTATGTCCCATCACAACTTACCAATGTGTACAAGACTGGGGCATAACCACTGACCAATGACCAGCTGAAGGCCACTTCTCCCCATTGTCACCTCCTACTGAGGTTTGTGGTAAAAAATGGCATAATGTTTACCAAAATAGATATGGCTTGAAGACACTCCTTTTCTATTGCCCAACATCTAAGGCCCTCATTGTGACTTTGGCAGTCTTTACCGAAGACCTCCGCAGTGATGGCCGCCAAAAGGAGCCACAAAAACAAAATCGCTAGAAAGCTGCCATAAGTTCAACACCGCCAGAACCAACGAAGGTGGGAGAGAGTCGGTCCCTCCACCCACACTGCCATTTCTACAACAAACCACCCTCCAAATTATGACCCATGAATCACCACAGCGGTCCATCAATGGTGGCAACCCATTGGTGTTGTGGACTGCCGCTGTCTGTTTTGCCACTCCACAACAGCAGAAGCCAACATTGGCCAGCTTGCATTATCCACACCTGATACACATACACATACCGTACACACCCACCAACAGCACTACAAACCCCCCCACAAAACACAAAATTCTTTGCAAAATCCAAAAATCTGCTACACGTTGCCAGCCCACATATCCCCAGAACTGCACACACAAACCACAGCCACCTATACACCCTTCACGCATCACACACCACACATCATACCTCTACAACAAACACACACAACATTGCACTAAATCACTACTTCACAGCATCCCACATACTCACAAGCCTGCCAAACATTCCACCATCTGCACAACACACATACAACACCCACTATACAATTGGCATGTTCCCATAAAAGATCCCCTGTTTCACTAATGAGGAGTTGTGGGCCCTGGTAGACGAAATCGTTATGGTAGAACCACAGCTGTTTGGTGCACAGGTCGAGCAGCTATCCATTGCCAGGAAGATGGAGCTATGGCGGACAATCGTGGACAAGGTGAACTCTGTGTGAACCTATTCATGCACAAGGAATGACACAAGGAAGAGGTGGAACGACCTACGGGGGAAGGTGCGTGCAAAGGCATCCAGGCACCACATTGCCATAAGGAAGTATGGCTGTGGACCCCCACCTCCTCCCCCACAGTTGACAACATAGGAGGAGAAGTTCCTGGCTAGCCTACACCCTGAGGTATCACTGGAGGCCTGGACACTGGTAAGCCACCATTACTTCTCTACCACCACGTACACCTGCATGGCATGTCTCCCAGTCACCCTATCTCACTTCAACCTCCTCCATCCCAAACCTAGAACCACCCCCATAACCACTCTCAACAATTTTCCCCTGCATGCCCAACCCACTTAAACACACCTCTCCAAGGTCATCATTCACACACATGAATAATGCATGGTCGGCATGAAGCCCTACCAATCCCACAATGCATCCCCATACACAAACCAAAGGTGGAAAACCGACACCCATCCCATAGGGAAACCCATAAATGCTGAATATGTATCTGAGAATGAAATTAACAACTATCAGACATGTCCACAGGTACCCCAGCCAATGTCAGCCGGCAGCATGTTCCACGTCAACCCAGTCCTCCACCAGAAGAAGGCCCCAGTGATGACAGCTACTCTGGATGTCTGGATCTGGAAGATCTCCCTGGCCCACCTGGTACCAGTGGTCATTCAAACACCACAATCAACACCCAGTCCACCCTAGAGCACCCCACATCAGACTCCACAACAACAGCAGCCACCCAATGTCCCCAAACCTCTGTCTTTAGGACACG
Organism: Pleurodeles waltl; assembly: GCF_031143425.1. NCBI lineage: Eukaryota > Metazoa > Chordata > Amphibia > Caudata > Salamandridae > Pleurodeles > Pleurodeles waltl. The sequence continues at coordinate 58,787,465 of NC_090445.1, read as the reverse complement.
TCAATCAATAGTGTGTCCACCTGTACAAGGACCAGAGTCAACACCTCACAGGCAAGACAAAGAAGGTCCTAGTGTCAGTGGGCACACATTTCAAGGGACACAGGCACAGGGGGTCAGGGCCAGTGGGAGAATATCTGTGTGCCAAGGGATGGGCCAACCCAGGGAACCGACTGCCCAGGAGGCACTGTCACGTGTCCTGGGAACATACCAGAAATCCCAGGACAGGATGGGCCAGGTACTTACTATCTTGCAGGAGAACCAGAGGCTACAGAGGGAACACCTCTAGGAGGTCATGCAGCAGTTGCAGGCCCACAATGATACCATGACCTCCATTGCAGGGGTGCTCAGTGAAATTGCCTCCGTCATGCGTGAGTCCACAACACACCAGCAGAATCTTCCACTAGCCAGTGTACTGACCAGCCCTCCACATCTGCTCCAGCTAGTGGACTGGAGGACCTGCCACAAGACTCACAGACCACCAACACCCCTTCCTCTGTAGCAGAAGAAGCACCCCACAAATGTTACCTGTGAACCAGACATCCTCCTAAGACTGAAGCCAACACCAAAACCACTGCCAGGAAGTAAGCCTCACCAACATGTCTCCCTTGGGTGCCAATGGGACACCTTGTACACTTTGAACTGCTGCTGCTCCTTTGTCCCATGGCCCCATGGATACTGGACCTGTGCTACAAACTAACTGGGCACTACACTGAAGATTTTGTTCACCATCACCCCACTCTATTGCACTATCCCTTCTTTTTTGCAATCTCAATAAACACTCTTGAACACAACTGAAGGATTTTTGCTTTTATCTTATCCGTAGGCAATGTCTTGACTTTTATTATCCTGTGCAAATGTAATGTAAAGTGTGAATCCATCCAATGTACAGTCAGCTTCTGGTACACATTACCAATGTAAGTGCTTGCCAAAAGTCATCATCTACCAAACTGTGTGAAAGCAGTCTGTGGGCATTCCAAGAGTTCACAGTAGTGACCACATCAACATCTGAAAAAAGGGAAACCATTAGTGACATTTAAATGAGAAGTTAAGAGAAGGAAAGCAACATGAGCCCCTGTAACATAACAGCCTACATTCATCTGGTCACATCAAATTAAAATTTGGCACTACAATTAACTCCAAACACTAGTAGTGACAAGAAACAACTTATGTAAGGGCCTCAGACAAAATACCACGGTTTTAGCTATGCCATGTTGTCAGTATGACAATCCCTCCTCTGGAACACCTGGTCCAGGCCAAACTGTCAGGGACAATGAAGTCACAGAGCGTTTGTGTAAGAACATTGAAACTCACACTACCCAGCAACAAATGCTAAGGACTGTATGGAATGAGGACACAGTTTGACGTGGGCATGTAATTGAAACTGCATACCAGCTGATACATTGCATAGGCAGAATAAGCGTTTTCACAATCATCATACCACTGGCACGACTGACCACAGATGGAACTGTGTCAGGTTTCAGAATGCACATATTTGAGCTTGGTACATCACAGCTGCCCCACAGCTCTTCATTGACATGGTGGTATGAACAGAATTACAGTCTTACCTGACTGTCATTGGAAGTACTGGTGTATCAGATGTGTCCTGTTGTCTACATCCTCCCCATCTCCATCACTGTCTTCAGTTTTCTCTGTGGCCACAGGTGCATTGCTTCCCCCCTCCTCCTGCAGGAATGGCACATGCCGTCTGAGGGCCAAACTGTGAAGCATGCAGCAGGCCACTACTATCTGGCAGACCTTTCAATGGGGAGTACAATAGGGATGCACCAGAAATATGGAGGTACCTGATCCTGGCTTTCAGTAGCCCAAATGTTCTTTCGATGACTCTTCTAGTCTGTCCATGTGCCTCATTGTATCGATTCTCTGCCCCTGTCCTTGGGTTCCTCACTGGTATCAACAGCCAGGATAGGGTTTGGTAGCCTGAGTCATCTTGAAATAGTGAGAAACTCACATTACAATAGCACAGAGAAATACTCCAGGTAACATTCTGTGACATTCATTGTGTGAAACATCATGCTCACCAATGAGCAAGACTCTCTCTCTGTAGTTGTGCCATCATCTGTGGGACACTGATGTTCCTCATTACATAGGCATCATGTACAGATCCTGGAAGCTTGGCAGTAACGTAGAAAATATACTGATCGGCAAGGCACACCATCTACACAATTATACAATGGTAATTCTTCCTATTTCAGAATACCTGCTCATTTATCCTGGGAGGGACCAAAGCAATATAGGTCCCATCACTGGCCCCAATCACATGTGTAATGTGTCCCATTGTGTAGAAAGCAGCCTTAACAGTGGGCATATCATCACTTTGGGGGAATGTGATATAGGTGCTCATGTGTTTCAGCAAGGCAGTCAAAACTCTTCTCAGCACTTTAGGAAGCATTGTCTGTGACATACCTGCAGCCACGGCCATTGTCACCTGAAATTATATACTAGCCAGGAAGTGGAGCACTATCAGCACCTGTCCTGTAGGAGGAATTGCAGTAGGACTACAAGAAGCAGGAGTGAGATCTGGCTTCAATTGTTGACACAGTTCAGTGATTGTGGCACTGTCCAGACGTTAGGTGAGAAGTATATGGTGTTCCTCCAGTGTAGCTAGCAGTCTGTACATGGATGCATACCTCCTCCTCTACAGTGGTTGGTATCTGGACAGGCAAAACATCACAAGTGTGTGATAGCAGGAAAGATAGAAACACACATCATCACAGTAAATAGAGCTGTCTCATACATTTCAGGCAACCAATGATTGGGATCTGCTCTGGTGAACTCTACATGCAAACGGACTTCTGATACCACACATTCTCATTCATTTTTCATACTGCTTCACAGATGTAGCCGAAGTTTTGAGACATGACTAGTACCATCACTTCTAACATGTTTTGTCAACTACTCTTCTGCAAGCAGTGCACTGGTATGAGCTCTCATTGAAGAGCAAGATTCAGTCAGCAAATGTATAATGTGGACATGTAAGAATTGCCTTGGTGTATGCCATAAGTACCTATGATGCACATTTTATTGACTATCATGCTTACAATCATCGGGAAATGGCACCCGCCTGCCCTGCATGCAGAGGACAGGTGAAAGTGAACTCACTCCGCCGGTGTTTGACGTCATGGCGGAGGGCGGTCTGAACCATCGTGCAACTCCTCTTTGGTTAACATTGAAGTCTATGGAGCACAGGGACCAATGTTGATCACCGCCGGTGGTGACGGTGATTACCGGCGTGGGCGTGACTGCCATTTTCAGAAGCCCATGCCACTTGACTCCTAACTTCAACCTATCAAGAGCTCCACTGCGTGAGCTGCAGTGTCCTGTGTCTGGAACCCACCATGGCCCGTTCTACAGGGGACAGGGCCCCAACCATCACATCCGAAGAACTGAAGAAGCTTGTGGATGGGGTCCTACCCTTGTATGGACAGTTGTATGGGCCTCCAGATCAACAGGTGAGCACCTTTTGGGTACTTTAAATGCAACATGGCTGTATGTAGATGTATGTGTGTGCATGCAGTGTGTCTTTTAGGGTGTGTTGTTTGCTGCATACAATATGTACACAGAGGTAGGAGTGGTGTGTAAGATAATTGTGGGATCAATGTAATTTGTAGTCCATTGCTGTAACTGACTCTAGTGTGTAGTTAATGGTGACCTTCTGTCTGTGTTTTCTATGCAGGTCAGCGCCCATCAGAAGTAAAGGTTATGGCGTGCCATCGCCAAGGACGTACGGACCCGGGGGGCCCATAGCCGGCAGAGCACCCACTGCAGAAAGAGGTGGGAGGACCTGAGACACTGGGCCAGGAAGAATGTGGAGGCCCAGCTGGGGACATCCCCCCAATGAGGGAGGGGTGCCCCATGGACCCTGACCCCCCCGGTGGCCAACCCAGAGTTGGATGGGCGCTTGAGGGCAGCACAGCAACCACAAGGGGGTGAGTACTCACTGTGTACATTTGTTTCATAATGCCCGGCATGGTCTTTGGATGTCAAGGTAGTAGTCAGTTTATGTTGTATGGTTCTGCATTGTATGGTGAGTGGTATGTACAATTGGTATTAGTCATTTGCTGGTATTTCAGCTTCAGTAAGGGCCTACATCCTGACTCACCAGTGTTGAAGTGATGCACTGATGTACACTGCCTAGGTGGTGTGACCTGGCAATTGCACATTGTGCAGTCACTGTGACGGAGTAAGTGTAGCTGTGCCTTTGTCAACAAGCCGACATGTATCAGTGAATTTCAGTAGGTGTGCAGATGGTAGTGTCTTCAGAGTTCATTCCAGCTGTTGTTCCCAAGCAATGGTGTGGTACTGTGGTTGTCACAGCATGTTGTAAATTACAGGGTGAGTCATTGTGATATGTATGTTGTGCTGTTATTGACCCTGTGCTCCCTTTCTTTCTCCCCCACCCTCCCTCCTTTTCTTCTCCTGTCCTCGTGTGCTTTAGCATCATCTGGCGAAGAAGCAGCCCACGGGACCCAGGAGGCAACATCCACTGACACCGAGGGACCAGTGGGTTGGAGGGTGAGGGGAGCACTACGGGTAGACAGGAGCTGATACTACTGACTCTAATTCCTCCTCAAATGGGAGCTCCCTGACAGTGGTGGACCCCTCTGTGACCCCCCTGACATCATCATCTTCCACCACCCCGTTCCAGCATCATTCTTCGAGTAGCCCCCCACCCAGTTGCCCATGCCCGCTCACCCAGGCGGGTGGGCGTCTCCTTTGCCGCAGGCACCTCAGCCCCTGCCCCAGTCAGCCCTGCTGCCCTCACTGAGGAGGCTATTGACCTCCTAAGATCCATCTCTGTAGGGCAGTCAACCATAGTGAATGCCATCCAGGGGCTGGCATCCCAGATGCAGCAATGCAATGCCACCTGGAGGGCATTCACGTTGGCTTGGCTGGCCTACAGAGATCGGTTCAGGCTCTGGCCTTCACTTTGATGGGAGCCAGTGTCCCTAGTTCATCCGATTCCCCCACAATTACCTGAACCCAATCCCAGAGCCCTCTCCACACCCATCCCAAGTAAACAATCAGACAAGCATGCATCCAAGACAACAGACAGGACTCACAAAGACAAGCAAAAGCACCACAGATCACACCACAAGCATACACACAGCCAACACACAGAAGCAAACACTACAATAGTCACTGCCTCCATTGTCTCCTCCTCCACCTCCTCCCTCACAGTCACATCAGCCCTCACACCTGCAAGCGCTGCGCCCTCACTCCAAGATCCTGCCTCCTGTTCAGCCTTGCCCACAGTCCCCACAACAGCAGACACGCAGACTAGCACCCTATTAACCACATGTGCAGTCACCACCACCACCATCATAACCACATGTAACAACCCCACCTCACTTGCAGCCACCACCCCAACATACATGGACACAACCTGTTGTCCTCTCCCTCCCTCTCTTCCACCTCCCAAAACACATATACACTCCCACTCAAACACTCAACAGTCATCCACCGCACACATGTAAACTTTACATGCACCTACTACCCAGTCCAACACACCTACACGTCCTATGACCACTCCTTCTACCTCCACTTCCAAACCTCCTCCCACAGTCTGTCCCACTGTACCTTTTCCTTTCCCGCCTTGACCTCTTCCCTACTACTGACCCACCTGGTGTTGTCCCTAAACATAAGGTCCCACTCCCCCAGCCAAGTCCCTCCTGCTGCCCGTCCTTCCATGGCCCCCTAGTTTTTCCAAAGTCCCTCCCCCCACTAAGAAGGCTTCCATTCTGGGACACAAGGCAGCCACTCCCACCCCTGCTCCAGACCCACTCCCCTGCCCCTTAAACAGAGGAGCAAGAAGCCACCACCTCCCAAACCCAAGTCCAAAGACCCCCCCTTTCAAGATGAAACCTCATCACCCCCCACCCCCTGAGGTGCCTGCCTTCCACATTGATGTCCCTACCCAGTGGAGTCACTTAGGCTGTCAGGAGTCAAGTTGGGCCTATTTTGTTGCCCTGTGGGTTGCCATGGACAATTGGACTGGCCAATGGCCCTTTGTATATAGTTCTTGTTTTGTTGTGGGCACTATTCCCACCAGAATACAGTTCTATACAGGTATTTGTCCTGACTTTCTTTTCTTCTGGCTTATGTACTTGTTGTATTTTTCAGCAGATTGTTCTCCATGTGTGTGGTATGTGTGTATGGTGTGTGTTGTGCATGTGGGTGTGTCACTCTCCCTTTCCTTCCTTGTGTGTTAGACAGCTGTACTCATCGTTGTTGTCTTCGTTGCTGCTCCTGGCATCCCATCGCATGGTAGAGCATCTGCAGGACTTCCAGTTCGGGTTCTATGCTAGCCGCTGACTTGTCTGTGTCCCTGGAGGTGAGTGTCTCCTTTTATATGGGTCATTTCTGGCAGCCTGTCCTTGGCAGTGGTCCCACCCTGGAAATCCTGGCAATCTACTATGTCATAATATGGTGGGTGCGGAATGGTGTTCCACCAGGCTGAAGATGGCAACCACTGTGGTCGGTGGCCGGACCTCACTGGCGGTTCAAGCGGTGCATTGGCTGTATATGGCAGGGATCCCCCAATGTGGTCATAATATGGCGGTCTTCACCGCCGCCGGCGTTGTGGTCAGGTGACTGCTAAAGTCATAATGAGGGCCTAAGTTTCTATAGTATCTGACTTCTGATTTTATCATATCCGACTATTTATTTTGAAACCATTGACAGGATTATCATATATTAAATTAAAACAAAGGACAAGACAATCATGGCAGCAAATGTGCCAACCTCATTGATAATAGTGATAGGATACAGTTAACATTTGTAAGCAATCCAGGACAGCATGCCCATATGGTGTAGTCACTTCTAGCATTTCTATGCATCTCTTAAAGTTCTCTCTTTCTAAAGAGGAAATAGAAGAGTGTGAAAAAAAGCAAAGAATGGAAAGGAACAAAGGTCTCAAAGGGCAAAATGATGGGAATAGAAAAGCCTGAGAAGGAACTATCGCAGTAATTACAACGTGCTGTAAATAGCAATTGGCACATGTGAATTTAAGATATTCATGATATCATTTATGAGACCAAAAAAGAGTTTTTTCACATTTGTAAAAAAAATGCAGGATAAGCAAATTAATTAGAATTTCACTATTGAAGGGGAGGAAAACGAAAAGTTTAATAAAGAGAAACATACAAAAAGTAGTCAACCCCTTTGACATATATTCCATTATGTTACAGTTGACATTTCTAGATCCAAGTCCTTCCATGAATAAAACATTATAATTTCATTTACAGCATGTTGCATTTACAACAAATGGTACTCTAACTCCCCTCTTAGGGACACCAAAGTTTTGTGGCCTATATTCTATATCTATTGCAAGAAGTTGTGTCACTGTTAGTGAACATATTAAATAAGCATGACATGAAAACTTAGACATCAGAGAAGGGGAATACAATGTTTTATGTCAAACTCCAAAGTTCTAGAGTAAATAGTGGATATCAATATCACATGAAGTAGGTACCCAAAACTACAACAGTTTTCCCTTGTCCCGTAATCAATGCTGTTTTGAATGTGTCATATAAAAACTACTCAAAGATCGTTTTATCCTAAGCCCGGCCATGTGTTTCAAAATGATAAGTTGTCTGAAGTGGTCTCCCTGAGATTTGCAGGGGGAAGCTAGAACATAAACAGGGACCGACTGTGGACCACTGCTCACTACTGTTGCAGATAACTGTGTTTTCTGTTGCCAACGTCTGTGACCTCTGCCTCAATATCACTGTAATGAGGTTCCTATTTAGCTAAAGTCTGATGCCTAGGTTTTTAATGTAGTGTTTGCTGATTATATCTTATCCTAGTTTTAATGTCAGTGCTGCAAATGTATGAACGCGATCATCATGGTGATAAGGTATTTTTAACATACTTATAAAATCCTAGACAGCAAGTACATATAGTGGAGACACTTCTATTACTCCTGCGCAAATGTAAAACTTCACACTTTCTGTTAAAGATATAACAAAGACTGAAAAAAGCCCAACAATTGAACTTTTAGATTTTGAAAGGACAAACTTATAGAAATAGAAAAATCTGAAAGGGAATTGTCACAATGTTCCTGACACATCCTCCATCAGCTATGAGTCACTGGCTCATACCTACCCAGATATCCCTGCAGGCTGACTTTAGGTGAATAAAACACGTTTTTTAAAGCTAAAAAAGGGATACTGGAGGAGCAACCTTTACCTCTTGGGCTGTTGTTAGCCAGACAAAGTCAATGGTTGTACCTTACTAGAGGGTAGGATTTCCATTGTTGGTTATTGTCTTGTCTGTTTGGACATCGAATAATTAAACACTTTTTGCACCTTCTCCGCTTCTGTAAATTTATTGGGTTTATATGTGGCAAACAGGCTGAATAACACAGCAGATACTGCAGTCTAGACTCCCCATTTTGGGGACCACTGTTCCTAATCAGAAATACCCAGCCTCATCCTTGAATGCAGCTCCCGAGTTATTGTTCAACTGAAGTTAGAGAACTCTACTGAGAGGCAACATATTTGTTTAGACAGTTCATGAAAGATTTTGGCATTTAAATGAACATGTCCAAAAGAGTATGTTTGTTGAATTAATCACTGACCATGAGGCACAGAGGGTTTTGTCTCTCTGAACTGAGCCATTAACTGATTTACTTGCTGTTGACTGTGATGCCTTGTCAGACTTTTCTAAGAAGTTTAATTAAGTGGAATCAGCGATTCTTCAAATGTGTCATGGCATCCATTACTATGACCTGGTGGCCCAGTGATAGGCAGGCCACCAGGCCCAGGTTTTCATCATGGTGAGACCACTCTAAATCAGGGAGCTTCACAAGATTGACAGTGTGGAGTATTTGCCAATATTTGACAGTTCCCAATTTCAGCCAAACTGTACGTTACACCTCTCTTTGTCTTCCTGTATGCTGCAAGTTACCAAGATGACACAACAAGCCTGATATGCCAAGTTTATAAGGATATACCTAGACAGTTGAAGTGGTACATATATTCAAAAGGTAGGACTCTACATTTTCATAAGAAATCCTGATGCACATCCATTAGCTGAAAGCAGTAGAATACATCTAGTAAGGTCAATACCCCACAATGATGTACAGACGGGAGACAAAAGCTGTGTATCATTGTCACCCTTCACTCTTAGCATGATATAAATCAAAAGAAGAGAACATTTGTATTGTATTCCTCTAGCTCTCGTAACCCACTCTAATTTCAGTAGTCATTTTGGAAACTGTTAATATCTTTCCAGGTAATATTCAAGTGTAAGAGCATCTGGGAATAGAAGGGATTTAACATTTGAGAGCTTTAGGCAAAAAGCAATTAAAGTGCCTGATTATAATTCCACATAATCTGTTCTGAAGCTTGAACTGGGTTGGATGATACAGTGTCAGCAGATTATCACTTGTAGAGATGATAACGCATCCAATGCCTCTATATAAATGAAAGACCATCACACTCACCTTTTTCTTTCTGGAGGTTGTCTATGTACACAAAAACAAATTATTATGAGCTCATGAAAATTTGATTTTTATTGAAAATCTATCTATTTTTGCTCAATTTGTAAACTTACCTCTCGCTTTCATTAAATCACCTATAAGAGAAAATAGAGAGAAGAATAATTTTATTTTGTTTTGAGTTTTGAGGATGTGCAGTTTATTTCTACATTGCCTACCTGTAATACTAGAGAGATGAAGGACATCCATAAAAGGGTAGGATTAGCTTTCTTGGAGGATCTTCAAAATATTGTTGTCACTTTTTCCAAAAAATAATACTTTGGAAATGTGGTATTTCTAAGATATTTCTGGTCATAAGGCCGGATTTCAAACTCGGCGGACTGGTAACTTTGTCATAATGGTGACGGATATCCCATCCACCGAAATGTAAATCCCATTCTATCCTATGTGATTTAGACTGCGGAGGATGGGATATCTGTCACTGTTGTGACTAATTAACCTGTCAGCTGAGTTTAAATCAGGCCCATAGTCATAGATAGTTTATGTGTTTCAAAATGACCTATGGCATTCATTTTCCTTTTCTAAAATCCCTCCATGATTGTCATGGTAGGTTGAAGAATATGACATAAATCTGCCTTGAACTGTAATGGCTCGTGATCTGTAAAATAGTAATAAATCACAGCATTATACAATGATTTGCAAATTCTTTATTTTGATATGTCTATTCTTACAGTCAAGGATATGTTTTAACTTTCGAAATGGGCATTTCTAGAAATTGTGAAACTTGGGCCGAAAAATGTAATTTGAGAGAAACTCCTTGGTAAGCGTCTATGTTATGTGTTGCTGTGCAAAGTGGGCACTGCCTTGCTCACTGGATAGGGGGATTCTGTTGTTGTATAAAGGAGACATATTTTATCTAATAGTTCCTCTATAGTGCAAAATATAGTCCCCAAGGTCTTTTTGCACATTGTATTTAGTCACACGCAGCACATTTTTGGGACCAATCTTATGACAGGCACATATTAGAACTTAGAAGCTATCGATGACTATTCTACAGGAATCAGAAACACCTGATGTTTGCTTTGCACTTCTAAATTTTATTAGAAGTGGAAATATATGAAGCAAGAGGACCAAATCAAAATTTACCTTCTTTATGATGTTGAATTTATTACAGTTTCATATAGTTAACTCAATTATTCACAGATGTGAAGATGAGAGAGGAAAGCAATTTAAAATTGATGCCATTCACCTTTAGTATGATATCAATTAAGAGAAGAGAACATTTACTCTTGTAACCCATTCATTCATTTTGTGCTCATTTCAAAACTGTTAATGTCGTTCTAGACAATATTCCAGTGTTAGAGCATCTAGGAACAGAAGAATTTCAAAATTGAGGGCTTTGAGCAAGAAGCCACTACATTTCTACAAGAACTGTTTGCAAGTTTGAACTGGGATAGATGGCCTACTGTGTACAGCGGCAGCAAAATACCACGTGAAGATATAATAAAGCATCCAGTTCTTCTATATTATTGGAAACACCATCACACTCACATTTGTTTTCTGTGTACGCATATAAAAATTAATATGAGCTTGGTAGAATTTGTTTTTATGTAAGATCCGTTTGATATTCTTAAAATTACAAATATGCCTCTTCCTTTAATCACCTACCAGACAAAATACAGAAACTAATAATTTTGTCTTGTTTTGAGGGTGTGCAATTTATTTTTGCATAGTCTTCTGGTGAAACTAGACAGATAAAAGACAACTCAAGAAAGTTAGTTTGAGCTACATGGGAGGATTTTCAAAATTTTCTTATTACTTTTCGCAAAACATCTGAAATTTGATATTTATAAGATATTTCTGTTCATTTAGTCATAAATAGATTATGCGTTTCAAACTGGCCTATCACATTCACATTCATTATACCTTTCTAAAATCCCTCAATCATTGGCATGGTAATATTTTTTATGAAGTTTTACATTATTATATAAATAAATACAGACAATGTGCCAGTATCATTAGGGTTAAAATACACGGACAGTCTTCTCGCATCCTACCTTGTTTCAGTCCCCTTTGTTTATAATAGCTTACAGATAGGCTGGAGTTGTCAATAAATATTTTGTAATGGAACTACATATGTCCCTGTGCCGTGATGTTTGGGGCAGTTCTGCAGCATATATTTATAATTGTTCTTTGCAGTGGGTCCTGTCTAGTAGCTATTGTGCAGATTTTGCGGAGGACTTTTTGTCTCAGAACATAGCCACCCTCTGCTTTGCCAGCAGAATTGTCACTGCACAAATGTGTCTTTTGTGGGTGTAGCTGTTTAATTAGAACAAGTGGACAAAGCTGGGTGGTGAAGTTAATTTGCTCCATAATCACTGTGGTCAAAGGTGTGGCTAAAAACAGAGGTCCTCATTTATGAGGAACTGGTGTAGGGCAGCACCTCAACCCTTCTTGCTACACTGTCCTACACCAATGTAAAAGGGTAGGAATGTACCATATTTATTAAATACTCTGCATTCCTGCCCTTTCCCCCTGTGCTAGTGCGCAATTTGCTGCCTAATGCCAATGTAGGCAGGATTATTTTGTGCAGAAAGGGGTACCTTCCTGCACAAAAACAACCTAGAGAGGCGTTTTCCTCTTTATATGTGTGCTGCAGAATGCAATGCACATGGAAAGCTGAAAAACACAATGAGGAATTAAAAAATTTCTTCTCATTATGCCTGCTCTGACTAGGCATTAGGTTTTGTCACTGCCCCAGTTTATATGATTTGTAAATATAGGAAAGCATCAAAATCCAAGGGTGTTTCGTGGGAACACTGTATGAGGTTGGCCTGGGTTGTAGTGGGTACCAAATATACTTACACCTTATACCAGGTCCAGTTATCCCTTATTAGTGAAATGTAGTCAGTGTCTAGAAGCCAGGCTGTCTAGGGTTAGCTGTTTTTAGAGTTTGTACATGGGTGCTGCACTAAATTTTCTCTGGGGGGGCTGGAGGGTGTAGGAGGCTGGCCTGGCTTATAGTGGGTACCAGATGGTACTGACACCCTGTGCCAGGTCCAGTTATCACTTATTAGTGGATTAGTAGTGGTCTAGCAGCTTAGACTGCTAGAGGTAGCTATAGCAGAGCAGCTTAGGCTGAACTAGGAGACATGCAAAGCTCCTACTATACAACTTATATCATATAGCACTATATCATAAGAAACACAATACTCAGAGTTACTAAAAATAAAGGTACTTTATTTTAGTGACAATGTGCCAAAAATATCTCAGAGGATACACTCCCTTAGGAGGTAAGTAAAATACACAAAATATACACACAAACCAAAATCGGGTAAGTAAAACAGTTAGAAAATAGTGCAAACACCGTAGAGCACAATAGGATGCAAAAGGCCTAGGGGAAAAACAAACCATGTACTTTCAAAGTGGAATGCAAACCACAAATGGACCCCAGGCCTAGTGTAGTGTGTAGAGGGTCGCTGGGAGTGTAAGAAAACACTAAGGGTGTCCAAGATATCCCACCACAAGACCCTGGAAAGTAGGAGTAAAGTGCTGCTATTTCCCCAAAACACACTAAACTCGTGATAGATGATTTTGCAAAGGAAGGGGACCAAGTCCATGAGTCGTGAAAGTGTCCAGGGGGGACAGGAGCTCACTAAACCCCGGATGAAGGTGCAAAATGGCTGCCTCCGGATGGAAGAAGCTGAAGATTCTGCAACAACGAAAGGTGCCAGGACCTTTTCCTTCATGTAGGAGATAACCCATGGTGTACTGGAGGATGCGGGGTTGTTTCCTTGGCAAAAGACCACAAACAAGCCTTGCTAGCTGCAGGGGTCGCGTTTGAAGAAAAATGGTGCTGCCCGGGCCCAGGAAGGACCAGGATGTCGCCACTTGGGCGAGGAGACAGAGGGGGGCCTCCACAATGTAGAGAGACCGTGCACACGCAGGTAGCACCCACAGAAGTACTCAAACATGGGTCCAAGAAGTCTGAACATGGCGGTCATCTCAACACTGCAAAAGAGGGTCCCACGCAGCCAGAGATCAACTCAGGGAGCTGTGCATCACAGAACGGAGTGCTGGGGACCAAAGCTCGGCTATGCATGCAGGAGTTCTTGGAAATTTGCACAGAAGCCCTTGTAGCTGCAGATCACATGGTGCACAGGATTACTGTCTGGGGAGGGGAGGCAAGGACTTACCTCCTCCAAATTCGGACAGTTGGACCACTGGACAGTTGGAGTCAATTGGGTCCACCACCTGTGTTCCAGGGGTCACGGTCGTCAAGATGAGAGGGGACCCAGAGTACCTCTGATGCTGAAGTTTGGTGCCTGCTGAAGCAGGGGGAAGATTTCGTTGACCCACAGGAGATTTCTTCATGGCTTCCAGTGCAGGGTGAAGGCAGACAGCCCTCAGAGCATGCACCACCAGGAAACTGTTGAGAAAGCCAGCAGGATTAGGCGCTACAATGTCACTGGTAGTCTTCTTGCTACTTTCTTGCAGTTTTGCAGACGTCCTAGAGCAATCAGCGGTCGATCCTTGGCAGAAGTCGAAGAGGGAGATGTAGAGGAACTCTGGTGAATTCTTAAAAATCGTTATCTGAGGAAAAGCCCACTGGAGAGACCCTAAATAGCCCTCAGAGGAGGCAGGAAAGCCCTAGTCAGGAAAGCACCTTTCAGGAGGAGTCTCTGGCATCACTTTCTGACACTGGCCACTCAGAGGCCTCCAGATTGCCCTCACACCTCTGGATCTAAGATGGCAGAGGTCTGGGACACACTGGAGGAGCTCTGGGCACCACCCCTGGTGATTGTCCAGTTTCGTGCCAGAGCAAGGACTGGGGGTTCCCTGAACCGGTGTAGACAGGCTTATGCAAGGAGGGCACCATCTGTGCCCTTCAAAGCATTTCCAGAGGCTGGGGGAGGCTACCCTGCAATGGCAGCCTGTGTAAGGGTTTGTCTGAGCTCCCTATGGGTGGCAAAAGAAATGCTGCAGCCCATAGGGATCTCCTGGAACCCCAATATCCAGGGTACCTAGGTACCATATACCAGGGAATTATAAGGGTGTTTCAGTGTGCCAATTAGAATTGGTAAAAGTGGTCACTAGCCTACAGTGACAAATTTAAAGGTAGAGAGAGAATAAGCACTGAGGTTCTGATTAGCAGAGCCTCCGTGACACAGCCAGGCACTACACAGGTATACACATTCAGGCCATAAACTATGAGCACTGCGGTCCTGGCTAGCAGGATCCCAGTGAGACAGGCAAAACAAACTGACATACATTTAAAAATGGGGGTAACATGCCAGGCAAGATGGTACTTTCCTACAGAGGGTAGCTCGAAAGTTACTAAAACAGGGCAGACAGGCCTGTCTATTTTAGTGTTTCCACAGAGAGGGACTTTTTCCTCTGAGAGTTCAGCTGTGGTAGCTGTTGACTCCTTTGGCACAGGTTACACCCTAGGAGTGGTATCTCCCACCATAGGAATGGTATCCTTAGAGGTAGGGTGGGTAAGGGATACTTTGACATCCTTTTTACCTGTTGGGCGAGGAGGATCCTGAGGCTTCAGTGCACCTTCTCTTCTTTGCTTTTTCATCTCACTTGAGATTAAAGGAAGCAATTCCTTAGGGATGCCCAGCATGGATGCATGAGTCCAAAACTCTACATCAGCCCAACCTGAGGCCTCTAGGTCATTACCTAAGAGACAGTCTACAGGCAAGCTAGTTGACACCACCACCTGCTTAGGGCCAGTAACTCCATCCCACCTAAGTTGCACTACAGCTAAGGGGAGAGACTGAGTGGAGTTGCTGACATCAGTAACCTGCTACTTCTGTCCAAGGAGGTGTTGTGCAGGTGACATCAGGTTTTCAGTCACCAAAGTGATACTGGCACCTGTGTCCCTGTAGGCCTGGACTTCAACACAATTTATTTCAATTGATTGCTTGTACTTATCCATGTTAAGGGGACAAGCAGCCAAGGTGGCAAGACCAATGCCACCAGGTGAGACAGAAACTGTCTTGGGGGTTTCTACACCTACCCCAGCTTCTATGATGGACTCCAAAGTGTACCCAATGACATCTTTGTTTTGACTATTGCCAGTAGTCCCACCACTATTATTACTACTACTAGGGGCACTAGGAGTTGAAGTGGGTGAAGTAGTGGTGGTAGGCTCAGGGGCTTTACCTTGACAGGACTTATCCCCTGGCCTATGGCCTTTACCTCTGCAAACATAGCATCAAGGCTTTTTTATTGTATGCAGAAGAGGAAGAAGAAGAAGTTTTATCCCCACCCCCAGAGGAGTATTGTGGACCTGAAGAAGGATCTTTATGTTTATGTTAACCCCATGCTTATCCTGAGATTTTTCACCATCTTTCTTCTTTTCTTTGTCACCCCCTGTATGAGCTTTTCTGCTCACCCTTGATCTGACCCATTTGTCTGCCTTCTTTCCCAATTCTTGGGGAGAGGTCAGATCTGAGTCCACAAGATACTGGTGTAAGAAGTCAGACACACAACTATTTAATATATGTTCTCTCAAATCAGATTATAGAGACCCTGGTAATCAGACATTTTACTGCCATGTAACCAACCTTCTAAAGCTTTGACAGGACAGTCCGCAAAGCCAACCCAATCTTGTGAAGATTCTTTCTTGGTTTCCCTGAACTTATTTCTGTATTTCTCTGTGGTGAGCCCAAAACCATCAATGAGTGCCTTTTTGAGAATGTTGTAATTGTCTGAGTCTTCCTCCCTAACTGTGAGGAGTCTGTCTCTCCCTTTGTCAGAGAAGGACAACCAAAGTATAGCAGCCCACTGCTTTTGAGGGACCCCTTTGAACCTTACAGGTCCTCTCAAGTGCAGCAAACCACTTTTGGATATCATCCCCCACCTTGTATGGGGGAACAATCTTATGTAAGTTTCTGGAGTTGATGTTGTCCTCCCTGACCTCATAACTTCTGAAACATTCAATGCTGCTGCCACCATGGGGCACTAACCCCAACACTTGTCTTTCCCTTTCTACAACAAAAGTTTCCCTAGCTAAGCACAACTGTTGCTGTTTCAGCCTCAGTCTAGCCCCTTCCAATCCAGCTTCCTGAGTTCCCTATCTAGGGAGTTATCCTCAGGATTGGATGTGTGAGACCCTTCAGAGACTGAAGTGACATGGGAGTGAGCATAGGTTGATCTTTCTTTAACTTGTGTAACCTTAGCTACCTGGCCTCTAGGTGTGAAGAGAGCCCTACTTGTGTGTGACACCTTCCCACTACCAGCTACACTCAATCAATCAATCAGAGTTTATAGAGCGCAGCTACTCACCTGTTAGGGTCTCAAGGCAGGGGGAAGGGGAGATTCTGTTGACCCACAGGAGATTTCTTCTTGGCTTCCAGTGCAGGGTGAAGGCAGACAGCACTCAGAGCATGCACCACCAGGAAACAGTCGAGAAAGCCGGCAGGATGAGGCGCTACAATGTTGCTGGTAGTCTTCTTGCTACTTTCTTGCAGTTTTGCATGTGTCCTAGAGCAATCAGCGGTCGATCCTTGGCAGATGTTGAAGAGGGAGATGCAGAGGAACTCTGGTGAATTCTTGAAAATCGTTATCTGAGAAAAAGGCCACTGGAGAGACCCTAAATAGCCCTCAGAGGAGGATTGGCCACCTAGTCAGGAAAGCACCTTTCAGTAGGAGTCTCTGATGTCACCTGCTGGCAATGGCCACTCAGAGGTGTCCATTGTGCCCTTACACCTCTGCATCCAAGATAGCAGAGGTCTGGGACACACTGGAGGAGCTCTGGGCACTTCCCCTTCGGAGGTGCTGGTCAGGGGAGTGGTCACTCCCCTTTCCTTTGTCCAGTTTCGAGCCAGAGCAGGGCTGGGGGGATCCCTGAACTGGTGTAGACTGGCTTATGCAAGGAGGGCACCATCTGTGCCCTTCAAAGCATTTCCAGAGGCCAGGAGAGGCTACTCCTCTCAGGCCCTTAACACCTATTTACAAAGGGAGAGGGTGTAACACCCTCTCTCAGAGGAAATCCTTTGTTCAGCCTTCCTGGGATAGGGCTACCCAGGCCCCAGGGGGGCAGAAACCTGTCTGAGGGTTGGCAGTAGCGGTAGCTGCAGAGAAAACCCCGGAGAGTTAGTTTGGTAGCACACGGGCTCTATGCTGTAGCCCCGGGGATGCATGGAATTGTCCTCCAACACCAGAATGTTACATGGCCATGTTTAGAGTTACCATTGTGACGCTACATATAGGTATTGACCTATATGTAGCGCACACGTGTAATGGTGTCCCCGCAAGCACAAAGTCCGGGGAAATTGCCTTGAACAATGTGGGGGCACCTTGGCTAGTGCCAAGGTGCCCTCACACCAAGTAACGTTGCACCTAACCTTCACTAACTGAGGGTTAGACTTATAGGTGACTTATAAGTTACTTAAGTACAGTGTAAAATGGCCGTGATTTGGGGCCCCCTACATGCCACTATGCCCAATGACCATGCCCAGGGGACAGAAGCCTCTTGGGCATGGCCATTGGGCAAGGGGGCATGACTCCTGGCTTTGCTAAGACAGGAGTCAAGTCAATGGGGATTGTGCGTCAAAAAAAAAATGGCGCAAGTCCGGTTTGAGGCTTCATTTTAGCCTCAGACCTGACTTGCACCATTTTTTGACCCACAACCCCCATTTTCCCATACGCCGGCGGTGCCTGGTGTGAGTCATTTTTTTTTACTCAGACCAGCCTGCAGTGCCGGCTAACGTCATTCCATAAATAAGGCGCCCGCATGGAGCGTTGGAATGCCGTTAGCCGGCGGTGAAATTTTTGCCGCACAACTGCGTTGACGTAGTTGTGCGTCAAAAAGTATAAATATGGCCCGAGGTTCTGGTTAGCAGAGCCTCCGTGATACAGTTAGGCACCACACAGGGAACACATACAGGGCACACTTTATAAGCACTGGGGGCCCAGGCTAGCAGGATCCCAATGACACAGGCAAAAACAACATACATACAGGTAAAAAATTGGGATAACATGCCAGGCAAGATGGTACTTTCCTACACAAAAGTGTATAGTGATAAGGCAATTGCAAGTACTTATCCCACCGCTGCACCACCAATGTGTACCACCAATGTAGAAGGCTGGCCTGGTTTGTAGTGGGTACCACAGGTACTTACACCTTATACCAGGTCCAGTTATACCTTATTAGTGAAATGTAGTCAATGTCTAGAAGCCAGGCTGGCTAGATGTAGCTGTAGGCAGAGCAGCCAAGGCTGAACTAGGAGACATGCAAAGCTCTTGCAATACCACTGTAGACACATAGGTCCTCATTATGATATTGGCGGTAAAACCCACTTAACGCCATGCTGACTGCCACTAACATACCGCCGCGGCAGCGGATATCCGTTGACCATATTATGACACATACACACCAATCCGTCACTATTCAGCCACACACACAAATCCGCCACCCCAAAGGTCAGGGATAAACTGGAGGTATCCAAACCCACACTGTTACGCCAACAGAACAACGCCCACCACATTATAGCCCACAAATCACCACAGTGGACATTCAATGGCGGTAAACCATTGGCGGTACATACCGTTGCGCTCAAAATACACACACACACATACAAAACAACACATTGGACAATTCAAACTACACACTCCTGACACACATACACACACCACACCCACACCAATATAAAACACACACCCACATTACCCACAGCCCTTTACCATTACAAACCATTAGCACGAGACAGACACCATGACTACAGATGAGACCAGAGCCACACACTACCTACACCTATACACCACCCACGCATCTCACAGCACACACCCCAACACATCACCCCACACACCCTCACACATACTACCACACAACATCCATGGCAACTACAAAGACACCCCAGATTCTCAGAGGAGGAGCTAAGGGTCATGGTGGAGGAAATCATCTGGGTAGAGCCTCAGCTATTTGGAGCACAGGTGCAGCAGATATCCATTGCCAGGAAGATGGAGCTATTGCGGAGGATCTTAGACAGGGTCAATGCTGTGGGACAACACCACAGAACAAGGGACAACATAAGGAAGAGGTGGAACGACCTACGGGGAAAGGTGTGTTCCATAGCAGCAAGACACCAGCTAGCTGTACAGAAGACTGGCGGTGGATCCCCACCTCCTCCCCCACAA
This sequence comes from Pleurodeles waltl, assembly GCF_031143425.1. Taxonomy (NCBI): domain Eukaryota; kingdom Metazoa; phylum Chordata; class Amphibia; order Caudata; family Salamandridae; genus Pleurodeles; species Pleurodeles waltl. Next base: position 58,767,856 of record NC_090445.1, on the reverse strand, counting down.
CTAACAACAATTAACAACATGGGAGGAGCAAGTCTTGGCAATCATGCATCCTGAGGACCTGGCCGGAGTAGCAGGAGGACTGGACTCTGGTAAGTCAACTCTATACTCTATACTACTATCACCCCCCTATCCTGCATGCCATCACATACCCCCACTGTCACCCTCACTCCCATCACTACAGGGACCCCAGTGGGCACTTGCGGAGATCGTGGGAGCCTACCAACATCCCCAGGATACGCTGGGCCAGATCCTGGAAAACTTGCAGGAGAACAGGCGGCTGCAGGAGGGACAGTACCAGGAGATCAGGGAGGACTTGCAGGCAATCAACACCACCCTGGTCTCCATAGCAGGGGTGCTGGCAGACATGGCCAACATTATGAGGTAGGCAGTCTCACAACTGCGGGCCCCTGCCACTGTCTACCACCTCCGCTGCCACTAGTGGACAGGAGGCCCTACCACAGGACCAACAGGCCACCAGCAGAAGGTGAACCACCCTGAAAACATTTTCTGTGATCCAGGCAGAAGCCAGAGACTATTGCGAAGACCCCCGCCAGGATACGATTGATTGTAACCCTTCTGTCCCACTCTGTCACCCTGTTCACCTTGAACTGCCATTGCTCCCCTTCCTATGTCCCCTTGGACAATGCACCTGTGCTACAAATAGACTGGAACAACACCATGGACATTCCTCCATCATCACCCAATCACATTGCACTTGCCCCTCTTCTTTTTAGCACTTCATTAAACACTTTGAAAAAATACAAGTATGGAGTATGTCAAATGTTTTAAGTATGTATTCGTTTAGCAAGGTTCAAACATTGCAATTCAACTGTACAGTAATGTTGACATAGTAAAGACCTGTAGTTGGCTGCAGTGATCACACCAGGAGGGATAGTGGGGCACGAACATCCACAAAATGAGCTGCCAAAGGGTACAGTGAGTGGGCATAGAAGTGGGAATTTATTGCACGCCAGTGCCATAGATAATTCAAAAAATGACAATGAAATGTGAAGTAACACTGTCTTACCTTTGTGTCATTGGAAATATTGTTGAATAACTGCAGTTCTGTTGTCCTCATCCTCATCCTCTGCCTCCTCATCCTCACTGCCCACAGGGTCCACTGCTGCCACCCGAGCATCTCCAGCCTCCTTCTCCTGCAGAAAAGGCACATGGCGTCTCAAGGCAAGGTTGTGCAACATGCAGCATGCCACGATTATCTGGCACACCTTCTTGGGTGAGTAGCACAGGGATCCACCTGTTAGATGGAGGCACCGGAACCTGACCTTCAGGAGGCCAAAGGTACGTTTGATAATCCTTCTTGAAAGCCCATGTGCCTCATTGTAATGTTCTTCTGACCTTCTCCTGGCATTCCTCACAGGGGTCAGTAGCCATGATAGGTTGGGGTAACCTGAGTCACCTGCAAATATCGAGGGACAGCATTTAGGCACACACTATCCTATATGGCCCTCACCATACCCATACACCAACATCTACTGGGTGGGAACCAGGGCTCACCTATTAGCCACACCCAGTGCCTCTGTAGATGAGGCATCACATTTGGGATTCTGCTATTTCTCAGGGTAAATGCATCATGCACAGACTCTGGATACTTAGCATTGACATGGGAGATGTACTGGTCCACCAGGCACACCATCTGTACATTCATGGAGTGAAAACAATTTCTGTACACCTGTTCATTTTGCCGGGGTGGGACAAATGCAATATGTGTTCCATCAATCGCCCCAATTATGTTGGGGATATGTCCCATTACATAGAAGTCAGCCTTCACTGTGGCCAAATCTTCAACCTGTGGGAAAACAATGTAGCTGCACATCTGTTTAATCAGGACAGACAACACTCTTGTCAGCACTATTGAGAACATTGGCTGTGACATTCCTGCTGCCAAGCACACTGTCACTTGGAAAGAACCAGTTGCGAAGAAATGGAGCACAGATAGGACTTGCACAAGAGGGGGGATCCCAGTGGGGTGATAGAAAGCAGATATCAAGTCAGGCTCAAGTTGGGCACACAGCTCCTGGTTTGTGGCCCTGTCAAGTCTATAGGTGAGGATAATGTGCCTGTCCTCCATTGTTGCCAAGTCCACCAGGGGTCTGTACATGGGGATATGTCGCCATCTCCTATTCATCTGCAGCGGTTGCAGTCTAAGGGACAAAAGAGTGAGGAGCCGGCCACAAACTGAACATCTGAGCCACAACAGTATAATGGCTGATGTCACTTTTTAATTGGTAAGTGGCATTTGTCCTGAATGTTCTATTTTTAACTCTGATGCAGTTATTACCAGGGCCTCCCCCATCCCCAAAATGGTGTTTGCCTGTCCTGTTTGGAGGGACAGGTGGAAGTGAGGTAATTCTCCTGACGTTCTGTGCCATTGCGGGACGTGGTCGGGAACAGCCGGGCAACTCCTCAATTGATAACATTGGGCACTATGGGGTATAGTGGCCAATGGTGATGTACTGAGGCAGTGACGGTATGCACCACCGCAGATGTGACCGCCATTTTCTATCTGATCACTTACTTGCTACCTGACCTGACCTGACCTTCAACAAGAGAGGACCTACACTGCATGTGCTGCTGTGACCTGTGTATGGCTCGTGTGACTGGGGAAAGGGCCCCTGCCTTCACCTCAGCGCAGTTGGAGCGACTGGTGGATGGGTTCCCACTCCAGTACGGACTGCTGTATGGGCCTCCAGACCAACATGTGAGTACACTGTGAGGACGGTGCATGTGGCATGAATGCATGGAGTGGTATGTGAAGGCCTCTTGTAGGGGGGGTGGGATGATGTCCCCTGGGCGGCGTGCAGCTTGTGTGCTGGGCCCTGTGTGTCCAAATGGTGATTTGAAGGGGTATGGTGGGCCATAAGAGTAACAGGCAGGGCGGTCTGACTGATACCATTTCCTGTGTGTATTTCTCTGCAGGTCAGCGACCATCAAAAGAAGGGTATATGGCGTGCCATCACCAAGGAGTTGTAGACCCTGGGGGTCTATGGCAGGAGGAGCACCCACTGTCAGAAATGGTGGGAGGACCTGAGACGCTAGGGCCCATATTTATACTTTTTGACGCTAAACTGTGCTAACGCAGTTTAGCGTCAAAAATTTTTGCGCCGTCTAACGCCATTCTGAAGCGCCATGCGGGCGCCGTATTTATGGAATGGCGTTAGCCGGCGCAAGCAGACCGCCGCTGCCTGGTTTGCGTGGAAAAAAACCACGTACACCAGACAGCGCCGGCGTAGGGGGAAAATGGCGTATGGGCGTCTTAAAATGGGGCAAGTCAGGTTACGTCGAAAAAATCGTCGTAACTCGACTTGCGCCATTTTTTTTCGACGCCCATCCCCCATCAACATGACTCCTATCATTGTAAAGATAGGAGTCATGCCCCCTTGCCCAATGGCCATGCCCAGGGGACTTATGTCCCCTGGGCATGGTCATTGGGCATAGTGGCATGTAGGGGGGCACAAATAAGGCCCCCCTATGCCACAAAAAAAAATTGAAAAATAACAAAAATTATACTTACCTGAACTTACCTGTACTTCACTGGGATGGGTCCCTCCATCCTTGGGTGTCCTCCTGGGGTGGGCAGGGGTGGCAGGGGGGGTCCCTGGGGGCAGGGGAGGGCACTCTGGGCTCATTTTGAGCCCACTTGTCCCTTAACGCCATCCCTGACCCAGGCGTTAAAAAGCGGCGCAAATGCGCCGTTTTTGGCCACGCCCACTCCCGGGCGTCATTTTTGCCCGGGAGTATAAATACCACGTAAAGGCCTGGGAGTCATTTTTTTAGACGGGAACGCCTCCCTTGCATCTCATTAACGCAAGGAAGGGGTTCACGCTAAAAAATGACGCTCACTCCGGGCACTTTGGCGCCCGAAGCGTCTAACGCCATAGTATAAATATGGCGTTAGTTGGCGTTAGTTTAGCGTCGAATTTGCGTCGAAAAAAACGACGCAAATTCGGCGCAACCAGAGTATAAATACGGCCCTAGGCATGGAAGACGGTGCACATTATTTCACGGCTATTTTACACTGCACTTAAGTAACTTATAAGTCACCTATATGTCTAACCCTCACTTAGTGAAGGTTAGGTGCAAAGTTACTAAGTGTGAGGGCACCATGGCACTAGCTATGGTGCCCCCACATTGTTCAGGGCAATTTCCCCGGACTTTGTGAGTGGGGAGACACCATTACACGTGTGCACTACATATAGGTCAATACCTATATGTAGCTTCACAATGGTAACTCTGAATATGGCCATGTAACATGTCTAAGATCATGGAGTTGTCCCCCATGGCAAATCTGGTATTGGGGTGCCAATCCCATGCATCCATGGGGCTCCAGCATGGACCCCGGGTAATGCCAAACTAGCTCTCTGGGGTTTTCTCTGCAGCTACCGCTGCTGCCAACCCTCAGAAAGGTTTCTGCCCTCCTGGGGTCTGGGCAGCCCAGTCCCAGGAAGGCAGAACAAAGGATTTCCTGTGAGAGAGGGTGTTACACCCTCTCCCTTTGGAAATAGGTGTTAAGGTTGGGGAGGAGTAGCCTTCCCCAGCCTCTGGAAATGCTTTAAAGGCCACAGATGGTGACCTCCTTGCATAAGCCAGTCTACACCAGTTCAGGGAGCCCCCAGCCCCTGCTTTTGCGCGAAACTGGACAAAGGAAAAGGGAGTGACCAATCCCCTGTCCATCCCCACCCCAGGGGTGGTGACCAGAGCTCCTCCAGTGTGTCCCAGATCTCTGCCATCTTGAATGCAGAGGTGTGAGGGCACAGTGGAGGCCTCTGAGTGGCCAGTGCCAGACCCCTCCTGATAGGTGCTCTGGGACCGGTGATGCAGAGGTTTGGTGCCTGCGTTAGCAGGGGGAAGATTCCGCCGACCCATGGGAGATTTCTTCTTGGCTTCCAGTGCAGGGTGAAGACAGACAGCCATCAGAGCATGCACCACCAGGAAACAGTCACAAAAGCTGGCAGGATTAGGCGTTACAATGTTGCCGGTAGTCGTCTTGCTACTTTGTTGCGGTTTTGCAGGCATCCTGGAGCAGTTGGCAGTCGATTCTTGGCAGAAGTCAAAGAGGGAGATGCAGAAGAACACTGGTGAGCTCTTGCATTCGTTATCTGAAGAGAAACCCACATGACGAGCATGGCCCCTGCAACACAGGAGCTGGATTTGAGTGACCCTGACAGTCCAGTGGTCTTTCTGTCCAAATTTGGTGGAGGTAAGTCCTTGCCTCCCCACGCCAGAGAGTAATCCTGTGTACTGCATGATCTGCAGCTGCTAGGGCTTCTGTGCACTTTTGCAAGGAATCCTTCATGCACAGCACAGCCCAGGTCCCCAGCACTCCGTCCTGCATTGCTCAACTCGCTGAGTTGACCACCGACTTTGTGGGACCCTCTTTTGTTGTGTTGAGATGACCGCGTGCTCAGATTTCTTGAATGCCTATTCAAGTGCTTCTGCGGGTGCTGCCTGCTTCTGCATGGGCTCTCTCTATTGCTGAGCGCCCCCTCTGTCTCCTCCTCCAAGGGACGACCTCCTGGTCCTTCCAGGGCCCGGGCAGCACCCATTATCTTCATCCGTGACTCTTGCAGCTAGCAAGGCTTGTTTGCAGTCTTTCTGCGTGGAAAAACTCTGCATCCTCTAGCACGCCGTGGGACATCTTCTGACCAAAGCAGAAGTTCCTGGCACCTTCCATTGTTGCAGAATCTTCAGCTTCTTCCACCTGGAGGCAGCCCTTTTGCACCTTCATCAGGGGTTTAGTGGGCTCCTGCCCATCCTGGACACTTGCGTGACTCTTGGACTTGGTCCCCTTCCTTTGCAGGTCCTCAGGTCCAGGAATCCATCTTCAGTGCTTTGCAGTCAGTTGTTGCCTTTACAGAATCCCCTATTTCAACTTTACTGTCTTTCTGGGGTAGTAGGGTAACTTTACTCCTACTTTTCAGGGTCTTGGGGTGGGGTATCTTGGACACCCATAGTCTTTTCTTACACTCCCAGTGACCCTCTAAACACTACACTAGGCCTGGGGTACATTTGTGGTTCGCAATCCACTTTTGGAGTATATGGTTTGTGTTGCCCCTAGGCCTATTGTGTCCTATTGCATCCTATTGCATTCTATAGTGTTTGCACTACTTTTGTAACTGTTTACTTACCTGATTTTGGTTTGTGTTTATATTGTACTTACCTCCTAAGGGAGTATATCCTCTGAGATACTTTTGGCATATTGTCACTAAAATAAAGTTCCTTTATTTTTAGTAACTCTGAGTATTGTGTTTCTTATGATATAGTGCAATATGATTTAAGTGGTATAGTAGGAGCTTTGCATGTCTCCTAGTTCAGCCTAAGCTGCTCTGCTATAGCTACCTCTATCAGCCTAAGCTCCTAGAACACTACTAATCTACTAATAAGGGATAACTGGACCTGGCACAAGGTGTAAGTATCACAAGGTATCCACTATAAGCCAGGTCAGCCTCCTACAGTGGCTTCCCCAGCTGCTGCCTGGAAGGGCAAGGAGCCTACCCAAGCTGCTGCCCAGAAGGGCAAGGAGCCTGCCCCAGTTGCTGCCCAGAAGGGCAAGGAGTCTGCCCCAGCTGCTGCCTAGAAGGGCAAGGAGCATGCCCCAAGTGCTGCTAGGAACGGCAAAGTGCCTGCACCACCAGGCAGGAAGGACAAGGTGCCTGACAGAACCCCCACCACCAACCATTGTCATAGTTTCGGGCGGGTCTGATCAGGACTTTGGTTGGGACACCCCTTGAGGTCACCGAATATCCTAAAGAGGTAGTGTACCGGGGCAGAAGAGCAGCTAGAGGCATACAGGGAAAGGATAGCTAACGACAGGCACAGGAAACCGGAAACTAAAAGCAGAGCAACCCTTGTGTGAACAAACAGGAAGCAGATTACTAATGGACAAACACGCTGGGGTTGTACACAGAGTAGGGCGCAGAACCTCCCATAGTGGCAGGGAATATCAATGCCTCTGTGCAAAATGCAGAAAACCAGCGCCCGGGGCACGACAGCGCTCACAGCACGCATCCGCACGCAGACCCATGGAATAAAGCCACTAGGCGTGTAATATACGTGATGCAGAAACTTCAAATGCAGCAGCCGCAGCCTATAATTCAGGGACACCGCTTTCATATGCACACAGCAACTCCACCATGTTTCCTCCGTAATAGGTTGTCCCACATCCCTCTCCCATCGGGCCCTAGAGGACGCACCAAGGTCACCCCACTGTTCCTGAATGCAATTGTATAATTTGGTAACCAGTTTGCATGGCAACTGCACGCGGCACAGCACCTCCAAAGCACGGCACTCAAATGGAACCTCCGGTAGGCTAGGGAACCAAGCTCGCAGCATAGCACAGACCCTGAGTACATACATCTGCTGCAATGCAGTGGTGCACCCATCGCTGAGCACCACCCCAGGAGGGATCAAACGACCATCCGCAAACCAGTCACCCAGCTCCGTTAAGCTGGCATCCCAAAGAAATTCACGCATTCCCCCATCCCGGAACATCTGGGCATCAGCAACCGCCATAACAGGCAGCAAAGGGGCATAAGTCATGCCAGCACCAGTGTACTGCATCAACCCCTTCCATGCCTTCGCTGTATATGCCACTGTGTCGACACCCCTAGGTGGAGGCCGAGACAGGCTCCCGAGCACGCGCACCAAGCCATCCGGCCAGACCGCATCACTTTCAGGCCCCAAATGCGGCAGATGTCGAATCGGGAGCAACGAGTAATGCTCCAAGTCACGGTCAGCAAGCCCACCCAGCTCAAATGGCAGCGTCAACTACTCCCAGGAAATGCGAGGTTGTCTGCCCACTCACACCAAATGGATCAGAACAGAGCGAAGACGCTGCAGGCAACTCCTCGTGAGCGGAAGCGGGAGGTTGACAAACAGATGCAAAAAGTTTGGGAGAACCACCATCTTCACAATAGCAATACGCCCAATCAGCGAGAGCGGTAAGAAGCGCCAGACCTCAACCTTCTCCTCCAACACGAAATTGCTGCACCATAATTGGCCAACCAGATAGTTTCATCATCGCAACTCAACTGGATCCCCAGATAACGGACCGGGCTTTCCGCCCATGCTATAGGATGCCGGGAGGAGAACGTCGCAACGCCCGGAGATAGAGGCAGGACCACCGACTTGGACCAGTTGATCGCAATACCCGAAAAAGTACCAAAGTGTACAATCTCATCCAACAAGATATCTAAATTACGAAAAGGGTCCCGCACATATAACGCAATGTCGTCCGCATACATAGATACCAAAACGGGTCTTTGCCGGAACTGCAGACCTCTGTCGTTATGTCTCTGCCGTAACCCCTCCGCAAGAGGCTCCATTGCCACAGCGAAAAGTAACGGAGATAATGGGCATCCCTGACGCGTTCCACGAGCAACAGAAAATGGGGCCAACACACTCCTAGTGGGCTGAGTGTACAGTAACCTAATCAGTTTCACAGAGCGCATGCTGAGGCCCACCCGGGCAGGGAGCGCAAACATATACTCCCATGCTAAAGAATCGAAAGCCTTGGTGGCATCTAGAAACACCGCCACAGCGCTGTGTTCCGCCTCCATCAAACTAGCAACCGCAAAAAACGTGCATAAGTTGTGACACGTGGATCTCCCAGGTACAAAACCCGACTGGTCTGGCAGCACCAGTCGAGGAAGCAGCGGCTGCAGATGCGGCGCGATCATTTTGGGCAGGATTTTGTTGTCAATATTAATCATAGAGAGTGAACGATACGAATCACAGCAAGCCGGATTCTTCCGGGGTTTAAGGATCGTGACTATCAGTCCCTCCCGGAGCGAGGCAGGGAGAATCCCAGCCTCCAAAGACTCTGCATATACCTTCAAGAGGTGTGGGGCAAGAATATCCGCATATTCCTTGTAAAACACGGGGGTCAAACCATCAGTACCAGGAGATTCGTCGCCAGGCAAACCGTGAATCGCCGCAGTCACCTCCTCCACAGAGAATGGAACATCCAAATATGACCGATGAGCCTCATCGAACCACACCAGCGCAATATCAGAGAAGTAAGCCTGGGCCGCCGCCGCGTCCAGTCTAACCGGATCAGCATATAGCTGTGCAAAATATTGAGTGAAAACTTGCATGACGCCACTCGTCCCAGTCACACACTCATCCTCAGCGCCCACAACCTCAGTGACGTAGTTGCTCACCCACGGCCTACCCAGCATATCAGGAAGCGTGCGCCCGGACCTCTCCCCCTCACCATAGCGACGGGCCCGGGCATTCCTCCCCATAAAGCAGACTTCTTTAAGAGAAGACACCTCTCTTCGCAGCGCCGCCAGCACCTCACCCAACCAACTCTCCACCAGACGCCACTCCAGACTGATAGAACACTTACCAGACACAAATACAGGGAGGAAAGAGAAAAAGAAGGAAAAAACTAAGAGGCAGAGGCAGGAACTGGGAACAGGATCAGGCTGAAGCAAAGGCAGGACTAGGACTTGAAAACAGGGCGCAAACCTCTGGCTGGAACAAACAGAGACAAGAATGGGAAACAGAGAGCAGGCTCTGGCTGGAACAAGCAAGGACAGGGCTGGAATACAGGGAGTAGGAATAAGCAGTAAACAGGACTGGTAAACAGAGAGCAGGTTCAGGCTGAAACAAGGCAGGAACAGGACAGAGAAACAGGGAGCAGGCTCTGGAAGAAACAAACAGGTACAAGGCTAAGAGATAGGGAGCAGACTCTGGCTGGAACAATCAGGAACAGGGCAGAGAAACAAGTAACAGGTTCAACCTGGAACAGAACAGGAACATGACTGGAACACCATCCGATAAGGGGTCTGTAAAACAAAGGAATCGAACTCCAATGCACAATGAAGGATCTTGAGGAAATGGCTGCTTATAAGCAGTTCTAAGCTGCAGAAAACCCCAGATGGAATCACATGACTGGGCTGCACAGGAGAGGTCTCAGGTGTGTGTAGTTTCAGACACTCGCAAGTCCTGCAGGAGAGGATCCAGTGAAAAGGAGCAACTGGATTTCTCCCATAGAAAACAATGTAAAACAGAATCCAGGCTTTCCTGATTACCAGGCTGTGCTAATTTGGGATTTGCAGTCCCAGAAAGCAAATGTAATACTACAAAAGTATACCATGGTGAAAAGAGAAACAAATGGGAGTCAGCAAGGGACTCTAGATAAGTGTTCAAGGTGATTCCCAGGCTTCTGACAGTCCCCTTACAGCGCCCCCCAGAAATGGGATGACAGAATTGTAACAACCATGGTTGTGCAGCCTTCCGAGGCTGCTGGGGATGGGCTGGAGCCTCCCCCCACCACCACCATCAACAGCAGCAGCACCGCCACCAGCAGTGGGCAGCCGTCCGAGGCTGCAGGGGATGGGCTGGAGCCTCCCCCACCACTAGCAGCAGCAGCACCACCACCAGCAGTGGGTAGCCATCTGAGGCTGCAGGGGATGGGCTGGAGCTTCTCCTCACCAGCAGCTGAAGCAGCACCACTACCACCCCTGAGCAGCCGTCACCGCAGGCAGATGGTATGTAGTCCTGCCTCCATGGGCTGCTGTGCGGCCTGCCCCCTGCAAAGCCAGTGGGCATGACACCCAGCTAAGAGACTGTGACCTTGCACTCACCAAGATCAAGAGCACAGTGCACGATGCCCCCTCCAGAACCAGTGGGTAAGCTACCCACCAACCCCAGTCTCCCTAGGATCATGAGTACAGGGCACAATGCCTCCTCCAGAACCAGTGGGTAAGACACTCACCAACCCCAGCCTCCCCAGGATCAGGAGCACAGGGCATGTTGTCCCCTCCAGAGCATGGGGCAAGTCACCCTCTTGAGAGACTGTGGCCTTGCACTCCCCAGGATCAAGCACAGGGCATGTTGCCCCCTCCAGAGCATGTGGGTAAGTCACCCACTTGCAAGACTGTGGCCTTCCACTCCCCAGGATCAAGCACAGGGCATGTTGCCCCCTCCAGAGCATGTGGGCAAGTCACCCACTTGAGAGACTGCAGCCTTGCACTCCCCAGGACCAAACAAAGGGCATGTTGCCCCCTCCAGAGCATGTGGGTAAGTCACCTACTTGAGAGACAGTGGCCTTGCACTCCCCAGGATTAAGCACAGGGCATGTTGCCCCCTCCAGAGCATGTGGGCAAGTCACCTACTTGAGAGACTGTTGCCTTGCACTCCCCAGGACCCAGCACAGGGCATGTTGTCCCCTCCAGAACCAGTTGTTTTGTTCCATCTGCCGGCTGAGGTGCCTACCCATTCCCCGTCCCCCTGAGGTGCCTGCCTATTTTCCAACTGATGCCCCTGCAGTGTTCTTTCCATGTTGGTGCAGGTGACAAGTGGGGCCTTGGACTTTGGCCTGTAGTCCTGTGGCCTATGCACAATGAGGACTGGGCAGTGTCCCTTGAACTGTACATATGTATATACCATGAGACTGATGTTTTGTATTTCTACTCTGTTGTTATTATTACAGTCACTTTATCACATTCCTGTAGTCCTTGCATTATTTCTAGGGGGTACAGGGTAAATATGTTTTATTACTGCAGCTGATTGTGTGTATGGTCTTGGGGGTGAGGGGTGTTGCGTGTGTGTGTCACTGTCTTTTTCCTTCCACCCTCCCTTGTGTGCTAGGCGGCTGTACTCACTGTGGTTGTCTTCGCCGGTGTTGGTGTTCGCGGTGGAGCAGGACGTAGAATATCATAGGGAATATTTTAAGTTCAGGCTCCATGGTGGCGTGGTTCTTCCCTGTGGCTCCAATGGCGAGTCCTTTCCCTTCTGTGATGTGTTTCCTCCAGGCTTTTGATGTCGTTGGTACCGCCCCGGAAAAGGTGGTGGTTTCCTGTCTCATAATACGGTGGGCGGAACATTGACTTCCGCCTGGCTGTTGCTGGCTACCGCTGTGGTGGCTGTTGTATCTGCCCTGGCGGTTGGTGTTGTAAAGTGGCTGTCTCTCTGAGTTCTCACCGCCATGGTCATAATTTGGCGGTAGTTCCCGCCAGCCTGTTGGCAGTATTTCCGACACTTTACCACCGACTGCCAGGGTTGTAATGAGGGCCATAGTACTTACACACAAGAAAGACAATACTCAGGGTTACCAAAAATAAAGGTACTTTATTTTAGTGACACAAGGCCAAAAATATCTTAGAGGTTATACTCCCTTAGGAGGTAAGTAATACACATAAAATATACACTAATAACTAAAATCGGGTAAGTACACAGTCATAAAATAGTGCAAATAGTGAAAAACACCATAGGTTACAATGGGCCTAGGGGAAACACAAACCATATTAAAATAGTGGAGTGCGAAAGTCAGTTTCCCACCTAGGCAAAAGTAGTGTGTAGAGGGGTGCTGGAATTGTAAGAAAACACCAAAGGTAAGTAAAGTACCCCACCCCAGAGCCCAGAGACACAGGAATAAAGTACAGACTAGAAGTCAGAACACACTAGAAGTCGTGATAAAGAATTATGCAAAAAACAAGCAAGACTGCAAGACACCAATGATGGATTCCTGGACTTGATGACCTGTGGAGAGAGGAAACCAAGTCCAAGAACAGCTGAAGAGTCCAGGAAGAACAGGAGCCCTGTTAACCCTCATGAAGGTGCAAATGTGGATTCTGTGGATGGAAGAAAAAGTCAGAGATGCACCAAAGAAGACAGCTGCGGGGTCTTGCTTGGTGCAAGAGATGTCCCAACTCGGATGCCACAAGCCTTGGCTCACGGAAAAGATGCGTTTGGCAGGAAAAGGCGCTACCTGGGGTCTCAACTGGGACTGAGGAGACAGAGGGGGCTTTCAGCACTTTAGAGAGCCCTCAGAAGCCCATGCAGCACCCACAGGAGCCCCAGGACATGGGGACAGAGGAGTTGCAAATCACAGTCATCACAGCACTACACAAAGGGATCCCACGCCATGGGAGAACAACTCAGGGAGCTGAGCATCACAGGATAGAGTGCTGGGGACCTGGGCTACACTGTGCATGAATAATTTCTTGGAGAAGCGCACAGAAGCCCTAGAAGCTGCAAAACACGCAATGCAAAGGGGCATTGTCTGGCTCGGGGGGGCAAGCTCTTACCTCCACCAAATTTGGACAGTTAGAACTTTGGACAGTCTGGGTCACTTTGGTCCACCACCTGTGTTCCACGATCCACGCTCATCATCAGGAGAGGAAATCCAGAGTACCAGTCGTTGTTGCAGAGAGGTGCCCATTGAAGCAGGGATGTGACTCCGTCACTCCACGTTAGATTACTTCGGTCCTTCTGGTGCAGGATGAAGACAGGCAGTCCTCAGAGCATGCACGACCTGGAAAATGTTGCAGTTGCTAGCAAGAGCTGAAGTTACAGAGTTGCAGTAGCATTCTTGGATACTTTGTTGAAGTTGTAGGTTCCTGGAGCAGTTCTGTGATTGATCCAATGGTAGAAGGTGAAGCAGAGGTTGCAGAGGATTCCTGCTGGAGTCTTGCAAAACCGAAAAGTAGGAAACACCCAAAAGAGAGACCCTAAATAGCCCCAAGAGGGGGATTAGCTACCTAACCAGGTATGAATCTATCAGGAGGTGTCTCTGACGTGACCTGCTGGCACTGGCCACTCAGATGATCCCAGAGTTCCCTGATCATCCTGTAAACAAGATGGCATAATCGCCTGCGGTGGGGGAGACTGAGTCTTAACCCACTACAGGTGACACCTGTCGCCCTTAATCCGGCATTTGCTCTGGCTAACTAGCAGTACCTTATCTCTACCCAAGAGGAGGGATGATTGGGCAGCCGAGCGCATGACACAGTTGATTTCTCAGGGAAATCGTGGTCACTCAAGTCTCATCTGTTCCTCTCAATTACATTAGTCTCACATACACAATGACAAACAGAAGCAGTATATGTTTCAATAATGATTTAAATGAAGTGACTGCATCTTAGGTAGCAAAGCATGTACTGCAATAACTAGAACGATACAGCATGACAAGATTAGAATTGTGACGAGGAGAGTGAAGCATAGAAATATTGCTACCATATTGTCACTAGAGCCAATAGACTAATTCCTACCTAGGCTAAAATAGAGCACAGCATGTTAAGCTCTAATTCTGCCCTTCAGGTTCCCCTGGGAAGACATCATCCCCCATACCTGAGCAAAGGCCTGAAGTCTGCATAAGCAGCTGTAGCGAAGCATTCAACAATCAACATACAGTTGTGGTTCTCTGGCTGGAATCTCCCTCTAATGTGTAACGGACAAGGAAGTGTTTTTATAATAAAACAGCTGATGTTCTAAGAAAATGTCCCTACGCAAGGATGTGTGTTTTTCTATGAATGTCAGAGACAAAACTTTTACCACGTTCACCAGCAACCTATCTAACCGCAGCCTTGAAAGAAGCACAGAGTGAACAAGAATGTCTTGTTTAAGAACATAGTGCTGGCCTAAGCAAAAACAGCTAGATAGAAATAAATAAAACAAGACCGCAAAAGTGGCTATTGTAGTAATAATAAACAAAGCTGAATAAAATATATCTAGGTTAAAGTGCACAGCAGCAGGCCTAGTATGCTAAAATAACATGCATGGAGCTATAACTAAAATGGCTACACAACAGCAGCAGCTGGGGCTGCAGTAAAAAACCTCAGAAGACTGGTATGGCAGTACTGGGGGTACATAGTGGAGCCACCAGGGTGCATGGAATTGGCCCCCCAATACCAGAATCAGATTGGGGGTACAATTTCCAGTTCCTAGACAACTCAAATGGCCATATTCGGAGTTATCATTTTAAAGCTACATATATGTATTGACCTACATGTAGTGCACACTTATAATGGCGTCCCCGCACTCACGAAGTCCGGGAAAATGGGTCTGGACGATGTGGGGGCACCTCTGCTAGTGCAGGGGTGCCCTACACACAGGTACTATGCACCTAGCCTTCAGCGTCTGTAGATTAGATATATAGGTGACTTATAAGTGACCTGGTGCAGTGAAAATGGCTATGAAAAAGTGCTTACACTATTTTATTCAGGCTGCAATGGCAGTCCTGAATAAGAAGTGGTGTATGAGTTCCTCAAGGGTGCCAAAAGAAATGCTGCAACCCATAAGGATCTACTGGAGCCCCAATGCCCTGGGTACCTAGGTACCATATACTAGGGACTTATAAAGGAGGTCCAGCATACCAATTTGGAGTGGAATACTGGGTTACCAGTATGTAAGTACAAATTTGTAACCAGAGAGAGCCAAAGCACTGGAGTTCTGATTAGCAGGACTCCAGTGACACAGTCAAGCATACTGCCAAAACAGTAAAACATACTGACATGTAGGCCCCAAACTATGAGCACTGCGGTGCTGCCTAGCAGGATCCCAGTGACACAGAAAAAACACACTTACAAACAGGCAAAAATGGGGGTAACCATGCTAGAAAGAGGCAATTTTCTCACACAAGGGACACTGTGGAGGAGCTCTGGGCACCACCCCTGGGGTGGTGTTGGAGAGAGGAGTGGGGAGTGGTCACCCCTTTCCTTTGTCCAGTTTCGCACCAGAGCATGGACTGGGCATCCCTGAACCAGTGTAGACTGGATTATGCAAGGAGGGCACGATCTGTGCCCTTCAAAGCATTTTCAGAGGCTCTGGGAGGCTACCTCTGTTAGTGCAGGGGTTGCCCTCACACACAGGTACTTTGCACCCAGCCTTCAGGGTTGGAGGGCCTGGCATAGAGGTGACTTATAAGTGACCTGGTGCAGTGAAAATGGCAGTGACAGGGTGCACGCACCATTTCATGCAGGCTGCAATGGCAGTCCTGCAGAAGCCTTTGCATGGGCTCCCTATGGGTGGCAAAAGTAATGCTGCAGCCCATAGGAATCCCCTGGGACCTCAATGCCCTGGGTACCTAGGTACCATATACTAGGAACCTATAAGGGGGCACCAGTATGCCAATTATGAGTGGAATACTGTGACAGCAGTATCGAACAACCAAATTTAAAGGGGAGAGTGCAGAAGCACTGGGGTCCTGGTTAGCAGGAACCCAGTGACACAGTTAAACACACTGACATAGAGGCCAAAATCATAAGCAGTGGGATCCTAGTTAGTAGGATCCCAGTGACACAGTCAAACACACTGACAAACAGGCCACAAATGGGGGTAACTATGCTAGAAAGAGGCTACTTACTCACAAACACTCACCGCAAAACCCATGGAATGCCTCCTCAACACAAAGTAAGGCAATGCAGTGGCTTCCCCTGATTTGCCTTACTCCATATTTATTAGGCCACACAAAGCTATGCAGGGTGGCTTTGCGTCACCTCAAAGTTATGATTGAGAAGCTAGTGCCGCTGGAGCATCAAAACAAAAGTGATGCTCCGGTGGCGCAAGCCTCTCATAAATAAGCCCAAAAAATATTCTGTTTGTTTTTTTAGGTCTTCACTGTCAGGTAGCTACATACAAAATAACATCCAGCTTACAGATAAAACAAATAAAAGAAAGTTGTTACACAGTGGGAAATGTACCTATTTTAGTTAATGTGCAGGAGAGGTATGTGTGTGTAACCAGAGAGCCACAGAATTAAATCTTGGCTGATGAAGTGGAAAATAGTGATGTGTCTTTTTAATGCTACAGGGTTACAGCCTGTGACAGAGAGCACCTTGAATATTTAAGTCATTATTTTAAATTTGAATTTTACACAGCATAAGATAGTCCGCTACAAAATGTACAAATAGTTTTATGACAAAATGGTGTTTCCAAAATGTAGATTTAAGTAATACCAGGCCATATACAATACAATTTTTTTACATTGCTGCCCCTTTAATAAAAGAACAAATCTTTGTCATCACAAAGCTTCGAGGGATTTGACCAGGTAAAGTCAGAACTGGCTACAATGCATACTTTACATTTGCAGATTAACTTGTAGCGCACATTTGCATTTCATCAAGGAAGCAGGCACCCTGGCAGGAAGGCCCCTTTGGCTGTCTGTGGGGATTTGATTCACAGCACAGGAGACTCAATGAATGAAAGTTCAGCCGAAGCATTTTAATGATGGGTTGGTTGTCTTTTTCCAAAACGAAGTGAGGCTGGGGTAATCCGCCTCCTACTTTCCAGGAAAGCACACTGCCATGGGGGGTCATTCCCCACAGACTGAAGATCTCTTGTCCAGAGCCACGGTCAGTGTATGGTTATTGTCATGCTAGGCTACATCATATAGGCCCCCATTACAACCCTGGCGGACGGTGTTAAAGCGGCATAAGACCGCCAACAGGCCGGTGGTAAAATTTTTGCAATTACGAAACTGTCAACAAAGACAGCCACTTTAACACTCCGACCGCCACAGTGGTACAAACAAACAGCACGGCGGTCACCGCCAACAGACAGGCGGGAGGCAATGTACTGCCCACATTATTATGACAGGCCAAACTGCCACCTTTTCCGGGGCAGATTCACTGCGGATAAAAACACGGCGGAAACTGGAATTTCAAAGGGAAAACGCTCACCTCTACACACCCCACGAGGAATGAGGCCACCATGAACCCGGAACTCCAAATTCTACCTGCAATAGTCTTCCTGCTCCTCTACCAGGAGCATGAACGCCGGCGGAGAAGACCACGGTGAGTACTGCACCTACGACACAGGGGAGGGGGGAGGGAAAAAACAGGGACATACACACGCAACAACCCCACCCCCACCCTCACCCACTACAACACACACACCAATGCATATTAATACATCACAGTTACAACCCGCAATCCCCCCAGAAGAATGTGAAGACAATAGAAAATGAGTGTAACCATTGTAATATATTAAAAACAAGTAGGCAAAAATATATATATACACCATTTACAAAATATATACCAAGCATAGTAGTCCAGGAAGTGCTCCAATTAAGTCCATGGAACACTGGGTTCACACGGTATGGGTGAGGCCCACACAAGATCCCCTACCATGACAGAGAGTACAATGCAGGGGCATCAGAGAGCAACTAAACAGGCACCTCAGGGGGAGGGAAAGGGGGGGCACCTCAGCCGCTTGAGTGCACAATGCCAAATTCACGAGGGGGCCACATGCCCACTGTTCAATCCTGGGGAGTGCAAAGCCACAGTTTCTCAAGTGGATAACAGTCTCCACTGGTGCTGGAGGGGACCTTGTGCCCAGAGTGCTTCATCCTGCTAAGGACAGAGGTAGTGGATGGATCTCTCCACTGGTTCTGGAGGGGGCCTTGTGCCCAGAGTGCTTCATCCTGCTAAGGACAGAGGTAGTAGATGGATCTCTCCACTGGTTCTGGAGGGGGCATGGTGCCCAGAGTGCTTCATCCTGCTAAGGACAGAGGTAGTGGATGGATATCTCCACTGGTTCTGGAGGGGGCATGGTGCCCAGAGTGCTTCATCCTGCTAAGGACAGAGGTAGTGGATGGATCTCTCCACTGGTTTTGGAGGGGGCATGGTGCCCAGAGTGCTTCATTCTGCCTGTGATGGACTCAGTAACGTCAGTGCCCTTGGCGCTCATGGGCCAGCGGTGCTTGAGACGGCAGTGCCCTGTTCAGCGGTGCCTGAGACGGTGGTCTCCATTGCAGGGACTCAGCTGCTGGAGGTCCTTCATGGCCCAGAGGGGCTTGTGCTGGCGGTCCTTCATGGCCCAGCAGGGTTTGTGCTGGTGGTCCTTCATGGCCCAGCGGGGCTTTTGCTGGCGGTCCTTCATGGCCCAGCGGGGCTTTTGCTGGCAGTGGCCTCCTGGGCAGCTGGGCTTGTGCTGGTGGTGGCCTCCTGGGCAGCTGGGCTTGTGCTTATGGTGGCCTCCTGGGCAGCTGGGCTTGTGCTGGCAGTGGCCTCCTGGGCAGCGGGGATGATGCTGGCGGTGGCCTCCTGGGCAGCGGAGATGATGCTGGCGGTGGCCTCCTGGGCAGCGGGGATGATATCGGTCTTCTCCACCGTGCTGCTCTTCCCAGACTTGCCGGGTTTCTTGTGGCCCTTCCCCACCTTGGAAGGTGTCACAGCTGACTCCACACTCCCACCGGGACCCCTGGGAGCAGCTTTGGTGGCTGGAGTCTTCCCCCTCTCCCGCCGGGCACTGGCCAACTTCTGATGCTTGACAGGTGGGGGACTGTCTGTGGTGTGGCTCCGTGCCACACTGGCTGCCCTGGTGGCCGGTGCACTCCAGATTCCGGTGACTACAGTCACCACTGGTCCCGGAGATGTTGTGGGTGAGGTGCTAGTTCGGGACCTAGGAGACGGACAGGGTGGGGGAGGTGTGGAAAAGAGGTCAAGGTTGGACAGGAAAAGTTTTTGGGACACACTGGGACGGGTAGCTGGAGGGGGTTTGGGAGTGGAGGAAGAGGTTGTGGTTGTAGGAGGTGTTCGTTTGCTGATTTTGGGTGAAGGTGCATGCGCTGGAGGCGTTCGTCAGGTGGATGGCTGTTGGGTGCGTGTGTGCCTGCGTTTGTGTATCTTCGGAGGGGGCGTCACAGACACACTGGGAGAGGACACAGGGGACGTGTGAATGGTAGTTGGGTGGTGAGTGCACGTGAGCGGGGTGTGGTGGTAGGTGTACTGGAGAGGGACATAGTGGCTGTAGAGGTAGTGCATGCAGGTTTGAGTGTAGATGAGACAGGGAGGGAGGAGGGAGACGAAGAGGAGGGGGACACAGTGGAGGCAGTGGATGTTGGTGTGTCTGCATGTGTGTGATGCTTGCGTGAGTACCTGTGGGATGCGTGGTGCTTATGTTTGCCTGAGCTTCCCTTGTGTGTTGACGTGTGTGCATGCTGCTCTGATGGTGTGCTTGGGATAGGCTAAGGTACAGGGGATTGGGTCGGGGTGGAGGAAGTTGGAGGGGGGAGGCTAGACACAGGGACAATGGCTGCCATCAGTACTGAGGCCAGAGTCTGAAAAGCTCGCTGAAGGGCCGCCTGACCAATATGAATGCCCTCCAGGAATGCATTTGTTTGTTGCAACTGCCTTTCTACACCCCGGATGGCATTCAAAATGGTAGACTGCCCAACAGTGAGGGACCTGAGGAGGTCAATGGCCTCCTCACTGAGGGCAGCAGGGGTGACTGGGCAGGGCCTGAAGTGCCTGGGGCAAAGGTGATGCCCACCCTCCCGGTTGAGCGGGCACGGGCGAAGGCTGGAGGGGCTGCTGGGAGGGCGGTGCTGGAAGGGGGGGTGGCGGCTGTACCTGTAGATGGAGGGGGCACAGATGTTGCCGCCTCCACAAGGGAGCTCCCATCAGAGGACGAGTCCGTGTCACTGGTCTCAGCTCCTATCCCCGCCGTGGAGCTCCCCTCGCCCTCCGTCCCACTGGTGAACTCCGAGTCCGTAGTGTGGCCCTCCATGGCCATGTGGGATGCAGCTCCCTCGTGCTCTGGTGCCACTGCTCCCCCGCCTGGTGATGCTAATGCACACAAGAACAGGGAGAGTACAAAAAGGGGGTGGACGACAGAAGAAAGACATGTTGAGTGCATGCATTACCGCTACCGTTGGCGGACACGACAGACGCAGAAGCCTCCTACACTCCGCCGCGCTCTTGGGCTCTACTGTTCAATTCCTGGGAAATGGCCTACAAGGCTATGGACGACATCTGCATACATAGATGACACAGGGGCATGACTAGGTGTACTTGGCACTCTACAGAGGTGGGCTGGGGTGCCATATGGCCTGCCTTATGGAGGGACCTTGCCTACGGAACTCGCACTGGCCTAGGGAAACCCACAGCCCACCTCCCCCACCCAGACCCCTCCACTGCATGCAAAGTCAGCAGAATGCGAGTGTACTCACCCCCTTGTGGCTGCTGCGATGCCCTCAAGCGCCCATCCAACTCCGGGTACGCCACCGCCAGGATCCTGAACATCAGTGGGGTCATGGTGCGACGGGCACCCCTCCTACATTGGGAGGCCATCCCCAGCCTCCGCTGTCTTCTTGCTCCAGCGGCGAATGTCCTCCCATCTTTTCCGGCAGTGGGTGCTCCGTCTGTGGTAGACCCCCAGGGTCCGGACGTCCTTGGCGATGGCATGCCAAATATATTTTTTCTGGTGGGTGCTGACCTACATGAGTTGTACAGGGGGAAGAGAAAGTTATTACCAACTGCACCGTCAAAGTGATTAGCCCCCATCGCTACCCTTACCATGTGGCACATGCACTCACCGTCGTTTCATGCACGCCTAAATCTACCCCCCCATCTTTCATCCACCCCACTCCACACAGGCATAGCCCATACAGCATGCTCCCAGTGTACTAACCTGTTTGTCTGGAGGACCGTAGAGTAGCGTGCACTGGGGGAGGACCCCATCCATGAGTTTCTCCAACTCCTCCGATGTGAAGGCAGGGGCCCTTTTTCCCAGACACTCGAGCCATTGACTCTTCCAGACCGAGGTCACAGCAGCACTTACAGTGTAGGTCCTGAGAGCGTAGTTTAAACATTACCTATTTTAGATGTGAAATGCTTATATTAACAACGCTAATATTATTCATTGAAACGTATTTTAAACGTGGAGAATTTTTCACATGCATAAACTAATGTCGACTGTAAGAAATAATTGCTTGTATTATGATTAATTGAATATGTTAACACGTACGAAGATTGCATTTATTAGAATCCATAAGCCTTAAGTTAGCGTGAATCGAAAACTAGCTCTGTAGCTCTCATATTAAAGCATATTTTTCTGTTTCTTCAGTGTGCTGACTTGCAAAAGGCCATGACCCAGCAATTGTTCTTTTCTTCGCTTATTTGCAACAATGCTAGTTTTTCTCATCCGCATGCTAGCAGCTTTAGTATAAAAATTATAAGCTTTGCAACAAATATGTACACTTTCAAGGATACTGAATCACGGAAAAGAGAACTCTTGACCCGAAGAACGTGCCAGAAAATGAAGTAACCCCGGATGTACCACCTACGAAAAACGTCAATTATGAAGACCAATCAGTGTTATGAGTTATCATAGAATGACAAGTGCATTACTTAATGTATAATTTGAGAGGTTACAGATAGTGGGGTGTAGTGACTGTCCTATAGAATTTTGGGGGAATGTATTACAAAAAATGGATAAAAACTCATGACACAAGAGACAAAGGGCATTAGGTAGGGAATGATATCGATTGCATCCAGAAACTCTGTCACTCTATTTGGTGATTTGAGACTTAGACAAAAACCATCCTCACCCTTAGTAGTCCCTTTACATTTTCCTCCTTATGAGGGATATGCCCCTGCCCTTAGATTAGATAGACTGACGGCGATCTAACTGATGTCCTGAAGACGAAGACTGATCCTGTATGCTGACCTATTTCGAGGAGGGTAATTATACTGTTGCTAATGGAAATTCATCTGTTTGCCTTTTCTTTCTAGGTACCAACTGCTGTGTATTTTTGACTAGAGACCCTAGTTAGATGTTTTCTAAATTGATGTTCTAAATTGTTTTGCATGAAGTCCAACATGCTGATGCTAATTGTGGTTAGATGAGGCATTTCATCTTGACTGACGTGACTAACATGACTGACGTGGTGCTATGCTGAACTAAACATATATGAGGTTTTAGGCGTCTAGATTTGTTCATCTTCATATTACTATCTTATGTCTGTGATCCTTGCATTATTACCATATTATGATTATGCTCTTTTGTTTCTTGATTTTGAGATTAATACATTTGCTATTAGATTGTAATCAATAGGGAATAAAATTCACAAAACTTCAGTAAGGTGTGGTTATTCATGCCTGAAAGGTCATGGTTGCGCCGAAGGTTACTAATGTCTAAAGTGAAATATATTGTGGTGATATATGTTGACAATATTATTGACATATTGATTGATATATTGATCAGTTATCTCGTCTTACGGTGTCTCACCACAGGGTCAAAAGATTCATCGGCCTAAAACGAGTCCCGATGTGTATAAATTAACATAGAAGGACGCGTTAACAGTTCTCTCCTGTCGAAGATCAGGTATCGAGTGATTGAACAGATAGAAAATGGCGGTCACGTCCGCAGCGGTGCGTACCGTCACCGCCGGCGTACATCGTCATTGGCTCCTGGGACCCATAGGGTTCAATGTTAACTAATGCAGCATTGCGCTACGGTCTTCGACCGCCTACCGCGACGGTGTACAACGTCAGCGCAGTTACCTCACATCCCATTGTCCCACTTTAGAGGTCAGGCAGCCGCCATTTCAGGGGCCCACATGGCTTCATTTTCAACTGCGTCACACATACCTAGGCCTAGACTCAACACACATACAGGACACTCTTTAGATTATGAATGGTGTTCTGTGTAAGCTGTGGGTACGTACCTCTGAGTTGGTTGACTCTGTGCTCCCTGTTGTCCTTCATAGGCACCGTCCGCTGGGACATGTGAGGAGATGGCGGCATCCTCCGGTGTACCGACTGTTGGTGGACCTGTCGACAATGGAGGAAAGACACGTGATAATCACATACAGGCTTGACCGTGCCACAATCCAGGAACTGTGTACCCAGCTGGAGCCACACCTGATGTCAGCTATCTGCCATCCCACAGGAATCCCCCCTCAAGTGCAGGTGCTGTCAGTGCTCCATTTCCTTGCAAGTGGGTCATTTCAAACAACAGTGGCCATAGCATCAGGGATGTCCCAGCCTATGTTTTCCAACGTGTTGTCCAGAGTGTTGTCTGCCCTGCTGAAACACATGCGGAGCTACATTGTTTTCCCTCATGTTGAGTATTTGCCTACAGAGAAAGGTGATTTCTATGCGCTGGGACATATCCCCAACATCATAGGTGCCATTGATGGGACCCATGTGGCTTTGGTCCCCCCCCCACAGGAGTGAACAGGTGTACAGAAACCGGAAGAGTTATCATTCGATGAATGTACAGATGGTATGTTTGGCAGACCACTATATCTCCCATGTGAATGCCATGTTCCCTGGCTAAGTGCATGACGCTTACATCCTGCGGAATAGCAGCATCCCTTATGTGATGGGTCAACTCCAGAGGCACCGTGTGTGGCTATTAGGTGAGCACCTGGAAGCAAGTCAGTGGGAATGGTTGTCTGGGGATATCCCTCCAGGTTAGTGTGTGTCTAACAGTTGTCCCTCGCCATTTGCAGGTGACTCTGGTTACCCCAACCTGTCATGGCTACTGAACCCAGTGAGGAATCCCAGGACAAGGGCAGAGGAACGCTACTATGAGGCCCATGGGCGAACTAGGAGGGTGATCGAACGCACCTTCGGCCTCGTGAGGGCGAGGTTCAGGTGCCTTCATATGACAGGTGGATCCCTATTCTACTCACCAAAGAAGGTGTGCCAGATCATCGTGGCCTGCTGTATGCTTCACAACTTGGCTTTGCGACGACACGTGCCCTTTCTGCAGGAGGATGGTCCAGATGGCGGTGTTGTTGCAGCTGTGGAGCCTGTGGACAGTGAAGACGAGGAAGTAGAGGAAGAAGACATGAACAACAGGGACTCAGTGATCCAGCAATATTTCCAATGAGACACAGGTAAGAATACAAACCTGCCTACTACATGTACTTTAACACTACTACCTCTCTACTGTCTGTCATTTTCACCCAGTGTATGGTCACGGAGTTGTCACTTTCCCTTACGATTTCACAGATGTGGGTCCCACTGTGTGACATCTGCTTTGTTTCCTCATGGACTAGAGCTGTGTGACATGGGCATGTTGACATTACAAATGAAACAGCTTTTTGCCACAGTTATTGCTAATACAGTATTACAAAATCACAGACAGACTCCAGATTGTTTTGTGCTTTAAGAGTGTTTATTTTAGTGCTCAAAATTGGAGGGGGTAGCAAAATGGTGATGGGTGATGGCGGAGGAATGTCCATGGCAGAGTCCAGTTTATTAGTCTCACAGGTGCATTGCCCAAATGGGCATAGGAAGTGGAGCTGGGGCAGTTTAAGGATGGACAGGGTGACAAAGTGGGACAGTAGAATGACAATCAGGGTGGTCTCATTTCTTGGTGGGGGTCTTGGCATCATTCTCTGTCTTGTTCCTGGATCTCAGGGACCATTTGCGAGGTTGTTCTCCCTCTGCAGGGGGTGGGGTGCTGGTGTGGTGGTCCTGTGTTGTTGCTTCTGTCCACTAGCGCCGGCGGAGGTGGTGGGCAGTTCATTGTCCAGGCTAGTGTCAGAGGCCCCTTGTAGTGCCACAGTGTCCCTCCTGGTGTTGAGTACTTCCTTCAGCACCCCTACAATGGTGCCCAGGGTGGAATTGATGGTTCTGAGTTCCTCCCTGAAGCCCATATACTGTTCCTCCTGCAGGCGCTGGGTCTCCTGAAACACAAAAAGAGAGTACTGGGAGTATTGCTATCCCACACCACTTCCCAAGAGAAATCCATATAACCACTAAGGGTGAGGGGTAATAGGGGTTGAGGGTGGAACTGGGTCAGTGTTCCCTCAATAGGCAGTATCAATTAGGTCGCCTTGAGATATGAGACGGGGAAAGCATGGGTGAAAAGTGTCCCAGGAAAGCTGTATTGTCCTACGGGGGAAGTTCCCTTACGGACTAGGTGGTATCACACACATAATAGTGTCTAGCTTCATCATTTGACCACCTAGCCCCACCCAAGTAAGATGATACTACTTGGGCGGACTCAACCTCTTGGTTAAAAGAACCAGAGGGAGTGCTGAAATTAAACTGACTGGATAAATTACAGGGATCCAGATGGGGTGGAAATAAAATTACCATACATGTCACCAGTTGCTACTAGTTAGTTTTTTAATGGGGGTGCATGTTGGTAAGGTTAAGAACAGGGGAGGAGGCTCACTTGAGAATAATGTCTCTTAGAGTCTAAAAAGAAATACGTATGACCAACATGTTTCTGCCCTCACAATGTGTTGGTGGGTCAGGGGCATTCGTCAGGGTCTAGGATCCCGGAGCACTAACAATAGGTGAAGTGCTCAAAGTGAATCATGAAGGGCCTACCTGAACAGGTGGTTCATGGTGTGGTAGGTCTGTAATGGCCCGGAGTCGGGGGTGGGTGGCCTCTTGTCTGGCTAGTGCCGGGGGGGTATTTCCTTGTAGTCACATTCACTCCAAAGGGATTACCGAGGAGAGTACCTACATGCCGGTGCCAGGCCGTTCTGGACACTGAAACTTGGCCAGTACCGTTGCCATCGTCTCCTGGGAGTGGTGGTAGGCTCCCATGATGGAGGAGAGGCCCTCGTGGAGAGTGGGTTCCCTGGGCCTGTCCGCCGCCTGTCGCACAGCAGCCCTCCCAGTTCCCCTGTGTTCCTGGGCCTCCGTCCCCTGGACTGTATGCCCATTACCACTGCCCACTGGTCCCTGTTGTTGTTGGGGTGGTGGGTTAGCCTGGGTTCCCTGTAGTGGTGGACACACTGCTGATTGACGTGTCCTGGGGACGGCGGTATGGGCCCGCTGGGTGGGTGCTGTGCTGGTGTTTCCAGAGGGGGGAAGATCTGTACTGGCCTGTGACTGTGTGATGGGAACCGACTGTCCCGAGGTCCCCGATGGACCGGGCTGGTCATCTAGATCCAGTTGGACAGAGGTGCTGTCATCACTGTGGGCCTCTTCTGTTGGTGGTGTGGACATGTGTGGACCCTCCTTTCCGGTGATGTTGGGTAGGGGTCCTGCAGGGGTATAAAGGCATGATTATTGCATCTGTGTGTGTCAAGGTGTGCAATGGGTGGGTGACCATGTACCCCAGTGCCTGCATTCCTGTGTGGGACCTTGTGTGATGATGGTTTAGGGGGGTGTATGGGAATGTGCAGTGGGCATTATTTAGTGATGGGTGTCCATGCTTTGTTTTTGCATGCAGGGCCTGGTGTTGGGATGTGTGGTTTGTGATAGTGGGACATTTGTGAGGAGTGGGAGTGATGGGGGTGAGGGCGAGGGTGGGGGTAGGTGATAGCATGCAGGTGGGTGGGGGATGAAGTAGTTAAAGGTTTGACTTACCAGAGTCCATTCCTCCACCTACTCCTGTGAGGCCCTCAGGATGCAGAATTGCCCAGACCTGCTACTCCCATGTTGTTATTTGTGGGGGAGGAGGTGGGGGTCTGCCGCCAGTCCACTGAACCGCCAGGTGGTGTCTGGAGACCACAGAATGCACCTTCCCCCGTAGGTCGTTCCACCTCTTCCTGATGTCCTCCCGATTTCTTGGGTGCTGTCCCACTGCGTTGACCCTGTCCACTATTCTTCGCCATAGCTCCATCTTCCTTGCAATTGAGGTGTGCTGCACCTGTGATCCGAATAGCTGTGGCTCTACCCGGACGATTTCCTCCACCATGACCCTGAGCTGCTCCTCCGAGAACCTGGGGTGTCTTTTCCGTGCCATGGGGTGGTGTAGGTGATGTGTGGGGTGGTGTGTGTGGTGATAAGTGTGCTGATATATAGTGGGGTGTTGTGTGAGGTGCGTGGAAGTTATGTGGGTGATGGTATTGTGTGCCTGTGGATGCTAGTGTTGTTGATGGTGGTGTCTCTCTCTGGCTTTCGTTCGTGATTTGTTGTCATAAGGGTTTGTGGGTGATTTGGGTGTGTGTTTTATAGTGTATTGAGTGTGTGGGAGTGGTGTGTGTATGTGTATCAGGTGTGTGTATCTTGAATTGTCCAATGTGGCTGTGTTTTTGAGATGTGTGTGTATTTTGAGCGCGGCGGTGTGTACCGCCAATGGAATACCATGGTTGAAAGAACGCCACGTGGATTCGTGTGTCGTGATAGTGTGGGCGTATTTCTGTTGGCGTGACGGTGGAGGTTTTGTTTTCGCCAGTTTATCACTGACCTTTGGTGTGGCGGACTTGTGTCAGTTTCTGAATTTTGGCGGATTCCTAGGTGTGGGTCATAATAGCTGTGGCGGAATTCCGCAGCCGCGGTGGTGTGTTGGCAGTCTTCTGCACGGCAGTAAGCGGCTTTTACAGCCAATGTTGTAATGACCCCCATAATCTTGTTATGAGATTCCAGCATGTGGGACTTAAGGGTCAGTAGTAATGATTGATGCACAGAGCATGAGAGATCAGTCATGTCAATAAAGTGGCCTGTTGGGTATAGATCCCCTAGGGATTCGAGCCCAGTTCCTTCCACCACAGCGAGTGCACCAACTTCATGGGTGACTGACATGTCAGAATTATGTCACATAGGAAGTACAGGCATGTGGATGTCGCCATGCTGTTCGGTTGATGGTGTTTATTTCCCCTTTTGCCATCATTGGGTGTTTATATGACAGAATAGCGTTCAATAGGAGAGGGTGTGCATTATCTGCTTCCACAGATAAGTGTGGGCTATCTGTGTGAACATAGATGCATACGTGCTTTTCTGTCCACCAGGAAAAGCAGCATTCTGGACCACAGTGATATCTGTTCTACCAATTTTGACATTGCCCCACCATAATTTTCACAGATAACTACTTCAGGGTGTCTGTGAATCCAAACACACAGATACTTTACTAGGTCGGTGCTACATTATAAAGGGAATTCTAGTGTGTGGGACAGCATGTTCAGTGTCAGTTGAAATGTGGTTGACTTTGTCCAATTTATTCTAGCTCAGAAAACCACTCAAACTATGTACATTAAGTAAGTATTGTCTCTAAGTGTAGATGCGGATCCCCTATATCTAGCACATTGTTTTTTCAGTATAGCAAAACATTGATAGGATGTAAACAGTATTGCAGAGCAGCTTCTGCATGTCATTGATGAATTATGCATGCTAGCAGATCTAGAGCCAGCGTAAATAAGATTGGAGACCTGGGGGAACCTTGTTGTGTGCCACAGCACACGGGCAGTAGTTCTGAGGTGTGGCCATTGACATGTACCCTTGCCAGTTGGGTGGTGTATAGTTATGTCACCCATTTTTTAAATGTTTCAGGCATGTCTATTTGACGTAATAGAGTTGAAAGCTTTGGCTACATCCAGTAATACTGCTGTTTCCACCAGAGAGGGTTCTACATAGTGTAATTGTACCAAGGGGGCCCCCAAATTGTGCATTGTGGATCGGTCTTCTATAAAGCCAGATTGGTCTGAGAGGACCAAATTTGGCATTAATGTGTATAATCTATTGGCAATCTTTTTAGCTAGTATTTTGGCCTCTGTTATATAGGCCTGTATGACTCACATGTTTCAGGTAGCTTATTGGGTTTTATCAGAGTGATAATCAAACTTTTGTGAATTGAGCGGAACAAACTTTACTTCTAATAGGCCTCTTCATACATTGCATGGAGATGAGGTGCGAAAAGGCATGCATACGTTTTGTAAAATTCACCTGTCCGGTTGTCCTGTCCGGGTGTTCTGCAATTAGGAATTCATCGTAAGGCTTCTTTCACCTCTTCACCATCAACGGTTGAACAAGGAATTCTCACTGACCCTGGGATAGCCACACTAAGGGTATATCATTGAGGTATGTTGTGATTTCTACCTTATAACCAGTATCTCAGGCAGCACATAGATTGGTGGAGTATTCTAAAAAGGAGGAGAGAACATCTTATGTGGAGTATCTTTCCCCTCCCTTAGCGGCAACTTTCTTAACAGTATGCTTATTTACCCATGAAGATTTCAGCCGCTGAGCCAAATTACAGCCCGGGTGTCTGTCCTCTGTATAGGCTCCTGCCACATGGCGGCGGGAGAGGAGGAGCAATTAGCTCTGGGGCATATCGGTGTAGTTTTCCATCTGCTCTCTAATCTGTGTCAGGATGTGAGGGCGGAGCGTGTGTTCATATTCCTGTTCCACTATCTGGTAAGTGGCTTCTATCTTGTGCAGTTGTGTGAGTATGTTGCACAATACACCAGTTTGTATACCAATGCAAATCGTACTAATAGTGACCTTAATGGCCGCCTAGATAGTTTTTTTCCAGTCCACAGAACCAGTGTTTTTCTCAAAATATTCTACTATATCTGCATGTAGACTCTTGTGGAGCACTTGGTCTATCAGTGCTGAGGCTTGGAATTTCCATGTGAACTGGTTGGGGATGTATGTGGTGACCAAAACTATTATTTTGACTGGTGTCAGATATTGACTGTCCAATCATTTACCTCCCAGGTCACTATCCAGTAGCCCAGACTGGACCAGGAGTTATGGACAGATGAAATGAATGTTCCCTCCCATTTATCAGGGTTTCTCAACCTCCAGATATCTACAGTATTAATCTAAATTCATATCTTCACATAGGATCTTGGTGGAGTTCTTTCCATGCCAGTCAGCAAGTGCCCTTGGGTCTGTAGGAGGCTGGCTCTCCATATAATGTAGGAAAATGACGTTCACCGGTGCAGAGTCCAAGCAAACCCACATTGGTATCTACATGTAAAAAGCAGATGACCTAGTGCTATGTTTTTGTGGACACACACATTTGGAACAATAACTCAAGGCCAATTCACACAAATGCTTCAGATTTTCATACAATTTAAGACCAGGATCACCAATATATATTGTAAGTACTTGTTTTCTTATGATTTTTTTACGTGTAAAATTTTTCTTTTTTTGTGCGTAATTACGCACCATATGAATCAATGGAAAAATCTTCAAAAATGCATATAAAATTAGGCAATGCTCTCACAAGTGTCACTTTCTTTTTTAGGTTGAGTTCATCAAGAGGTCCCATGGGCCAGCCTGAGAAGTTAGAGTGGGTCCCAGTTCAAGCGGGAGTAATGGCTGAAGGGCTTGGATTTGGTGCAACAGGGAGAAGGGGGTCACTTGGAAACACACTGCACAGATAGACTTAAAGGTAAATCCGCTGGGTCGCCCGTGAGGGTGGAGGTCGCAAGGGCTTGGGAAACACTACAGCACCGCTGGTTGATTGGTACAGGGGCCAAGGAGGCCGGGCGCAGTGCTTATAGGTCAGCCAGCCATTTGTGTGTCTTGGAGTCCTTGCAGTCAGGAGCAGGCAGCTTAGAGGGTAGATTGCAGGTCAGCCCGGACACTCTGGGGTATTCTTGGGTGTCCTGAAGACCCTTGACTGTTGCTTGCTTCTGGGATTTTGGGAGTCTGATGTAGACTTTGCTTCTGGGTGTCCATTGATGGGGTTGCAGGAAAGTGCCTCTTTTGGCATGGTTATCCCCCTACTTTTTGCCTGATATTGATGTTGGCTTGACTGTTAACCAGGCCCCAGCATCAGTGTTCTTTCTCAAAACTGGCAACCCCGACACACAGTTAACTCCCTTGTAAAAGGTACCCCTGGTACCAAGGGTCCAGTGACCAGGGGAAGGTGCCCAAGGGCTGCAGCATGTAGTGTGCCACCCTGAGGTATCCCTCACCAAGCACATACACACTGCCATTGTAGCTTATGTGTGCTGGTGGGGAGAAAATGATAAAGTCGACATGGCAGCCCTCTCAGGGTGCCATGCCCACAAACCACTGCCTATGGCATAGGTAAGTCACTCCTCTAGTAGGCCTTACAGTCCTAAGGCAGGGTGCACTATACCACAGGTGAGGGCATAGTTGCATGAGCAATATGCCCCTACATTGTCTAAGTCCATTCTTAGACATTGTAAGTGCAGTGTGGTCATACTGAGTATATGGGCTGGGAGTTTGTCATTACAAACTCCTCAGCTCCATAATGGCTTCACTGAAGTCTGAGAAGTTTGGTATCAAATTTCTCAGCACAATAAACCCACACAGATGCCAGTTGGATTTTTTGAAGAATGCATCCAGAGGGCATCTTAGAGATGCCTCCTGTATTTTAGCCAACTTCTAGTGCAGGACTAACCTTTCTGTGGCAGCCTGCCACTTCCAGGTGAGTTTCTGATCACATGGGGTAAGAGCCTTTGTGCTCTCTGTGGCCAGAGACAAAGCCTGCACTGGGTGGAGGTGCTTCACACTTCCCCCTAAAGCAACTGTAATACCTGGCAGTGAGCCTCAAAGGCTCAGGCCTCTTGTTACAGTGGCCCAGGGCACTCCAGCTAGTGGAGATGCCCGTCCCCAGGACCAAGTCCCACTTTTGGCAGTAAGTTCAGTGGGAAAATTAGGGTAAACAAGGAGGAGTGACCACTTCAGCTGGGACCACCCCTAAGGTGTCCAGAGCTGAAGTGACCCCCTCCCTGCAGAATCCTCCATCTTGCTTTGGAGGACAGGTACCAATAGGGTTAGGTCTGTGTCCTCCTCCGCAAAGGGAGTGGACACCGAAATGGGGTAGTCACCCTCAGGGACAGTAGCCATTGGCTACTGCCCCCTGACCACTGTAACACCCGTATTTCCAGGATTTAAGGGCCTCCCTGAACCCAGCTCACCAGATTCCTGGCAACCTCAAGATGAAGAAAGAAGAAAGAAGAAAGAAGAAGGACTACTAAGCTGACTCCAAGCAGAGAAGACTGAAGACATTAACTGACTTGGCCCCAGCCCTACAGGCCTGTCCCTAGCTTCTAAAGCCTTCCTACAAAAAGGTGACACATCCTGCAGCACCAGCGACCTCTCAAAAGCCTCATGAGGACTGCCTGCACCCCAGAGGACCAAGAACTACCGTGGACAGCGGCACTGTCCAGAAAGAAACTCCAACAAAAGACTCCAGAGCTGCCCCGGATCAGCAAGTCCTGCGCACTCTGCACGAAACACCCACAGCCCGTGTCAGGTGGCCCAACTGACTAGAACTGGTCCCCAGGTGATTCTGACCTAGTGTCCACCCTGAGTTGACCCCTCCTGTCCAACATGATGACGCCGGCAGCCTAAATCTGGAGGACCCCCTGACCGCGAGAGAACCAGACAAAGATACCCAATGCCCAAAGGTACTACTACACCCACAGCCCCCAGGCCTTGGGGAATATGACCACCAGTCCAGTGATGTCCAGTAAGTGGCCCTCCTTTTTGTCCAGCCATAGGTTTTCTGGAACCGACCCCCTGGACTTAGCCTGCAGCATCTTTTGTAACCCCCGGGTCCCTCTATTGAAAAGCATTGTTAGCCCGACACTGTGTTTGCACCCTGCACGTGGCCGGCCCTGTGCCACTGAGGGTGTGTTTTTGGTGCCCACCTGTGCCCGCCCGTGCTCACCTATACCACCTAGGGCTGCCCTCTGAAGATGCAGGTACTTACCTGCGAGCAGACCTGATTCAGAGTGCCCCCAGCCTCCTTGGCAGCCCATGTTAAAGCGACCTCAACTTTGATCTCTTCACCCAACCGGCCTCATTTTGCTGTTGGTGGGTATTTGGTGTTAACTTGAACCCTAACCTGTGGACATCCTAACCCCCGGAGTCTGAAACTGTAAGTCTTGTACTTACCTTGAAACTGTGCTAACTTTTCTTCCCCCCTTGAACTGTCTCTGAAAATTGCAGTGTCAACTTTTGAAACAGATTATTGCTATTTAATCGAAAACCATTTATCTTCCTAAATTCAAACAAAGTGGTATTGATACATATTTTGGATACTTACTTGCAAATGTACTTACCTGCAAACTGAATCTTGTTGTTCTAGAAATAAAGTAAAAAAATATATTTTTGCTATATAAAAACCATAGGCCTGGAGATAGTAATTAAATGTGTGCTTAATTTATTGCCTGTGTGTGTACAGCAAATGCTTTGCACTACCCTCTCATAAGCCTAACTCCTCGACCACACTACCACAAAAGAGAAAATTAGTATTATCTACTTTAGCCTCGGTTGAGCCTCAGGGGAACCACTGGACTCTATGCACACTATGGCCCTCATTACAACCCTGGCGGTCGGTGATAAAGCAGCGGTAACACCACCAACAGGCCGGAGGTATGAAAAATGGAATTACGTTCATGGCGGAAACCACCGACACAGACAGCCACTTTAACACTCCGACCGCCACGGCGGTAGAAACAAACACCGTGGCAGTAACCGCCAACAGACAGGCAGAAGACAATGTACCGCCCACACTATTAAAAGGCACCAATCCACTAGCTTTTCCCGGGTGGTACCAACGCCAACAAAAGCACATTGGAAACAGCCTCTGGAAGGAAAACTACTCACCTCTCGACACTCAACGAGGAACCTTGGAGCCCGAGTTACAGGTCCTGCCGATGCTGGTCTACCTCCTCATCTACCAGGGACCTCAAAGACGGCGGCGACAACGACAGTGAGTACTGCACTTAGCACACAAGGAAGGGGAGGAGGGAAAAGAGAGTGACACACACACGCAACACCCGCAACCCCCACCCACAACAACACACACACACACACATATGCAATCACATCACAGATACAACCCGGCACCCACTGGAAGAAGGCAAGGACCAAATTAAATGAGTTAAACGAGTATAAGAATCGAACAATCAGATAGGCCAAGATAAATTTAAACATCAGTAAATACAAATATTAACAGCAGGTACACAAGTCCTTACACTGTCCCATTAAATGTGCATGGACCAGTGGTCCCAAAGAGCATGGGCCAAGCCCACACATGACACTTGCCTCAAAACGGAGAGAACACTGCAGGGGCATCAGGTTGTAAACAACCAGGCACCTCATGGGGAAGGGGAGAGGGGCACCTCAGCCGGATAATGGGACAATGCCACTGTTCCTCGAGGGGGCTCCATGCCCACTGCTTGGTCCTGGGGAGTGCAAAGCCATAGTCTCTCAAGTGGTTGGGTTGCCCACTGCTTGGTCCTGGGAAGTGCAGAGCCACAGTCTCTCAAGTCTCTCAAGTGGGTTCACTGCCCACTGCTTGGTCCTGGCGAGTGCAAAGCCACAGTCTCCCAAGTCTCTCAAGTGGGTTCACTGCCCACTGCTTGGTCCTGGGGAGTGCAAAGCCACAGTCTCTCAAGTGGATGCCTTTCTCCACTGGTTCTGGAGGGGGCTTTGTGCCCAGTGTGCTTCATCCTGCCAAGGACTGTGTTAGTGGATGCTTTTCTCCACTGGTTCTGGAGGGGGCTTTGTGACCAGAGTGCTTCATCCTTACAAGGATTAGGTGAGTGGATGTTTTTCTCCACTGGTTCTGGAGGGGGCTTTGTGCCCAGAGTGCTTCATCCTGCCAAGGATTAGGTGAGTGGATGCTTTTCTCCACTGGTTCTGGAGGGGGCTTTGCGCCCAGTGTGCTTCATCCTTCCAAAGACTGTTAGTGGATGCTTTTCTCCACTGGTTCTGGAGGGGGCTTTTTGCCCAGTGTTGCAGCACCAGGGGTGTGGCAGTTCCCATTCCCTCACCTGGGTGTCTGAGCCACAAGATTTTCCGGTAACAGGTAGCATGACCTTGGGACGACTTATGCTGCAATCTGCTGGTAGTGCCAGTGCTGATGGTGTTGCCTCATGTAGTGTGTGCAGGGTCCAGGACATCTCCTGCAGCCTTGGACGGCTGCCCACTGGGGATGATGCTGATGTCCGCTGTAGTGGCACTGGCTGGGCACATTGCAGGGCAGGTGGCTGCAGTGGTGTCTGCGGCGGAGATGCTACCGGTGGTGGCTGTGGTGCAGGTGTCTGTAGTAGTGGAGGGAGACACCAAGCTGTCTCCTGCAGCCTCGGAAGGCTGGCCACTGGAGATGATGCTGTTGACTGTAGTTGTGGCAGCTGCCGTGCAGGTGGCTGTGCAGGTGGTTGTGCAGGTCGCAGTGTAGGTGGTGGTGCAGGTGCCGGTGCAGGTCATGGTGCAGGTGGCGGTTGTTGCGGAGGTGCCCACAAAAGGTAGAGGTTGCTGGCCTGTCTGGCGAAATGAGGGTCACCAGTCCCTCACCCAGAGGCTCCGTGCCCTGAGGTGAGTTTCCTTTGCTCTTGTGTCCCTTCTTCACCTTGGCAGTCTCTGCTGGGACCTTGGCACTGTCCTCTGTGGTTCTGGATGAGGCCTTGCTGGGTGGGTTGTGTGGCTTTTCTCTCCTGCATGCTGCCCCCTTCTTTACCTTGCCAGGTGGCGGAATAGGGTGGTCCTTGTCCTCAGTAGAGGGCACTCTGACAGCCCTGATGGGGGCCCCCTTCGATCCTCCCGGACATGCAGGGGACACAGTGGACGCCGATTTGGTAGCTGAGGTGCTGGCCTGGGCTCTAGACAACCTAGCCCTAGGGGAAAGACGGGGGGAGGTTTAGGGAAGAGGTCAGTGGTAGCCAGGAAAAGTTTTTGGGACACACTGGGACGGGAAGATGGAGGGGGTTTGGGAGTGGAGGAAGAGGTAGTGGTTGTAGGAGGTGTACGTCTGCTGAGTTTGGGTGAAGGTGCATGGGTTGGAGGCTGTTGTGAGGTGGATGGCTGTTGAGTGGGTGTGTGCCGGCGTTTGTGCACTTTGGGAAGAGGGTTCACAGACAAACTGGGAGAGGACACAGGGGAACGTGTGAATGATAGTGGGGATGGTGATTGCACGTGAGCGGTGTGTAGTGATGGGTGTGCAGGTGATGAGGTAGTGGCTGAGGATGTAGTGTATGCAGGTGTGAGTGGAGACGAGACTGGGAGGGAGGTGGAGGACGTGAGGAGGGGGACACAGTGGAGGCAGTGGATGTTGGTGTGTCTGCGTGGGTATGGTGCTTATATGAGTGCCTGTGGGATGTGTGGTGCTTATGTTTGCCTTAGCCACTTTTGTGTGTTGATGAGTGTGCATGCTAGTCTGTAGGTGTGCTTGGGATAGGCTGAGGTAGAGGGAATTGGGTCTGGGTAGTGGAAGTTGGAGGGAGGAGGCTGGGCACAGGGACAATGGCTGCCATCAGTGCTGAGGCCAGAGCCTGAAATGATCTCTGTTGGGCTGCCACGCCAGAATGAATGCGGTCCAGGTATGCATTTGTTTGCTACAAATGACTCTTGACACCCTGGATAGCATTCAAAATGGTTGCCTGTCCAACAGTGAGGGATCTCAGGAGGTCAATAGCCTCCTCACTGAGGGCAGCAGGGCTGACTTGGGCAGGGCCTAAGGTGTCTGGGGCGAAGGAGATGCCCACCCTCCTGTGTGAGCGGGCACGAGAAACACGATGAGGGGCTGCTGGTGGGCGGTGCTGGTGGGGGGGGGGTGGCGGCTGTGCCTGTTGTTGCGGTGGGCACAGAGGTGCCCACCACCACAAGGGAGCTCCCATCGGAGGAGGAGTCGCTGTCACTGGTGTCCCCTCCTGTCCCCGTCGTGGAGCTCCCCTCGCCCTCCATCCCACTGGGGCCTTCAGACTTCGTACATTCACCCTCCTGGGCCAAGTGGGTTGCAGCTCCCTCCTGCTCCGGTGCCACTGCTCCTCCGCCAGATGATGCTAATGCACACAAGGACAGGGTGACAAAACAAGAAGGAGGGAAAGACAGAGGACACCCATAGTCAAATCCAGCATCACCACTACCGTTGGTGGACACAACACACAGGGAGCAGCCCTATGCACTAAGCCAGGCACTAACAGTTCTTAGGAAAATAATCTGCCCATGGGGGAATATGCCTAACCCCATTAGCTGCACACCTGGAACCCACAGGAGCCTGACTAGTTGTTGATGGCCACTACCACTTTTGGGGTTGGAGTGCCACAGAGCCAGCCTAACAATGGACCTACCCTACCAAATTCGCCCTGGCCTAGGGGAACCCACAGCCCACATCCCCCACCCAGACACCTTGTAAAGCGTGCAGAGTCAGCTAAATGAGACTGTACTCACCCCCTTGAGGCTGCTGTGATGCCCTCAAGTGCCCATCCAACTCCAGATATGTCACCGCCAAGATCCGGAACATCAGGGGGGGTCATGGTGCGAC
This sequence comes from Pleurodeles waltl, assembly GCF_031143425.1. Taxonomy (NCBI): domain Eukaryota; kingdom Metazoa; phylum Chordata; class Amphibia; order Caudata; family Salamandridae; genus Pleurodeles; species Pleurodeles waltl. The sequence continues at coordinate 58,730,434 of NC_090445.1, read as the reverse complement.
GGGCACCCCTTCCACGTTGGGAGGCCATCCCCAGCTGGGCATCCGCCGTCTTCTTGCTCCAGTGGCGCAGGTCCTTCCATCTCTTGCGGCAGTGGGTGCTCTGTCTATGATAGACACTCAGGGTCTGCACTTCCTTATCGATGGCACGCCAAATACCCTTCTTCTGGTAGGCACTGACCTAGAGGAAAGGTAAAGAAGGAAAGGAATTTACTCTCCCGTCCGGCCCGTCATACTCATTGCCTACCAGTTCACACCTATGCCCTGATACACATACACTTACCATCCACACATGCAGGCCTCAGCCCACCCTTTCAACATGTCTCTTCCATCCACACCACTCCATACATTCATGTACCACACATCATGCTTAAATGTACTCACCATAGAGTAGCGTGTACTGGGGGAGGACCCCATCCACTAGTCTCTCCAACTCCTCTGAAGTGAAGGCAGGGGCCCTTTCCCCAGACACTGTAGCTATTGTCGCTTCTAGGCTCAGGTCACAGCAGCACTTGCAGTGTAGGTCCTCTCCTGTTGAAGGTCAGGTATCAAGTGAGTGAACAGATAGAAAATGGCAGTGACGTCCACGGCTGTGCGTACCGTCACCGCCGGCGTACATCGTCATTGGCTCCTGGGACCCATAGGGCCCAATGATAACCAATGCTGAATTGCACAGTGGTCTTTGACCGCCTACAGCGATGCTGCACAATGCCAGCGCAGTTACCTCATTTCCCCTTGTCCCTCCTTACAGTTCAGGCAGCCGCCATTTCAGGGTGGCACATGGCATGGCACCTAACTGCGTCACAGCACATTTGGGCAGCAATACGGACAGACAACGCCACACACAGATTTACTCACATTAGTGTAAAAACACCTGTGCAACCTATGTGGTACATGACCCTCTGCTCACAATTCTCTTCCATCGGGCCCATCCGCTGGGGCAGCTGATGAGATGGCCTCATCCTCCAGTGTACAGAACCCTGGTGGACCTGTCTAAAATGGAAGACAGACACATCATTATCACCTACAGACGTGGTCGTGCTACAATCCAAGAACTGTGTGCCCAATTGGAGCCAGACCTGATGTCATCTATCTGCCATCCCACAGGTATCCCCCCCTCTAGTGCAGGTCCTGTCAGTGCTCCATTTCCTCTCCAGTGGTTCCTTTCAAACAACAGTGGCCATGGCATCAGGGATGTCTCAGCCAATGTTCTCTAACGTGTTGTCCAGAGTGCTATCTGCCCTGCTGAAACACATGCACAGCTACATTGTTTTCCCCCAGGTGGAGGATTTGCCCACAATGAAAGCTGACTTCTATGCCCTGGGACATATCCCCAACACCATTGGTGCCATTGATGGTACACATGTGGGATTTGTCCCCCCACGCAGGAATGAACAGGTGTATAGAAATCGTAAAAGCTACCTTTCAATGAATGTGCAGATGGTAGTGTGTGGCAGACCACTACATCTCTCAGGTGAATGACAAGTATCCTGACTCTGTGCATAATGCTTACATTTTGAGGAATAGCAGCATCCCTTATGTGATGGGCCAGCTCCAGAGGAACCGGGTGTGGCTAATAGGTGGGCCCAAGGTCCCCACACAGTATGAATAGGTGTCTGGGTATGGGGTAGTCCCTAAGGGTAGTGTATGTCTAACAGATATCCCTCGACATTTACAGGTGACTCTGGTTACCCCATCGTCTCATGGCTACTGACCCTAGTGTGGAATGCCAGGACAAGGGCAGAGGAACGCTACAATGAAGCACATGGGCGAACTAGGCAGATTATTGAGCGGACTTTCGGCCTCCTGAAGGCCAGATTCCGGTGCCTCTATCTAACAGGTGGCTCGCTATACTACTCAGTGAAGAAGGTGTGCCAGATAAACGTGGCATGCTGCATGTTGCACAACCTGGCATTGCAACGCCAGGTGCCTTTTCTGCAGGAGGATGGCCCTGATGTTGGTCTTGTGGCAGCTGTTGAGCCTGTGGACAGTGAGGAAGAGAAGGCAGAGGAAGAAGATAATGACAACCAAAACAACATCATCATGCAGTACTTCCAGTGAGACACAGGTAGGAGACTGGCACAGCTCATCTCATATCTGACTACTGTAGGACATTGTATAAGTCAGCATTTTTAACCTCTGTGTATGGACCCTGACAGTTCACTTTGGCTTTCCTTTTCACAGATCTGGGGACCACATTCTGCCTTCTGCTATGTTTACTACTACCCAACAATTGTCATACTTTGGTTTGTGCAAATGAACATTTACATTGATATTTGTCGAAGAGGTTGTAATAATACATTGGTGAAAGTACAGACTGACTCCAGATTGTTTTGTGATTCAAGAGTGTTTATTTAAGTGCTAATACGTAGTGGGGGGTGTGCAATGGGCTGGGGTGATGGTTGAGGAATATCCATGGTAGAGTCCAGTCTCTTTGTATCACAGGTGCATTGTCCAATGGGGCATACGAAGGGGAGCCATGGCAGCTCATGGATGACAGGGTGACATAGTGGGACAAAAGGGTGACAATCAGGAGAGTCTTTTTTCCTTGCGGACGGGTCTTGTCAATGTTCTCTGTCTTGTGCCTGGATCGCAGGGACCGTTTGCGGGGTGATTCTCCTTCTGCAGGGGGTAGGGTGCTGGTGGCCTGTTGGTCCTATGGCGGGACCGTCTGTCCACTAGCGACAGCGGACGTGGAAGGCTGTTCATCGTTCGGGCTGGTGTCAGGAGCCCGGTGGTATGGCACTGTCTGCCTCATGGTGTTGGCCATGTCTGCCAGCACCCCTGCAATGGTGACCAGGGTGGTGTTAATGGATTTCAAGTCCTCCATGATCCCCAGGTACTGTTCCCCCTGCAGCCGCTGGGTCTCCTGAAACTTGGCCAGTACAGTGCCCATGGTCCCCTGGGAATGGTGGTATGCTCCCATTATGTTGGAGAGTGCCTCGTGGAGAGTGGGTTCCCTGGGCCTGTCCTCCCCCTGTCGCACAGCAGTCCTCCCAGCTTCCCTGTTGTCCTGTGCCTCTGTCCCCTGAACCATGTGCCCACTGCCACTGACCCCAGGTCCCTGATCATCCTGGGTTTGTGGGGTTGCCTGGGGTCCCAGTAGTGGTGGACGCACTGCTGATTGATGTGTTCTGGGGACAGTGGCATGGGCCGCCTGGGTGGGGGCTGTGGTGGTGTTTCCTGAGGGGGGAGGTTCAGTGGTGGTTTGTGACTGTGGCAGGTGAACCAACTATCCAGAGGTCCCTGATGGGCCGGGCTGGTCATCTTGATCCAGGCATGCAGAGCTGCTGTCGTCACTGTGGGCCTCATATGTGGGGGGACTGGATATGGTTGGCACCTTCTGTCCGGTGACATTGGGTATAGGTCCTGTTGGGGTGTAAATGCATTGTTATTGTGTGTGCCATCTTGCGCAATGGTTTTTTTTCCTTCTACTGTGCTTGTATTATCACCTTGGCCCTTGTGTGAGTGGTGATTGTGTGCCCTGGCTGAGTCTCTCCCTTGGATGTTCAGTGGTGATGGGTGTCCATGCAGGTCTGTGATGGGTGTCCATGCATTGGTGTTGCATGCAGGGCTTGGTATTGGGATGGGTGGGTTGTGATGGTGGGGTATATGTGAGGTGGTGGAGTGATGGGGTGAGGGAAGGGGTAGGAGGTTGTGATGGCATGCAGGTAGTGTGTGGGATATAGTAGTAAAGCTTTGACTTACTAGAGTCCAGTCCTCCTGCTACTCCTGCGAGGCCCTTAGGATGCATTATCACCAAGATTTGTTCCTCCCATGTTGTTAGTTGTGGGGGAGGAGGTGGGGGTCCACCGCTAGTCCTCTGTACGGCTACCTGGTGTCTGGATACCACAGAACATACCTTCCCCCATACGTCGTTCCACCTCTTCCTGATGTCATCCCCTGCTCTTGGATGCTGTCCGGCTGCATTGTCCCTGTCGACAATTCTCCGCCATAGCTTCATCTTCCTTGCAATGGATGTCTGCTGCACCTGTGATCTCAATAGCTGTGGCTCTACCCGGATTATTTCCTCCACCATGACCCTGAGCTCCTCCTCAGAAAACCTGGGGTGTCTTTGAGGTGCCCTGATGTGGTGTGAGTGATGTGTAAAGTGATGTGTGATGTGATGTGTGGGGTGATGGGTTGGGATGTGTTCTTTGAGGTGCGTGGATGGTGTATGAGTGATGGTGTTGTGTGCCTCTGGATGCTGGTGTTGTCTTTGCCTTTCTCTCTCTCTGCTTCTTCCAAAACCATAGTTGTAAGGGGTTGTGGTTAATGTGGTTGTGTGTCTTATAGTGGTGTGAGCGTGTGGGTGTGGTGTGTGTATGTGTGTCAGGTGTGTGCATTTTGACTTGTCCAATGTGGTGGTGTCTTGTAAGTGTGTGTGTATTTTTAGCGCAGCGGTGTGTACCACCAATGGTTTACTGTGGTTGAAAGATCGCCATGTTGATTCGTGGGTCGTGATATAGTGTCGGCATATTCCTGTTGGTGTAACGGTGTTGGTTTTGCTATCGCCAGTTTATCACTGACCTTTGGTGTGGCGGACTTGTGTGGGTGTCTGTATAGTGGAGGATTTCTAACTGGTTGTCATAATACCCATAGCGGATTTACGCCGCGGACACAGTATATTGCCGGCCGTCGGCACAGCGGTCTGCGGGATTTACCTCCAGGGTTGTAATGAGGGCCTATATCTCATTTTGATATAGTATATACAGAGCCAGCTTCCTACAGGGGTCCAGTACAACGGGTAGTGGTACACCTGAGCCCTCGAAAGTCCTAGTGCCATCAAACTTGGCACAGTTGTAGGCCTTGTCCACATGGGCCATTGTACAGACTTTAGCTGGGCTGCTGGGCCTGGGTCATCGAATATGATGTCTTGGTCAGAGGATGCCCTCTACATACTGTATTTAGGGGCATTAGGGGGAGCACCTGGTAGTGGCCAATGGGCTACCTACCTTAGGGTGGCTACACCCAGTAAGTGACCACTTCCTGTGGGAAGGGGACATCTCCCTGAACCTGTTTGGTTATTTTTGCTACAATCCATGATGAAGGAACATGAAATGGAGTGGTCACCTCGCCTGCCACACATGAGGAGTGGTACAGGCTGAGGATGGCCACTGCTCCTATTATTGCTAAGTTTCCTCCCAGTTGGTGGGGTAAAAACCATTGGGCTGCCATCTGCTGCTAGCAGCAGAGGCAAGGGTTAGATTTCAAAGGCGGCAAAGGCTTGGAATCTGAATGCTTGTGCAGCATGCCTGCCTGGGGGAGGAGGTGTGACACCTCCGCCCAGGAAAGGCTTTTTTCTTCTAGTTCCGGTGAGCAGTGGCTTTCACCTCAGGAGTCCAGAATCATGTCTGGATGTGGCTGGATGGTTAATAGCAGTCAGTAACCTTGCCAGGGCTGTTAAGTTTTGCAGGGGGCACCTGTAAAATTCTTTCTGGGTGCATTTTATAATAAATCCAACAATGACATCAGTGTGGGTTCATTATTCTGAGTGGTTTGATACCAAATATCCCATGGTTCAGATAGGCCATCATGTAGCTGGGAAACTCATACTGATCATTGTCCTGTGCATGCAATTGCTATTGCTTCCCTGAACACCTACTATGTCAAAGAAATAGCAAAGACAAAATACTGGCATATTTGCTTTTACATGTTGTATGTCGAGACGGTCCACTCACCTGAAAAGCAGGATGTTTGCAGGGGAGATGGTTTGACCCCCGACCACCTGGAACACCTCTCAGCACTTCCCGGTGGACACAGAAACCTTGGCAGGTGTCCCAAAAGGAAAGGGAGAGTGGAAGAGAAAGAGACAAAACACTGCCACGTCTTGCCGGTTCAGCCAGGCACCCTGTATCTTCGGGGGCAGGTTGTTGTTGACAGAGTGATTGTAGAGTTAGTGCACTCAACTTCCTTGAATCTGAATCTCTCTTCCTGATATGGGTACGGGAGTGGCAGAAGAACACCGGGATTCTCCAGCACTTTTCTTGGATATTAATAGCTGTTTGCACAATTACTAACACTGCATTACCAAAAACCCAAACTGAGTACCATAACAATAAGTACTGTGACACCAGGGCTAGCTTTCACTGTTGCAAACTACAATTAGAACTGTGGTTGCACTTGTCATGCAGAAGAAAGACAAACAAGGTCATTAATTATATCACATAGAACTTTCCTGCATGCATAGGGTTAAACTAAAAGGAACAAAAACAATTCAAGAAATACAAATGTCCACTCTGGGTTTAAACAGTTAGGGTGGCACAGTTTGGTTTGGTTTCACTGTGTGTGTGAAAAACCCTTCAAAAGCAAATTCCTCAAACCTGAAACTCAGGCATGAATGACACAATTTAAATCCAAGAGTTATGCTATGTCTAGAAATGACAGTAATTTGGCACATTTTATGGGGGTTGTTAAGGCTACTGTAGGTTACATGTTATAGGGATATGCAGCAAGGTGGATCAGCCATGATAGCATAGTGAACAGCTGAATGATGCTGTGCTGTATGATGTACACAAAGTGACATCCTAGGTATGTGTCCGTAACAGCAGCATGTAGCTATGAAGAAAAACAATAAACAGTAAGAGCTCCGCCCTCACACTTCAAGATCCCAGTTACAACAAAGACATTCCAAGAACCTTAAAGGAAAAAAGAAATATACTAAATAAAATAACAACATGTAGATTGTACCTGCCTGGCAAACGGGGATGGCCAGAAGACACATTAGGTACCGGCTGCTAGGGTCATGTCTCCTGGAGCATACAGACAGGTAATATTGGACCTGGTGTCCTCGGTGTAAGAGAAGTAAAAGGTGTTTTTAACCATAACACTGAGATAAGTAGGCAGCCTCAGTAAAACATATATACCTGTGCTCAAGGTGGCCCACTACGCATATTTTAGTCCAATCCATGCAATGTATAACGTGTACAATCAATGGTATCTGCAAACATATAGGTTGTTGCAGAGACAACCCTTTCAGTGACTCGTGTTGGTGATATCTGTTCTAAGTTTCTCTTGATGGCGTTTGGGGAGATGTTTGAGGACGTCCTTTGCTGCCTTTGGCGTGGGAAAACATTTTGAGGCCCCCACAATGCTCAATATGTAGTTGGGTGGGATAATCCAGGGTATAGGGAACCTCTTCTTGATGAATTTTCATTTTGATTGGGAGAAATCCTTTCTTAGCTGCCTGTAACGCTGATATATTATTGGGTTAAAAGGGCACATTATTTCCATGATGGTTGATGTCTCTTTTTTTGCGTGACAGGTGAAGCACAGTGTTGCGGTCCCAATGATTTAACAATCTAGCAATTATAGGTTGAGGAGGAGCTACCGGTATCAGCCTCTATACCAGGGATCCTTGCGCCCACTCCACTACTGGTGGATTCAAGAATTGGTCTGTACCAAAAATATCTTTCATTCGATTTTCAGCATACAGTTCTACCTTGCCTGTATTTGTCAATGCCAGGATTCCTGTTATTTGTAAATTGTTATGGCGGAGCAAACCTCCAGGTCTTCATTCTATGCCTGGATTACGGTTAACACTTTATCCATGTTTAGACACTTCTCAAGCATTGAGTGACCATTTTCTTCTGTTGTGCTGTTCCACTGCTGTGATCTGCTCTGTTTGTTTGCCAAGTTTGGTGGTCAGGCTGTCCATGTGCCTGTTCAGGGTATTAATTTGCCCATCAATTGATTGTAGACTCAAGTAGGGGGTTTTGGTTGTTTGACAGGTTTCAAACGTGAAGCACAGTTTTGTCTTTTCTCTGCTTTCCCCTTTTAGAGTCCCAGTAACTACATGGTGTTCACTTGCCAACTATAGGTAGGGCCCATTGATTGTTATTATAGCACTGATAGGCCCAGCCTTCCTAACAGTTTTTTAGTGTCACCATATAACACAGTATATTTCGCTGTGGTTGAGTGGTACTAGATATTGTGCCAATGTAAAGGCAGAGGTAGTGCTATAGCACACTGCTTTCTACTAGTACTGTAGGCTGAGTTGTCAGCATCTTCACAGTCTTGCAAGTGTTGTTCTGCCAGGAGACAAGTGCAGAACGATGCTTATGTTTATGAGGCATAGCCCTCCTTCAGAGTCAGCATAATGGTTGTGTGTGGCATGAGTGATGTATCAGTGTACTGACACAAATCTTGTGGTGATCTTGAGTTATTGTTTGAAAAGACCCCACCTATTGAATGAGAAATTTGTGGCATCAGATGGCGGTCTTTTCTGCGAGGGCAGGGTCATCCAAAGGTGAAGAGGATCCAGCTAGTGCCAAAGAAGGCTAGTCTATCATTATGTTGGTCACTTGCTCCTGTTATTGGTCAGTTGATAGTAAGGCCCAGGCTCACGGCTGCCACCACTTTCATAAGGAATGGATCTGGGAGTCCACAGTGAAAGTGTGTTGCTCCAATGGGTGAGCACAGACCAGTACTTGAAAACACAAGGTGTAGCACATTTCTAAGGCTAACACCAGGGGTGTGCAGCAGTAGATCACTTTAACAGCATTGTGGCACCTTAATAAGTCATAAATTGTGTAGCAATGTTGAAAGTCGCTTGCCAAGGGCTCTCAAAAGTAATTTAGTACATGTGGCAGAGAAGGCAGTTTGTATAGCAATGGCAGCAGTATTAACAGGGAGAGAGTTCCTAATTGGAGCTGGTAGCGAGCGATATGCTGGATTGGCATTCATTTTCACCTGCCCGGGTCAGCTGCTAGGTAAGCCCAGTCCGGGGTTGGGCAGCACATGTATCAGAGAGAGGACCAGCATGCCGCGTCAGTCTGCATTCCCACTTAGCAACTTAGGATCAGTTTTTGGTGCATGAGTAGTAGTCTGCAAATACAGCTAGGCATACGACTTTGGTTCAGGCCCTTCAGCTGCTGAATGCTGTGCTGCTGTCCCCCGCTGCTTCTCAGGTGTATTCAACAAGTAGCAGCGGTCACCTTCACAAGACAGGGGATAGCTCCCAAGTCGTCTGTCAGGCATCAATGTGTGCTCGCCGCCTCAGCGCTGCCTCAGTGCCACCGCATCTGGGCAGTCTCAAATAGAGGGCCTGACACAGCGATGCTGCACTGGAGCCGCGGTGGAGACGCAGCCAAGTGTCCGCTTTCTCTGGCCCCGCACAAGCCCCGTCTCAAACAATTGTGCGAGGTGGGCCGCAAACATAGGATTCTACTACTCAGGTTCACAATTCTACTCCGCCACCGAGCGTGGCTGCCCAGCCCAGAATTGTCACTATTTTGTGTGTGTACCTTGCACAAGCAGCCAAGCATTTACAGTCTTAATCAGGTTCACTCGCTGTGCTTGCTGATTAATTGCTCCAGTTGATTCATTACAAGTCGGAGCGCCAAAGTAGAAGATAGTGGGCGGATTGTGGCTCGCATCCAGAGGAGCTGCATTACAGTATGGCCATCTTGGTCAGGCTCTCTAGCTCACCCCTGGCATTGTATTTTGAAGTGTTAGACCTATAGGCCTTAGGATGGTCTTTCCACTTCACCCCTCTTATTATTGCTGCTTTAATTTTTGCTTGCTTTAGGACTCTGCACATTTTGCCATGGCTAACCACAGCTAAAGTGCTTCTGCTCTATTCTTAAACATAGTAGAATTTAAGTAGACCTAGTTGCCATGCTTAATTTACATGTAAGTCAGTAGTAAAGCAGCACTACGTGTGTATAAGGCTTGTAAATTAAATAGTGGGCCAGCAGCACTGATTGTGCCATTCATGTGAATAGCCCCTTAAACATTCCTCAGGTCTTCATTTGCAGCCTGTATGTGCAGTTCTGAAGTGCAATTTTGACCTTCCAAAATAATCCTTTTGCCAGGTCTAAACCTCCCTTTTTAATACATATATGTCATCCCCAGTGTAGGTCCTTTCCAGCCAGTATTTAAAAAATGTGGACATGTACTTTAAGGTTTAACATGCCCTGGTAGTGAAAACAACTCTTAAATTCATGTTTCACTACTGCAACGCCTACCTCTGCCACAGGATAACATTGGAGTTGTCTTATTACATTTAACAAGATGTAAGTTTCAAATGTGTACAGGTCACACACAACATGGAGACTCTTCCTGAATAGAATCCAAACAATATAACGTCCTTCTACCAACACACCCTACACAGTGTAGCATGCTACTTGTTAGACCTGCCATGCTTAGGATTCTCTTCCCCCAAACATTTTGCCTCTCCTCCTACATTTTTCTGAACTTGTTTTTGCTGGCCTTAGGACTCTGAGCACTTTACCACTAATAACCAGTGCTAAAGTGGTTGTGCTCACTCCCCTAAAACATGGTTAAATTCACTTATACCTAATTGTCATTTTTTAATTTAGTTATAAGTTCCTTGTAGATTGATACACCATATGCCCAGGGCCTATAAATTAAAGGATACCAATGGGCCTGCAGCACATATTCTACCTCCAATTAAGTAGAACCTTAAAACATGACCTAGGCCTGCTACTGTAGCCTGAATACAGTTTTAAATTGCCTTGTTGACTTGGCATTACAGCCTCCTTGCCAAGCCTTATACTGTCCTTTTATTACATATAAATCACCCCTAAGGTAGGCCCTAGGTAGCCATAGGGAAGGGTGTGATGTAATTAAAAGCTGACATGTCAAGTTTACAAGGGTATGGCAAAGCTTGTTTTTAGATATATAGGCAAAGCAACCCTAAGATAGACAGAGTTCAGATCCTCTTTAATCAATTAGCTGAAAACAGTGGAGCACATCTAGTGAAGTCAATACATCTCAATGATGTAAGACAGGAGACACAAGCAAAGAATCATTGTGATCCTTTGCTCTTAGCATGATATTAATCAAAAGAAGAGAACATTTGTATTGTGTTCCTCCAGCTTTCGTAACCCACTCTTTAATTTCAGTAGTTGTTTTGGAAACTGTTAATGTCTTTCTTGGCAATATTCCATAGTCAGAGCATATAAGAATAGAAGGGATTCAACATTTGAGAGCTTTAGGCAAAAAGCTATTAAGGTTCCTGATTATGATTCCCAAAAAATGTTTCCAAGCTTGAACTGGGTTAGATGAGCTACTGTTTACAGTGATAACAAAATAGCAGATGAAGAGATCATAAAGCTTCCAATGGCTCTATATTAATAGAAAGACCATCACACTCACCTTTTTCTTTCTGGAGGTTGTCTATGAACACAAAAACAAATATTATGAGATCATTAGAATTTGATCCATCTATTATTGCTCAATTTTTTAAGTTACCTCAAGCTTTAATTAAATCACCTATCAGAGAACATATAGAGTTAAGAATAATTTAATCTTGTTTTGAGGATGTGCATTTTATTTCTATTTTGCCTACCGGTGATACTAAACAGATGAAGGACATCTCTAAAAGGGTAGTATTAGCTCTCTCTGGGGATTTTCTAAATATTTGTGTTACTTGTTTTAAAAAAAAACAACTTCAGAAATGTGATATTTATAAGATACTTCTGCTCATGTAAGGCCTGATTTAGAACTCGATGGACAGGTTACTTTATCACAACGGTGACGGATATCCTATTCGCCGAAGAGTAAATCCCATTTTATTTTATGAGATTTAGATTTCGGGGGACAGGATAGCTGTCACCGTTGTGACGGACTAACCAGTCCGCAGAGTTCTAAATCAGGCCCATAGTCATAGATAGGTTATGTGTTTCAACCTGACCTACAACATTAATTTTCCTTTTCTAAAATCTCTCAGTGATTGGCATGGTATGTTGAAGTATACGACCCAAAGCTGCCTTGTACTATAATGGTTTGGGGGTCTGCAAAATATTAATAAATACAATGCAGAGTTATAAAAAGGTTTTAAAGATATGTAACAAAGAATGTGTTCACAGTTTTTAAACCTCACACCTATTTTAAACATTATACAATTATTTCCAAAATCTTTATTTTGATATGTCTACTCTTACAGGTTATAGGTTTTAAATTTCAAAATGGGCATTTCTAAGGGTTGAGTCGAAGAATGTAATTTGAGTGAAGTCCCTTCGATATGTCTCTGCGTTTTTGTTTCTGTGACAGTGGGCATTTCCTTGCTCACTGGATAGGGGAATTCTGTTTTGTATAACAAGGACATGGTCTAACTAACAGTCCCTCAATAGAGCAAAATATTCTACACAACATCAACATAAGCAAATTATACAAGACAGTCAGTAACAATCATCAGACTCTTTATTTAACAGAAGCCCTCTTTATGGTTGTTCTCACCCTTCTTGCAATGCAGTTTAGCATACCTTTTTCCTTCTGGAGAGTGTCTGAAATAAGGACAACAAATGTGTTACTCGTGCACATTTTATACTCCATGACACGTTTATTTGAGTGCAATTTTTCTGAATTCAAGATATTCACAAAAATCATGAGTATAATGCTAAGAATGTTAAGTTTGAAAACATCCCAACACAATGAGCATTTGACAGGACAGGCAGAATTGAACAGAACAGGATGTGCATTTGGAATATTACAAGACCTACAACTGTGTGCCCATCTCAGAAGCTGCGTAAAAACACTGTATCTGTGTGTAAACACAGCTTACACAATTTGCATTCATAAAATTAAACATTAGAACAAATGTTTCAAATTTTTTATGTGTTAAGTAAAAATCTGGCAGCTATATCAAGATTATCATATGGAGCAAAGGACGGTCTGGGTAGCCACTATGTCTAGTATTATCAGTTATTGTGATATTTGTATGTCCTTAGGGATGGAACCTTACCTGTTTTTTATAATAAATTCTATAGAAAGTTTTTATTTAAGTTGTCTAAAGCTGAGTACAGTGCACTTTATTGTTGCTCCTTACCCCTGCAAGGCACTTTTTGCGTACATTCCTGTATTGTCATAAATTGTTTTGAGACAATCGTACGACAGGCGTATATTAGAACTTGAAAGTTAGCCATGACTTTTCAACAGAGATTAGAAACACCCGAAGTTTGCTATGCACTTCTACATTTTATTAGAAGTCCAAATATAAGGAAGCAAACTGAATTAACTTCACTTTCTTTATAACACTGAATTTAGTACAGTTCATGAAAACTGATGACGTTTTTTTAAATTTAATAATTTTCTTGTACTATATCGTGGCTTGTTTGAGACTTAGGCCCTCATTATGACCCTGGTGGTGAGTGATAAAGTGGCGATAATACCACCAACAGGCTGGCAGTTATTACTGCCAAATTATGACCATGGCGGTGATAACTCCCATAGACGGCCAATGTACCACACCAACCGCCAGGGCGGAAACAACAGTCATCACGGCGGTAGCTGCCAACAGCCAGATGCAAGACAAAGTACTGCCCACCATATTAAGACACTGCAAACCGCCACCTTTACCGGGGCGGTACCAACTCCAACAAAAGCCTGGCGGATACAGAGCTCAGAAGTGAAAGGACTCACCATGGGAGACACAGGGAAGAACCACACTGCCATGGAACCCGAACTGATCCTTTTCCCGATGATCTTCTACGTTATGCTCCACCTGGAACACCAACGCTGACGAAGACGATGACGTGATTACAGCAGCATAGTAATGAAGGGAGGGTGGGAGGAAAACGAGAGTGACACACACACGCACAACATACACCATTCACACACACACCACACACAAACCAGCTGCACATGAAAAACAGTGGCACACAGCATAATAAAACACAGACCAGATTGCTGGAGTACTGACAATGTACTAGCATAGCAAAACCCACCACACGAACCAAAAATATTTACAGATGTACATAAAGGGCCAATGCCCAGTCCAAAGTCATAAGGGCACACAAGGCCACAGGGCAAAGTCCAAGGCCCAACCTGTATCCTTAAACATCTGGAGAGAACACTGCAGTGGCATCATTTTGCAAGTGGGAAGGCACCTGAGGTGGATGGGGGGCACCTCAGCCGAATACGTGAACTTCTACACTGGTTCTGGAGGAGGCTCCATGCCCATTGCTCTGTCCTGGGGAGTGTAAGGCCACAGTCTCTGAAGTGGGTGACTTTCCCATTAGTTCTGGGGGGGGCGTCATGCCCATTGCTCTGTCCTGGGGAGTGCAAGGCCACAGTCTCTGAAGTGGGTGACTTCCAAACTGGTTCTGGAGGGGGCTCCATGCCCATTGCTCTGCCCTGGGGAGGGCAGGGCCACAGTCTCTGAAGTGGGTGACTTCCCCACTGGTTCTGGAAGGGGCTCCATGCCCATTTGTCAGTGCTGGGGAGTACAAGGCCACAGTCTCTGAAGTGGGTCACTTTCTCACTGGTTCTGAAGGGGGCTCCATGCCCATTGCTCTGTCCTGGGGAGTGCAAGGCCACAGTCTCTGAAGTGGGTGACTTTCCCACTGGCTCTGGAGGGGGCTCCATGCCCATTTGACAGTGTTGGGGAGTGCAAGGCCACAGTCTCTGAAGTGGGTGACTTCCCCACTGGTTCTGGAGGGAGCTCCATGCCCATTGCTCTGTCCTGGGGAGGGCAAGGCCACAGTCTCTGAAGTGGGTGACTTCCCCACTGTTTCTGGAGGGGGCTCCATGCCCATTTCTCTTTGTTGGGGAGTGCAAGTCCACAGTCCCTGAAGTGGGTGACTTTCCCACTGGTTCTGGAGGGGGCTCCATGCCCATTTGTCAGTGCTAGGGAGTGCAAGGCCACAGTCTCTGAAGTGGGTGACTTCCTCAGTGGTTCTGGAGGGGGCTCCATGCACATTGCTCTGTCCTGGGAGGGCAAGGGCACAGTCTCTGACGTGGGTGACTTCCCCACTGGTTCTGGAGGGGGCTCCATGCCCATTTCTGTTTGTTGGGGAGTGCAAGGCCACTTTCTCTAAAGTGGGTGACTTCCCCACTGGTTCTGGAGGGGGTTCCATGCCCATTGCTCTGTCCTGGGGAAGGCAAGGCCACAGTCTCTGGGTTGGGTGACTTTTCCACTGGTTCTGGATGGGACAACTCGCACAGCAGCCCTTGGAGTGTGACCTACAAGGCGTCTGCTGGTGGTGACAGTTGAACTGTGGTGTTGAATGGTGGAGCCTCCTGGTCAGCCTTTGCACTCTCTGACGGCTGCACTGTGGTGGTGGATGGTGAAGCCTCCTGGCCAGCCTCTGCACTCTCTGTCAGCTGCACTGTGGTGGTGGATGGTGGAGTCTCCTGGCCAACCCCTGCACTCTCTGATGGCTGCCCTTCCTCAGCTGGCGGTGGGGGCCCCATGACAGCTGGTGGTGGTGGAGGTGTCAGCCTGACAGCCTCCGCTCGCGTAGAGTGCATCGTCTCCTCCTGTACATGGGGCGTGGATCCCTTTCCCATCCTGGCAGGGGTGGATGGGCTCTTACCCTCTCTGCCTGGTGGTGCAGGCTCTTTCCCCTTATTCACAGGTGGTGCAGGCCCCTTCCCCTTCTTTCCATGTGGTGCAGGCTCCTTCCCCTTCTTTTTAGGTGGTGCAGGCTCCTTCCCCTTCTTCACAGGTGGTGGAGGCTCCTTCCCATTCTTCACAGGTGGTGCAGGCCCCTTCCTCTTCTTCCCTGGTGGTGCTGGCTCCTTCTGCATTGGAGGTGTGGAATCCTTACCACCATGAGTAGGTGGTGCTACCACTGTCCCCGTGGACTGATTGGCTGAGGTGCTGGGCTGTGTCCTTTGTACACTGCCCATACGGGCAGGACGTGGGTGAGGGGTAGGGAAGAGGTTAAATTGGGAAAGGAAACTTTTTTTTGGGACGGTGGGGTGGGAGGAGGGAGGAGTAGTGGGAGTGGAGGGTGAGGGGGTGGTTGTTGGAGGTGTATGTCTGCTGGACTTGGGTGCAGGTGCATGGGCAGTATGCTGATGTGAGGTGTATGGCTGTTGGGTGTGTGAATGCTTGCGTTTGTGTCCTTTAGGAGTGGGGGACAGACAGGGTGGGAGAGGACAGAGGGGACACTTGCATTGCAGTTGTGTAGGTGTCTGCCAGTGAGGTTGTGTTCTGCTTGGTGTGGTGATGCTGGTAGTGATGATGATGTAGTGCATGCAGGTGTTAGTATGGACGTGACTGGGAGGGAGGTGGTGGAGGAGGAGGAGGGGTTGACAGTGGAGGCAGTGGATGTTGTCGTGTCTGCAACTGTATGGTGTTTGCATGAGTGCTTGTGTGATGACGTGTGGTGCTTGTGTTTGACTGTGCCACTCTTGGGTGTTGTCTTGTGTTCATGCTCATCTGTATGTGTGCCTGGGATGGGTTGGGTTTGAGGAGAATGGGACTGGGAAGTGGTAGTTGGAGGGGGGACAGTAGAAACAGGGACAATGGCTGCCATCAGAGAGGAGGCCAAAGCCTGAATCGATCTCTGTTGGGCAGCCAATCCACCCTGAATGCCCTCCGGGAATGCATTGCATTGCTGCATCTGGGATGCCAGCCCCTGGATGGCATTCACAATGGTTGATTGCCCTGCAGAGATGGATCTCAGGAGGTCAATAGCCTCCTCACTCAGGATAGCAGGGCTGACTGGGGCAGGGCCTCAGGTGCCAGAGGCGAAGGAGATGCCCACCCTCCTGGGTGAGCGGGCACGGGCAACTCGCCGAGGTGCTACTGGGAGGGCGGTGCTGGTACGGGGTGGCTGCTGTACCTGCAGCTGGGGTGGTCACAGAGGTGTTCGCCACCACAAGGGAGCTGCCATCAGAGGAGGTATCTCAGTCTGTGTTGTCTCCTCCCTCTCCGCCGTGGTGCTCCCCTCGCCCTCCATCCCATTGGTTCCCTTGGCGTTGGTGGACTCTGCTTCCAGGGTCCCTCTGTCGCCAGTGCCCCTGCTCCTCTGCCAGATGATGCTAATGTACACAAAGACAGGATGACAAAACAAGAGGGGGGGAGACAAAGGATAGACTTGGTCAATGACTACACCAACACTACTATTGGCATGCACATCACCGTCACAAACAGGGAACAGGCCTAAGAACAATGCATTGAACTACCAAGGCAAGATGAGGAGCACACACCACCAGCTGCAGCACACCTAGACACACGATGCCCTGCCTGAAAGGGACTACTAACAAGCTAGGTTAACTGTATTTGTCATGCAACCATTACCCTAGAGATGACCCCTGCTGAAATGCCTGGTCTGGCCTTAGGGGCACCCACTAACACACAGCCACCACCCACCAGCCAAAATATGTAATAAAACCCACTGTACTCACCCCCTTGTGGCTGCTGTGATTCCCTCAAGTGACCATCTAGCTCAGCGTAGGCCACTGCCAGTATGGGGGCCATCAGGGGGCTCAGGGTCCGATGGGCACCCCTTCCTCATTGAAAGGCCATCCCCAGCTGAGCCTCCGCAGTCTTCCGTGCCCAGTGGCTCAGGTGCTCCCACCATTTCTGACAGTGGGTGCTCCACCTGCCATAGACCCCCAGGGTCTGCACATCCTTGGCGATGGCACACCATAATCCCTTCTCTTGATCGGCGCTGACCTGAAGAGGTAATACATAAAGGAGAACTCTATTAAACTAACAGTCCAGCCTGTCACACAAATGACCTACCATACCCGTTTCCATCACCATTGCCACACACATAGCCCAGCGCACAACATGTACACCACCAACAGACAATCCTCCCTCACACAATGCTTGCACACACATCACCATGCATCCTTGACACATGCATCGTGCCCAAAGTGTACCCACGTGTTGGTCTGGTGGGCGATACAGCTGTCCGTATTGGGGTAGGACCCCATCAACCAGTCACTCCAACTCCTCGGAAGTGAAGGCTGGGGCCCTTTCCCAGGTCACACAGGCCATGGTAGGTTTCAGACACAGGTCACAGCAGCACACGCAGTGTAGGTATTTTCCTGTTGCTCATCAGGAAACAAGTGAGGATTGAGTTAGAAACTGGCGGTCACATCTGCAGTGGTGTACACCATCACCGCCAGCGAACATCCCCGTTGGCCACTGTACTCCATAGAGCCCAATTTGATCCAATGAGGAATTGAACGGCAGTGCAAGACCGCCTACCGCCACGATGTGCAGCGTCGGCGGAATTACCTTACTTCCACCTGTCCCTCCATACAGGACAGGCTGTCGCCATTTCAGGGAGGAGGAACAGGCCTATCAACAGTTACTGCGTCACAGGTTAAATAGGCACATACCTCGCCATTAACACTGCCCCTACACATAGGTGCACCAAATGGACTGATGTTGTGGTTTAGTTGTTCAAATTGTGACAGCCTACTCACTCTTGTGTCCCTTAGATACCTACTGCTGTGGAAGAATATGAGGTGGAGACAAAACCCCTTGTACAGACCCCTGGTGGACTTAGCTACACTGGAGGACAGGCACATTATCCTCACCTATAGACTAGACAGGGCCACAATCATAGAGTTATGTGTACAGTTGGAGCCAGGCCTGATCCTGGCAACTGGTTCTTTCCAAGTGACAGTGGGCTTGGCAGCAGGAATGTCACAGCCAATGTTCTCACTCGTGCTGGCAAGAGTCTTGTCTGTCATGGTGCAGCTACATTTCTTTCCCCCAGGTGGAAGATTTGGCCACTGTGAAGGCCGGATTGTATGCAATGGAACATTTCCCCAATATTATTGGGGCGATTGACGGCACACATATTGCGTTTGTCCTACCTGCCAGAATGAACAGGTGTTCAGGAATCATAAGAGTTTCCACTACACGAATGTGCAGATGGTGTGCCTGGCAGACCAGTAAATCCCCCATGTGAATGGTAAGTATCCTGAGTCGATGCATGATGCCTTTGTCCTGAGGAATAGCAGCATCCCAAATGTGATGGGCCAACTACAGAGGCACAGGGTGTGGCTTAAAGGTGAGCCTTGGTCACCACCCAGTGTATGCTAATTTTATGCCTCTGATGTTAACCTCATAGGATAGTATGTGGCTAAATGTTGTCCCTCAATACCTGCAGGTGACTCAGGCTACCCAAACTTATTGTGGCTGCTGACCCCTGTGAGGAATGCCAGGACAAGGGCTGAAGAACACTATAATGAGGCACATGGGCAAACCAGCAGGATCATTGAGAGAACCTTCAGCCTCCTGAAGACCAGGTTTAGATGCCTCCATCTGACAGGCCTCCATCACTGTGCTACTCACCAGAGAAGGTCTGTCAGATGGTTGTGGAATGCTGCATGTTGCACAACCTAGCCCTCAGATGCCATGTACCTTTTCTGGAGGAGGAGGAGACTGGAGATGCCCCTGTGGCTTGGGTAGACCCCGATGAGAGTGAGGATGAAGAGGCTGAAGATGAGGATGTGGACAACAGAACATCAGTAATCTGTCAGTACTTCCAATGACACACAGGTGAGACAGTGCAGATTACCACTTCAATGACTAATGGTGTCTTCTGTGTGGCTGTGGCATGATGGCATTACAACCAACATTTTACCTCTACTTACAGTCACCTATGGATTCTCATTTTACAGATGCTAGTACAATGACATCTGTGTATTGATGTGCTGACTACAGGCAGCTACATGTCATTATTTCTATGCTCTTACACAGTACGTCATTTGCAAAGGATATAACATTTTACATTAATACACTGTTTCAACACATGACATACAAGTATTTGAGTTGTGTTCAAGGGTGTTTATTGCAGTGATAAGAAATTGAGTGGAAAGTGCAATGGAATGGGGTGATGATGGAGGAAAGTCCAGGGTATTGTTCCAGTCTGTTTGTAGCACAGGTGCAGTGTCCAAGTGTCCATAGGAAGGTTAGCAAAGGCAGTTCAATGTGGACAAGGTGACAGTGTGGGACACATGGGGGGCAATCAAGAGAGTCTAATTTCCTGCTGGTGGTCTTGGCAAGTGTATCTGGCTTATGTCTGGGTCGCAGGGAACATTTGTGGGGTGGTTCACCTTCTGCAGGGGGAGGGATGCTGGTGGCCTGTGGGTCCTGTGGCAGGGCTTCCTGGCCACTAGTGGCAGGGGAAGTGGAGGGCTGTTCAGTTGACTGGCTAGTGGTAGGGGCTCACTGATGTGCTGTTGCCTCCCTCATGATGATGGCCATGTCTGCCAGCACCCATGCTATGGAGATCAGGGTGGTGATGATGGCCTGCAAGTCCTCCCTGATCCCCTGATATTGTCCCTCCTGCAGCCGCCTGTTCGCCTGCACGTTGCAAGGATATGGCCCATCGTGTCCTGGGAATGTTGGTAGGCTCCCAGGATCTCGGAGAGTGCCTCCTAGAGAGTTGGTTCCCTGGTCCTGTTCTCCCCCTGGCACACAGCAGTCCTCCCAGCTTCCCTGTTGGCCTGTGCCCCTGTCCCCTGAACGGTGTGCCCACTGCCACTGACCCCAGGTCCCTGATTGTCTTGGGGGTGAAGTGTGGCGTGGGTTCCCTGTACAGGTGAGCACACTGCTGATTGATGTGTCCTGGGGACAGAGGTGTGCGTATGCTGGGTGGATGCTATGCTGTTGGATCCTGATGGGGGAGGCTCTGTGGTGGACTGTGATTGTGCTTGGGTGACCGGCTGCCCAGTGGTCCCTGATGGGCCAGGTAGGTCATCCAGATCATGAAGTCCAGAGTTACTGTGATCACTGGGGGCATCTTCTGTTGGGGGACTGGATAGTGGTGGCACCTCCTCTCCAATGACATTGGCTGGGGTACCTGTGGGATGTAAATGATGTAAGATGTTTCATGTGTATGACATTTTGTACATCCGTGCCTTCCACTCCATCGTTGGTGTTGTCCTGTCACGTTTTGCTTGTGTATGGTGATGTATTGTGGGAATGTTAGTTTCCCAATGCTATGCATGCTTTAGTGATGGGTGTCCATGCAGGGCTGGGAGGGGTGTCCATGCATTGGTATGGCATGCAGGCCTTGGACCTCTGGTGATAAGTAGTAAATATTGACTCACCAGTGTCCAGTCCTCCGGCTGTGAGCTGTGGGGGAGGAGGTGGGAGGTCCACCGCCGGTCTTCTGTATGGCGAGCTGGTGCCTTGCTGCAATAGAACCTACCTTCCCCCGTAGGTTGTTCCACCTCTTCCTGATGCCGTCCCTTGTTCTTGGGTGCTGTCCCACAGCGTTCACCCTGTCTACGATTCTCCACCATAGCTCCATCTTCCGGGCAATAGCGATCTGCTGTACCTGTGCTCCAAACAGCTGTGGCACTACCCTGACAATTTCCTCCACCATTACCCTTAACTCCTTCTCAGTGAAACGGGGGTGCCTTCGTGGGACATGGGTGTTGTTTGGAGTGTGTTGAGTAATGTGGGGTGCGTGAGGGATGTATGGGTGTAAGTGGTGTGTGTGTGTAGTTGTCACAGTGGTCTTGGTGTCAATCTGGTGCCAATAATTTATATTCGTAAAGGGTTGTGGGTAATGTGCGTGTGTGTTTTATAGTGGTGTGGGTGTATGGGTGTGGTGTGTGTGTATGTGTTTTTAGTATTCGTCAATGTAGCATTGTTTTGTATTTGGATGTCCATTTTGAGCGCATCAGTGTGTACCGCCAATAGTTTACCACCGTTTAATGTCCGCAGTGGTGATTCGTGGGTCATAATGTGATGGGCGTTGTTTTGCTGGTGTAACGGTATGGGTGTTGGGACTGCCACTTTATCACTGACTGTGGATTTGTGTATGTGGCTATATTCTGTCAGATTGGCGCCGTCTAACGCCATTTTGAAGCGCCGTGCGGCGTCAAATTTATACTTTGACGTACGGCGGCGCAACCAACAGGTGGGAGTCATTATTTCGTGACGCACACAGCGGCGTTCCGTCGTAAAGGAAACCAACGTAAAGGCGACGCACATCACTGTGGGTCGATTTACGACAGCGCAATCCGTAAAGCGCTGTTTTTTTTCACGCTATTGCGTTAAATGTTTGCGCAAAAACTGCCCTTCAGCAGAGGAGAGCCAAAATGGATTCCAGATGCCACTACAGACCCCAGGAGGATGACAGCAGACCAGGAACCAGCCAGGAGGATCCATACAGGAACCAGGACATTTTCAGAAAAAAAAGAAAGTGTCGCTTCAGTGAAGAGGAGCAGGAAATCCTGGTGAAAGAGGTGACGGAACACCAGCACCAACTTTTCATCTCCTCTAAATTGCCACTCAGTAGGAGAGAGGCCATATGGAAACAAATAGTGGACAAGATCAACAGTGTGGCTGAAGAACGCCGCACAGTCACTGAGTGTAAGAAACGCTGGCATGACTGCAAACGTAGGACAAAAGAGAAAATGGCCAGGAACAGGAAGGCAGCAATGCAGACTGGAGGGGGGAGTCCAGCACAACAGGAGGCCCTGGACCACATGGAGGAGATGGTCGCAGCCGTCATCCCGGAGGAGATCGTCACAGGGATTCAAGGACAGGACAGCGCAGACTACCACGACACAACGCACATGCAGGGTAAGTCGCATGGGGAATTCAATTGCAATAATGTTGACTGTAACAAGCGGGGAAATACCTACTACACAATGCATGTAAGTCTGCACATATATGAACTGGCATGGGTAAAGGGGCACAGCAGGGGGGCATGCCCAGCACAGACTGAAGCTGGGGCACTACAAAATACAGCAACAACAACAGTCCCATGGGGACATCCTGTAATGACAACAATAGAGCCAAGGGAAAGCAGCGACAGGTGGGAAGGCAACTACCTCAAACTCACATCCAGGCACTTGTTTTGTAAAATCTATCCCACATCAACTAGGTCCCTATCAGTAATCCAGTAGCCAAAACAACAACTGCAATGTAACTGCCACAACAGCTTACAATAACACCTCTCATCTCTGTGCAGCTACAGTACCAAATGGCAGGAACCTCCCCATGGAATATACATACCCAAATTAGGGGGTGAGGATGACATCCGCAACAATTCATAGAAATAAGACAAAGGCACCAGTACACTCAAATGCCGAATGTCCATACCTGGCACATACATAAGCCAAAGTAAACAGCAATAGGAGCCACACAGCACTAACGACACACACATGCTGCATACGTCAGGGTCCCTCACGTGCCTGGCTAACAAGGCTACATCACTAATGTCATACTGCTCAGACAACACCTGAGGAGGGGACACAGGCAACTGGTCACTGAAACACACCTGCAAAGTCTGACAACCAAATAGGACCTACATACGATAAACAGGCCAATCCAATTAAACACACATGACCCAACATCATCTTCAAACATCAACAATGTTTACATCCATACCACATCCTAACATTAACATGCATAGGTAATGCCACGTAACATGTACAGTTCATGCAATGTGAATAAAAAGTGTATGGGGCAGGTCCTGAGAGGCAAGTGTGCTGGCAGGGCAGTCACAACACCCACAGTCAGTCAAAGTGTATTGTGGCAAGTGTAACGTATACATTGCGCATTAGCCTCAGGCTGTAGGCCTTTGTGCACCTTACCCTGAATGTACTTTTACTCATTTGCTCACATCTAAGAGCCTCAGAGCACTTTGCACTAAATGCTTCTCATTGGCCTTCCTATCAGTTAATATAGCAAATAGCCAGTCCTAGGGTGTTGTTAATTAGTCAACTCACACTGTTTTGCCTACTTCTGCACTGGAGTTTGCCAGAACATATTCACTCTGTGCCCCAGTCAAGGATACAGTCTGGTACATTGCTGATAGATGTGGTAGGGGTTAAGATTTGGCATTCCTGCGTAGGGAAACTTTGTCATCACGATGACATATGACTTATAAAATCACTTCCTTGTCCCAAGACACGCAAGAGGGAGTTTCCAAACAGAGAAACACAGCTAGATGCTGCCTGCCTTGCTGCTGATGCACAACCAGATCACAGGCCATTCCTCTGATATGAGGGATGATGTCTCCCCAGTGATTCCGACAGGCAAGCTCCAAACGTAACATGCTGTGCTATACATAGAACAAGCAGAGGGAGAGTAGAAACTGTTAGGCACCATGATAGCTGTGTACTAATGTATTACTCTCCTGCGGACTATTTCAATTCTAACAGTGTGTATTGTTTGGGTTATTGTGGCTCACACCTAAATATCAACAAGTCAGTTGTACAATGAAACCTCATATTAAACAAATACTGTCTTTGTCATTTGTGTATGGGAACAAACCAGAAAAGAGACAATTGTGTAGGATCTGAGTGACCACGACTTCCCTGAAAAGTTTCAAATATTTCATGCGCTCGAATGTCTAAACATTCCTTTGCTGTGAGAGACCAGAGGCACTGCTAGTTAGTCTGAGCAAAAATAAATATCAGGGTGACAGAGTTATTTACAAGTGGGTCAGACTTAGTCCCCCACACCATTAGCTATCCTGCTGCCTAGAAAGCCAGCAATCACATGTAGGATAATGAGAGCCCACCCAACAAAATGTCCCTCCATAACAATAGTAAAACACCGAGGGAGGAGTAGGACAAAAACACGCCTATTCCTAAATAATTACAAAGCAACACCTAGAGGCGATCAGGCAGACATGTCTGATAGCACCATATCATACATGTGACACACAGGTGGGCCATAGGCCTACAACAATGCCCTATGACGGACAGCAGATACCAAGACAAACACAGAGCACAAAGTTAAGGCATCCAAAGGCTTGTATCTTAGTGCAAAATTGTCACAACACAGACACACTAATTGTACCCTGTTTCATTGCAGAGGAACACGGATCTCCTGCTGATATGCCTGTCCCTGAGTTCCCTGAAGACATGATGACGAGGCCATAAACATCCCACAGGAGACCATTCAAATGGTCCTTGAAAGCCTCCAAACCCCACCTTCAGTCACAAGGAGGAGCACAGAAGAAGCAGCCACCACAGGAGAACCACCAGCCACCCCAATTGTAAGACCTGCCAGCTCCAACACAGCTGAGGACTCTGACGACACTGGCACCAGCTTCGAAAGAACCGTCGTTGGGGTACGGCGGGAGCTGGCCAAGGAGGTGCGGGTGGGGATGCAAACTATGGCAGCCAGCCTTGAGGGGGTGCGTTCGTGCATGATGTCTACTGCTGATCAGGCAGCTGCTATGCAAGCCCAAACATCGCTCTTGCAGGAACTTTTAAAAACACAGAAGGAAATCTGCACAGCTGTCATCCAGTTGACACAACAACTACAACAGCAAGCCAGTCAACGTGTGCACGAATGCAACATAGAACCCCTCAGGGCTGACCTGGCTGCCTACCATCGTGATGTGGCTGCCATTCTGAAAAACCAGCAGGCCCTCCTTGCTGCAGTACTGCCCTTCATAACTCCACAGGGAGCAGCCCCCGGGATGTCTGCCTCCATGTCTTCTAACACTGAGGTGTGTGTTGCCCCTTCACAACCAACAACAACAAGGACACACCAGGCAACACACACATCAGAAGAAGAAGACATGGAACAGATAACATTCACACGAAAGAGTACCCGGAAGCCCTAGTCCCTGCACCATGGCCTACTCTGACCAAGGTCCTACGTTTTGTCAAAGGCCAGTCTCACTACAACTACACTCAATGACTGTTTGGCAATCCACTGTATGACTTGTCCCCATTGCCAGTGAATGTCTCTCTCCTACTATTTGCCAATTCCTGTCCCTCTGCACTGTCTGTGACATCACCCCAGCATGTCATGAGCATCATCCACACCCCTTCTGTAGGATCACCATGTAAGAATGCACCAGAACGGACTCAGCAAATATGGTGAATGGACAATTTGCACTACACCACCTATAAATAAATAGCACTTGCACACCTATTGTGTCTCTGTGTCATTTCACACTTCAACTGTGCAGTACCTAACTCCAAAGTGGCTGTGTGGCAACCATGTCGATTCTCTATACTACTGTCCTGATTTCATGTATACTGAAACATCTGTGCAGTGGCCAGGATTGCATCATAGCCTTACCATACTGAGTAAAATCAATGAACTAAGCACACACAATCATGCTGTGTTGGACAGAATGATGCACCATCTATCGGTATTCCATAGAACAAATGGTGGCTGAGAAATGTAGGCACCATGCAATACTTAAATAAGAATTAATGCTGCATAATGTAAGGAATCATGAACAAATTACACTGCATCAATCACCCTTACGGAGTATGCGTCCATGAAGGAAAGTCATGCTGAATCAGTACACACATGATGTAGGTCAGCAATGAAAGCAACAATACAAGAGTGTGAACAACTCCTCATCTACAAAGATCTCCCTGAACTTCACACTGCTGTCCGACCTATCAATTTACCCACATTAACAAGTCTGGAAGCACTCTTTGTGAAGTAGGATACATACCAAAACAAAACCTTGGAGATCAATGCACACTACCAATGGTGGGTCGCCCAAATGGTGGATACTTAACAAGTTAGCACACGGGTAGCTGGGATGTTAAACCTCCATTTCCTGGGGATGGTGAGCATAGGACACAAATGTCATACTAAAACATTCTGCTACACTGATGTCAAGGCCATGATAAAGTAGCACATAGCGCATCATGTAAAGGGTTAACTATATATTTATTTCAATCGAGTAATACAAGAGGCAACTAAGGGAAAGGTAAACCTACACTAATCTAACCTGACTACTAATAACCCACAACTGTCCCTAACTAACCTAAGCTAAACTTACTCTACACATGTAACAAAACGATCTAAACATCAACCCCCCACCCACCATTATGAGACAGGACACATGCAGGACAACACTAACTAACCTACACATATACTATACTATCCTAAACAAACATATATTTTTTTGTAATTTTCTGATTTTTTTTAAATTTTTTATTTTTTTTGTATTTTATTTTTTAAACATGAATCCCAACATTGCCCCCCACCCACCCACCCACACAAAAAAGTAAGATAGAAAGAATGAGGACCCCCCACCCTCTTCCCTAACACTAACTAAGCTAATTACCTATACTTATCCTAATACTAATCCCCAAAACCCAACTAACAGTAGAAAATAGGAAAGAGGTGAGAGGGGAGGGGTAAAAGTTCAAGAGGGCAAACGTGCTACAGGTTTGCCCTCCGTAGTGTGCGCCTGATGGAGCGGACCCTCTTTTTGATGTAACTCATGTCCTCACTCAGGTTGTCCACCTTTTTAACTAACTTGTCCAATTTTCTGGTCAATGCCAGGAAGGCAGCTGGGTCCACAGGAGGGTCTGTGCTGGTTTGCGTGCCGGCGGAGGTAGATGTTGTGGCAGGAGTTGGCTGGCCACGGGACAGTCCTGCTACCACCACACAGCTGGGTCCAGGTCTGGAGGAAGATGCAGGGTCCATTGCTGCAGACGTTGCTGGGTCCACTTGGGCAGACCTGCTGGATGTGCTGTTGGTGGTTGTTGGTGGCAATGTCGGGGGAGCCTGTGGTGTGGCCCACCACGCCCCGGAGGCCCGATCAGAATGGTACTTGCGGCCCATCCTCCGATACCCACACTGCACCTGCAGGATGTGCCTGTATCTCATGGCACAGTGCTCAAAATGGTTGCGATCTGCGGCACTCATGTTTGCAGCTGTGAAGAGAAAAGGCAAATATTTACCTTTGGATTTGCATTGGGTGGAATAGCACAATGTGTTATTTGTACATTACTGAAATGTATTCTTTGCAGCAATTGTCACAACATAGTTCACGGAAGGGCTCAGAGGAAGTACATGTGAAGCATGCATACATAAGGGCATATCACACCTAGCATATCCATGTCTCTACATGATGGATGACATCACCCTAAACTACTCATCCAAATCATACCGAAGGCATTTGACATCATGGCAGCACCTCTTCCGCATACTGACTTCACTACATATGTCACTCTATGTGATAACAATCACACTCCTCACTCAATGCCATTTGGAATTAGTTGTGTGCTAAGATTGAACCCATGGGCCATAACCAAATGTCTACACTAGGGGCCAGATGTAGGAAGTTGGAAAATGCGACTAGCAATTTGCAATGCAGAACGGTGTCTCTGACACCGTCTGCGAGTCGCTATGGGGTCGCTAAGACCCACCTCATTAACATCATGGATGTGGGTTCCAAGTTGCGCCACCTTAGCGACTATGGGCACTCACGGGGATGGAGGCCTGCTGGGAATAGCAGACCTCCATGGCCGTGACTGCTTTTAAATAAAGCAGGTTATTTTTCCCCAAGTGTAGGCCGTTTACCACTTAGAAATAAATTACAACAACTTCAATCTTGGATAATTTCACGTCAGTTTGTGGTCCCTTGGACCACTGGCTGTTTTGTACAGGATTATTTAGGTCCACTCACAAAGGTGAAGGGTTACAATGGGGACCCCTTCCAGTTAGCAAGTGGGTTACCATCCACTTCAAGTGGATGATAACTGCGACTCACTTTGCAACCACGTACTCGGTTGCAAATGGAATTGCATACCACTGTGAGTTGCAAATAGGTCTGGAAAACCCCTTCATATTTTGGATTGGGAAAAGCATTTTGCAAATATGTTCATAATCACCAAATACATTTCGGAATAGGAAACAGACGTTTGCAACTCACAAACAGAAATTTATGACATTTGCAACTTGTAAACAGTTTGCAACATCTGGCCCTAGGTACTAACTC
Organism: Pleurodeles waltl; assembly: GCF_031143425.1. Classification (NCBI taxonomy): domain Eukaryota; kingdom Metazoa; phylum Chordata; class Amphibia; order Caudata; family Salamandridae; genus Pleurodeles; species Pleurodeles waltl. The sequence goes on along the minus strand of NC_090445.1, from coordinate 58,702,037 downwards.
AAGTCACAAAAGGTGTCAAGTACGTGTAACATACTGGTTGCTACAGTCCTAGGTACCCTGTTTCACATTAACATCCCAGTCTTTGAGGGTGGTGTGGGAAGAACAACCAACAATCCCATGTTCAATGCACACCCAGGAGTGTATAGAAAGTTCAACAAGTATGTTCCTTCACACACAACACCTATGAATGGCTAGCAACACGTTGGAGTCAGCCAAACATTGTCACATCCAAGGTCCACACATGTCAAAATTATATGACTTAGGCCAACATGACATACTATCAGTGAGGCATGTTTTACAACACACAAAGAGGAGGTAGAACACCCATTCTCATGATTCGACAGAACACCTAGGCCATTGCACTCAAGTCACACACACTTCTAGTTCACCTTGTGGAAGTACATGCCCCCGGAAGATCCAACCTACAGTGTACACAGTCCATCCTCAACTAGGAAGAAGCACTTGTCCTCAAAGCCATGTGCCTAAGCTATATGGGAGACTGTCAGTCTGATATGCAGACTCAGTTCATGCCAAGTCTCCGACCAAGTCTTACATTGACCAGTGTATTCCAAATGAGTCATCCCATTCCCCATTGCGGCCCAACTGGAATGACCTACAGCCCCTCAATCTGAGAGATGGCTAGGTATTGCTTTACAGAAACAGAAGTCCTATTTGATATCACACTAAAACAACAATGCCAAGGAACGGCCAGCGCATCAAATCATGAATTCTCTTGACCACACAGTAGTCCATCATGCTTCATTACCAAACAATGAAAATAGCACTCAGGCGACACTCACTGTAGGTATCGGGGTCCTCAAAATGTGCCACCTCTCCCACAGTGTACGGGGCTGGTCCACCTGTAAAGCATGAAAGGAAGAATATACTCAGACTGGGTGAACTGACAAATAATTTCAGTTACAATGACACTGTGTGAATATGACATGGTAATGATACACTTTCCCACATGTTCATACTGCATGGATGACTTTGTATTCAACATTAACATTGGATGAGTCTCCTGCTACAGTTACACACCCTACTACACACATGCAGTGGCCAGGACAGTCAGGTGTCGTCCAAGTTAACCCTCCATTAGTATGCCCCAACAATAATGTTATCCATACATCTCAGCATGTGCATCCCAGAGAGACATCCCAAAACTGGTTCAATGAGGACTGCATGACCACTCACAATCAAACAGGCTAGGTGGACATGTTCAACACACAGCAACCACACACACATGTGACATATCTGTGGACAACATATCTAACTTCATGTGACGTGAAGGCAACACACATGTATAGCATCATCATGGGTTTCAAATTTTCTGTCTAGCTATGGCGTCTACATATGTAGGTATGTTGTTTCTACATGACTTACTCACTGGCCATTATGACCTGTAGAGTACAAATAGAGCCGTTAACGTGTTGCTTGTCTGACACAAATGCAACACTACATTACATACAGCTACAGGCATCTGGTATGTGTTGAAAAAATTAGCCATCTGACTGCTAGCATTGGTCTTCATACACATTGTGCAACAAATACACATTAGGGCACATATGTATACCTTTGTAGGGCAGCATTTGCATCATTTTGTCACGCAGAGAGGGGGCAAACTTGCAAAATACAGATATATGTTGTAAGTTGCTGCTGTTTTTGCGTGAAAATGTGGTGAAAAAATGGGGATATTTGTGTATAAACATGAGCCTAGGTTTCCCTAGCATTACACACAGTCAGCTACTTATCTAGCAGATTGGGTAACAATCATCACATGTTCCCACACCGATTTCTATTATTCCCATGTAATTGATTTGTACTCACCAACATGGCCACCAATCCTGATTCCCAGGTGGTCCAGCAGGTCTTGTTCCCTGCTTATCAGATCTTCCCAGCGGTGCTTCAATTGATGGACATTGCGCATGCTCCCGTAGACTCGGACCAGGTGATGGCGCACCTTCTCCCACCGGATTTTCCTTGCCTCCGTGTGATACCCCTGTATCACACGGCCCCCAGCCTCCAGCATCAGTGGGAGGAAATGGCAAACTAGCTATATGAATCCCCCCAATTCATCCTCACCCATCCTGGACAGGCGAGGCCTACCTGGCATATTGACAGCAAGAGTAATTGACAAATGAAATAAGAAAGTAAAAGTGGGAAATGGGGAAAGGTAGAGGTGTGAATGAAAATGAAAAAGGAGAAAAATAGCCCAACTAACCCCAAAAACTATGCTACCCACAACAGACTCCCACAGACAATAGAAACAAAAACAGGAATAGACAAAACTAGACTAAACAGACTGAGACAATGTTATGCAACAAGAATAGATTCACAAAAAGACAAAATACAAGCTACACAGGACACAAAAGCAGTAAAACACAGGACAACACCTTTCACACAACCACACAGTCTAGATAAATCTGAGACTGCAAAGTGAAAGTGAAAGTTAACTCCCAGTACAGATTTTGTAAACAGGATATCCTATTACATCACTTCCTGCAGAAAATGGCCGCCGTTTTTATTTTCCCGTTATGCGTCATATTTTCACGCATACACAATTGTGCGTCATTTTTTTTTTACGCATAACATTGCACATGATGCTGAGTCAAAAAATATGATATGAATATTAATAATTTTTTAATGTACATGAGATGACCAACATATTGTCCATGTTGCGTCAATTTTACCACGCATACATCATGGGCGTCATTTTTTTCCACGTACAGTAGTGCACATGATGCTGAGTCAAAAAATATGATATGAATATTAATACATTTTGAATGTACATGAGATGACCAACATATTGTCCATGTTGCGTCAATTTGACCACGCATACATCATGGGCGTCATTTTTTTCCACGTACAGTAGTGCACATGATGTTGAGTCAAAAAATATGATATGAATATTAATAATTTTTGAATGTACATGAGATGACCAACATATTGTCCATGTTGCGTCAATTTTACCACGCATACATCATGGGCGTCATTTTTTTCCACGTACAGAAGTGCACATGATGCTGAGTCAAAAAAATATATGATGTAAATTATACTTTGATGGCTAAATATGTGAAACTTTTGGATACATTTATATTTGACTCTGCATTCTGTGCACTCATGTTCGTGAACAAATTATGACGCCCATGCTGTATGCGTAGAATTTTGACCAAATTTTTTTATTATGTCTTCATGTTTTTAACTTGGGGAAGGTGATTTGTCATGGTCAAACGGTGCTATGTGATACACATTTGTGGTTGGATATGACACATGTCCGTTGTTGTATGTATAGAAGGCATTCACACTGTAATGTTTAGGATACGTTAAATCATGTATTGACCATATTTGTCAACATATTTTGGGTAATTGCTGATGGCTATTTTGAAATGATGGATGGGATACCATGATGTATTCCTTCTCCAAAATGTGTCCACAATTATGATGGTGATGCTTTTATCTGTAGTCCTAACAGGGAGTGCAATAGTCACTTACAGTTTTTATGGGGCTAACCATGTCCCATTATGATTTTGTGTTTCTGATTTGTGTTGGACTTTTGACATGTAGCCCACACATGTGCCTTATGCATGTGTTTAGTTCACAAGTACAAGATTCTTGTATGTTTGGGGGGCGGTAGAGGTGGACTTAGGCCCCCAGCAGCCTAGGATTTGACCATCCAGAATAGCTACTGTATCCATGGGTTTTATTTATTATCTTATGGCAAACCTGCAGCAGCAGGCTAATGTAAGGCCATATGGTATGAATGACTGTTGACCATTCATTCATCTCATTAGCCCATTTGACGTTTGCAGTAATGATGATTTGGAGCAAACTTGCATACCATTTTCCAATGAATATGTTTGCAAGACTCTCAGCGTTCCTGATGTGCTGATGAAAATTATTTAGTTGTTGTCTGTGTCCCTTTCTGTATTAACTGGTTTAGTGGCATGTTACATTCTTCCTGCTAGGTTCAAACTGGGACACAACTGTGATGGGCTACTTTCAAATATTAGGTTGATTGTATGACATATGTGTACATGTGTGTTGGAATGTGGATCCATTATCACCTGTCTGGGTGTATGTTGTCACTGTGACTTCATGGTCTCCTCCTGAGTTAGTGGCAGCTAATGTTGTTCCAATTGTGTATTGCTCATATCACAGACTTGAGAGAAGCCATTGATGACATGGTCACGTACACATGGATGGTCCCACCCTGTCTCTGAACACGTGTGATGTGACTTTCAAATGATCTAAATTTTTGGGCTGGGTGAGACACTGTCTCAGGTGTTTGGATCCGGCATGTGTAATTGCCACATTTGTACTCCTGTTGGCCTCTGTGTATGGTAATGTATCATGTCACATCCTACCCTCTGTGCATACATTTGTGATGTTAATTTTGGTTGTCATGATTGTTGTAGCATTATTGCTCAATGAGACGACATTCTTCTTCAGCAATTTCAAACTAAAGGTGGTCACAAATGCATAGGCCAAAGCATGATGTGGTGTTTGTTATCTGTGTTTATTTACAAGTGTGGAATACAAGTTATTATGATACATTAAGAAAAAAACTTATTGACAAGCTGTTGGCGCCTACACACTCCTGCTGCCGTGTTAGGTTGTTCCCCCTCCTGTTGCAGGCCAGCATCCTCCTCTTCGTCATCCTCAGGCATGTCTGGGTCCAGTTCAAGGAGGGGAATATTCCTTTTTACACATATATTGTGCAATATGGCACAAGTGAGTATGATCTTACAGACCATCTCTGGGGAATAGAGTAGGCCACCGCCAGTTATGTCAAGGCAGCGGAACCTTGACTTTAGGATCCCAAAGGTCCGCTCCACAATGCTGCATGTCCTCTTGTGGGCGTCATTGTATGCCTGCTCAGCAGCAGTATTTGGGTTCCCAAATGGTGTCATTATCCAAGGCCGGATGCCATACCCCTGATCAGCTGAAAGAGAAACACAGAATGGGATCAATTAGATGTAGGAGGCACTGTTGTACGGATCTTTGATGGCAGTAGTTGTCTTGTGTTGTCTGTGACTCTTTTGTGTACTAATGTGACAACCTATGGTTGTTGGTGAAAACTTTTGCATTGAGTTTTTTTCCTTGGCTGAGCAAGTGTTTGTTGGCTAACTGTTTGTCAGCAGGATGTATTGTTTTTTCCAGTACAGTGTGCCCTCCCTAGCATTGTGACTTGTGATACAGGTGTCCGTGTGTCCTCACTGGGGGTGTGATGATAGTTCAATGCAGAGTTGAAAAAAGAAAGTGTATTTGAAACGTTCATATGAACATACCCAGGCCATCCCATACCTTTAAACGTATGCATTGTATTAGTGTACAGGTTATTGTGAGACTTCCAATTTGCAAGGTGACATTTAGGCAACCACAGTCATTAATATCTTCACATTAAGCTGTAGAGTAAATTCCAATGTGTGACAGGTTCAATGGTGACTTCTGAAACATGGATAGTGATGTGAGTACCTCAGTGTGTTCCTGGCTAGGTGTTGCTATTGTGGTGTATGTGTTGTTTGTCCTAGAGGGTTTCTGTGCAGTGTGTATATGAGTTTGGTTTTTGTCCTTACCAACAAGTAGTCCATTGCCATATCGTCCATCCTGGAATTGTTGGTTGATGGTGCAGTGACGGAAGATGAATGCGTCATGTACACTCCCAGGATATTTAGCCACAATGTTGCTGATCAGTCCTTGGTGATCGACTATGGCCTGCACGTTGATTGAATGTGTGTGCTTCCTGTTGCAGTAGAGGTGTTCTGTTGCAGCAGGTGGCACAAGGCGTATGTGTGTGCAGTCGATTGCACCAAGGACGTGCGGGAAGCCACTGATGGCGTAGAACCCCTGTTTAGTTTCCTGCTGTTTCTGCAGTGTGTTAGGGAAGCAGATGTGGCGGGGTGTCAGGCGAATGATGGCATCCAGTACTTTTGGCAGGAATGCAGAGAATGATGGTTGTGATATTCCACCAACCAGGGCACCAGTTGTCTGAAACAAGCCACTTGCCAGCAGGTGAAGTACGGCAAGCAGCTTTGTTTCTGTTGGGATAGTGCGGGGAGTCACTAAAGTGGGGGCCAACTGCTGTTCAATATTTCTCAGCAGCTGCTGAAGGGCCTGCCAGTTCAACCGGTACCTCTGGATGATGTCCCGTTCCCTGAGGCCATGCAGGGTTGTTCTTGGGCGGAATATCCTCTCCTGCCTTCTGCGCTGTCTTTGGGGTCCCTGCTGTTGTTGTTGTAGCTGCTGTTGTTGCTGCAGGGCTCTGCGTCTACGTGCACGCTGAAGAAAAAGCACCTCCATGTCTCCCTGTAGCTACTCTGCTGCTCTGCTGCTCTGTTGTTTGTTCTGTGTGTTCTGATTAAGTACAGGTGTGTTTGCCCCATTTTAACGCCTGCCCTGACCAAGGCGTTAAAATTGAACGCTATTCGTGCTTTGCGTCATTTTTTTGCGCCACCTACGGCCCGGGAGTCATTTTTGCCTGGAACCATAAATACGACGCACCGCTGTGTGCGTCGTTTTTTGGACGGGAACGCCTACCCTGCATGTCATTAACGCAGGGCGGGGTGCCGCTTCCAGAAACTGACGCACATAGCGCCATTTTCCTTTTGCGCCGGCTCGGGCGTCAGGGTTTAAATATGGGGCAACGTTTGCGCTGAATGTGCGTCAAAAAATTTGACGCACATTCGGCGCAAACGGAGTATAAATATGCTCCTAAGTGTTCTAATTGTTGTTTACAGTATATCTGTATTTAGTGATATTATGGTGAATATATTAGGATGATGTAATCCATGCATTTATTTGTTGAATCTTCTTATTTTATAGCTATTTTAGCCGAATAAAAATGTATTTGACTTGACTTGAAACACTGGAACATACTTTATACAATAAAAGTAAAGATTCAAATAAGAAAAGAGTTATATGTGACATAAATATTAACACCCCCACAAGAAAGCAATGGTACTTGGAAAGCCGAAAATTGCTGTCCTCAGAGTAATGATTCTAATAAGGGACACCAAAAGCCAACAGAATACGAAAAAGGCTGTTGCCTTTGTTTCTGTTTCATTACTGTGGACAGGACCATTTCTTCTAATCCCAGGCAGCTCACTGCCAACAACATTCTATATGTCTAGAAGCATTTCAGCATACTGAGCGAGTCAAATCAGAATATCAACGGGATTAATGTTTACGAGATATCTAGCCTAAGGCAAGAAGGGGACTGACATTTTTATGTGTATAATAAACATTCTACATAATCACCATCAGGCATAGGGCCTCATTACAAGTTTGGTGGTCCTATGACCTCCATGTAGGCAGTGGCGGTCAGACCGCCAACAGGCTGAAGGAGAAGACCGCCAAACTATGAGTTTGGCTGTAATCCCAAAGGAATATAGCAAAAGCACCGTCGGCACCACCAGTGCGGTCAGACCGCCACGAAAGATTGAAGGCATCAGCAGGCCGGCAGAGACCATGTTTCCATCGGATCTGTTACAGGGCTGCACACCGTCCAGATTTCCACCGCGGTCGCACCACCAGGGAAACCCAGGGGGAAATGAACTGTCTAAAAGGAGACACTAACCTTCAGGGAGCCAGAGTTGCCATGGAACCAGAACTAGACATCATACCTCTGCTCCTGCACCACCGAAAGACAATAGAATCTTTGCCAATGAGGACGACAACAACGTAAATGAACACACTCACCTATTATTGTTGTATATTGTAGCATTTTGTATACTTCCATAACATATTATAGGGAAGGGGATGAGCGGACTACACTTACATGTAACAGTACACTGACATGCACTCTCACATACAACTACAAAGACACCCACACATACACAGCACACACACTGTAGCCACCTCATACACAAACACACCATAAGTGAAAAACACACTTACGCATGGCAACACAGCACAGGCCCAGTCTCACACAATACCAAACAACATAACAACATGTCACAACAACACTACAACTGCACAGTCATAAACACATTGGCAATCACTCACAACAGATATTACCCAGGGGCACATCACACATACAACACAATGTACAACCAACAGGGAACAAACACACAAAATTACACAATCATACAAGTTAGCAATCAACACACATTACACACACAGCACATCGTACCTTTCGTTCCACGCACAATCCATGCACAATCCACGCACACTCACACAGTCAAAGCACATGAAGCCACACACCACAACAACAAACACATGTCAACAAAAACACCACACACTACCATGACAACAACATGTCTGCTACATACACATGTCCATCACGCAACACACACCATATCCCTGGGGGACAAAAGCACCACACACAGACCCTCACTGTGAGAAAGTAGCCTCTTTCTAGCATGGTTACCCCCATTGTTTGCCTGTTTGTCAGTGTGTTTGACTGTGTCACTGGGATCCTGCTAGCCAGGAACCCAGGGCTACATGTACGAATGTTTTGCGAGTCGCAAATTGGTCGCAGAGCTATTTGCAACCATGTTCCAATGCCATTTCGAAGTCCCAAATAGCGATGCGACCAATTACCAACTCGCAAAATTTGCTACTTGAAATTGCGACTCGCAAATAAGAAATCGCAATTTGCGAGTCGCAAACCACATGTACAATGTAGTCGCTAATTGTGGAAAAGCCCGTTTTGCACACCCAGATTAGCACTGATTCCAAACAGGTGGTAACCAGAACCAAAGTATAAAAGCAGACCCAGAAGGCATCTGGGTTTCTCAAAATGGCTGCACTCTACGTGACTGCATGGAGGAGGAGAGTCCAGGCTGCCCAGCAGAGGAGGAGGAGGTGGAGACAAGAGAGGATATACAGAACCAGGCAGACCATATTTCAACAGATTGAGGAGGAAATATATGACAAATACAGACTGAGCAGCTCAGTTATCTTAGAGATTATTGACCTGCTGAAACCTCAGCTATAATGCCAGACTTTGGGAAGCTGCCCTAGCTCCACACATGTTCTCTCCTCACTGCACCACTTTTGGCCTCGGGTAGCTACCAGGGAGTGATTGCTGTTGCTGGTGGGGGTGTCCCAAAGTGCATGTCACGATTGTTTAGACGGTTCTTAGATGCCATACTCACACACATGTCCAGATACATATACCTTCCCAGGAATGAGGAGGAAATACACAACACCAAGTTGGACTTCTACAGAATTGCCAACTTTCCCCATGTAATAGGGTGTGTGGACAGGACACATATACCCATTTGCCCACCTGCACATCTGGAATATATGTTCCCCAATAGGAAATGTACTCACTCACTCAACATCCAGGTGGTATGTGATGCCCATAATGTAATAACTGACATAGTGGATACATTTCCAGGGAGTACACATGATGCATACATATTCAGGCACAGTGGGATACAGCAACACCTAGAACGTGGGGAGTTTGGAGAAGGATATTTATTAGGTATTGTGTAGTACACACCAATGTCAGAAATACATATCACTGCAAAACGTGAAGCCATGCTTATATCTGCTATTTTGTTACACAGGTGAAAGTGCATATGCTCTGAGGCAATGGATACTCACCCCATACCTAACACCTGCCAATCACAATGAGAGGTGCTACAACATTGGACAGACTGCATGCAAGATTGTGGCAACATGTGCCATCCTACACAACATAGCAACCAGACGTAGGCTACATCTCACCCTAGATGACACAGATTCAGAGGATGAGGAGCAAGAGCCACCACAACAACAGCCTGGGGAAGGTAGCATCGCAATGGAGGGCAGACAGAGAAGGGACCACATTGCAAATCACTACTTTGGCAGGTACGTGGCAACCGTTATAGCACTCACAAATGTAAGACACACATAGCCAGATTGTGCAAGAACAAAAATTCCCTTTAATGTCAGGAGTGTAATGATGAACTGTTGACATCTAAACAGCAATAAAAACGTAAAATGTTACAATGTCTGACACATTTACATCATGTGACTCAGGCAAATCCCAGATTTGCAAAATCACACCCTCTTGTGACTACGGCCACCATGGCCTGATCCTAGTTGGTCCCCTGATGTTTGGCTGGCACTGCTACTCCGCAGGATGCGTGCATCTGAGGCAGAAACTCTGCTCACGCTGGAGATGTCCTCACTATCCTGAAGGTTATCTCCAATGCCCCTTGCTGCCCGGGTGGTGTGTATTTGGTCCACTGCATTACTTATGCACCCTAGTCCCCTTGCTACATCACCGGCAAAATGCCCAAGTTCCACTTTTAGCGTTACAGTGTGCCTTGACAGACAGGTAGTAGTGGTTGAGAGGCAGCCAATCGACTGACTCAGCCAGTCCAAACGGACAGCAGTGTTCCGCTCTCTGCACCTTGCATGGGTCCTATCCACCACCATTTCCCTGCACAGGTCATTGATGGCGGTTGTGAGGTTTGCCATGTTGTTGAAATGTGTGTCAACATTGGCAAAACCCTGTGAGAGGATCTGTTGCAGTCGGTTCAGGTTCTTGTTCATTATCTGCATATGTTTATTTTGCAGGTGGTGACTGCTCAGTAAGGATGCCTCCAGTCCTTGGAATTGTTCCTCTGTGACATCCTCCTCACCTGATGACTGTGTATGACATCGCCATCTCTGCCCAGACCCAGCTGACCTATATGGCTGATTCACACTCATCTGTGGCCCCGGTGTCAGGTTGCCTGTCTCAGTGTCCACATCTGTCTCATCGGTGGTATCACGTGCATGGTGGACAAGTGGTGTGGTCATGCACTCCCCTGCTGAAACACTGGCTGCCTCGTCTGCGGTGATGGTGGCCGATTCATCTCCCTGCACAGTAGGATCATCGGTGGGTACTTGTGGGAGACCTGTGGGACACAGGGTATACACTGTCAGTGCCTCTCATATGTGTGGTGTATCAAAATAAATATTCCTCAAAAGTTGGACAACTGTACTACATTGCCCATAATGTATTCGATTGTTCTGTAGGTTTCAATATAGGCCTGGAACAAATTTGGTGGATGCATGTGTGCTGTGTGCATGGTGCATTGAATGGTGTAAATAAGTAAGATTTGCTACTTACTTTTGGATGTTCCCGATGCAGAACTGTCCAGGTCCCCAATTCCAACGATGTAGGAGGTGGTACTGTGGATGGTCCTCCACCAGTTAGGTTTCCCTCCTTCCTCCGCTCTGCCACCCTTTCTTTGGTTCTGGACCTGAGGTCGTACCACCTTTTGAGGACCTCATTGATGGTGCGATGGCTGACTCCTATCACATTGATCTTGTTCTGAATATCCATCCAGATCTTCTTTTTTTGGGTGTCAGGGACACTCATTCCTGCTTTCCCAAACAGTGCCTCATGGTGCAGACAGCACTCCTCAGTCAGGACCTCCAGCTCCTTATCAGAAAACTTCAGTTTCCTCTTCCTCCCTGCAGTGGGAGTCTCCTTGGTCTGAGCTGCCATGGCTGCAGTTGCTCCTCTCAGCTGGGTGTGCCTCTGCTGTCTGTGCTGGGTAGACTCCTCCCAGTTCCATGGGGGGTACTTCCTGGTTCTGATGTCATCACTCAGAACCAGGAAGTGTGTTTTCTTTTCTTTTTTTGGCACCCCCTCGCAAATTGCGACACAGTCACAATTTAAGAGTCCGGGTCACACCCTTGTGCAATTTGCGAATTTACAATTTATGATTTAGCAAAACTGTGATGCGACTCTGCATCGAATCGCAAACTGGAATTGCGATTCTTACTTGCATATTGTTTTGCGAGACACAAATTGCGAGTCGCTCTGATTCGCAATTTGCGAGTCACAAAACCAGAGTTTGAGACATATAGTCCCCAGTGCTTATGGTTTGTGGCCTACTTGTCAGTATGTTTCACTGTTTTTGTCAGTATATTTGACAGTGTCACTGGGATCCTGCTAACCAGGAAACCAGTGCTCATGCTCTCTCTGTTCCCAAATGTTTCACTACATACTGGTAACCCAGCATTTAATCCTAAATTGACATACTGGTGCCCCCTTATGAGTCCCTAATATATGGTACCTTGGTACCCAGGGCATTGGGAATCCAGGGGATCCCTATGGGCTGCAGCATTTCTTTTGTCACCCATAGGGAGCCCATGCAAAGGCTTCTACAAGACTGCCATTGCAGCCTGTGTAAAATGGTGTATACACCATTTCACAACCATTTACACTGCACCAGGTCACTTATAAGTCACCTATATGTCAGGCCTTTCAAACCGGAAAGCTGGGTGCAAAGTACCTGTGTGTGAGGGCACCCCTGTACTAGCAGAGGTACCCCCATGTCATCCAGGACCATTTCTCAGATGCGTGCACTGGACATAGGTCAATACTTATGTCCAGCTTCACAATGATAACCCATAATATGGTCATGAAAGGTGTCTAACAACGGGGAATTGTACCTCATGGTTGTACAATCCCATGCACTCTGGGGGCTCCAGAGTGGACCCCCAGAACTGCCATACCAGCCTTCTGAGGTTTTCCAGGCAGCCCCAGCTGCTGCCACCTCACAGTCAGGTTTCAGCCCTCCTGTTTATTGAGCACCCCAGGCCCAGGAAGGCAGAACAAAGGATTTCCTTTGGTAGAGGGGTGTGACACCCTCTCCCTTTGGAAATGGGTTTTAGAGGCATGGGAGGGGAAGCCTCACAGAGCCTCTGGAAATGCTTTGAAGGGCACAGATGGTGCCCATCTTGCATAATTCAGTCTACACCAGTTCAGGGACCCCCAGTCCCTGCTCTGGCACAAAACTGGACAAAGGGAACCAGAGTGACCACTCCCCTTTCCATCACCACCTCAGGGGTGGTGCCCAGAGCTCCTCCAGAGTGTCCCTGGGTTTTGTCTTCTTGCTTTCCAAGGGGGTGGGGCACTCTGGGAGCATTGGAGTGGCCAGTGCCAGCAGGTGACGTCAGAGCCCTCCCCTGATAGGTGCTTACCTGGTTAGGTGACCAATCCCCCTTTCAGGGCTATTTAGGGTCTCTCCTTTGGGTGTTTATTCAGATTCAGATTGCAAGACTCCAGCAGGAATCCTCTGCATCCTTTACTTCACCTTCTGACCAAAGAAACTGCATCTGGACCCTCCAGGAACTCTACAAACTGAAACAAAGAAGCAAAGACGACTTCTGCAACATTGTATCTTCAGCTCCTTCCAGCAACTGCAACTGTTTCCAGGTTGTGCATTCTCTAAGAACTGCCTGTCTTCAGCCTGCACCAGAAGAGCGAAGGAATCTCCCATAAAATGAAGTAGTCACTTTGCTGCTTTTAGCGACGACCAGTGGCGTGGGTCCCCTCGCCTGACAAAGAGCGTGGATCCAGCAACACTGGTGGTGGAATAAAGAGACCCAGACAGTCCCAAGGTCCAGCTGTCCACCTTTTGTGGAGGTAAGATCTTGCCTCCCCAAGCAAGACAGTACCCCTGTGAATCATGTGACTTGCAGTTGCCAAGGCTTGTGTGCAATCTTCCAAGAAGTTCTTTGTGCAAGGTACAGCTTAGGCCCCCAGCACTCCATCCTGCGATACACAGATTCCTGAGTGGTTCTCCGGCAGCGTGGGATCCCTTTGTGTTGTGTTGCATGGGCCTCCATTTTCACCTTCTTTGGCCCCGTGCTTTGGGACTCCTGTGCGCGCCGCCTGGTCTTCTGAGGGCTCACTGATTTGCTGAGAGCCCACTCTGTCTCTCCCTCCTGGGTAGAGGCCACAAGATCCCTCCTGGTCCCAGGCAGCGCCATTTTCCGCTACCTACAAGCTTTGCATGTGCCAAGGCTTTTTGACAGAATCCAGTGACGCAAACCAGATTGCGATCATCCATCCGGCATGAGACATCTTCTGCACCAACCAGGAACCCACATCTGTCTTCTTGGGTTCAGAATTGACTTTGTCTTCTCACAGGTGGTTCTTCTTTTGCACCTTAATGCGGGTTATTAGGGGCTCCTGTTCTCCCTGGACTCATCAGTGCTTCTTGGACTTGGTCGCCTTCTTCCACATGTCTTCAGGTCCAGGAATCCATTGTTGGTGTCTTGCAGTCTCTTCTGGCTCTTGCATAATCTTCTATCAGGACTTCTTGTGTGTTTCAGGAAACTTACTGTGATTTACTCTTGTTTTCCTCTGCTCTGGGGTGGGGTCTATTACTTACCTTTGGTGTTTTCTTACACTCTCAGTGCCCCTCTACACACTACACTTACCTAGGTGGGAAACCGACTTTCGCATTCCACGATTTTAGTATATGGTTTGTGTTCCCCCAGGCCCATTGCACTCTTTTGTGATTTTCACTATTTCACTGTTTTCTTACTGTTTACCTACCTGTTTTTGGATACTAGTGTATATATTGTGTATATTACTTACCTCATAAGGGAGTATAGTCTCTAAGGTATTTTGGGCATTTGTGTCACCAAAATAAAGTACCTTTATTTTTGTAACACTGAGTATGTTCTTTCATGTGTGTGAGTACTCTGTGACTACAGTGGTATTGCAAGAGCTTTGCATGTCTCTTTGTTCAGCCTTGGCTGCTCAGCTACAGCTACCTCTAGACAGCCTAGCTGCTAGACACTGACTACATTTCACTAACAGGTGATAACTGAACCTGGTATAAGGTGTAAGTACCTTGGGTACCCACTGCAAACCAAGCCAGCCTCCTACACTCATATGCTGCCCACACAGGAAGCACAGGCACCACACACCCAGACAAATACTGGCACACAACCAATGTAAGCCAGGAACAACTTTAACCTAGGAACGGAAATGCACGACAAAGATGTAACCTGAAAATCAACAACGCGTTGGTATCTTTATATTAGTTAAAGCAAGGAATAGAAAAATACAAGACCATCAGCCAGTCCAATCTAAAAGCAAATTTTGTAAAAGGCCAAAGACACTATGGCCCTCATTACAACCCTGGCGGTCGGTGTTAAAGCGGCGGTAAAACCGCCAACAGGCCGGCGGTAAAAAAAATGGAATCACGACCGTGGCGGAAACCGCCACCACAGACAGCCATTTTAACACTCCCACCGCCACGGCGGTACAAACAAACACCACAGCAGTAACCACCAACAGACAGACGGAACCCAAAGTACCGCCCACAGTATTACAACAGTCCAATCCACCACCTTTTCCGGGGTGGATTCACCGTGAACAAAAACACAGCGGAAACAGGACTTGGAAGGGAATACGGTCACCTCTACACCCCCCACGAGGAACCAGGACGCCATACAAGATACAAGATCAAAACGGAGAGAACACTGCTGGGGCATCAGATAGAAATACAACAGGCACATGGGGGGGAAGGGAAGCGGGGGCACCTCAGCCGGATGAGTGCACGACGCTGATGCACGAAGGGGCTTCATGCCCACTGCTGTATCCTGGGGGGTGCAAAGCCACAGTCTCTCAAGTCTCTCAAGTGGGTTATTTGCCCACTGCTTTATCCTGGGGAGTGCAAAGCCACAGTCTCTCAAGTCTCTCAAGTGGGTGGTTTGCCCACTGCTTTATCCTGGGGAGTGCAAAGCCACAGTCTCACAAGTCTTTTCAATGGGTGGTTTGCCCACTGCTTTATCCTGGGGAGTGCAAAGCCACAGTCTCTCAAGTGGATGGTTAGCCCACTGCTTTATCCTGGGGAGTGCAAAGCCACAGTCTTTTAAGTCTCTCAAGTGGGTGGTTTGCCCACTGCTTTATCCTGGGGAGTGCAAAGCCACAGTCTCACAAGTCTTTCCAGTGGGTGGTTTGCCCACTGCGTTATCCTGGGGAGTGCAAAGCCACAGTCTCACAAGTGGATAACAGTCTCCACTGGTTCTGGAGGGGGCTTTGTGCCCAGAGTGCTTCATCCTGCCAAGGACTGAGGTAGTGGATGGCAATCTCCACTGGTTCTGGAGGGAGCTTTGTGCCCATAGTGCTTCATCCTGCTCGTGGCGGCCTCAGTAGCGTCAGAGCTTTTGGCACTCATTGGCCTGTGGTGCTGGTGGCAGCGGTGTCCTGTGAAGCGGTGCTTGTGGCGGCAGTGTCCTTGGCAGAGGTGATGGTGGCTGCGGTGTCCTTGGCAGTGGTGCTGGTGGCGGCGGTGTCCTTTGCAGCGGTGCTTGTGGCGGCGGTGTCCTTGGCAGCGGTGCTGGTGGTGGCGGTGTCCTTGGCAGTGGTGCTGGTGGTGGTGATGTCCTTGGCAGCGGTGCTGGTAGCGGCGATGTCCTTGGCAGCGGTGCTTGTGGCAGCGGTGTCCTTGGCAGCGGTGCTGGTTGTGGCTGTGTCCTTGGCAGTGGTGCTGGTGGTGGTGGTGTCCTTGGCAGCGATGCTGGCAGCGGCAATGTCCTTGGCAGGAGTGCTTGTGGCGGTCTTGTCCGACGTGCAGGTTTTCGGCGACTTGCCTGTTTTTGTGTGCCCCTTCCCCACCTTGGATGGTGGCGCAGCTGTCTTCCCACTCCCAACTGTACTCCTGGGAGAGGCTTTGGTGATAGATGTTTTGCCTCTCTCCCGCCGGGCAGTGGCCAACTTTTTATGCTTTTGAGGTGGGGGACTGTCCATGGTCTGGCTCCTTGGCACACTGGCTTCCCTGCTGCTTAGCGCACTCCAGAAGCCGGTTACTGCTGGCACCACTGTTCCCGCTGATGTTGTGGCTGAGGTGCTGGGTTGGGACCTGGAAAGGCGGGCCCTAGGGGACTGAAGGGGTGGGGGAGGTGAGGGGAAGAGGTCAAGGTTGGACAGGAAAAGTTTTTTGGACACAATGGGATGGGTAGATGGAGGGGGTTTGGGAGTGGAGGAAGAGGTAGTGGTTGTAGGAGGTGTACGTTTGCTGACTTTGGGTGAAGGTGTATGGGCTGGAGGCTGTCGTGAGGTGGATGGCTGTTAGGTGGGTGTGTGGCTGCGTTTGTGTACATTGGGAGGTGGGCTCACAGACACACTGGGAGAGGACACAGGGGATGTGTGAATGGTAGTGGGGGTGGTGAGTGCAAGTGAGCAAGTTGTGGTGATGGGTGTGCTCGTGATGGACATAGTGGCTGAAGATGTAGTGCATGCAGGTGTGAGTGGAGACAAAGCAAAAACAACAAGTGATGGACGGAAGGCTGAACATTGTCAAACATTCACCCCCAGTACAGTGATCTGGGGCTAAATCCATCATTTTTCTGCTGCCCATGCCATTCCAGTTTGGACCCTGTTCCCCATGGGATCAGTCCAGCCCGAACTGCTAGGCCAGGTCTTCCCTGGACTGGAAACAAGCATCCTAGGACCGGCTTCAGGGTTTCACCCCTCATCAGCCAGGCTAGCTTGAATCCAGTGGCATGGGAAGCACGGGACCCACGTCTGGGCATACCCTTCCCACTTAGGGCGACAAAGCAAAAACAAGTGATGGACGGAATGCTGAACATTGTCAAACATTCACCCCCAGTACAGTGATCTGGGCCTAAATCCATCGTTTTTCTGCTGCCCATGCCATTCCAGTTTGGACCCAGCCATATGCAAATCAGTCTTGACCCTGTTCCCCATGGGATCAGTCCAGCCCGAACTGCTAGGTGAAACCCCGAAACCGGTCCCAGGATGCTTGTTTCCGGTCCAGTGAGGACCTGGCTTGGCAGTTCGGGCTGGACTGTTCCCATGAGGAACAGGGTCAAGACTGATTTGCATATGGCTGGGTCCAAACTGGGGTGGCATGGTGAGCAAAAGAACGATGGATTAAACCCAGATCTGTGACTGGGGGTGAGTGTTTGACAATGTTCAGCATTCCGTCCATCACTTGTTGTTTTTGCTTTGTCGCCCTAAGTGGGAAGGGTATGCCCAGACGTGGGTCCCGTGCTTCCCATGCCACTGGATTTAAGCTAGCCTGGCTGACGAGGGGTGAAACCGGTCCCAGGATGCTTGTTTCCGGTTCAGTGAGGACCTGGCTTGGCAGTTAGGGCTGGACTGTTCCCATGAGGAACAGGGTCAAGACTGATTTGCATATGGCTGGGTCCAAAATGGGGTGGCATGGTGAGCAAAAGAACGATGGATTAAACCCAGATCTGTGACTGGGGGTGAGTGTTTGACAATGTTCAGCATTCCGTCCATCACTTGTTGTTTTTGCTTTGTCGCCCTAAGTGGGAAGGGTATGCCCAGGTGTGGGTCCCGTGCTTCCCATGCCACTGGATTCAAGCTAGCCTGGCTGATGAAGGGTGAAACCCCGAAACCGGTCCCAGGATGCTTGTTTCCGGTCCAGTGAGGACCTGGCTTGGCAGTTCGGGCTGGACTGTTCCCATGAGGAACAGGGTCAAGACTGATTTGCATATGGCTGGGTCCAAACTGGGGTGGCATGGTGAGCAAAAGAACAATGGATTAAACCCAGATCTGTGACTGGGGGTGAGTGTTTGACAATGTTCAGCATTCTGTCCATCACTTGTTGTTTTTTGCTTTGTCGCGCTAAGTGGGAAGGGTATGCCCAGATGTGGGTCCCGTGCTTCCCATGCCACTGGATTCAAGCTAGCCTGGCTGATGAGGGGTGAAACCCCGAAAACGGTCCCAGGATGCTTGTTTCCGGTCCAGTGAGGACCTGGCTTGGCAGTTCGGGCTGGACTGTTCCCATGAGGACTGATTTGCATATGGCTGGGTCCAAACTGGGGTGGCATGGTGAGCAAAAGAACGATGGATTAAACCCAGATCTGTGACTAGGGGTGAGTGTTTGACAATGTTCAGCATTCCGTCCATCACTTGTTGTTTTTGCTTTGTCGCCCTAAGTGGGAAGGGTATGCCCAGACGTGGGTCCGTGCTTCCCATGCCACTGGATTCAAGCTAGCCTGGTTGATGAGGGGTGAAACCCCGAAACCGGTCCCAGGATGCTTGTTTCCGGTCCAGTGAGGACCTGGCTTGGCAGTTCGGGCTGGACTGTTCCCATGAGGAACAGGGTCAAGACTGATTTGCATATGGCTGGGTCCAAACTGGGGTGGCATGGTGAGCAAAAGAACGATGGATTAAACCCAGATCTGTGACTGGGGTGAGTGTTTGACAATGTTCAGCATTCCGTCCATCACTTGTTGTTTTTGCTTTGTCGCCCTAAGTGGGAAGGGTATGCCCAGACGTGGGTCCGCTTGGCAGTTCGGGCTGGACTGTTCCCATGAGGAACAGGGTCAAGACTGATTTGCATATGGCTGGGTCCAAACTGGGGTGGCATGGTGAGCAAAAGAACGATGGATTAAACCCAGATCTGTGACTGGGGATGAGTGTTTGACAATGTTCAGCATTCCATCCATCACTTGTTGTTTTTGCTTTGTCGCCCTAAGTGGGAAGGGTATGCCCAGACGTGGGTCCCGTGCTTCCCATGCCACTGGATTCAAGCTAGCCTGGCTGATGAGGGGTGAAACCCCGAAACCGGTCCCAGGATGCTTGTTTCCGGTCCAGTGAGGACCTGGCTTGGCAGTTCAGGCTGGACTGTTCCCATGAGGAACAGGGTCAAGACTGGTTTGCATATGGCTGGGTCCAAACTGGGGTGGCATGATGAGCAAAAGAATGATGGATTAAACCCAGATCTGTGACTGGGGGTGAGTGTTTGACAATGTTCAGCATTCCATCCAGCACTTGTTGTTTTTGCTTTGTCGCCCTAAGTGGGAAGGGTATGCCCAGACGTGGGTCCCGTGCTTCCCATGCCACTGGATTCAAGCTAGCCTGGCTGATGAGGGGTGAAACCCCGAAACCGGTCCCAGGATGCTTGTTTCCGGTCCAGTGAGGACCTGGCTTGGCAGTTCGGGCTGGACTGTTCCCATGAGGAACAGGGTCAAGACTGATTTGCATATGGCTGGGTCCAAACTGGGGTGGCATGGTGAGCAAAAGAACGATGGATTAAACCCAGATCTGTGACTGGGGATTAGTGTTTGACAATGTTCAGCATTCCGTCCATCACTTGTTGTTTTTGCTTTGTCACCCTAAGTGGGAAGGGTATGCCCAGACGTGGGTCAGGTGCTTCCCATGCCACTGGATTCAAGTTAGCCTGGCTGATGAGGGGTGAAACCCCGAAACCGGTCCCAGGATGCTTGTTTCCGGTCCAGTGAGGACCTGGCTTGGCAGTTCGGGCTGGACTGTTCCCATGAGGAACAGCGTCATGACTGATTTGCATACGGCTGTGTCCAAACTGGGGTGGCATGGTGAGCAAAAGAACGATGGATTAAACCCAGATCTGTGACTGGGGGTGAGTGTTTGACAATGTTCAGCATTCCGTCCATCACTTGTTGTTTTTGCTTTGTCGCCCTAAGTGGGAAGGGTATGCCCAGACGTGGGTCCTGTGCTTCCCATACCACTGGATTCAAGCTAGCCTGGCTGATGAGGGGTGAAACCCCGAAACCGGTCCCATGATGCTTGTTTCTGGTCCAGTGAGGACCTGGCTTGGCAGTTCAGGCTGGACTGTTCCCATGAGGAACAGGGTCAAGACTGATTTGCATATGGCTGGGTCCAAACTGGGGTGGCATGGTGAGCAAAAGAACGATGGATTAAACCCAGATCTGTGACTGGGGGTGAGTGTTTGACAATGTTCAGCATCCCATCACTTGTTGTTTTTACTCCTGCTGACACCAGCACCGCTGCCTTCCCCATGGACTCTGGACACTGCTCGTGTGGTACATGAAGCTCCGTTCCGTCTCGCACCGCAGCCTTGGTCCACTGACGCCAGCACCATCAACTCCAGTGTCATCACCAGATGTCCTTGTCTGCACCGCGACCCATGGACACCACACGGAGGCCTTCCTGTGCCGCACCAGCGACTTTGGCATACCAACAACAGCGCTCCAGCAACTACAAAAACCTCGCTTCACACCCCAGTCCTGGTCTCAACGAAGACACTGTACGCCATCTCCGAACCGCTGCCTGCACCTTGACCTGTGGGCACCGCATGTAACATCGTCGTGCAGCCGAGACGTCATCCACGCCAGTGCTCCTGACTCTATTAGCCCGGAGCTCGATCTACAACACACGCGATTTCAAGGGCCCGATGACCACCCCACTGCTCTCCGGATCTCATCCCGAGGATCCGGATGCCCTGCAATTCCAAAGTTACTGTTTGGGGGTCTTCCCGACATCGTAGTTGGCCCACAACACTGCAGCCGGCCTGAACTGTTGGTTTGTTGATGACGACACGGTGATAGCCCCAGGTGGAGCTATCGACTTCAAGAAACTATACTTTTAAGTAGTTTTCACAAAATTCATAAATTTATTGCTGTATGTTGGATTTTTATTATATTTGGTCTTGTTTTATATAGATAAATATTGGCTATTTTTCTAAAACCGGTGTGGTGTCCTTTCACTGTGTTACTGTGTGTTATGTGCAAATGCTTTACACATTGCTTCTGAGATAAGCCTGACTGCTCGTGCCAAGCTACCAAGGGGGTGAGCAGGGGTTATCTGAGTGGGTATTCTGACTAGAATGAGGGTCCCTACTTGGACAGGATGCAAGCCGTCTGCCAACTAGAGACCCCATTTCTGACAAAAAGTATAAATGACTTTAATTTGTCTGACTCTATGTTGCACACAGACATGGATCAAGGGACATTGGAAAGGACAAAGGGCAAAGACCTGGAAAACTTACCATCATGATATTGGGAGTATAGACCTGCAGGTGGGAAGGAACAGCCAGCAGGGTATGAAAAGCTGTATATTGGTGCACATATGACACAGTCACATGTGCATCATCATTTGTTTCTCTATAGAATAGAATGTGCTCACCTGTGTACCAGTGTTGACGACTGAACATTTATGTGTTCCTTGGAGAATTAACCCTTTGCACATACCACATTTTCACAGCTTATTCTTTCACATGATACACTAACCTGGTAAAGGGATGAAAATGTGTTAAGTCTGTACTTACCCCCATGTTGCTACTGTGCTGCCCTCAAACGCCCATTCAACTAAGGGTAGGCCACCACCAATATGCGGTTGATTAGGGGGGTCAATGCCCGACGGGTGCTCCTTCGGACAACATCCCCAGCTTGGCCTCTGTAGTCTTCAAGGCCCAGCATCTCAAGTCCTCCCACTGCTTCCAACAGTGGGTGCGCTGCCAGCTGTGGACCCCCACACTTTCTTGGCGATGGCACGACAAATCCCCTTTTTCTGATGGATGTTGACCTGCATGGATGACACAAACAAAAAGAGAATGTCATGATCACATGCACCATACTAAAACAAAAAGGGTGATAATGCAAGTTAGTGCAAGTACACATACACAGACTTCCTTCAACATCCACTTCTATGTGGAATGACCATATGCAGTCAGCCCATGTGTGACTTTGAGACAGGCATACAACATGCAAATGCAGCACCACCCAGCACCAGGTGTCTGCTTAAAACACGACCAGACCACAAGCATGTCTCTAAACATGGTATATCTGTCAAAGTGTTTTTCACACGACCTTCAATTATCATGCAATACAGTTTCTAGGTGGAGCAGAGTACATACGTCACACACTCCCTACAGGACTCAAAATCTATCTATGAACATGTACACATGTCCATCTACCTACACATATTACCTTAATCCTTCATTCAACTACAATTCCTGAACATCATCATGCACTCAACAATTCCCCTTCCCTGTTCCTCTGGTGCATAGACCTGCCCATACAGGAGTAGGACTACCTCCAAAAGCTTGCCCAGCTCGTGAGGTGAGAAGGCAGTGGTCCTATGACCTGTAGGACGTGGCAGGATTGCCACCAGAGGCAGTACACAGTACACAGCAGCTCAGGTCATGGAGGTCTTGCTGGCAGAGGTGTCAGGAGTCAAGTGAGGAATGAAGTATGAGATGGCGGATATGTCTGCCATGTACAGGACCGAGTCCGCCAAAGGCAGCAATATATTCCAATGGCAATGTCCACCGCAGTTGTATCCGCCTACCGCCATGACGTCATCCGCTGGCAGAGTTATATCACTTCCTAATGTCCAGTACAATAGGTAAGGTAGCAGCCATTTTAAAGCTCTTGGATGAAGTATAGAAAGTTGCAACTCAAGCTGTGAAAGGTATCTATGATATTGTGTTCACTGCTGGCTTTATGCAAACGTAGAAATGTGTATGTATTATGTAGAGGATGTTACATTGATGTATCCTTAGTTATGTACATGAAATAGTATTGTCAGCAGAGTAATGACAATCTGAAAATGGTATAGTTGTACCAAATATGTGCAATATGTTAAGTAAGTTAATGTTAGATTTGCAGTCCGTGACATGTTTCTCCATTTTAAGAACATGTTTTAAGAACATGATAGTGGTTAGGGGATTCTGAATGCAGTTATAAGCCAAATCTTGCCTATGTATGTGCTGAGTATGTTTTCACAGTTTGATGTTTCAGTATTTATAATCATATGTGATGTAGTTGTGATCATACTTATGCTGTACAGATTGAGTGATACACACACATTCGGGTTTTCTCCAGCATAATTACCCTGGCATGAGAATAGCAAGACAACCTCCAGTGTACCGTCTACTAGCAGATCTGCAGACCATAAAGGAGTGACATGTGATTCAAATACACCGCCTGGATAAGCATACAATAATGGATTCCTATCATCAGCTGGAGGTAGATCTGATGCCTGCCATTCGTACTCCAAATTGCATTTCTCCTATTGTCCAAGTCATATCAGTGCTGCACTTCCTGGCCACTGGGTCTTTCAAAATACTGTGGTCCGAACTGCAGGGATTTTGCAGTCCATGTTCAATCGGTTCTTGAAGGCCGTACTGTCTGCATTGTTGAAACACCTGGACACCGTGAAGATTTGGTCCATGTAAAGGCTGATTTTTATGCTTTGGGACACATTTCATATGTGGCTGGAGCAATAGGTGGTACCCATGTAGCCTTGGTTCCCCCAAATGCCAACAAACAGGTGTATAGGAACAGGAAAAACTTCCACTCCATTAATGTCTGAGTGGTCTCTTCGACTGACCTCTACATTTCACAAGTTTGTGGAAAGTATCTGGGGTCAGTCCATGATTACTTCACCATGGGAAACAGCAATATCCCACTGCTGATTACACAACCATACACAGAGAGGTCCTGGCTGGTTGGTAAGTCACATATGTCATGTGTGTCAGTAACTTATATCTGCTACCAGATATGCGGATGTCCAAGATTCATGTTTTGCTTTGGTAACTATTTTTTACAGTGGACTCTGGCTACCCAAACCGTCCTTGGTTGTTGACATCAGTGAAGTACCGAACCACGCCAGGGGAAGTCAGCTTCAATGAGGCTGACCGAAGGAGAAGGTATGTTGTGGAGTGGACGTTTGGGCTGCTAAAGGCAAGATTTTAATGCAACGATAATTCTTCTGGATCCCTCCTCTACTCACCCAACAAAGTATGTCAAATTATTGTTGCCTGCTGCATGCTCCACAACCTCGCCCTGACATGCCAGATACCATTCATACCAGACGAGGGGGAGCCAGCAGTTCCTGCTGGTGAGAATGCAGATTTGCCAATTGAGGATGAAGCTGGAAACATCAGGGCTGATATTATCAATCAGTACTTCACTTGACTTGAGGTATGTGATGTGCTGTAATTAAAGTGATTCAGTGAGGAATTAGTGAGGTTATGAGTGCCAGATAAGGTTCTTAGGCCCATATTTATACTTTTTGACGCTAAACTGCGCTAACGCAGTTTAGCGTCAAAAAATTTAGCGCCGTCTAACGCCATTCTGAAGCGCCATGCGGGCGCCGTATTTATGGAATGGCGTTAGCCGGCGCTAGCAGACCGGCGCTGCCTGGTGTGCGTGGAAAAAAACCACGTAGACCAGGCAGCGCCGGCGTAGGGGGAAAATGGCGTTAGGGCGTCTTAAAATGGGGCAAGTCAGGTTGAGGCAAAAAAATCGCCTCAACCCGATTTGCGCCATTTTTTTTGACGCCCAGACGCCATTTAAATGACTCCTGTCTTAGTAAAGACAGGAGTCATGCCCCCTTGCCCAATGGCCATGCCCAGGGGACTTATGTCCCCTGGGCATGGTCATTGGGCATAGTGGCATGTAGGGGGGCACAAATAAGGCCCCCCTATGCCACCCAAAAAAATTTAAAAATATAAAAAATTATACTTACCTGAACTTACCTGAATGTCCCTGGGGTGGGTCCCTCCATCCTTGGGTGTCCTCCTGGGGTGGGCAGGGGTGGCAGGGGTGTCCCTGGGGACAGGGGAGGGCACCTGTGGGCTCATTTTGAGCCCACAGGCCCCTTAACGCCTACCCTGACCCAGGCGTTAAATAGTGGCGCAAATGCGGGGTTTTTTGACCCGCCAACTCCCGGGCGTGATTTTTGCCCGGGAGTATAAATACGACGCATTTGCGTCGCCGTCATTTTTTTAGACGGGAACGCCTTCCTTGCATCTCATTAACGCAAGGAAGGCGTTCACGCAAAAAAATGACGCTTTTTGCCCATACTTTGGCGCTAGACGCGTCTAACGCCAAAGTATAAATATGGCGTTAGTTTTGCGCCGAATTTGCGTCGAAAAAAACGACGCTAATTCGGCGCAAACGGAGTATAAATACGGGCCTTAGTATGACCACCAGAGAGGTCATAAGTGGCTCCAAAGCCTATGACTTAAATATGCATGCAGATTGTTATATGGAGTAATCTACAGACATTTAATCAACATTGTCAAAGTTTTTCACAATGCACAATCAGTTTCATTTGTATATATGAATTGGCTGTGTAATGTTTATGTATTAATGTGGGTTGTACCTTATGTTTGTCATTTGGCAGATTGACTGTTTGGCTCATCCTCATTTGGCAATATCAGATAGTGTCACATGCAAATGGGAGATGCAGACTGACAGTTGAGATGGTCTTGGATTGAACCAGGTACTGTCAGGCATGAGATTTGTGGTGTGTGAGTTCCATGCCCAGACTGTGAGGACAGTGGGATGATAGTGTTCTATTCCACACTAAAGACCTGTTTGGCACTGGAGGAGGGGAGAATGGTGCCATGTGTGTGTTCATTTGTCTGTAGGCATATGTTAATGTGGTATCCATACCCTCGAACATCATTATGGTTTGTGTTGGATAATAACTAATTTTTTATGCAGCAGTCAGTGTGTTTCCTCTTTGCAGGCCAATGTGCATGTGTCTGAAGACTGACATAGGTGAGTGGTAAGTGGAAGGTTTCATGATGGGACATTTGTACTGACCTTTCTCTGCTTCATGGGGTATGTTATTTTGGGAGCTATGGTATGAGGATGTGATAAGGCTTTAGCTGATTATACCATGAACCAATATGTTTGCCTCCTGGGATAGTGAAAGACTGACGTGTCCCTGTTGGAAAATGGGTTATTGATAGGGCAGGTAGGTACCTACACCTAGCAACAAGCCACAAACCTCCACAAAAGTACAGTTAGGTCTCAGTAAATTAATCCCAGCTCTACCCTTGGTAGCTTGGCATCGAGCGTCAAGGCTTAACTTAGGAGACAAAGTGTAAAGCATTCAAATATCACAAAACAGTAATTAAATAAAACACAGGAAACAGTTTAAAAATCCAAAACCAATTTATAAAAATAGCTTATAGTTTTATCTTTAAAATGACACAAAAACGATTAAAATCGGTTCAGGGGAACCGGAGATATGAATTTTTAAAGTATTATTATTTTCTAGCGCATAGAAACAAAAAGCGCCAATCGGGTCATCTGGTTGCACCAGGACCGGGACAAAGTCAAACTTTCAGGCCGACCGCGATGGAGCCCTGCTCGGCTACAGGTCGCGGGAGGCCTCGGTTAAAAAGTTACCTTCTGACTTAGTCTTTATTTTGAAGTTTTTCTTCACCGGGACGAACCTGCCAGTTGGATCCGACCTCCTGGAGCCCTTGTCCGGATACGCGAAGTCGGTTTCCTCGGTGGTGATTTCTACCTTCGGACTTAGTCGTTTTTTCGAGATGAAAATCCTTCGACCGGGGTAAACCTGGATCTTGATCCGACGTCCGTGGAGCCCTTCTCGGATACGATGGCTGGAAGGTCCCGGTCAACTTTTCACGTTCGGACTTAGTCTCTTTTTCGGATGTTTTTCTTGACCGGGACGAACCACGAAGTCAGGCCGGGTCGCGGTTGAGGCAAGCCGGCTAGAATTTCCGCGTCGAGTCGGTCACTTTATGGAGCTTTTTTCTAAAATTTCTCCAATCTTTTCCAAACTTCTGGGGCTTCACCCAGATGTTCTTTTAAGGTTCTTTTGGGGTCCACAGCTCACCCCAAGGGTCCAGAAGTTCTGTGATGGTCCTTGGGAAGTGCGGACTTCAACTCCCAGAGTGCACCTGGCGCAAACTCCTTTTTGGCCACTGGGCAGTGGTCAGCTGGTCACTTTTTCAGGAGTTGGTGCAGGGGACTCTGGTTAGCAATTTTTCACCTGTAGCAAACAGGGAGTCCCTCCTTGAACCAGTGGAAGCCAGGCAAAGTCCTTCTTGTGGTGAAGCCCAAGTGTGCAGCTGGTGCAGTCTTTCTGAGTGCAGGGTCCAGGTGCAGGCCAGGGGTCCAGCAGGGCAGTCCTTCTTCTCCTTGTAGTTCTTTCTTCTTGAAATTTGGTGGGGATCTGAGGCGTGGGTGCAGGTCTGCCAGTTTTATCCTTGCTCCTGGGTGAAAAGCAGGGGGGCCCTGGTTCTCCAATCAGGGACAGGGTCGTCCCCCTGTGATGACCACTTCCTGGGAAGTGTGGCAAAAATCCATCCCAGAAGGCAACAGTCTCTAAAAATCCAAAATGGATGAATCTGATTTTTGGTGGAGAGATCTGGCTGAGCCCACCCACTGGTGTGGCTAAAAATCATAAACACACCCCTCTCCTGCCCTCTCCTAATCTAATCAAGGGGGCACCTAGCTGTCTGGGGTTGCAGGATGTGGGGGTGTTGCTGGGTGCTCCAGATGTCCTTCTCTGCCTTTGAAGACCAGTTTGGCAGCCCTCCCCCTTCCTGCCTCACCATCTGCTGAGGGGAGATTCTCTCCCCCAAGCACATTCCTTTGTGTGAAGTCAGGCCACTTCACACCTCATTAAAGTAGCCTGGCAGAAGCTGCTGCAGGCTGGCCAATCAGAGCACAGGAGCAAAAACAATGCAGAGCTGAAATTGGCAACTTTTTAGGTAAAGTCTAAACTTTTTACCTGCACTAGTTATATTAAATCCAACAACTGGAAGTTGTGGGATTTATTATAACAATCAATTTGATACCAAATTCTTGGTATGTAACATTTAAGGAGACTTTAAAATTTAAAATAAAGTCTGCCCATTCTAGCCTATGAAGGCCATATACTTCAATGAGGGAAAAACGAATTTGGCTGTTTTTACCTCACCAGGGCTTATAAATCTATTTTTATAAAGTCCCTGCTTATAGTTACATGGCACCCAGCCCTAGGGGCACATAGGGCACACCTTAGGGGTGACTTATATGTAAAAATAAGGTAGTTTAAGACTTTGGAAGTACCTTTAATTCCAAAGTCGAATTTGCATATAACTTTAATTTAAAAGCAGCCAGCAAGGCAGGCTTGCTTTTAAAATGACACTGGGCACCTCAGCAATGCACCTAGGTGTGCACCACCTATGCTGTGGTCCCTAAACCTACATGCCCTACCATATACTAGGGACTTATAGGTAGGCTAACTTAGCCAATTATAATTAGCCTAATTTGCATATCCATTTTACACAGAGCACAGGCCCTGGGACTGGTTAGCAGTACCCAGGGCACCATCAGAGTCAGGAAAACACCAGCATAAAGTGGAAAATGGGGGCAAAAAGTTATGGGGCCTCTGCAATCAGCCCTAGTTTCTCACACAACCCCCCCCCAGCCCACACGCCCAGGAGACTCAGCCCAACCCTGGGAGAGTCTTCCTGGCTTGTTAGGCGAGGAAGACAGTGAAGAAAACTGGCTGTCCCTTTGCAGGGCCTACTCTGCCTTATATCCTCCTGTCAGGGTCACTCCCTCTGGGTAGTGAAGCCATCCCAACAGTAAAAGGACCCAACTCAAACTGAAACTTCCCTCTAGGGGGGTCTTCCTCCTCTCTCTCTGTCAACTTGGGTAGTGAGGTGCCCACCTCCCCTACTCCTAACTTTGCTAGGGCAACACCTAGCTTACCCAAAGAGGTCACCCAACACTTGAGCAACCCCACCATGACCAACAGGGTCAGGGGGCCTACTTTGCTATTGGCCTTGGGGTCTGCCTCCCAGGCCAAGTACAGTGCTGCCAGGAAGGCTAGCACCCAGCAGAGGCTACTGACAGCTGTCAGTACCCAGAACCACACCCTAAGCTCTCCACTGACAGGTGGCTGAGCTGCTTTAGGGGCATCTTTGGGGTCCTGGCACCCCTCTTGCTGTCTAGAGTGGGGGGCTACCACCTCCTGTGGCAGACACCCTCCTTCCACTCTCCCTTCTGTCAGTGCAGGGGCAACACCTTGCATCTGGACAGCTGCCTGACTACTCAGGACTTCCTTGGGGTCAGGTGAGGCCTCACCAGTGCCAACTCTGGGCTCCCCCCTTACTGGGGCAGAGGGCCCTTGGCTCCCTGGAACTCTCTTTAAGAGTGGCCTACCCTTCCTTTTCTTCTTTCCTTTTCTTGGGGACCCCTGTCTCCTAACTGTAGGGACTGTCTCCCCAGGACTTTGGGTTGGGGGGGCGCCCTGGGCGACCACCCCATCTGTGACCAGACTCACCTCTGGGAGGTCATTGCCCAGGATACAATCTAGGGGAAGGTCAGCACTGACTACCACCCTAATCCAGTCAAGGATACCCTCCCTCTCTAGGGGCACTATGGCTACAGGTTTGGAGGTGACCTCCCCTGTGGCTATCCTGACTTTCTTTGTCTTTCCTGGGACATACATGTCTGGGGTCACTAACCGGTCACTCACTACAGTGTGACTGGCACAGGTGTCTCTCAGGCCAGTGGTAGGGATCCCATTCACTTGAATGTGGTGGAAGTGCCTACTCCCACCCTCAGGGATCACCAGCTTACCATCTGGTCCTGTCTCCCAGCACAATGCTAGGAGGACTTCATCATCTGAGGAATCCTCCTCTATGGCTACACTGGACAGCCCAGTGCTAACCACCTTCTTTGGACAGGCTGCATCTCCTCTGAAGTGACCTGTCTGCTGACAGTCAAAGCAAGCCCTACTGTCCAAGAGCTTTTTTAACCCTGGGTCTCCCTGTCTCTGTATGTCAGAGTGGGAGTGGGATTTACTCTCCTCCTTTTTAGGGTTCTGGGGTACAGAGGGAGTCTCTGTGGTGGGCTTACCACCTCCCTCCTTAGGTTTTTGGGGACCTGTCCCCCCCTTCTTGGAGTCTCCCCCCTGGGACTTGACAACCACCCTGGTTCTCAACCACTCATCAGCTGCCTCCCCTAGCTCTCTAGGGTTGGTCAGCTTAGAGTCCACTAGATGCTGGCGTAACCTTTCTTGGATACAATTGGTCAAGATGTGCTCTCTCATGATCAGATTGTATAACCCCTCATAAGTATTTACTTTGTTGCCAATAATCCAGCCCTCTAGTGCCTTTAGTGAGGTGTCCACAAAGTCAACCCAAGACTGGGTACTGACCTTCTGGGTGTCCCTGAACTTCATTCTATATTGCTCTGGGGTCAGACCAAACTTCTTGACTAAGCACCTCTTCATACTAGGGTATGAATCTGCCTCCTCCCCCCTTAAGGTCAGAAGCCTATCCCTCCCTGAGTTGGGGACCAACTCCCACAAAAGGGAACCCCAGTATTGAGGCTTAACCCTTCTCATTTGGAGTGCCCTCTCAAAGGCCCCTAGCCACTTATCTATGTCATCCCCCTCTATATAAGCAGGAACTACCCCCTTGGG
The DNA here is from genome assembly GCF_031143425.1 of Pleurodeles waltl. Lineage (NCBI taxonomy): Eukaryota > Metazoa > Chordata > Amphibia > Caudata > Salamandridae > Pleurodeles > Pleurodeles waltl. The sequence goes on along the minus strand of NC_090445.1, from coordinate 58,671,337 downwards.
TAATCTGGGGCAAACTCCCCCACCCATGGACACCTCAGCTTCTTTATCGCTGCTTCCATCTCTTTTTTCTTTGTATGCCCACTTTTTCTTCTCTAGGGCCAGCTTCTCTGCTTCCAAAGCTATGTAGGCTAGCTGGGCTTCCAGCTCTCTTTCCCTGATGGATGGGTTCTCTCCTCCTGAAAGGACCCTCTTCCTACCACTAGCTTTGGGTCTGCCCCTAGTGACTGTGTCCAGTGAGGACCGTTCCTCCTCTTCCTCACTTGGGGTCTGATGCCTTTCCTCCCCTGAGTGGTTAGAGTTAGCATCATCCTCTTTTGGTTCCTCCTCTGGAGCTTCCTCTGTCTCTACCTCTTGGGCCTCAGCCCATGCTGTCAGGGATTTAATCAGGATTTCCTTCCTGAGATTAGTGGTTGCAGGCAACCCCCTCTCAATACACAACCCCCTAAGCTGGACTACTGTCAGTGTGGGTAGGCTAGCCAGATCAAGCTCCATGGTTCCCTAGTTTTGTGTCAACAAAAACTTTTTGCAAAAATTGGAAACAAGAATTTAGAAAAATTACAAAAATTCAATAATTGAAATTAATCCAAATTAATTACAAAAAAAAAATTAAAATTAAAAATTAAGAACAATTTTTGCACTAGGACAATTTAAAGGATTTTTAATTTGTTTTATCTAAAACTGTAACGTGATATTGAACACAAGTACAGGATCCCGTCGCTGCTTCCAATTATGTTGGAAAATGGGTTATTGATAGGGCAGGTAGGTACCTACACCTAGCAACAAGCCACAAACCTCCACAAAAGTACAGTTAGGTCTCAGTAAATTAATCCCAGCTCTACCCTTGGTAGCTTGGCATCGAGCGTCAAGGCTTAACTTAGGAGACAAAGTGTAAAGCATTCAAATATCACAAAACAGTAATTAAATAAAACACAGGAAACAGTTTAAAAATCCAAAACCAATTTATAAAAATAGCTTATATTTTTATCTTTAAAATGACACAAAAACGATTAAAATCGGTTCAGGGGAACCGGAGATATGAATTTTTAAAGTATTATTATTTTCTAGCGCATAGAAACAAAAAGCGCCAATCGGGTCATCTGGTTGCACCAGGACCGGGACAAAGTCAAACTTTCAGGCCGACCGCGATGGAGCCCTGCTCGGCTACAGGTCGCGGGAGGCCTCGGTTAAAAAGTTACCTTCTGACTTAGTCTTTATTTTGAAGTTTTTCTTCACCGGGACGAACCTGCCAGTTGGATCCGACCTCCTGGAGCCCTTGTCCGGATACGCGAAGTCGGTTTCCTCGGTGGTGATTTCTACCTTCGGACTTAGTCGTTTTTTCGAGATGAAAATCCTTCGACCGGGGTAAACCTGGATCTTGATCCGACGTCCGTGGAGCCCTTCTCGGATACGATGGCTGGAAGGTCCCGGTCAACTTTTTACGTTCGGACTTAGTCTCTTTTTCGGATGTTTTTCTTGACCGGGACGAACCACGAAGTCAGGCCGGGTCGCGGTTGAGGCAAGCCGGCTAGAATTTCCGCGTCGAGTCGGTCACTTTATGGAGCTTTTTTCTAAAATTTCTCCAATCTTTTCCAAACTTCTGGGGCTTCACCCAGATGTTCTTTTAAGGTTCTTTTGGGGTCCACAGCTCACCCCAAGGGTCCAGAAGTTCTGTGATGGTCCTTGGGAAGTGCGGACTTCAACTCCCAGAGTGCACCTGGCGCAAACTCCTTTTTGGCCACTGGGCAGTGGTCAGCTGGTCACTTTTTCAGGAGTTGGTGCAGGGGACTCTGGTTAGCAATTTTTCACCTGTAGCAAACAGGGAGTCCCTCCTTGAACCAGTGGAAGCCAGGCAAAGTCCTTCTTGTGGTGAAGCCCAAGTGTGCAGCTGGTGCAGTCTTTCTGAGTGCAGGGTCCAGGTGCAGGCCAGGGGTCCAGCAGGGCAGTCCTTCTTCTCCTTGTAGTTCTTTCTTCTTGAAATTTGGTGGGGATCTGAGGCGTGGGTGCAGGTCTGCCAGTTTTATCCTTGCTCCTGGGTGAAAAGCAGGGGGGCCCTGGTTCTCCAATCAGGGACAGGGTCGTCCCCCTGTGATGACCACTTCCTGGGAAGTGTGGCAAAAATCCATCCCAGAAGGCAACAGTCTCTAAAAATCCAAAATGGATGAATCTGATTTTTGGTGGAGAGATCTGGCTGAGCCCACCCACTGGTGTGGCTAAAAATCATAAACACACCCCTCTCCTGCCCTCTCCTAATCTAATCAAGGGGGCACCTAGCTGTCTGGGGTTGCAGGATGTGGGGGTGTTGCTGGGTGCTCCAGATGTCCTTCTCTGCCTTTGAAGACCAGTTTGGCAGCCCTCCCCCTTCCTGCCTCACCATCTGCTGAGGGGAGATTCTCTCCCCCAAGCACATTCCTTTGTGTGAAGTCAGGCCACTTCACACCTCATTAAAGTAGCCTGGCAGAAGCTGCTGCAGGCTGGCCAATCAGAGCACAGGAGCAAAAACAATGCAGAGCTGAAATTGGCAACTTTTTAGGTAAAGTCTAAACTTTTTACCTGCACTAGTTATATTAAATCCAACAACTGGAAGTTGTGGGATTTATTATAACAATCAATTTGATACCAAATTCTTGGTATGTAACATTTAAGGAGACTTTAAAATTTAAAATAAAGTCTGCCCATTCTAGCCTATGAAGGCCATATACTTCAATGAGGGAAAAACGAATTTGGCTGTTTTTACCTCACCAGGGCTTATAAATCTATTTTTATAAAGTCCCTGCTTATAGTTACATGGCACCCAGCCCTAGGGGCACATAGGGCACACCTTAGGGGTGACTTATATGTAAAAATAAGGTAGTTTAAGACTTTGGAAGTACCTTTAATTCCAAAGTCGAATTTGCATATAACTTTAATTTAAAAGCAGCCAGCAAGGCAGGCTTGCTTTTAAAATGACACTGGGCACCTCAGCAATGCACCTAGGTGTGCACCACCTATGCTGTGGTCCCTAAACCTACATGCCCTACCATATACTAGGGACTTATAGGTAGGCTAACTTAGCCAATTATAATTAGCCTAATTTGCATATCCATTTTACACAGAGCACAGGCCCTGGGACTGGTTAGCAGTACCCAGGGCACCATCAGAGTCAGGAAAACACCAGCATAAAGTGGAAAATGGGGGCAAAAAGTTATGGGGCCTCTGCAATCAGCCCTAGTTTCTCACACAACCCCCCCCCAGCCCACACGCCCAGGAGACTCAGCCCAACCCTGGGAGAGTCTTCCTGGCTTGTTAGGCGAGGAAGACAGTGAAGAAAACTGGCTGTCCCTTTGCAGGGCCTACTCTGCCTTATATCCTCCTGTCAGGGTCACTCCCTCTGGGTAGTGAAGCCATCCCAACAGTAAAAGGACCCAACTCAAACTGAAACTTCCCTCTAGGGGGGTCTTCCTCCTCTCTCTCTGTCAACTTGGGTAGTGAGGTGCCCACCTCCCCTACTCCTAACTTTGCTAGGGCAACACCTAGCTTACCCAAAGAGGTCACCCAACACTTGAGCAACCCCACCATGACCAACAGGGTCAGGGGGCCTACTTTGCTATTGGCCTTGGGGTCTGCCTCCCAGGCCAAGTACAGTGCTGCCAGGAAGGCTAGCACCCAGCAGAGGCTACTGACAGCTGTCAGTACCCAGAACCACACCCTAAGCTCTCCACTGACAGGTGGCTGAGCTGCTTTAGGGGCATCTTTGGGGTCCTGGCACCCCTCTTGCTGTCTAGAGTGGGGGGCTACCACCTCCTGTGGCAGACACCCTCCTTCCACTCTCCCTTCTGTCAGTGCAGGGGCAACACCTTGCATCTGGACAGCTGCCTGACTACTCAGGACTTCCTTGGGGTCAGGTGAGGCCTCACCAGTGCCAACTCTGGGCTCCCCCCTTACTGGGGCAGAGGGCCCTTGGCTCCCTGGAACTCTCTTTAAGAGTGGCCTACCCTTCCTTTTCTTCTTTCCTTTTCTTGGGGACCCCTGTCTCCTAACTGTAGGGACTGTCTCCCCAGGACTTTGGGTTGGGGGGGCGCCCTGGGCGACCACCCCATCTGTGACCAGACTCACCTCTGGGAGGTCATTGCCCAGGATACAATCTAGGGGAAGGTCAGCACTGACTACCACCCTAATCCAGTCAAGGATACCCTCCCTCTCTAGGGGCACTATGGCTACAGGTTTGGAGGTGACCTCCCCTGTGGCTATCCTGACTTTCTTTGTCTTTCCTGGGACATACATGTCTGGGGTCACTAACCGGTCACTCACTACAGTGTGACTGGCACAGGTGTCTCTCAGGCCAGTGGTAGGGATCCCATTCACTTGAATGTGGTGGAAGTGCCTACTCCCACCCTCAGGGATCACCAGCTTACCATCTGGTCCTGTCTCCCAGCACAATGCTAGGAGGACTTCATCATCTGAGGAATCCTCCTCTATGGCTACACTGGACAGCCCAGTGCTAACCACCTTCTTTGGACAGGCTGCATCTCCTCTGAAGTGACCTGTCTGCTGACAGTCAAAGCAAGCCCTACTGTCCAAGAGCTTTTTTAACCCTGGGTCTCCCTGTCTCTGTATGTCAGAGTGGGAGTGGGATTTACTCTCCTCCTTTTTAGGGTTCTGGGGTACAGAGGGAGTCTCTGTGGTGGGCTTACCACCTCCCTCCTTAGGTTTTTGGGGACCTGTCCCCCCCTTCTTGGAGTCTCCCCCCTGGGACTTGACAACCACCCTGGTTCTCAACCACTCATCAGCTGCCTCCCCTAGCTCTCTAGGGTTGGTCAGCTTAGAGTCCACTAGATGCTGGCGTAACCTTTCTTGGATACAATTGGTCAAGATGTGCTCTCTCATGATCAGATTGTATAACCCCTCATAAGTATTTACTTTGTTGCCAATAATCCAGCCCTCTAGTGCCTTTAGTGAGGTGTCCACAAAGTCAACCCAAGACTGGGTACTGACCTTCTGGGTGTCCCTGAACTTCATTCTATATTGCTCTGGGGTCAGACCAAACTTCTTGACTAAGCACCTCTTCATACTAGGGTATGAATCTGCCTCCTCCCCCCTTAAGGTCAGAAGCCTATCCCTCCCTGAGTTGGGGACCAACTCCCACAAAAGGGAACCCCAGTATTGAGGCTTAACCCTTCTCATTTGGAGTGCCCTCTCAAAGGCCCCTAGCCACTTATCTATGTCATCCCCCTCTATATAAGCAGGAACTACCCCCTTGGGTAATCTGGGGCAAACTCCCCCACCCATGGACACCTCAGCTTCTTTATCGCTGCTTCCATCTCTTTTTTCTTTGTATGCCCACTTTTTCTTCTCTAGGGCCAGCTTCTCTGCTTCCAAAGCTATGTAGGCTAGCTGGGCTTCCAGCTCTCTTTCCCTGATGGATGGGTTCTCTCCTCCTGAAAGGACCCTCTTCCTACCACTAGCTTTGGGTCTGCCCCTAGTGACTGTGTCCAGTGAGGACCGTTCCTCCTCTTCCTCACTTGGGGTCTGATGCCTTTCCTCCCCTGAGTGGTTAGAGTTAGCATCATCCTCTTTTGGTTCCTCCTCTGGAGCTTCCTCTGTCTCTACCTCTTGGGCCTCAGCCCATGCTGTCAGGGATTTAATCAGGATTTCCTTCCTGAGATTAGTGGTTGCAGGCAACCCCCTCTCAATACACAACCCCCTAAGCTGGACTACTGTCAGTGTGGGTAGGCTAGCCAGATCAAGCTCCATGGTTCCCTAGTTTTGTGTCAACAAAAACTTTTTGCAAAAATTGGAAACAAGAATTTAGAAAAATTACAAAAATTCAATAATTGAAATTAATCCAAATTAATTACAAAAAAAAAATTAAAATTAAAAATTAAGAACAATTTTTGCACTAGGACAATTTAAAGGATTTTTAATTTGTTTTATCTAAAACTGTAACGTGATATTGAACACAAGTACAGGATCCCGTCGCTGCTTCCAATTATGTTGGAAAATGGGTTATTGATAGGGCAGGTAGGTACCTACACCTAGCAACAAGCCACAAACCTCCACAAAAGTACAGTTAGGTCTCAGTAAATTAATCCCAGCTCTACCCTTGGTAGCTTGGCATCGAGCGTCAAGGCTTAACTTAGGAGACAAAGTGTAAAGCATTCAAATATCACAAAACAGTAATTAAATAAAACACAGGAAACAGTTTAAAAATCCAAAACCAATTTATAAAAATAGCTTATATTTTTATCTTTAAAATGACACAAAAACGATTAAAATCGGTTCAGGGGAACCGGAGATATGAATTTTTAAAGTATTATTATTTTCTAGCGCATAGAAACAAAAAGCGCCAATCGGGTCATCTGGTTGCACCAGGACCGGGACAAAGTCAAACTTTCAGGCCGACCGCGATGGAGCCCTGCTCGGCTACAGGTCGCGGGAGGCCTCGGTTAAAAAGTTACCTTCTGACTTAGTCTTTATTTTGAAGTTTTTCTTCACCGGGACGAACCTGCCAGTTGGATCCGACCTCCTGGAGCCCTTGTCCGGATACGCGAAGTCGGTTTCCTCGGTGGTGATTTCTACCTTCGGACTTAGTCGTTTTTTCGAGATGAAAATCCTTCGACCGGGGTAAACCTGGATCTTGATCCGACGTCCGTGGAGCCCTTCTCGGATACGATGGCTGGAAGGTCCCGGTCAACTTTTTACGTTCGGACTTAGTCTCTTTTTCGGATGTTTTTCTTGACCGGGACGAACCACGAAGTCAGGCCGGGTCGCGGTTGAGGCAAGCCGGCTAGAATTTCCGCGTCGAGTCGGTCACTTTATGGAGCTTTTTTCTAAAATTTCTCCAATCTTTTCCAAACTTCTGGGGCTTCACCCAGATGTTCTTTTAAGGTTCTTTTGGGGTCCACAGCTCACCCCAAGGGTCCAGAAGTTCTGTGATGGTCCTTGGGAAGTGCGGACTTCAACTCCCAGAGTGCACCTGGCGCAAACTCCTTTTTGGCCACTGGGCAGTGGTCAGCTGGTCACTTTTTCAGGAGTTGGTGCAGGGGACTCTGGTTAGCAATTTTTCACCTGTAGCAAACAGGGAGTCCCTCCTTGAACCAGTGGAAGCCAGGCAAAGTCCTTCTTGTGGTGAAGCCCAAGTGTGCAGCTGGTGCAGTCTTTCTGAGTGCAGGGTCCAGGTGCAGGCCAGGGGTCCAGCAGGGCAGTCCTTCTTCTCCTTGTAGTTCTTTCTTCTTGAAATTTGGTGGGGATCTGAGGCGTGGGTGCAGGTCTGCCAGTTTTATCCTTGCTCCTGGGTGAAAAGCAGGGGGGCCCTGGTTCTCCAATCAGGGACAGGGTCGTCCCCCTGTGATGACCACTTCCTGGGAAGTGTGGCAAAAATCCATCCCAGAAGGCAACAGTCTCTAAAAATCCAAAATGGATGAATCTGATTTTTGGTGGAGAGATCTGGCTGAGCCCACCCACTGGTGTGGCTAAAAATCATAAACACACCCCTCTCCTGCCCTCTCCTAATCTAATCAAGGGGGCACCTAGCTGTCTGGGGTTGCAGGATGTGGGGGTGTTGCTGGGTGCTCCAGATGTCCTTCTCTGCCTTTGAAGACCAGTTTGGCAGCCCTCCCCCTTCCTGCCTCACCATCTGCTGAGGGGAGATTCTCTCCCCCAAGCACATTCCTTTGTGTGAAGTCAGGCCACTTCACACCTCATTAAAGTAGCCTGGCAGAAGCTGCTGCAGGCTGGCCAATCAGAGCACAGGAGCAAAAACAATGCAGAGCTGAAATTGGCAACTTTTTAGGTAAAGTCTAAACTTTTTACCTGCACTAGTTATATTAAATCCAACAACTGGAAGTTGTGGGATTTATTATAACAATCAATTTGATACCAAATTCTTGGTATGTAACATTTAAGGAGACTTTAAAATTTAAAATAAAGTCTGCCCATTCTAGCCTATGAAGGCCATATACTTCAATGAGGGAAAAATGAATTTGGCTGTTTTTACCTCACCAGGGCTTATAAATCTATTTTTATAAAGTCCCTGCTTATAGTTACATGGCACCCAGCCCTAGGGGCACATAGGGCACACCTTAGGGGTGACTTATATGTAAAAATAAGGTAGTTTAAGACTTTGGAAGTACCTTTAATTCCAAAGTCGAATTTGCATATAACTTTAATTTAAAAGCAGCCAGCAAGGCAGGCTTGCTTTTAAAATGACACTGGGCACCTCAGCAATGCACCTAGGTGTGCACCACCTATGCTGTGGTCCCTAAACCTACATGCCCTACCATATACTAGGGACTTATAGGTAGGCTAACTTAGCCAATTATAATTAGCCTAATTTGCATATCCATTTTACACAGAGCACAGGCCCTGGGACTGGTTAGCAGTACCCAGGGCACCATCAGAGTCAGGAAAACACCAGCATAAAGTGGAAAATGGGGGCAAAAAGTTATGGGGCCTCTGCAATCAGCCCTAGTTTCTCACAGTCCCTAACTTCAGAAGTCTGTGGGTTGGTAGTGTTTGACACCTATGCTGAGGTTAGCAGCAGTACTTCTCAGTGTGATCATTGGCATTCTCTCAATCTATATGTGGGAAAGAGCAATACAAGTGATTTGAGTAATGTCTATCGTAATTAGGCAATGCAATATGTAGGCTGGTTATACAGTACATGTGTTATGAACATAACAAAGGTTTTACTTTTAAGAGACACGTTTTTATGCAAGAGTTGTTATACATGACAGATGTATATGGTTGATAAATAAGCCTAACACATGATCTGTGGTTACATGGTATTTATTGGGGAGTGCACAGCAAAATTAGTGAAATGAAATACAAATAATACAGATAAACAGTGAATGGTTCAGCCATGGGGGTGAAATCATCAGGGTAGCTGCTACACCATTTGGAAACACAAGTCCAGTGTACTTGTACCATATGAGAAATGGATATGGGTTTTAGAACAGTCAGCAGGGTGTATCTGCGCCACCCAAGGGGAACCAATCAGTAGAGGTTCACTTCCTGGCAGTGGTTTTGGTCTTGGTATCTGCTCCTCCAGGATGTTTGCGGGGGCGTTCACATTTGCCAGGGAGTTCTTCAGCTACAGAGGCAGGGATGTCTGAGGCATACCCTTCTCCTGGCAGGGCCTAAACATTACTAGCAGCCACAGATGTAGACGCACCTGATGCTTCATTGCTAGTGGAAGATGCCAGATGTTGGATACAAAACCTATTCAGGGTGGTATTCATGTCTCTCAACACCCCAGCAATGGAAACCAAGTGGGCATTTCGGACCTGCCACTGCTGCATGACTTCCTGGTGCTTGTCCCTCTGCAGCTGCCTGATCTCCACCATCATGGCTAGTACCTGGCTCATCACACTTTGGGATTGTTGATAATCTCCCAAGACTTGGGAGATGGTGGACTGGCCAGTTGTCTCCCTTGGAGCCTAGATCGTCTGACCCACGACATTCTTCCCACACATCTTACCCCACATGCCTGTGCCCATGGCACAGTTTGCCCACTCCCACTGATAGCAGGACCATCATTGTCTGGGTTCACAACAGGAGACTCTTGTACTATACTGGGGGCACAAGATGAAAAACACTGCCCTTGGGCACAGGGAACAGGTTTGGAGGCGAATGGTTCAATCAATCAATCAATCAATCAATCAGATACATTTATAAAGCGCGCTACTCACCCGTAAGGGTCTCAAGGCGCTGGGGGGGAGGGGGGGTCAGTGCTCGTAGAGCCAGGTCTTGAGCTGCCTTCTGAAGGGGAGGTGGTCCTGTATGGCGCGAAGGTGGCTGGGAAGGGAGTTCCAGGTCTTCGCTGCCAGAAAAGAGAAGGATCTTCCTCCGGCGGTGGCTTTGCGGATGCGGGGTACGGCTGCCAGGGCTTGTCCGGTCGAGCGTAGGGTGCGCGGAGGAGTGTAGAATGAGACGCGGTGGTTGATGAGTTTTGGTCTGAGGTTGTGCAGGGCTTTGTGTGCGTGGGTGAGGAGTCTGAAGGTGATCCTCTTGTTGACTGGGAGCCAGTGAAGTTTCTTCAGGTGTCCGGAGATGTGGTGGTGGCGGGGTATGTTCAGGATGAGTCGTGCGGCAGCGTTCTGGATTCGTTGCAGTTTCCTCTGCAGCTTGATGGTGATGCCGGCGTACAGAGTGTTCCCATAGTCCAAGCGACTGGTGACGAGGGCGTGGGTGACGGTCTTCCTGGTGTCGGTGGGGATCCAGCGGAAGATCTTGCGGAGCATGCGGAGGGTGTTGAAGCATGCCGAGGTCACCGAGTTGACCTGTCTGGTCATGGAGAGGAATGAGTCCAGGATGAAGCCGAGGTTGCGTGCGTGGTTGGTGGGTTGGGGAGTGCTGCCCAGGGCGGGAGGCCACTAGGAGTCGTCCCAGGCGGTGGGTGTAGGGCCGAGGATGAGGACCTCCGTCTTTTCTGTGTTCAGTTTAAGCCGGCTGTCTGTCATCCAGTTCGCTACTTCCTTCATGCCTTCGTGTAGTCTGGTTCTTGCTGAGGTGGGGTTGTTGGTGAGGGATAAGATGAGCTGGGTGTCGTCGGCGTAGGATATGAGGTCGAGTCCGTGTTTTCGTGCGATGTTCGCCAGGGGGGTCATGTAGATGTTGAAGAGGGTGGGGCTGAGGGAGGATCCTTGGGGGACGCCGCAGATGATCTCTGTGGCTGTGGATCTGAAGGGGGGGAGGCGGACTCTCTGAGTTCTTCCGGAGAGGAAGGAGATGATCCATTCCAGGGCCTTGCCTCTGATGCCGGCGTTGCTGAGGCGACGTATCAGGGTACGGTGGCATACCGTGTCGAAGGCTGCAGAGAGGTCCAGGAGTATGAGGGCCACGGTTTCTCCTTTGTCGGTAAGGGATCTGATGTCGTCCGTGGCTGCGATGAGGGCGGTCTCGGTGCTGTGGTTAGCTCTGAAGCCGAACTGTGAGGGGTCGAGTGAGTCGTTGGTTTCCAGGGCGGTGGTGAGTTGAGCGTTGACGATTTTCTCAATCACTTTGGCGGGGAACGGTAGGAGCGAGATGGTCCGGAAGTTTTTGAGTTTGGTGGGGTCTGCTGTTGGTTTCTTTAGGAGGGCGTTGAGTTCGGCGTGTTTCTAGTTCTCCGGGAAGGTGGCGGTGGTGAAAGACGCGTTGATGATGTCTCGGAGGTGGGGTGCGATGATGTTGTCGGCTTTGTTGAAGATGTGGTGCGGGCAGGGGTCGGATGGTGATCCTGAGTGGATGGAGTTCATGATGCGGGTGGTTTCCTCGGTGGTGGTTGGGTTCCAGGTGAGGATGGTGGTGTTTTCGGTGGCGGGTTCCAGTGGTGGGTTCGTGTTGGTTGTGGTGAAGCTGTTGTAGATGTCGGTGATCTTGTGGTGGAAGAAGGCTGCGAGGGAGTCGCCGAGGTCCTGTGAGGGAGGGATGGAGTTGTTTTCTGCGTCGGGGTTGGAGAGTTCTTTGACGATGCCAAATAGTTCCTTGCTGTTGTGGGCGTTGTTGTCTAGTCTGTTCTGGAAGGCTGATTTTCGTGGGTGCGGCATTCTTTTTTGGAGTCCTTGAGGTCGGGGGTGAACCAGGAGTTTTTCTTGTGGTTGTTGGTGTTTGCTTGGGTCTTCAGGGTGGCCAGGAGGTTGGCGCAGTCGGAGATCCAGCTCGTGAGGTTGTTGGCGGCTTCATTGGGGTCTGTGGTGCTGGTGGGTTGGTTCTGAGAGAGGGTCGATGGTGATTCGATTCCACTGTCTTCTTGGTGGTTGCTGGGTGTGGTGGTGCACGGTGGTCTTCTTGAAGCTGAAGTGGACACAGCTGTGGTCCGACCAGGCGAGTTCGGTGGTGTGGCTGAAAGAGATGTGTTTGCTGGAGGAGAAGATGGGGTCGAGCGTGTGTCCGGCGTGGTGGGTGGGGGTGTTGACTAGCTGTTTCAGTCCCAGGTTGGCGAGGTTGTCCAGTAAGGCGGTGGTGTTGTTGTCGGTGTGGTTCTCCAGGTGGAAGTTGAGGTCCCCTAGGAGGATGTAGTCGGTGGACGGGAGTGCGTGTGGGCTGACGAAGTCTGCAAAGTCTTCGCTGAACTTAGTGCGTGGTCCTGGTGGTCTGTACATGAGGGTGCCTCTGAGGGTGGTCTTGGGGTCACTGTGGATCGCGAAGTGGAGGTGTTCGGCGTCGGGGAGTGAGTCATCGAGGTTGTTTCCGGGGGAGTCGTTCTTGTTGGGTGCGATGTGTGTTCGTAGGCAGGTAAAGCGGCAGTTGCGGCAGGTGAAGGATCCGTGGGTCCGCTTCGGGGTAGCGCGGTAGCAGCCCGGCATGCAATGGTTGCCTGTGTTGTAGATGCAACAGGTTGGGAGTAGTCAGTGAGGGCTGAGTGAGGCTGGGTGAGGCTCACAGTTGTTGACGGACCAGGTGTCCCTGTTGGGCTAGCTTCGTCCTCATTGTCCAAACATCCTGGGGTGGTTTCCTCACTGAGCCCTGAATCCAGAGGGGTAGTGGCATGGAACGGACCTTTCCACTGAGACCGTTCCACCTCTTCCTGATGTCCTCTGTTGTGCATTGATAGCTGACTACAGAATTCATACTGTCGACTAGCTTTTACCACAACTCCATTTTCCTGGCTCTTGATGTTTGCTGGACTTGGTGGATGAGATGGTGAGGTAGTGAAAATTGTAAAGAAAAATTCATAGCTGATGAGGTGAAGTGCTATGATGTGAGTGGGTGATGGATGGTGTGTATTGTGTGGGGTACTAATTTGTGTGTTGTGTGTATTGAGTGCTCAGTGAAATGTGTAGGGGTGCCTATTGAGTGTTTTGTAAAAAATTTTGTAGCTTCTCTCTGGCTGTGTTTGGCATTTTTACTGCAAAGGATGAAGGGGTGTGTTTTATAGTGCAGTTTGTAGTTGTGTCAGATGTGTGGATGTGTGTGAGGTGTGGGGTTTTCAAACTATCCAATATAGTGTGGTGTTTTACTGATGTGACTTCCGACCACCGTGGTTCACACCGGCAATGGTTTTCAACCATGAAAGAACCACTTTTATGATTTGTGGATCGTGATATGATCGGAGGTTTTTTGACGGGCTGGCGGTGCTGGGGATGGGATGCCTCTTTTCCGTCCTTCAGTGTCCTGGTGATTTCGGAAACTTGGCTGTATTTTGGCAGACTTAGCTGTGTGACTCTTCATATGGTGGTCGGATCACCTTCAACATGGCGGTCTTTTGGCAACCGCCACAACAGCGGTCTTGGCAAAAGACCGCCAAACTCGTAATCAGCCCCATAGTCTTTGCTCTGAAGGACCTGAAGTAGCTATAAGTCCAATATCACCACTTTAAATCATAGCCAACAGACCTTTTCTTCATCATAGATTTGTCTCTGTATCATTCTTCTGTTTGCTTCTTATGTATGCTCCAGCCTATATTTTTCATATGTGCCTGCTGGGAAATCCTATAAGATTTCAGAGGCTTTCGATAAAGAAATGTATATAGATGCTGCTCAGCCACCTAACCTTGTCGGAATCCCACACTAAGACAAAGATTTACAAATCAGTCACATAAGGCAGGAAGTTATCCAAAAATGCTGTATTGTCTGTGAGGGAGAGAGAAGGGCAATCAATCAATCATTTATTTATAAATCACAGCAATTTACCCATGAGGGTCTCAAACCAGCTGCTTCGTGGTGCTCTGTTCATCTGAACACCCATGTCTTGAGTCCTTTCCTGAATTCCTCAAGCGTTCCTGAGGTATAGTGGAAGGCTGTTCCGAGCTTTTGCTGCCAAATCTACAGTGCCATATCTAGAAAGATATGAAACTCTCTTCCCTTCTCTGTAACACAGGCTGCCAAACGCTATGTACACATCTTTGCGCAATAATAAAAGGAAGCGTGCATGAGTCTAGCATAGGTTTTGAAGTGGAAGGGTACACTTCCGATACAAAACCCTTTTAAACGTTGCCACATTGGATGTGTGATGTACAGAACACATGCAAAGTAGGAAGCATTAGGAAAATTAAAAGCAGTTTGCCTTTTTAAATGCTGCTTCTAGGCAGTGTTATTTTTTGGAGCAAAACCCTGTCTTCTTATGATAGTAGTTTAGGCTTTGTATCAAAACGTGTGGGTGGTTGCATTGGAATGCTCATGTACCACAAATATAATGTCCCCTACATGGTAAGTAATGCAAAGCAGAGCTTAGTGCTGCTTTGCATTACTTTTAGACACCTTTCTAGCACAAAACAAGTTTTGTTCTGGAAAGTAAATAGCACAACAATTGTGCACTCTCTCACCTAAATTTTGTGACACAATTGCAGCACAAAAGGTTTATAAATTGGGCCTAAGATGCTATTGAGCTGTATTCAACTGAAAAGAAATACTGAAATTAAAGCTGGGATAAAAATGAAAATCCTGTGCTACGAGGCATCAGGTCAGCTAAAAAACACAGCAGCATTATCCAATATCCACAGGAAGAATTCACATTTAGGATTCTGATTATATCATCTTAGTCAGGAAGTGCCAAATCTTTACAGTATATGGTATGTTCTCTGGGTATAGAGTATTCTCTATGACCTATCCTCTGTCCCACAGTCACAGAGGTGGAGCTTCTCATCTTAGTGGTAAGGACCCAGTCAGTGTGCCAGTACAAGTTAGAAATCCATTTGGATTGAAAGCCATACATAACGCAGTGAGCAATACTGAATAGGAAGAATTTCGTGGTAATGAGTCTGACAAGATGAGTGAAGGGACACAATGGAATTCCAACTCCCTCTTTCATTGATGAATACCACACTCAAAATCACAATGAAACAGGCCAAGTGTTTTAATATATTTATTTTAAACTACTAACCTAGTACTTAACATTTGAATGATGACAACAGAGAAAAAGAACAACTCTAACCTTGATATTAGGTGCTTATCGTACTAACTCCCTCATGCTTTCTTGAGGTGTAATGCTAACTTTGCTAAAGTGGTATACAGGAAAACTATTCTTGAGTTTCTCAGACGGTTTCCACAAAATACATGTTCTTTCGTTATGGAATAGTATCTTAGCTATGTCCTATCACAACATTTCCAGTGTGCACAAGACTGGACCATAACCACTGACCAGCTGAATGCCACTTCGCACAACTGTCACCTCCAACTGAGGTTTGTGTTGCAAAATGGCATGACGTTTACCGAGATAGATATGGCTCGAAGACACCCCTTATCTGTAGCCCAACATCTGAGTTTCTATAGTATCTGACTTTCGATGTTATCTTATCCCACTATTTCTTTTGAAACCACTGACAGGGTTATCATATAATAAAGGAAAAACAAAGGACAAGACAATCATGGCAGCAAATGTGCCAGCTCATTGATAATAGTGATAGGATATAAGCAATATGGGACAGCATGTGCAAATATTGTGTAGTCACTTCTAGCATTTCTAAGCATCTCTAAAACTTCTCACTGTCTATGAAAGAAATAGAAGAGTCTGAAAAAAGGCAAAGAATGGAAAGGACTGAAGGTCTCAAAGGACAAAATGATGGGAATAGAAAAGCTTGAGAGGGAACTATCAGTAATTGCAGCACCCTGCAAAGAGAATTGTCACATGTGTATTTATCATATACATTTGGGGCCAGATGTAGCAATTTCCGAATTTGCGAGTCGGAAATTGCGAGTCGGTGTGACTCGCAATTTCCGAATCGCAAATTCGGATGCAGAACGGTGTCTCAGACACCGTCTGCGAATCGCTATGGGGTCGCAAAGACCCACCTCATTAATATTAATATTGGAGACAGCAGACCTCCATGTCTGTGACTGCTTTTTTCCTTAAAGGAAAACGAGTTGCAATGCAAAAAAAATAACAAAACCATTTGGTTTCGTTTTTTCAGAGTAGGCAGTGGTCCATTGGACCACTGCCTGCTCTGCAAAAAACATCTTTGGCAACATTCACAAAGGGGAAGGGGTCCCATGAGGACCCCTTCCCTTTTGCGAATAGGTTACCACCAGTGTGACACTGGTGGTAACTGCGAATTGCTTTGCGACCGCATTCACGGACACAAAGCAATTTAGCATTGCGTGCGAGTCGCAAATAGGAAGGGGACACCCCTTCCTATTTGCGAGTCTCATTCACATTTTGCGAGTCGGTACCGACTCGCAAAATGTGAATGAGCATCACGATGGCATGGCAAACTGCGATTTTCCAGCAACATCTACTTTTATTAGTAAAACATTTCAATGTCATTTCCAGCATGTGCATTTACAACAAATGGTACTCTAACTCCCCTGTTAGAGACACCAATGTTAAGAAGATGTTTTGTGGGCTGTATTTTATATCTATTGCAAGAAGTTGTGTCACTGTTGGTGAACATATTGAATAAACATGACATTTAAAACTTAGAAATCAGAGAAGGGGAATAACTATGTTCACACTTTTTTACATCAGACGCCAAAGTCCTAGAGTAAACAAGGAATATCAATCTCACATAAAGTAGGTACCCAAAACTACAACAGTTTTCCCTTGTCCTGTAATCATTGTTGTTTTGAACGTTTCATCATAAACTACTCAAAGGTCCAGATATTCTGAGCCCGACTATATGTTTCCAAAATGATACGTTGTCTAGAATGGTCCCCCTCAGATTTGCAGGGGGAAACTAGAACATAAACAGGGACTGAATGTGGACCACTGCTCACTATTGTTGCCGATAACTGCGTTTTCTGATGCCAAAGTATGTGACCTCTGCCTCAATATCACTGTAGTGAGGTTGCTATTTAGTTAAAGTCTAGGTTTATATTTTAACGGTTTGCTGATTATATTTTATTCTAGTTTTAATGTCAGTGTTGCAAATGTACAAACTTGATTATCATGGGGATAGGGTATTTTCAACATTCAGACACAATCCTAGACAGCAGGTTCCTATGGTGCAGACACCTCTATTATTTCTACGCATATCTAAAACTTCACGCTTTCTAGAAAAAGATATAACAAAGACTGAAAAAAGCCCAAATAATGAACTTTTAGAGTCTGAAAGGACACAATTATAGAAATAAAAAAACTTGAAAGGCAATTGTCACAATGTTCCTGACATTCTCCAACAGCTATGAGCCACTGGCCACCTCCTGGTGTACCTACCGAGATACCACTGCAGGCTGACCTTAGGAGACTAAAAGACATTATGGAATTGTAAGTTAGCACTTTTCTATCACAGCTTAGCAGTGTGTACAAGGCTGGAACATAACCACTGACCAGCTAAATGCCACTTCTCTCCACTGTCACCTCCAACTGAGGTTTGCTCTGCAAAATGGTATAACCTTTGCCTCAGTAGACATGGCTTGAAGACACTCTTTATCTACGGCTCGACATCTAAGTTTCTACAGTATCTGACTTCCATTTTTATCTTATTCCACTTTTTATTTAGAAAACAATGAGCCTCTGCCTCATTCTGACTGAATGGGTCCTAAACTTACAAGAGATATCCCACCAGTCTTGGACCTTTGTGGTGCTAAAAGTGCCCAGATGGCCAATTTTTTAAACTGAGAATTTAGACAAAAAATGGCTGAAAAGTGCTCTGAGAACCAGGATGAGACCAGAACCAACCTGCTCGCCTATCTGCCTAAGGTTCATCACCAGTTGGATCAACTTTGCGGCTTCTCCTGCAATGGTTCTTCTCTGCAGCAAAAATCAGTTACAGCAGTCCTTCGACCAAAGGGGTATCAGACCCCATGGAACTGTCTTTGGCTATAGCCCTCTACTTTGTCCCACTGGAGTTTTTCAGTTTAAATTTCTGCTACTAGATTCCAACGTGGAAATCTTCATTGTGGCTTTGACCCAAGGCCATCCAACAATGACACTTCCTCCTTGGATTCCTTCTGCAATCTTGTCCGGCTGTACTTTACCTTCTCAGACATTTTTCTTCCTTAATTTCCCAGGTCTGAAGATAAGTGCTGACTGGGCTGAATCCACTTTGTGTAGCTGAACAGTGTTCCTCCTCAGCTCGACTTAAACTTCGACTTTGACCTATTTTCATGTGACTAGATCCTTGTGGTTGTTGCTTTGTTCTTTTAGGTGCTAGTTTTCACAAAAAGATTTAATAAAGTATAACTCTGGTTCTACCATTTGGATTTTTACCACTCTGGTGTCAAATACTTAATTCATATTTACTCTATTTTTCTAAATTGTTTTTGGAAGTTTCTTGGGTTTTATATTCACTTTATTACTGATTGCATGTTGCATCAACACTTTACACATTGCCTCTAATTTAAGCATGACTGCTTTTTGTGCCAAGTTACCCAGGGTTAAGTACAGGTTAATTTGTTGACTCTTTGTGGTTCACCCTGCAAGGGATTGCAGCTGTTGTGTGACCAGGGCTCACAACCCAGTCGACCAACAGCTCAATTATTCACAGATGTGAAGAGAAGAGAGGAAAGCAATGCAAAATTGATATCCTTCACTGTTACTATGATATCAATCAAGAGAAGAGAATATTTGCTTTTTGTTCGAGCTCCCGCAACCGATTCATTCATTTTGGTACTCATTTCAGAAACTGTTTGCAAGTTTGAACTGGGATAGATGGTCTACTGTGTACAGCGAAAGCAAAATACCACTTCAAGAGACCATAAAGCATTCAGGGGCATATTTATACTCCGTTTGTGCCGAATTTGCGTCGTTTTTTTATACGCAAATTCGGCGCAAAACTAACGCCATATTTGTACTTTGGCGTTAGACGCGTCTAGCGCCAAAGTATGAGGAATGAGCGTCATTTTTTTGCGTGAACGCCTTCCTTGCGTTAATGAGATGCAAGGTAGGCGTTCCCGTCTAAAAAAATGACTGCGACGCAAATGCGTCGTATTTATACTCCCGGGCAAAAATCACGCCCGGGAGTGGGCGGGGCAAAAAACCCCGCATTTGCGCCTCTTTTTAACGCCTGGGTCAGGGCAGGCGTTAAGGGACCTGTGGGCTCAAAATGAGCCCACAGCTGCCCTCCCATGCCCCCAGGGACCCCCCCTGCCACCCTTGCCCACCCCAGGAGGACACCCAAGGATAGAGGGACCCATCCCAGGGACATTCAGGTAAGTTCAGGTAAGTATAATTTTTTATTTTTTTTATTTATTTTTTTGGCGTAGGGGGGCCTGATTTGTGGCCCCCTACATGCAACAATGCCCAATGACAATGCCCAGGGGACATAAGTCCCCTGGGCATGGCCATAGGGCAAGGGGGCATGACTCCTGTCTTTACTAAGACAGGAGTCATTTAAATGGCGTCTGGGCGTCGTTAAAAATGGCGCAAATCGGGTTGAGGCGATTTTCTTGCCTCAACCTGACTTGCCTCATTTTAAGACGCCCTAACGCCATTTTCCCCAACGCCGGCGCTGCCTGGTGTACGTGTTTTTTTTCCACGCACCGCTAGCTAACGCCATTCAATAAATACGGCGCCCGCATGGCGCTTCAGAATGGCGTTAGCCGGCGCTAAACTTTTTGACGCTAAACTGCGTTAGCGCAGTTTAGCGTCAAAAAGTATAAATACGGGCCTCAATGCCTCTATATTATTAAAAATGCCATCACACTCACATTTGTTTTTGGAAACTGTGTACTCATAAACAAATTAATATGAGCTCACTAGAATTTGTTTTTATGTAAGATCTATTTGTTATTCTTAAATATACAAATATACCTGCTTTAATCACCTACCAGAGAAAATACAGAGAACAATAACTTAAGCTTGCATTAAGGATGTGCAATTTATTTTTACATAGGCTTGTAGTGAAACTAGACGGATGAAAGACAACTCATAAAGGCTAGTAATACCTACCTCTGAGGATTTTCGAAATAGTCTAATTACTTTTTTTACTTTTTGCAAAACATCAGAAATGTGATATTCATAAGATATTTCTGTTCATTTAGTCACTGATAGTTTATGCTTTCAAAGTGGCCTATCACCTTCACATTTATTACACCTTTCTAAAATTCCTCAATCATTGGCATGGCATTTAAAAAATATTTTGATGAGGTTTTACATTATTTAACCAAATTCAGACGATGTACTATCAATACCATAGACACCCAGCATAGTACATTTGTGGAGTAGTACCATTAGTGTTAACATAGACAAACAGTCTAAAGTTAAATATTTTGAAAGGGGACTCCATGTATCCCTGAGCCATTATGTTTAGGGCATTTCTGCAGCATATATTTATAATTGTTCTTTGCAGTGGGTCATGTCTAGTAGCCATTGTGCACGTTTTGCAGATTACGTTTTGCCAGAACATAGCCACCCTTTGCTTTCCCAGCAGAAGGGCCACTGCACAAATTTGTGTTTCGTGGGTGTAGCTGTTTAATTAGAACAAGTAGACTGAGGTGGGTGGTGCAGTTCATTTGCTCCCTAATCACAGTTGATGAGTATGACACTCTTTTGTTCCAACTGCTGAATTGGATCATGTACCCTTACCAGATGAAGGAAGTCTGCTTCAGTCTTACCACAGTGAGTGTGATTTGCATTTCTTGTATCCCATATCTCATCCACCGGAAAGGGGTGTAATACATTTGTTGTGGGTATTTGAAATTGATTCTGCATAAGTTGCAGTTTGTCATGAACATTGCGGTAAGTGCACAGCAGAATCTCCAGTCTTCTGCAGTTAGGGGTGGATCAAGGATAGCATTTCATCTGTCCAGAGCAGAGTGCCAACGTAGGCAGGATGGTTTTTGTGCAGAAAGGTGGACCTTCCTGCACCAAAACAATCCCAAGAGGATTTTCCTCTTTCTATGTGAGCTGCAGAATGCAACAAGTATGGAAAGAGGAAGAAACAAGGAGAAATGAAAACATTTCTCCTCATTACTCCTGCTCTGGGGAGGCATACGGTTTTGCCTCTGCCCCAGTTTACATTATTTTGTAAATCTGGGGAAGGGTAAAAATCCATGGGTATTGACTGGGAGCACCTACCGCAACACCTAAGGATGCCTCCTTGACATAAAGTAAGGCAACACAGCGAATTGCACAGATATGCCTTACTCCATATCTATGAGGCCATGCAAAGCCACTCAGGGTGGCTTTGCGTCGCCTTATAGGTATGATTGAGAGGCTTGAGCCGCTGGAGCATAAAAAAAGTGATGCTCAATGAATGAAAGTTCAGCTGATGCATTTTAACAATCGGACAGTTGGTTGTGGTTTTCCAAAATGAAGTGAGGCTGGGGGAATGTGTGCCCCCTTCTCCTGGCTCCATGGCCCCACGGGGGTTGTGCCCCACATAATGAAGACATCTGGTCTAGAGCCACGGTCAGTGTATGCTTATTGTCATGCTGGGCAGCATTTAATCTTGTTATGAGATTCTGGCATGTGTGACTGGTTAATAAGATCTGGAGTACTCCCAACATCGAGGGTTCAGCCAGGAAGGAGGAATAAAGTGCCTTCAGACCCACCTGAAGATTATAATTCATAAAGGTCAGTAGTAATGATTGATGTGTAGAGTGTGGGAAATCAATCATGTCAACAATTTGGCCTGTTGGATATAGATCCCCTAGGGATTTAAGCCCAGTTCCCTCCACCACAGCGAGTGCACCAACTTGATGGGTGACTGATATGTCAGAATGGTGTCACAGAGGAAGTGCAGGTGCATACAATGGAAAATTCTTAGCATGGGTGCCTGGATGTTGCCATGCTGTTGTGGTTCAGTTGACAGTGTTTATTTCCCCTTTTGCCATTGTTGGGCATTTGTGTGGCAGAATATTGTTTAATAGGAGAGGGTGTGAATCATCTGCCTCCACAGCTGTGTGTGGGATATATGCAAGAGAATAGATGCATAAGTGCTTTTCTGTCCACCAGGGAAAGTGGCATACTGGACCACTGTGATATCTGTTCTCCCAATTTTGACACTGCCCCACCATAATGTTCATGGATTACTAGTTCAGGGTCTCTGTGAACCTTGACACACCGATACTTGACTGGGTTTGCACTACATTACAAAGGGAATTCTAGTGTGTGGGGCACCATGTTCGGTGTCAGTGGAAATATGATTGACTGTCCAATTTATTCTAAGGTCGGAATACCACTCAAACTGAGTATATCCCAGAAGTATTGGCTCTAGGTGTAGATGAGGATTCTGTATATATAGCACCATGTTATAGCAATATATTGATAGGACATAAGCAGGGTTGCAAAGCAGCTTCAACATGTTGTTGACAAATTATGCATGCTAGAGGATCTAGAGCCAGCGTAAATAAGATTAGAGACGAAGGGCAATTTTGTTGTGTGCCACAGCACATGGGCATTAGTTCTGAGGTATGGCTATTGATATGTACCATTGCCAGTAGGGTGGTGTATAATAAGGTCACCCATTTAAGAAACGTGTCAGGCATGCCCAGCGACCTAATAGATTCAAAAGCTTTGGCTGCGTCCAGTTATAAAGCAGTTTCCACCAGAGAGAGTTCTAAGTAGTGCAATAGTGCAAAGGGTGTCTTCAAATTGTGGATTGTGGATTGATTTTGTATAAAGCCAAATTGGTCTGGGAGGACAAAGTTTGGCATTAATGGGTATGATCTACTGGCAATGTTTGTAGCTAGTATTTTGGTGTCTGTGTTAATGAGTTATAGAGGCCTGTATGACTCACAGGTTTCAGGTAGTTTAATGGGTTTTATCAGCATGATAATCAAAGCTTCACTAAGTGAGAGAGGCAACCTTTACTTCTGATAGGCCTCTTCATACATTGCATGATGGAGATGTGGTGCTAGTAGGTCTGCATAAGTTTTGTAAAATTCACCTGTCGGGCCATCCTATCCGGGTGTTTTGCCATTAGGAATTTATCTTAAGGCTTCTTTCACCTCATCCACCATCAACAGTTGAACCAGAAATTCTTGCTGACCCTGAGATAGCCACACTAAGGCCTTCATTACAACCCCGGCGGTAAAAGCCGCTTACGCTGTTCTGACGGCCGCCAACATACCGTGACCGCAGTGGCAATCCGCCACGGGTATTATGACCCACACATAGAAATCCGCCACTATACAGACACCCACACAAGTCTGCCAGACCAAAGGCCAGTGATAAACTGGCGATAGCAAAACTCACACTATTACGCCAACAGGAATACGCCCACAGTATCACGACCCACCAATCAACGCAGCGGTCTTTCAAACGCGGTAAACCATTGCCGGTACACTCCGTTGCACTCAAAATACACAAACACTTACAAAACTACACCACATTGGACAATTCTAAATACACACACCTGACATACATACACACACCACACCCACACACGTACACCACTATAAAACACTCACACACACATTACCCACAACCCTTTACAACCAAAAAACAAATTGCGAACAGAGAGAGACACAAGCCAGGAGCAACCACTCAATCTGAGCCACAGAACACCAGCACCCATCCACCATCCACCCAACTCACAGCACACACCATAACACAGCACCCCTCACCTCACCCCACACATCCTCAAACATATCACTCACACCACATCCATGGCACCCCAAAGACACCCCAGGTTCTCAGAGGAGGAGCTAAGGGTCACGGTGGAGGAAATCATCTGGGTAGAGCCACAGCTATTCGGATCACAGGTGCAGCAGGCATCCATTGCAAGGAAGATGGAGGTATGGCAGAGAATCGTGGACAGGGTCAACACCGTGGAACAGCATCCAAGAACAAGGAATGACATCAGGAAGAGGTGGAACGACCTACGGGGGAAGGTGAGTTCTGTGGTCTCAAGACACCAGATTGCTGTACAGAGGACTGGCGGTGGACCCCCACCTCCTCCCCCACAACTAACAGCATGGGAGGAACAAGTCTTGGCAATCATGCATCCTGAGGGCCTCGCAGGAGTAGCAGGAGGAATGGACTCTGGTAAGTCAAATCTTTTCTACTTTGTCCCCCCCCTACCTGTATGCCATCACGAACTCCTACCCCCAGCCCCATCACTCCACCAACTCACATATACCCCACTAACACAACCCACCCATTCCAATACCAAGCACTGCATGCACCTCCAATGCATGGACACCCATCACAGACCTGCATGGACACCCATCACCCCAGCATGCCCAATAGAGAGACTCACCCAGCCCACAAAATCACCACTCACACAAGTCTAAGATGACAGGGAAATCATATTCATAGAGGGAAACACAGCCATGCACAAAATGGCACACGCAGATACCTTGACAATGCATTTTCCTCCCAACAGGACCCCTACCCAACGTCACCAGAGAGGAGGTGCCAGTCACATCTACCCCCCCTCCCAGAAGAGGCCCACAGTGATGACAGCAGCTTGGCATGCCTGGATCATGATGAATAACCTGGCCCATCTGGGACCTCCGTACAGTTGGTTACCCTGCCACAGTCCCAAACCACCACTGAGCCTCCCCCCCAGGAAACACCAGCACAGCACCCACCCAGCGGGCCCATCCCTCTGTCCCCAAGACACGTCAATCAGCAGTGTGTCCACCACTACAGCGACCCCAGACAACACCACAAACACAGGACGATCAGGGACCTGGGGTCCGTGGCAGTGGGCACACGGTTCAGGGGACAGAGGCACAGGACAACAGGGAAGCTGGGAGGACTGCTGAGCGATAGGGGGAGGACAGGCCCAGGGAACCAAAACTCCACGAGGCACTCTCAAACATCATGGGAGCGTACCACCATTCCCAGGAGACCATGGGCCAAGTACTGGCCAAGTTACAGAAGACCCAGCGGCTGCAGGAGGGACAGTACCTGGGGATAAGGGGGGACCTAACAAAAATATACACCATCTTGGTCACCATTGCAAGGGTGCTGGCTGACATGGGCAAGACCATGAGGGAGGCAGTGGCACAACAACGGGCACAACAACGGGCGCCTGACACTAGCCAAACCGAGGAACAGCCTTCCACCTCCGCCGGAGCTAGTGAACAACCCCTGCAGAAGGAGAGCCACCCCGCAAACGGTCCCTGCGATCCAGGCAGAAGACAGAGAACATTGCCAAGACCCCCACCAGGAAATAGGACTCTCCTGATTGTCACCCTTCTGTCGCACCATGTCACCCTGTCCACCTTGATCTGACATTGCTCCACTTCCTATGTCTCCGTGGACAATGCACCTGTGATACCAATAGACTGGACTCTAACTGGACATTCCTCCACCATCACCCCAGCCCCTTGCACATACCCCCATACTTTGTGGCCCAAAAGTAAACACCCTTGAAACAAATACCATATTGGAGTCAGTGTCATGAATCGAAAAAATGTATTAGTACAACATTATCAAAGCTTTGCAATGTATATGTACAGTGAAATGTACTACAGGATGACCTTTGGTGGGCAGTAGTACATATAGCAGGAGCCAGAATGGGGTACAGAGATCTGAGAATACAGGATCAAAAGGTACAGTCAGTGTCCATAGACAGAGGGTAAGAGGCAGCCATGTACAATGTCCAAAACGTTACTGAAAAGTAAAGTTTAATTACAGTCTCATACCTGTGTGTCACTGGAAGTACTGCTGTATAATGTTTGTTCTGTTGTCCACATCTTCTTCCTCTGCCTCCTCTTCCTCACTGTCCACAGGCTCCACCACTGCCACAAGACCATCTCCAGGCTCATCCTAATGCAGAAAAGGCACCTGACTTCTCAAGGCCAGGTTGTGTAACATACAGAATGCCACGATTATCTGGCACACCTTCTTGGGTGAGTAGTACAGGGATCCACCTGACAGACGGAGGCACCGGAACCTGGCCTTCAGGAGGCAGAAGGGTTCTCTCAATAATCCTCCTTGTATGCCCATGTGCCTCATTGTAAATTTCCTCTGCCCTTGTCCTGGGATTCCTCACTGGGGTCAGTAGCCATGACAGATTGGGGTGACCAGAGTCACCTGTAAATATCGAGGGACAACTGTTAGACAAACACTAACCCTTAGGGACAACCCCATACCCAGTCACCTACTTATGGTGGGTGGGGACCTTGGGCTCACCTATAAGCCACACCCGGTGCCTCTGGAGTTGGCCCATCACATAAGGGATGCTGCTATTCCTCAGATATAGACGTCATGCACAGAGCCAGGATATTTGGCATTCACATGGGAGATGTACTAAACACACCATCTGCACATTCATTGAGTGATAGCTTTTCGTATTCCTGTAAACCTGTTCATTTCTCTGGGGGGGGAACAGATGACACATGTGTACCATCAATGGCACCAATGATGTTGGGGATATGTCCCAGGGCATAGAAGTCAGCTTTCACTGTGGCCAAATCCTCCACCTGGGGGAATATGATGTAGCTGCACATGTGTTTCAGCAGGGTAGACAACACTCTGGACAACACGTTGGAGAACATTGGCTGAGACAACCCTGATGCCATGGCCACTGTAGTTTGAAATGAACCACTTGCCAGGAAATGCAGCACTGACAGAAACTGCACTAGAGGAGGTATTCCTGTGGGCTGGTGTATGGCTGACATCAGGTCTGTCTCCAATTGGGCACATAGCTCTTGAATTGTGGCACGATCAAGTCTGTATGTGATGATAATGTGTCTGTCTTCCATTGTCGACAGGTCCACCAGGGGTCTGTACACCGGAGGATGCCGCCATCTCATAATCTGCCTCAGCGGTTGTAGCCTATGGAAGAGAACAGTGAGCAGAAGGTCATATTTCCACATAGAATGCACAACTGTTGCTGAAGTTAGGTCACAGAACCAATATGTGAAGTTGAGAGTCAGTTGATGGGCCAATGTCTGCTGTGACGCAATGAGGAGCCATGCCATGTGCCCCACTGAAATGGCGGCTGCCTGCCTGTGAGGAAGGCAAGTGGAAATGAGGTAAGTGCGCTGGCGTTGTGCGCCGTCGCGGTAGGCGGTCGATGACCGCCGCACAACTTGGTTGCATTGGTTATCATTGGGCCCTATGGGTTCCAGGAGCCAATGGCGATGCACGCCAGAGTTGACGGTACACACCGCTGTGGACATGACCGCCATTTTCTTTCTATTCACTCACTTGCTACCTGACCTTCACTGCAAGTGCTGCTGTGACCTGTGTCTGGAAGCGACAATGGCTTGAGTGACTGGGGAAAGGGCCCCTGCCTTCACTGCGGAGGAGTTGGAGAAACTCTACGGTCCTCCAAACAAACAGGTGAGTACACTGTGACCATGATGTATGGGAAATGCATGTTTGGAGTGGTGTGGATGTAAGCAACATGTTGGGGGGTGCTGAGGAGTCCTGGCCTGAGTGCTGCATGAGAGGTAGTCAGTGTATGTGCGTCAAGGCATGGGTGGGAACTGGGGAGCAATGAGTATGCCGGTCCGGACGGGTAAGTAATTTCCTTTTCTCCTGTATTTTCCCTCTAGGTCAGCGCCCACCCGAAAAAGGTGCGGACCATGGGGGTCTATCACAGGCGGACCACCAAAAGCGGCAAGAGATGGGACGACCTACGCTGCTAGAAAAAGAAAATGGCGGAGGCCCAGCTGAAGATGGCCTCCCAACGTGGAAGAGGTGCCCGTCGCACCATGACCCCCTGATGTTCTGCATCCTGGTGGTGGCCTATCCGGAGTTGGATGGGCGCTTGAGGGCTTCACTGCCACAAGGGGGTGAGTACAGATTCTGAATCCTGACTTTGCATGCTTTAGGAGGTAGCTGGGTGGGATATGTGGGCTGTGGGTGACCCTAGGCCAGGGCGATCATGGCAGGGTAGGTCCCTTGTGTGCAGGCTCTGAAGCACTCCAAACCCAATGGTGTAAGTGGGCCTATACTACTGGGCAGGGCACTGTGGGTGTCAGGGGTGCAGATGCTGGCGTTAGCCATTGTACCCCATGGGCTTGTGACTACCTTAGTGACTGGTTGGGCATGGCCTAGTGCATAGGGCAGCTCCCTGTGTGTGTTGTGTACACCAACGGTAGGGTTGTTGCTGGCATTGACCAAGTGTATCCTCTGTCTCCCCGCCCCCTTTTAGTTTTGTCACCCTGTCCTTGTGTGCATTAGCATCATCTGGCAGAGGAGCAGAGGTACCGGCGACGGAGGAAGCTGCATCCCACATGGCCCATGAGGGCAAATCCACTGAGGGTGAAGGCACCAGTGGGACGGAGGACGAGGGGAGCACCACAACGGGGACAGGAAGGAAGATCAGTGACAGCGACTCCTCCTCCGATGGAAGTTCCCTGGTGGTGGCGGACACCTCTGTGCCCATCCCAACAACAGATACAACCGCCCCACCCCTACCAGCACCGCCCTCCCAGCAGCCCCTCAGCGTGTTTCCCATGCCCGCTCACCCAGGAGGGTGGGCATATCTTTTGCCACAGGCACCACAGGCCCAGCCCCAGTCAGCCCTGCTGCCCTCAGTGAGGAGGCTATTGACCTCCTGAGATCCCTCACTGTTGGGCAGTCAACCATTCTGAATGCCATACAGGGAGTCGAGAGCCATTTGCAACAAACAAATGCATACCTGGAGGGCATTCACTCTGGCATGGCATCCCAACAGAGAGCATTTCAGGCTCTGGCCACAGAACTGATGGCAGCCATTGTCCTTGTGTCTAGCCTCCCCCCTCCAACGTCTTCTACCCAGTCCCAATCCCCTCAACCCCAGCCTATCCCAAGCACACCTTCAGACCATCATTCACCCAAATCAACACACAGTAGTGGCTCAGGCAAACACAAGCACAACACTTCATCTCACGGGCACTCACACAAGCACCATTCCCATGTAGACACAGCAACATCCACTGGGTCCACTGTGTCCCCCTCCTCCTCCTCGTCCACCCCCTCCCAGTATCATCTCCACTCACACCTGCATGCACTACATCTTCATCCACTACGTCCATCACCAGCACACCCCTTACAAGCAGTCACCACCCTCAAACCATGCACACGTCCCCTGTGTCCTCTCCCAGTGTGTCTGTGACCCCTCCTTACAAAGTACACAAATGCAAGCACCCACCCACCCAACAGCCATCCACCTCACAACAGCATCCAGCCCATGCACCTTCACCCAAACTCAGCAGAAAGACACCTCCTACAACCACTCCCACTTCCTCCACTCCCATACCCTCTCCATCTACCTGTCCCAGTGTGTCTAAAAAACGTTTCCTTGCAAACTTTGACCTCGCCCTTACGCCTCCCCCCCATCCTTACCCTCGGGCCAACGTGTCAAGATCCCAGGCCAGCACCTCAGCCACCAAGTCCGCGTCCGCTGTGGTACCTGCAAGTCCCAGGGGATCAAAGGGGGCACCCGTCAGGGCTGCCAGTGTGCCAGCAACCCCTGCAAAGGACCAACCCATTGCACCACTTGCCAAGGTGAAGAGAATGCCAGCGAGCAGCACAGCCAAAAAGCACTACCCACCCAGCAACCTGGCCTCCTCCAAAACTGCATCTGCCAGTGCCAAGGTCCCAGCAGTGTCTGGCAAGGTGGGGAAGGGCAAGAAAACACAAGGCAAGTCACTTCAAGCCTCGGAGCCTCCAGGTGAGGGACTGATGCCCACCATAAGTATTGACAGCCCAGCAACCTGTACCGCGGAAGGCACCGCCGCAGGCACTGCCACCGGCACCACAATGTGCCCCGCCACCTGTACCGCCCCCTGCACCGCCACCTGCACCGCCGCTGCCATAACAGCAGTCAGCAGCAGCATCCCCAGTGGGCAGCCATCCAAGGCTGCAGGAGATGGCCTGGTATCTCTCCCCCCTACTACCAGCGCCTGCACCACGGCCAGCACCGGCAGAATCTCCGCCGCAGACACTGCCACAAGCACCGCCATCTGCACAGCCACATGCCCAGCCGGTGCCACTACATCTGTCATCAGCAGCATCCCCAGTGGGCAGCTGTCCGGGGATGCAGGAGGCGGCCTGGACCCTCCACCCACCACTTGAAGCACCACCATCAGCACCAGCACTACCAGCAGTTTGCAGCCTAAGTCGCCGCAGGATGGAGTGTGGCTCTGCCTCCAGGGAGTATCATGCTACCTGTTCCATGCACATCTCGTGCCACCCAGGTGAGGGAATGGGAACTGCCACACCCCAGGTGCAGCATCACTGGGCACAAGGCCACCTCCAGAACCAGTGGAGATATGCATCACTATCACTTTCCTTGGCAGGATAAAGCATCACCGGGCACAAGGGCCCCTACAGAACCAGTGGAGATATGCATCCACTATCACTTTCCTTGGCAGGATGAAGCAGACTGGGCACAAGACCCCCTCCAGAACCAGTGGAAGAAGGCATCCACTTGAGAGACTGTGGTTTTGCACTCCCCAGAACCAAGCAGTGGGCAAACCACCCACTTGAGAGACTTGAGAGACCGTGACTTTCCACTCCCCAGGACATCGCTGTGATATTCCTGGTGTATTAGCAGATACACCAGCATCGGCAGGACCTGTAGTTCGGGCTCAATGGCGTCCTGGTTCTTCGTTGAGTGTCGAAAGGTGAGTGGTTCCCCTTCTGTGCACTGTTACCACCGTGCTTTTGATGGCGTGGTACCACCCCAGAAAAGCTGGCGGATTGGTGGGTTGTGATAGGGTGGGCGGTACATTGTCTTCCGCCTGTCTGTTGGCGGTTACCGTTGCGGTATTTGTTGCTACCACCATGGCGGTCTGAGTGTTAAAGTGGCTGTCTGTGTTGGCGGTTTCCGCCTTGGTCGTGATCCCATTTTCTTTTACCGCTGGCCTGCTGACGGTATTACTGCCGCTTTACCACCGACCACCAGGGTTGTAATGAGGGCCTAAGGGTATATTATTGAAGCATTTAGCAATTTCTACCATCGAAGCCGAGTGTCAGGAAGTATATAGATTGGGATAAAGGAGGAGAGAACATCTTGTGTGGTGTATATTCCCCCTCACTTTGGGGGGACTATCTTAACAATATGCAAATTTAACCACGGAGATTTCAGCCGGGTGTCCTTCCTCTCTTTAGGCTTTTGCCACATGGAGGCGGGATAGGTGGCACAATTTGCTCTGAGTCATATCGGTGTCGTTTGCAATCTGCTCTCTAATCTGTGTCAGGATGTGAGGACGGGGTGAGCATTCATATTCCCATTCCAATATCTGGAGTGTGGCTTATACCTTGTGCAGTTGTGTGAGTATGTTGCACAATATACCAGTTTGTGTGCCAATGCAAATCCCTCTAATATGAACCTTAATAGCCTCCCAGAGAGTGTATTTCCAGTCCACAGAACCAGTGTTTTACTTAATATATTATTATAACTGCATGTAGACTCTTGTGGAACACTTGGTCTAGCAGCACTGTGGCTTGGAATTTCCATGTGAATTGGGTGGGTATTGTATGTGGAGATTAAAACTATTAATTGGACTGGTGCATGATCTGAAAGGATACTGGCAAGGGGTCTGATATTCACTGTCCAGTATTTCACCTCCCAGGTTGTTAGCCAGTAGCCCAAACAGGACCAGGAGTTGTGGACAGATGAAACAAATGTTCCCTTCCATTTATCATGGTTTCTCAAGCGTCAAATATCTGTCAATCTATACTCTGTCATACCTTCACATAGGATCTTGGTGAAGTTCTTTCCATGCCAATCGGCAAGCGCTGGCCCGTCTCGTAGCGAGTCTGTAGGAGGCTGGCTCTCTATATAATGTAGAAAAATGACACGCACTATGCAGAGAGTCAGAGCAACCTCACCTTGGTATCCAGAGGTAAAAAGCAAACCACCTAGTGCTTTGTTTTTGTGTTACTTTGGGTGAGCCGTTGGACTAATCCAGGAGATGTACTAAGCATTTGTTGCACTCACAGTATCAATAAATTTGGACACTCATTCGGAAGAATAACTTATGACCAATTTACAAAAATACTTCAGATTTCTATAAGACCAAGATCACCAATATATGGTTTATGATTTTTAAAAGTTTAGAAAATGTTCTGTTTTTTGTGTGTAATTACGCACCATAGAAATCAATGAAAGAATCTTTAAAAATGCATATAAAATTAGGCAATGCTCTCACAAGTGTCACCTTTTGTTTTTAGGTTGAGGTCAACAAGAGGTCCTATGGGCCATCCAGAGAAGTTCTAGCGGTTTCTGGTTCAAGCGGAAGCAGCGGCTGAAGGTCTTGGAGCTGGTGCTCGAGGAAGAAGGGGGCCACTTGGATATACACTGCTCAGAGGGACTTAAAAGTAAGTCTGCTGGGTCCCCCTTGAGGGTGGAGGGCACAAGGGCTTGGGGACGCCTACAGCACAGCTGGTTGGTTGGTACAGGGGCCAGGGAGGCCGGGTGCAGTGCAGATAGGTCAGCCATGCATAGTGCATCTTTTGAGTCCTTGCAGTCAGGAGCAGGCAGTTTAGAGGGTAGATTGCAGGTCAGTAGGGCCACTCTGGGGTTATTCTTGGCTGTCCTGAAGTCTCTTGACTGGTGCTTGCTTCTGGGCTTTTGGGAGTGTGGTGTGGACTTTGCTTCTGGGTGTCTGATGTTGGGGATCCAGTACCACAGATAGTGGTACGCCACAGCTCTAGAAAGTCCTAGTGCCACCAAAGTTGGCACAGTTGTAGAACTTGTCCACAGGGGCTGTTGTACAGATTTTAGCTTGGCTGCTGGGTCCGGGTCATTGGTCAACAGCTGGTCACTTAACCAGACATTATGGGTTCCTTGCCGGCAGGGTGCAGGAGATTGATACCTTCACTCAGAGGGAGGTTCTTTGCCCTTTTAGGAGGCTGGAGGTGTTCTTGGGTTTTGTAGAGTTATTCAGGTTTCCATGCAACACCTCAGCAGTGATTGTTGAGTCCTTGGAGCAGCAGGCAGGGTTTGACACCTCTGAGTGTAGTAGGACTTCAGTTCTCATGCCTTGGGTCTTCTTTGTCCTGGTCTTGTCTGCACCCATCAAATATGATGTCTTGGGACATTCAGGCCCATATTTATACATTTTGACGCACAACTGCGCCAACGCAGTTGTGCGTCAAACATTTTACCGCCGGCTAACGGCATTCCAACGCGCCATGCGGGTGCCTTATGTATGGAATGACGTTAGCCGGCGCTGCGGACTGGTGTGCGTAAAAAAAAAATGACTCACACCAGGCAGCGCCGGCATATGGGAAAATGGGGGTTGTGCATCAAAAAATGGGGAAAGCCAGGTCTGAGGCAAAATTCAGGCCTCAAACCGGATTTGCGCCATTTATTTTGACGCCCAACCTCCATTGACATGACTCCTGTCTTAGCAAAGACAGGAGTCATGCCCCCTTGCCCAATGCCCATGCCCAGGGCAACCTTTCCTTCCCTGGGATTGGTCCCTCCATCCTTGGGTGTCCTCCTGGAGTGGGCAAGGGTGGCAGGGGATGTCCCTGGAGGCAGGGGAGGGCACCTCTGGGCTCCTTCCGAGCCCACAGGTCCCTTAACGCCTGCCCTGACCCAGGCGTAAAAAAACAGCGCCCATCAGGCTGTGTGTCGTTTTGTAAGGCCCACCCCCTCCTGTGCGTCAAAATGACGTCAGAATATAAATATGGGGCACAGGCCTTAAAGTAATTTTTTGGAAGGGAACGCCTACCTTGCATATAATTAACGCAAGGCTGGTTCTCCCTTCCAAAAAATGACGCACATAGTGGGATTTTGACACCCGTGGGGTCGGACGTCAAAGTATAAATATGGGGCAGGGTTTGCGCTGGTTGTGCGTCAAAAAATTTCACGCACATTCGGCGCAAACAGGTGTAAATATGCCCCTAAGTGACCACATCCCAGGGTTCAGAGTGGTCATCATGTAGCTGAGTAACTCATCATGACCATTGTCCATCGCATGCATTTGCTATTGCTTCCCTGTACACTTACTATGTCTAAGATTGGGGAAGACGTAATAGCTGGGGAACTTATAATAACCATTGCCCAGTACATGCATTTGCTATTGCTTCCATGTACACTTACTATGTGTAAGAATTGGCAAAGACACAATAGGGGCATATTTGCTCCTGCACACATATGCGCTCAAATGCATTAGAGTGTACTCAGCTTTAGGGTTGAATGGCCTGCCATGTCTTACTTATATTGCATGCAGTGTTAGTGGACAAGGCACTCTTGGTGAGTGCTGTGTTGAATTTGCAACTTTGGGTACACCTTGTTATACACTTGCAATGGCACTCTGCATCAAGCAGGTGTGGGGCCTCTCAGATTGGCAAAATTGGTGCTGCAGCTTTGGGGGGCCCTCTTCAGTACTCATGCCCTAGGTACCAGGTGTACCATTTACAAGGGGCATACAAGGGTAGCTCAAGTGCCAAACATCGTACAGTTTTTGGGGAAAGCGATCTGGCCCTGAGAACCTGTTTAGCAGGGGCCCAGGGCACTTTTACAGTTTGAAAGCACATCATTTTCCAGGCAAAACGTGGGGGTTAACCTTGTCAAAAGATGCCATTTCTCACAGGGTCTAACTACCTGTTGGGGTCTAAGGGAATCCAGTCTATTCCATAAATGAGTGGAGAATTCATGGTCATCTATTTTGGGGCCACAGGTGTTAACCAATGTTACTAAGTGCCACACAAGTTGCCTTTATGAAGCATACCTGCCACAGTCACAGGTCTCCATGTGTTTGGTGACGAAAGGTACTCAACATTTAACTACAATTATTACACCTCTAGATTATGAGGAATACGACAAGGCAAGATAAACTGCTGCCCATTGGGCACCCATTGTTTGCTCTTTTTTATTCGTCAAGTACGTCTCCTAGATAAGGGTGATTTGAATATGGCGTTTGTATAGATATGCCAGTACTTGGCGCATTTTACAGGGATTGCTGTACGTTCCATCTTGTGAGGGCTATGGGGCCAGGTGGATGGGCCATGATAGCATAGTGAACAGTTGAATGATTCTGTGCACACAGTTGTGAGAGGAGGCCTCTTTTTGCATGGTTAGTCCCCACTTTTTGCCTGATGTTGATGTGTTCTAGAAGTTGGTAGTGCCCAGGGCCCCTGCTAAACAGGTTCCCTGGGCCAGAGCTCTTTCCCTAAAACTGTTGTGATGCTTGGCACAATTGGTTACACTCTTAAAATACCCTATAGGTCCCTAGTAAATGGGTACCCCATTACCCAGGGCAAGTGGTATTAAGAGTAGGCCCCTAGGGGAAGCAGCACAGATTGTGCCACCCCGAGAGCCCTGCTCCCAGATGCACCCAGCACTGCCATGGCAGACTGAGTGTACTGGGGCAACCCTAAAAGACAAATTCGACATGGCACACCCTCTGTGTGCCCTGTCCACCATGCACTGCATATGTTATGGATAAGTCACCCCTCTAGCAGGCCTACCAGCCATAAGGCAGGGTACACCATACTATATGTGAGGGCATCATTGCATGAGCAATATGCCCCCACTGTGTCCTTACCAAACCTAGGACATATTGAGTGAACAGAGCAGCCATCTTAATGTATGTACTGGGCACTGGTCAAACAAGATTTTCCCAGCTACACAATTGCCACTCTGCACCCTGGGTTGTTTGGTATCAAACAACTCAAAATATTAAATCCAAACTGATACTAGTATTGGATTTAAACATACATTTACCCAGGGGCCACCTTAGAGGTGCCCCCTACAAAAGTTAACTATCCTGGCATGGTTGCTGGCTCTTTCCAACCAGCTGCCACTCCAGACAGCCAATATAGAAAACCTGGGGGAGAGCCTTGGCTCTCTGATTTTGTAAGACAATGCCCTTCCTGGGTGGAGGAGCTAACCCCCCTCCCTCAGGAATGTGCAACACCGTGGAGGTGAGCTTCAAAGGGCCACTGCCCTGAAACTCGGGCCTCTAGGCCTGCTGCTAGCAGCAGAGGGCTTGCCAAACCCCACTTTTGTCAGGAGCCAAGGTGGGAAAACAGACAAAGGGTAGGAGGAGTGGCCACACTGACCATGCACCACCCCTAGGGGCTTGCATGCCAGGTGGACCCTCATATTCACTTTTCTCCATCTTGAAATGGAGAAAGATAGCCAATAGGGTTTAGGGAAGTGACCCTTCCCACAGGAAGTGGTCACTGTAGTGGGTGTAGCCACCCGAGGGTAGGTGTCCCATTGGACACTACCTGGTTCCCCTTAAAACGCCCACTAAATTCAGTGTTTAGTGGGCTCCCCTAGACCAAGAATTTAGATTCGAAAAGGACTCCAAGAAGAAACCAGCCCCAAAGAAGCCACCAGGACGAGGACTGAGGACCTGCTGCACCAGAAGAGGCGCCAAGACCCCTGCTTGCTTCACCAGGGTCCCGACAATCATGACAGTGGAGGAGCTGAACACTGGACTGACCCCAAGAAACCCCGGGACCTCCAGGCTTCAAGGAATGACCCAGATCCCCCTCCTGAGTGAAGGCATCACTCAAGAAACACAAAGAAACTACAGAGATGCAAGAAACCAGTGAATGACACTTCACTGAATCGGCGATATCTCCGTGACCGGAAGTCACAGCTGGACACAACAACACACCAAAGACTGCCTGGAAGTGCTCCCTAACTGACCCTAGTTTGGTGGTGCTGCGACCCCCAGTGTCTGAGAATACCCTGGTCAGCTGACATCGGACCAGGTGAAAGCCAGCTCCCCCCGACCTAAAAAAAGGATCAGGAGGAAGCCCCAGTCGAGGGACTTCAGGAACACCCTGTACCTTCGACCAGAGTGCCCCGTTGTCCTGTAAGCCGCCCGGCAAGAGACTCATCTCCAGCTCCAGTGGACTCCGTTGCGCACAGCTTTCAAGACTTCCAAGATGTCCTGCTCCTGGCCGCCCTGGGCCTTGCATTGTGGGATATGTGTGCCCCGGGTCCCCAACCCCTTGTGACCTCACCAGCCCAAAGGGACCCCCAGGCACCACTTTGATTTTGCAAACCAGCTCCTTCTTCCAAGTGGCCTATCCAGGTGGCCTCTGCCTGCGCCAAGAACTTCTCCAACTCTGCTCCTGCCAAAACTGGGAGCTGCCCGAGGCTCTCCAGTTGGCATGAGATGCCCACCAAGTACTGCGACCACCCTGCAAAAGAAGAGACTGGTAACCCACTTGTGCGATGTTAAATGCATTTTTAAAAGTGACTGCCTAATGATTCCTATGGTGCGTAATTACGCACAGAAAGACTAACTTTAGTAAAACTTCAAACATTCATAACATTAAAAGTACTTAACATATTCTAAAGATTTTAGGCCTTAAAAATTATATAAAAGTCTGAAGTATTTTTATATATTCTGGTCTTGAGCTATCCATTGAGTGTGTGTGGTGCATGATTGGATTTGTGGGTACAGCAAAGTCTTAGCACATCTCCTGGATTAGCCTAACTGCTCTACCAGCTAACTTAAAAATTAGAGCATTGGGTGGTCAGATTTTTACCCTCTGCATAGTGTACCTGGTTTTTGTACACTACATAGAGAGCCAGCCTCCCACATTTGATGTATCAGCAGTGGGATAAAGACTTTGGCCCTCCTTTGATGGGGCAAAAGTGGCGGTAATACCACCAACAGGCTGGTGGGAAAAAAAATGAAATTATGACCATGGCGGTTACCGCCATGGTCATTCCCCACTTCTCCACTTCGACCGCTGGGCTGGAGACTTCAGTCTCAAGCCCGGCGGCCGTCACCTGACCACCGGCGGTATCACGACCCTGCATGCCGCCATGGATTTCGGGTGGTTTGGAACCGCCACGAAATCCATGACGGTAGGCACTATCAGTGCCAGGGAATTCCTTTCCTGCCACTAATAGGGGTCACAGCCACCCCCCTCCCGCACCCCGTGTCCTCCCCTCACACCCCCACCCCTCTGCCTCCCCCCAAAGGTGGCAGGACCCCCCTCGCCACCCCTACCCCCAACACGCACAGACACACACCCTATCCCCACCCCCTACATGCACAGACACACACCCCTACACGCACACTTACACTACAACAATACATACCCGCACACATACAAATAGACATGCACATAGACCGACCCGCACACATTTCCCATACACACAACACACCCCTGAATGCATACGCACACTCACACACCCCCTCTACATACTCACACCCCCATGCATGCACACAACACACAACTCCCCCCACCCCCTCCCCTAACGGACGATCAACTTACCTTGTCCGTTGATCCTCCGGGAAGGGACGGGATCCATGGGGGCTGCTCCACCGCCAGCTCCCCGTCACCAGAACACCACCACACCGAATCATGGGACGTGATTTGGTGGGCGGTGTTCTGATGATGGGCCGTGGAGGTGGAGTGCCGACCGCCAGTATGGCTGCTGGCGGCTCTCCGTCCAAAAAGGACAGAGGGCTGCCAGCAGTCATAATACGCCACGCAGAAAACCGCCTGCACTGGGGGTCTTCAGCACAGCGGTTCCTCAGCGGTCTTTGAAAAAGACTGGCCAGCTCGAAATGAAGGCCTTTGTGTTTGCTGATACCACTTTTACAATTGTGTCAACACACGAATAACTCTCCAAATTGTCTTTTAGATAGTTATTCTTGATTTTTCTAATTGACTGTCAATTTTTACAAATTTTTTAAAGTAATTGTTAGGGCCCTGGCTAGGTCCCTACAACTTAGAAAAAAGTTGTACAAAGTTTTTGCTGTAATTGGTTATCCAAAAAGGGGAGTTCTTAATTCCAAAAAGATCCTAACTTTAGTAGAATAAAAATGTCTGATTCAGAGTCCAGGAACCAGGAATTCAACCTGAAACCTTATGAGACATATACCTATGACCAATTAAGGAAACCACGCAGACTGTACAAACTCCAAGCTGGAAAAAGGCCCAAAACAGAGAAACTTAGATTTCTGGTGGCCCAGTATGAAAAATATCATCCTCCAGCTAATGATGATGACTCTGAAGAGGAGGAAGATACTGTGGTAAATGGAGATGAGGGTAGCTCCTCTTCCCAAACAAGATCTATAGTACCCACAGACACAGACCTGGAGATTGCCAGGCTGGCCAAGAGACTGGCTTTAGAAAGTCAGCTTTTGGAGATTGAACAAAAGAGAAAAGTGTTGGGCTTGGCACCCATCTCTGGTGGCAGCATACAAATGTTAAAAGAGAAAGCTTTCAACATTAAACTCCCAAAAGGAGTTGTCCCTCCCTTCACTGAAGGGGATGATATAGTGAAATGGTTTTCTGCCTTTGAAAGAGCCTGCATTGGGTGGGAAATTGAAAAGAAACACTGGGGCACATCAATGTGGGAGTTATTCTCAGGAAAGTACAGGGATAGGCTCCTGACACTGAGTGTGACAGATTCTAAATCCTATGACCTCATGAAGGGCCGCCTAATTGAGGCCTTTGGATTTATAACTGAAAAATACAGGATCAAATTCAGGGAAGCTAGAAAAGCCCAGAGCCAGACCTGGGTTGATTTTGTGGACTATTCAGTAAAAATGCTTGGTTTGCTGGGAACAAGGTACAAGATTATGATGGGCTGTACAATTTATTTGTGAAAGAGCATCTGTTGTGTAATTGTTCCAATGATAGACTACATCAACATCTGGTAGACCTAGATCCACTTTCCCCTCAAGAGTTGGGGAGGAAGGCAGACCACTGGGTCATAACAAGGGTTACCAAAACTACCACTGGTGGGGGAGACCAAAAGAAAGAGGCTAAAAATCCCCCTCTCCCCCAAGGGAAAGATGGGAGCCAGGGTAAAAACAACAAAGAGTCTTCTCAAGGCCCCCAAACCTTTTCACAGGAGGGTGGGCCCAGAGACTACTCACAGTCCAGGTGAGGGTACAAAGGGAGACACTTTGACTCCAACAAGGCTTGGTGCTCAGACTGTAAGACAAAAGGGCACCAAACTGGAGACTCTGGGTGTAAAAACAAAAAGAATGTCTCTAGTCAACCTGCAGTAAATGCAGTTGCCAATATCCAGAGGGGTTCAGAGGTGTGGCCTGACCATGTCAGTGTCCCCACAGAGGCAACATTAGTCACTAAGGGTGGGGTAGGCTTATCCTGTGCTGCCTGACCAAGTGATATGACCAAATACAGGCAGCACCCTGTGGTTAATGGGGATACAATAGAAGCTTTGAGGGATACTGGGGCTAGCATCACTATGGTGTCCCAGCACCTGGTCCCCTCAACTCAGTTCCTGGTAGGGAGGTCTTAACCTGTCACCAATGTTGACAATGAGACCAAGTTCCACCTCATGGCTGTGGTAAACTTTGAATGGGGAGGAGTAGCAGGGCAGAAAGAAGTGGTTGTGTCCTGATCCATCCCTGTAGATTGCCTGCTTGGTAATGATCTGGAGAATTCCCCCTGGGCTGAGGTAGAGCTAAAGACCCATGCAGCAATCCTTGGAATTCCTGAGTGGGCTTGTGTCAAGACTGGGACACAGAGCAAACTTCAGAGAGAAAAGGGAGAGCTGGATCCTGAAATAGTGGACCAGCCTCCCAAGAGAAAAGGCAAGAAGACTGGGGGACCAGCTTCCCAACAGATCACAAGACAGGACCCCTCTCCTCTGGAGGAAGAGGAGTCACCCACCTTAGAGGGAACTAAGCCTGAAGAGCTTGGGCCTAACCACCCAGAGCTCTTGGGCCCAGGGGGACCCTCTAGGGAATATCTGTGCCAGGGACAAAGAGAGTGTCCCACTCTTGAAGGCCTGAGACAGCAAGCTGTCCAGGAGGATCTAGGAAATGACAGTGGTACCCACAGGGTCTACTGGGAGTAGGGGCTCCTGCACACTGAGGACCGAGACCTCAAGCCTGGGGCCACCAGGAGGGTTCTTCCTTGCAAGTCAAACCTCCAGCCTTAGCCAGTTGTAAATTCTCCTTGATCACCCTGTTTAAACATTCAACCAGACCATTGCTCCTAGGATGATACAGCGATGTTTTAACATGCTTGATACCCATGTAAACCAGGAAATCCGAAAACTGAGTAGATGTGAATTGACTCCCATTATCTGTAAGTATTTCATCGGGAATACGTTCCCTGTCAAAAACAGGTTCTACAAATTCAATAACCGTATGAGAATTAGGGCCCTTTACTAACTTGAACTCCGGCCAACGACTATAAAAATCAATTAGCACTATACCATGCTCTACCTGCCCATTCCGAAAGTTAATTGGTCCAATTAGGTCCACAGCAATCTTACTCCAAGCTTTCTTGGGCACTTCAATTGCCTCAACAGGAGAAGGAAGAGTGACTTGAGATTTGTCACTAATAGCACACGCTAAACAATCTCTCATAAAGTGCTCCACATCTCTATCAAACCCTGGCCACCAAACCAAAATGTTTCCCTAATTCTCTTTTTCATGGCCCGCATTCCAATGTGTCCTCCATGCCCCAAGGTCAATATTTTGTACCTCAAACCCTCCAGCATAACCAATACACCAGCACGCATCAACATATTGTTCACAACAGACAGCGCTTCAAAAACTTGTTTGTACGCTTCACATTGTACAGATTTGCAAACAGACCATCCTTGTGTTATACCCTAAATGACTTCCTTCACTTGTTCATCCCTTCCACACACATCCCTCCATTCACCTTCCATCACCACACCATCCAATTGACACTCTAATGACCAGACCAAGACATCATCCTCGTCCACCTCCTCCTCACACAACCCATCTCTGCAAGGAAGACGGGAGAGGCAATCAGCAAGTAAATTCCTTGCACCTGGTACATACTCAACATGAAAGTTGTTTGTCTGTAATCTATATTGGCAATTGGCGATTCTTGGAGTAGTGCGTTGCGCACCTGAGGTGGAAAGTAACTGCACCAAGGGTTTATGATCCATCCTGATTGTAAAATGTACTCCCCACAGATAAGGTTTGCAATGTACAATTCCCCACCAAAATGCAAGAGCTTCTCTTTCTATGGTTGAATATGTTGCTTCAGCACCTCTCAGACTTCGTGAGGCAACAGCTATAACTTCATCTGATACGCATACACATACCACACCCACACACCCAATCCAATATAAAGTACACACCCACATCACCCACAACCCCTTACAACCAAAAATGTGAAAGAAGGCCAGAGAGAGAGATTAGCTAACACAACACCAGCATCCACAGACACACAACACCATCACTTATACACGCACCGTAAAGGACACACACCAACACATCACCTCACACATCACAACAGACAGCACCTCACACATCACCCACACCACATCATGGCACCTCAAAGACACCCCAGGTTTTCTGAGGAGGAGCTCAGGGTCATGGTGGAGGAAATCATCCGGGTAGAGCCACAGCTATTCAGATCACAGGTGCAGCAGACATCCATAGCTAGGAAGATGGAGCTATGGCAGAGAATCGTCGACAGGGTCAACGCAGTGGGACAGCATCCAAGAACATGGGATGACATCAGGAAGAGGTGGAACGACCTACGGGGGAAGGTACGTTCCATGGTATCCAGACACCAGATTGCTATATAGAGGACTGGCGGTGGACCCCCACCTCCTCCCCCACAACTAACAACATGGGAGGAGCAAGTCTTGGCAATCATGCATCCTGAGGGCCTCGCAGGAGTAGCAGGAGGACTGGACTCTGGTAAGGCAATTTTTTACTGCTATATCCCCCACCCTACCTGCATGCCATCACAAACTCCTATCCCTACCCTCACACCCATCACCCCAACTCCCTACAGACGCCCCACTACCACAACCCACACATCCCAGATCCAAGCCCTGCATGTGACACCAATGCATGGACACCCCTCACCAAAGCATGTCCAGTATAGAGACTCACTCATGCCCCAAAATCACCAATCACACAAGGGCCAAGGCAATAATGCAAGCACCGGAGTAGAGGTTAACTCACCCATTGCACAAGATGCCACACACATATACTAAGATCATGCATTTACACCCCAACAGGACCCCTACCAAACGTCACCGGACAGGAGGTGCCAGACATATCCAGTCCCCCCACAGAAGAGGCCCACAGTGATGACAGCAGCTCTGCACGCCTGGATCAAGATGACCAGCCCGGCCCATCAGGGCCCTCAGGACTGTTGGTTCACCTGACACAGTCCCAAACCACCACAGAGCCTCCCCCCTCAGGAAACACCAGCACAGCACCCACCCAGTGGGCCCATCCCTCAGTCCCCAGGACAAGTCAACCAGCAGCGTGTCCACCACTACAGGAACCCCAGGCAAACCCATCAACCCAAGAAAATCAGGGACCTGTGATCAGTGGCAGTGGGCACACGGTTCAGGGGACAGAGGCACAGGATAACAGGGAAGCTGGGAGGACTGCTGTGCGACAGGGGGAGGACAGGCCCAGGGAACCGACACTCCACGAGGCACTCTCCAACATCATGGGAGCATACCACCATTCCCAGGAGACCATGGGCACAGTACTGGCCAAGTTTCAGGAGACCCAGCGGCTGCAGGAGGAACACTACCTGGGGATGAGGGAGGACTTGAAGTCCATTAATACCACCCTGGTCACCATTGCAGGGGTGCTGGCAGACCTTGTCAACACCAGGAGGGACACAGTGGAACACCAACGGACCCCTGACACTAGCCTGGATGATGGACAGCCCTCCGCCGGCGCTAGTGGACAGGAGGCACCGCCACAGGACCAACAGGCCACCAGCACCTCACCCCCTGCAGAAGGAGAACCACCCGCAAACGGTTCCTGAGATCCAGGAACAAGACAGAGAACATTGCCAAGACCCCTGTCAGGAAATAAGACCCTCCTGAATGTCACCCTTCTGTCCCACTTTGTCACTCTGTTCACTTTAAACTGCCATTGCTCCACTTCCTGTGCCCCATTGGACAATGCACCTGTGATACAAATAGACTGGACTCTGCCATGGACATTCCTCCACCATCACCCCAGACTATTTCACAACCCCCTCCACTTATTCGCACAGAAATAAACACCCTTGAATCACAAAACAATCTGGAGTCAGTCTGTGCTTTCACAAATGTGTAATTGCAAAACCTCTGCAATATAGCAATGTCAATGTACTTGTTCAAATACCAATGTTACACACCTGTAGGCCAGCAGTAAACATAGCAGAGGGCACATATTGGGACCCAGATCTGTGAAATGGAAAGGCAAAGTAACAAGTCAGGGTCCATACACAGAGTGAAAAAGGCAGACTTATGCTAGCTCCAACAATAGTATGGGATGTGGGAAGCACTTCCATCTTCTTACTTGTGTCTCACTGGAAGTATTGCATTATGATGTTGTTTCGTTTGTCTACATCTTCTTCTTCTGCCTCCTCTTCTTCACTGTCCACAGGCTCCACAGCTGCCACAAGACCACCATCAGGTCCATCCTCCTGCAGAAATGGCACCTGGCATCGCAAGGCCAGGTTGTGCAACATACAGCAGGCCATGATTATCTGGCACACCTTCTTCGGTGAGTAGTATAGGGATCCACCTGTAAGATGGATGCACCGGAATCTGGCCTTCAGGAGGCCGAAGGTGCGTTCTATTATCCTCCTAGTTCGCCCATGTGCCTCATTGTAGCATTCCTCTGCCCTTGTCCTGGGATTCCTCACTGGGGTCAGTAGCCATGACAGGTTGGGGTAACCAGAGTCACCTGAAAATATCGAGGGACAACTGTTAGATAACCTCCAAAAATTTGGGAATCTCCCATACCCAGACACCAAATGGAACTGTGTGGGGACTTTAGGCT
Source organism: Pleurodeles waltl (assembly GCF_031143425.1). Lineage (NCBI taxonomy): Eukaryota > Metazoa > Chordata > Amphibia > Caudata > Salamandridae > Pleurodeles > Pleurodeles waltl. The sequence goes on along the minus strand of NC_090445.1, from coordinate 58,626,959 downwards.
CACCTATTAGCCACACACAATGCCTCTGAAGTTGCCCCATCACATAAGGAATGCTGCTATTTCTCAAAATGTAAGCGTCATGCACTGAGCCTGGATACTTAACATTCGCATGGGAGATGTACTGGTCTGCCAAGCACCATCTGCACATTCATTGAATGGTAGCTTTTCCAGTTTCTGTACATCTGTTCATTCCTGCGGGGGGGACAAATGCCACATGTGTACCATCAATGGCACCAATGATGTTGGGGATATGTCCCAGGGCAAAAAAGTCACCTTTCACTGTTGGCAAATCCTCCACTTGAGGGAAACCGATGAAGCTGCACATGTGTTTCAGCAGGGCAGACAACACTCTGGACAACACGTTAGAGAACATTGGCTGGGACATCCCTGATGCCATGGCCACTGTTGTTTGAAAAGACCCACTGGCCAGGAAATGGAGTACAGACAGAACCTACACTAGAGCGGGGATTCCTGTGGGATGGCGGATAGCTGACATCAGGTCTGCCTCCAACTGGGCACACAGTTCCTGATTGTTGCACGATCAAGTCTGTAAGTGATAATGATGTGTCTCTCTTCCATTGTCGACAGGTCCACCAGGGGTCTGTACACCGGAGGCTGCCGCCATCTCATCACCTGCCCAAGCGGACGTGCCCTATGGAGGAGAACAGTGAGCAGAGGATCATCCAACACTTAGGTATCACAATGTGTTTTTTGCAAAAACGTTACAAATTCGCAATGTGCCTCTGTCTGCCGTATTCCTGGCCTAAATAAGTGTGACACCGTTTTTTTGCCTGCCATGTGGCCCACTGAAATGGCGGCTACCTGACCTGTAAGGTGGGACAAGGGGAAATGAGGTAACTGCGCTGGCGTTGTACACCGTCGTGGTAGGCGGTCGAAGACCACGGCACAATTCAGCATTGGTTAACATTGGGCCCTATGGCTCCCAGGAGCCAATGACGATGTACGCTGGCGGTGACGCTACACACCACCGTGGACGTGGGCACCATTTTCTAACTGTTCCCTCACTTGATACCTGACCTTCAACAGGATAGGACCTATACTGCAAGTGCTGCTCTGACCTCAGTCTGGAAGCAACAATGGCTTCAGTGTCTGGAGAAAGGGCCCCTGCCTTCACTTTGGAGGAATTGGAGAAACTGGTGGATGGGGTCCTTCCCCAGTACACGCAACTGTACGGTCCTGCAGACAAACAGGTGAGTACACTGTGAGCATGGCGGATGGCACATGATTGTATGGAGTGTCGTGGATGGAAGAGGGTGGGGAGGGGGAAAGGCCAGCAAGTCAGGATTGTGTGTGTGTATGTATGTCTTTCCCAGGGTAGGAGGTGTTTAGACAATGGTTGAGATGAAATGTACGGGATAGTAACATCCATTTTAACCTCACTTTTCCTGTAGGTCAGCGCCCACCAGAAGAAGGGTATTTGGCGTGCCATCGCCAAGGACGTCCGGACCCTGGGGGTCTACCATAGACGGAGCACCCACTGCCGGAAAAAATGCGAGAACCTGCGCAGCTGGAGCAAGAAGACAGTGGAAGCCCAGCTGGGGATGGCCTCCCAACGTGGAAGGGGTGCCCGTCGCACCATGACCCCCCTGATGTTCCAGATTCTGGTGGTGGCCTATCCGGAGTTGGATGGGCACTTGAGGGCATCACAGCAGCCACAAGGGGGTGAATACACTCTCATTCAGCTGACTCCGTGCCCTTTATGAAGTGTCTGGCTGGGGGAAGTGGGCTATGGGTTCACCTAGGCCAGGGCTAACTAGGTAGGGTAGGTCCCTTGTTAGGCGGGCTCTGTAGCACTCCAACCCCACTAGTGGTACTAGCCATCTACAACTAGTCAGGCTCCTGTGGGTTCCAGGTGTGCAGCAATTGGGCTTCGGCATCGTCCCCCATGGGCATGTGAATTTCCTAAGAACTGTTAGTGCATGGATTAGTACATAGGGCTGCTCCCTGTGTGTTGTGTCCGCCAACGGTAGTGGTGTTGCATGCACTGAACATTTGTTTCTTCTGTCTCTCCCCCCCCTTTTTGTTTTGTCACCCTGTTCTTGCGTGCATTAGCATCATCTGGCAGAGGAGCAGTGGCACCGGAGCTGGAGGGAGCTGCATCCCACATGGCCCTGGAGGGTGAAGTAACGGAGTCTGAAGGCACCAGTGGGACGGAGGGTGAGCGGAGCTCCATGTCAGGGACAGGAGCATACACCAGCGACAGCGACTCCTCCTCTGATGGGAGCTCCCTTGCGGTGGCGGGAACCTCTGTGCCCACCCCATCAACAGGGACAGCTGCCAACACCCCTACCAGCACCGCCCTCCCAGCAGCCCCTCAGCGTCTGTCCTGTGCCCGCTTACATAAGAGGGTGGTAATCTCCTTCTCCCCAGGCACCTCAGGCCCTGCCCCAGTCAGCCCTGCTGCCCTCAATGAGGAGGCTATTGACCTCTTGAGATCCCTCACTGTTGGGCAAGCTACCATTTTGAATGCCATCCAGGGTGTTGAGAGGCATTTGCAACAAACAAATGCATACCTGGAGGGCATTCATTCTGGGCAGGCGGCCCAACAGAGAGCTTTTCAGGCTTTGGCCTCAGCACTGATGGCAGCCATTGTCCCTGTTTCCAGCCTCGCCCCTTCAACTTCCTCTACCCAGACCCAATCCCCTGTACCTCAGCCTATCCCAAGCACACCATCAGACCAGCATGCACACTCATCAACACAAAAGAGTGGACATGGCAAACATAAGCACCACACATCCCACAGGCACTCACACAAGCACCATCCCCATGCAGACACAGCAACATCCACTGCCTCCACAGTGTCCCCCTCCCCCACCTCCTCCTCCTCCCCTCCCTGTCTCGTCACCACTCACACCTGCATGCACTACATCCTCAGCCACTACCTCCATCACCAGCACGCCCATCACCACACACCGCTCACGTGCAATCACCACCCCACTACTATTCACACATCCCCAGTGTTCTCCCAGTGTGTCTGTGAGCCCTCCCCCCAAAGTGCACAAATGCAGGCACACACCCACCCAACACCCATTCACCTCACAACAGCCTCCCGTCCATGCACCTTCACCCAAATTCAGCAAACGTACACCTCCTACAACCACTACCTCTTCCTCTACTCCCAAACCCCCTCCATCTTCCCGTCCCAGTGTTTCTAAAAAAATATTTCCTCGCAACTTTGATCTCTTCCCTACACCTCCCCCTCCCATCCTTCCCCTGGGCCAGGCTTTCCAGGTCTCAGCCCTGCACCTCAGCCACCAAATCCCCAGGCACAGTGGTGCCAGCAACTGCGGTCTCATCGAGTGCGCCACCCATCAGGGCTGCCAGTGTGCCACCTAGCGAGGCCAAGGAGCAGGCCATTCCGCCACCTGCTAAGGTGAAGAAGGTGCCAACATCCCGGAGGGAGAAGCCACACCTACCACCAAGGAAGGGCTCCTCCAAACCAAAAGGGGACAGTGGCAAGACACCAGCGGCAACTTCAAAGGTGGGGAAGGGACACAAGCCGAAGAGCAGGTCAGGACAGGGCATGGTGGCTCCGACTGAGGGACTAGAGCCACCCCGTCTGACAACCACAACACCAACCTGTACGGCGGTGGACACCACCACCACCTGCACCGCCACCTACACCACCACCTGCACGTCTGCTGCCTCAGCAACAGTCCCCAGCATCATCCCCAGTGGGCAGCAGTCCGAGGCTGCAGGAGATGTCCTGCTGTGTCCCTCAACAGGTGCAGACACATGCACCACTGCCAGCACCTCCGCCACAGACACCGCCGCAAGCACCGCCACCAGCCCCACCACCAGCCCTGCGACGTGCTCAGACAGTGCCACCACAGCTGACATGGCAATCATCCCCAGTGGGCAGCCATCCGAGGTTGGAGGAGACGTCCTGGACCCTGCCCAGCTTCAATGAGGCATGACTCTCATTACTGTTTGCACCTGCAGGTGGCAGGCGAAGCTGCAGCAGGGTGAGGTACATCTCTGCCTCCATGGCGTATCATGCTACCTGTTCCCAGGCAATCTTGTGGCACACACACTCATGTGAGGGAATGGGACCAGCCACACTTCATGTGAAGCACTGTGGGCACCAAGCCCCCTCCAGAACCATTGGAGATTCACATCCACTTCCTCAGTCCTTTGAAGGATGAAGTACTCTGGGCACAAAGCCCCCTCCAGAACCAGTGGAGATTCACATCCACCACCTCCGTCCTTGGCAGGATTAAGCACTCTGGGCACCAAACCCCCTCCAGAACCAATGGAGAAAAGCATCCACTTGAGAGACTGTGTCTTTGCACTCCCCAGGATATAGCAGTGGGCAAACCACCCACTGGAAAGACTTGAGAGGCTGTGGCTTTGCACTCCCCAGGATAGAGCAGTCAGCAAACCACCAACTGGAAAGACTTGAGAGACTATAGCTGTGCACTCCCCAGGACCAAGCATTGGGCAAACCACCCACTGGAAAGACTTGAGAGACTGTGGCTTTGCACTCCCCAGGACAGAGCAGTGGGCACATGTAGGAAAGTACCATCTTGCCTGGCATGTTACCCCCATTTTGTACCTGTTTGTATGTTGTTTTTGCCTATGTGTCACTGGGATCCTGCTAGCCAGGACCCCAGTGCTCATAAAGTGTGCCCTGTATGTGTTCCCTGTGTAGTGCCTAACTATATCACTGAGGCTCTGCTAACCAGAACCTCAGTGTTTATGCTCTCTCTGCTTTTAAAATTGTCACTGCAGGCTAGTGCCTAATTTGACCAATTCTCATTGGCACACTGGAACACCCTTATAAATCCCTAGTATATGGTACTTAGGTACCCAGGGTATTGAGGTTCCAGGATATCCCTATGGGCTGCAGCATTTCTTTTGCCACCCATAGGGAGCTCAGACAATTCTTACACAGGTCTGCCACTTCAGACAGAGTGAAATAACGTCCACGTTATTTCACAGCCATTTTACACTGCACTTAAGTAACTTATAAGTCACCTATATTCCTAACCCTCACTTAGTGAAGGTTAGGTGCAAAGATACTTAGTGCGAGGGCCCCCTGGCACTAGCCAATGAGCCCCCACATTGTTCAGGGCAAATTCCCCGGACTTTGTTAGTGCGGGGACACCATTGCACACGTGAACTACATATAGGTCAATACCTATATGTGGCGTCACAATGGCAACTCTGAACATGGCCATGTAACATGTATAGGATCATGGATTTGTCACCCAAATACCATTCTGGTATTGGGGGGACAATTCCATGCATCCCCGGGGCTCCAACATAGAGCCCGGGTACTGCCAAACTAACTCTCCGAGGTTTTCTCTGCAGCTACCGCTGCTGCCAACCCTCAGACAGGTTTCTGTCCCCCTGGGGCCTGGGCAGCCCAGCCCCAGGAAGGCAGAACAAAGGATTTCCTCTGAGAGAGGGTGTTACACCCTCCCCCTTTGGAAATAGGTGTTAAGGGCCTGAGATGAGTAGCCTCTCCTGGCCTCTGGAAATACTTTGAAGGGCACAGACTGTGCCCTCCTTGCATAAGCCAGTCTACATCGGTTCAGGGATCCCCCCAGCCCTGCTCTCGGCAAAACTGGACAAAGGAAAGGGGAGTGACCACTCCCCTGACCAGCAACTCCCCAGGGGAGGTGCCCAGAGCTCCTCCAGTGTGTTCCAGACGTCTGCCATCTTGAATGCAGAGGTGTGAGAGCACAATGGAGACCTCTGAGTGGCCAGTGCCAGCAGGTGACGTCAGAGTCCCCTCCTGATGGGCTCTTACCTGGTTAGGTAGCCAATCCTCCTCTGAGGGCTATTTAGGGTCTCTCCTGTGGGTTTCTCTTCAAATAACGAATGCAAGAGCTCACTAGAGTTCCTCTGCATTTCTCTCTTCAACTTCTGCCTAGGATCGACCGCTGACTGCTCTAGGATGCCTGCAAAACAGCAACAAAGTAGCAAGACGACTACCAGCAACATTGTAGTGCCTCATCCTGCTGGCTTTCTCAACTGTTTCCTGTTGGTGCATGCTCTGAGGGCTGTCTGCCTTCACCCTGCACTGGAAGCCAAGAAGAAATCTCCCATGGGTCGACGGAATCTTCCCCCTGCCAACGCAGGCACCAAACTTCTGCATCACCGGTCATCTGGGTCCCCTCTCATCTTGACGAGTGTGGTCCCTGGAACACAGGAGCTGGGTCTAAGTGTTCCAGACAGTCCAGTGGCCCTTCTGTTCAAATTTGGTGGAGGTAAGTCCTTGTCTCCCCACGCCAGACATTAATCCTGTGTACTGCGTGAACTGTAGCTGCTAGGGCTTCTGTGCACTTTTGCAAGACTACCTTCGTGCACAGCATAGCTCAGGTCCCCAGCACTCCGTCCTGCAATGCCTAACTCGCTGAGTTGGACTCCGACTTCGTGGGACCCTCTTTTGTTGTGCTGAGATGACCGTTGTGCTCAGATATTCTGAATGCCTGTTCAGGTGCTTCTGTGGGTGCTGCATGCTTCTGTATGGTCTCTCTGTGTTGCTGAGCGACCCCTCTGTCTCCTTCTCCAAGGGGCAACCTCCTGGTCTTTCCTGGGCCCTGGCAGCACCCAAAATCCTCAATGCGACTCTTGCAGCTAGCAAGTCTTGTTTGCAGTCTTTCTGCGTGGAAACAACTCTGCATCCTCCAGCACGCCGTGGGACATCTTTTGACCAAAGGAGAAGTTCATGGCACCTTCAGATGTTGCAGAATCTTTGGCTTCTTCTACCAGGAGGCAGCCGTTTTGCACCTTCATCCGGGGTTTAGGGGGCTCCTGCCCCCCCTGGACACTTGCGTGACTCTTGGACTTGGTCCCCTTCCTTTGCAGGCCTGTCTGTTGGCGTTTAGCGCCACGGTGTTTGTTTCTACCGCCGTGGCAGCCGGAGTGTTAAAGTGGCTGTCTATGTTGGCAGTTTCCGCCATGGTCGTGATTCCATTTTTCTTTCCGCCGGCCTGTTGGCGGTATTACTGCTGCTTTAACACCGACCGCCAGGGTTGTAATGAGGGCCAATGTATTTTACTGGCACATTTGGGAATAAATCTAGCATAAAACTCAATCAGACCCATGAAAGAGCTAACTTGATCCTTGTTACACAGTGACTGAAAATCTTCAATAGCCTTAACCAAACTTTCCTTCGGTTCCACACCTCGTTCTGATATTTTGTAACTGAGGTAGTCAATACATGATGTACTGAACTTGCACTTGTCTGTACCAAGAACAATTCCTTTCTCATTCAAAACAGACAATACTTGTTTCATTCTCTCATCATGCTGTTCCTGATCCTTGCCAAAGACTAGAATATATTCCTGGAAAGCAATAACACCATCCATGTTTCCAATTAAACTGTCAACCACCCTTTGAAACACAGCTGAAGCCGATGCCAACCCAAATGGCATGCGTTTAAATTGGAACTACCCTTCAGGTGTAACGAAAGCTGTCAAATGTCTGGAATCGGGATATAAGTTAATTTGATGAGAAGCTGATATCATGTCCAACAAACTGAACATACTTGCATTGCCTAGAATGGATAACATTTCAACAATGTTCGTCAAGGGATGGCAATCCACCCAGATTTGTGCATTGAGATCATGCAAATCAACACACATGCGAATCGAACCATTGGCCTTACGGGCAATCACTATGGGAGCCACCCAGTCAGACGCATCCACCTTCTCTATTATGTGTTGTTCACACAATCTGTTCAGTTCTTTATTTAACTCCTCTCTCAGCGCTAAAGTTACCCTACGTACCCTATGAACCCTAGGAACGGCATTATCCTTTAATTTAAACTTGTGCGCAAAACCCTTGAATATACCAATTCTGTTCTTGAAGACATCTGGAACATCATCAACCAACATAGATCCTGCAGGCAACACATGGTTGTAATCTTTGCTTAAAATAAGCTGCTCAGGGTCATTGGGATCCAATAAAATACCTACATTTCTTTGATATTCCCAACCCAGCAAACCTGTATCATCCTTAGCTACATATACTATACCTTTAGCCAAATTACCTTGGAAACTCAATTCAACTTCATATTCTCCCAAGACTTCCACCGGTTTACCACCATATCCCACAGGCCTGATATAAGACTTCCTAAGTTCAATATGATTAAAATTTTCCTTCCATACTTTCTCACTCAAAAGTGTATAGGGTGAACCTGAATCAGCCACAACCATTAACTCACATCCATTAACTGACAACTTACAGGTGGGCCTTTTGAATTTATTTAAAAATACACCCTCATCTTTAGAATTGCCAAACTGGGATCAACAGGCGACAGTAAGTATTTCATCCTCCTCGCTGGAAGATGGATTTAAACCACTCATGCTGTCACCATGTAATTTAAGAACTTTATCCCTTGCACCAGACCGCATCTTGTTAACGGCTCTACACACCCTTGCAAATTCCCCAGTCTTGGAACACTTGGAACACTTCTTTCCTACTGCTGGGCAATTACTCGCATCACCTAAGTGGAACGCACTACTGCATCTAAAACATTCTATCTTCTTGGGATTCTCCTTCCTAAATGATGTTTCAGCTTTGACATTCACATGAGATTTGTCAGATTTCTGCTTAATTATAGCTACTTTCTGATGCAAATCCTTCGCATTAGCTGTGTTAATCTGTTCCATTAACGTAGTGGTATTCTCAATCCTAGTGGCTATCTCCGCTGCTTTCTCTAACGTTAAGGCCCATATTTATACTTTTTGACGCTAAACTGCGCTAACGCAGTTTAGCGTCAAAAAGTTTTGCGCCGTCTAACGCCATTCTGAAGCGCCATGCGGGCGCCGTATTTATGGAATGGCGTTAGACGGCGCAATCAGACCGGCGCTGCCTGGTTTGCGTGGGAAAAAACCATGTAGACCAGACAGCGCCGGCGTAGGGGGAAAATGGCGCATGGGCGTCTTAAAATGGGGCAAGTCAGGTTACGTCGAAAAAATCGTCTTAACCCGACTTGCGCCATTTATTTTCGACGCCCATCCCCCATCAACATGACTCCTATCATTGTAAAGATAGGAGTCATGCCCCCTTGCCCAATGGCCATGCCCAGGGGACTTCTGTCCCCTGGGCATGGTCATTGGGCATAGTGGCATGTAGGGGGGCACAAATAAGGCCCCCCTATGCCACCAAAACAAAATATAAAAAAAAAAAAATCATACTTACCTGAACTTACCTGAATGTCCCTGGGGTGGATCCCTCCATCCTTGGGGGTCCTCCTGGGGTGGGCAAGGGTGGCAGGGGGGGTCCCTGGGGGCATGGGAGGGCACCTGTGGGCTCATTTTGAGCCCACAGGCCCCTTAACGCCTGCCCTGAGCAGGCGTTAAAAAGTGGCGCAAATGCGCCGTTTTTTGTCACGCCAACTCCCGGGCGTCTCTTTTGCCCGGGAGTATAAATACCACGTAAAGGCCTGGGAGTCATTTTTTAGACGGGAACGCCTCCCTTGCATATCATTAACGCAAGGAAGGGGTTCACGCTAAAAAATGACGCACATTCCGGGAACTTTGGCGCTATTCGCCTCTAACGCCATAGTATAAATATGGCGTTAGTTGGCGTTAGTTTTGCGTCGAAATTGCGTCAAAAAAAACGACGCAATTTCGGCGCAAACGGAGTATAAATATGGCCCTAAGGCCCATATTTATACTTTTTGACGCTAAACTGCGCTAACGCAGTTTAGCGTCAAAAAGTTTTGCGCCGTCTAACGCCATTCTGAAGCGCCATGCGGGCGCCGTATTTATGGAATGGCGTTAGACGGCGCAATCAGACCGGCGCTGACTGGTTTGCGTGGGAAAAAACCACGTAGACCAGACAGCGCCGGCGTAGGGGGAAAATGGCGCATGGGCGTCTTAAAATGGGGCAAGTCAGGTTACGTCGAAAAAATCGTCTTAACCCGACTTGCGCCATTTATTTTCGACGCCCATCCCCCATCAACATGACTCCTATCATTGTAAAGATAGGAGTCATGCCCCCTTGCCCAATGGCCATGCCCAGGGGACTTCTGTCCCCTGGGCATGGTCATTGGGCATAGTGGCATGTAGGGGGGCACAAATAAGGCCCCCCTATGCCACCAAAACAAAATATAAAAAAAAAAAAAGCATACTTACCTGAACTTACCTGAATGTCCCTGGGGTGGGTCCCTCCATCCTTGGGGGTCCTCCTGGGGTGGGCAAGGGTGGCAGGGGGGGTCCCTGGGGGCATGGGAGGGCACCTGTGGGCTCATTTTGAGCCCACAGGCCCCTTAACGCCTGCCCTGAGCAGGCGTTAAAAAGTGGCGCAAATGCGCCGTTTTTTGTCACGCCAACTCCCGGGCGTCTCTTTTGCCCGGGAGTATAAATACCACGTAAAGGCCTGGGAGTCATTTTTTAGACGGGAACGCCTCCCTTGCATATCATTAACGCAAGGAAGGGGTTCACGCTAAAAAATGACGCACATTCCGGGAACTTTGGCGCTATTCGCCTCTAACGCCATAGTATAAATATGGCGTTAGTTGGCGTTAGTTTTGCGTCGAAATTGCGTCAAAAAAAACGACGCAATTTCGGCGCAAACGGAGTATAAATATGGCCCTAAGTTTGGTGTTGACAAGAGAGCTTCTTGTACCTTCTTATTATTAGTTTTCTCAACAAGTTGATCTCTTATTATTTCATCCTCACATGTTTTATACTCACTGAAACAGCTAACATTCTCAACGCCCCCACAAAGTTCACAACTGGTTCCTCAGGAACCTGTACTCTCTTGTAAAATGTGTGCCTTTCCATTATAACATTTTTACATGCCTTAAATCTAACATCAAGAGACTTTATAGCAAAAGCATATTCATCAATAACACCATCCCCTTCACCCTCAGCCGATGGAACACAAACTTGGGGAATGTGTTTTAAAATGTTGCTACCTTCTGGACCTAAACAAAGACGTAACACAGCAAACTTTTTTTTATGCGTATAAGAGTCACCATCGGGAGCATCCAGGTAAGCTTCAAAACCTTCTTTCCACGAATCCCAATCCGCTTCTGATGAAACAGGACCATGAGAAAACACAGGAGGAGGAAGGATAGAATGCTGCATGGTTAACGTTAAAAGTGAACAGAATATGAGTTCGTTTAAACAGGATAACAACGTAGGATTTATGGTGTGCCTAATGCCATAAATTATCACAGATAAATTGATACTCAAGAAGGGTGTGCTCATCACCGCTGTAATACTGCGGTAAAATGCTGAATAGTCAAATTAGAGAAGAATAGAAAGAAAAAAAAACAACAACTACGAATGGCACACAATAAAGTGTGCGTGTCTGAATGGTCAAAGTAATATAACTCGAATGACACGCATCAACAAGGTGTGCGTATCACCGCTGAAGTGATGGTTTTTATGTTCTGGAAACTGAAAACACTTGAAACGCCATGGAAAAGAAACTCCGTTGATTAGGAGACTGCCAGTAATACTCCTAAAACTCCGAAGCTGCGGTGAGAGCGTACCCGTTGCTAGAAGACCAAACTCTGCTGACCAAGGCACGCTGGGAACAAACGCGTGCACAAAGCGTCTCTGTTGCCTAGAAACAGGACTGAAAAGTCCAGATGACGTGTGTGATATGCACGAAGAAACTAATGGCAGTGATAGGCGCGCGCCGCCAGCACTTACCTACACTTCATCGCTTCTGCCACAAAGTAAGGCGGCAGAATTATGACTGCACCGATAAAATATTAAAATCACCAGCCGGCTCAAGGTCCACACCAGGAGGAAAACGTTTGACAAATCCGGGGCCAGTAGGAAAGCAATCACGACATTGAAGCAACTTAGGGAGTGCACACGTGGATACAGAGCTGTCATGTAGTCCCTCGATGCCAGTGAAGGGTCGGGGTTATAATCGGTAAGTTTATTGAATCAACAGAAACAGGACAGCTAGAAAATACGACCATCACTGATGCCGACAGCTGTAACCACCCAAGGGTAGGTGTCCAATTGGACACTACCTGGATCCCCCTAAAATGCCCACTAAATTCAGTATTTAGGGGGTCATTCCTACCCTGGCGGTCCGAGACCACCAGGGTAGGGGCCGGAGGAAGCACCGCCAACAGGCTGGCGGTGCTTCTGGGGCTATTCTGACCGCGGCGGTAAAGCTGCGGTCAGAAAAGGGAAGCCGGCGGTTTCCCGCCGGCTTCCCGCTGCCCCAGGGAATCCTCCCATGGGGATTCCGACCCCCTTCCCGCCAGCCTGGTTCTGGCGGATTTCACCGCCAGAACCTGGCTGGCGGGAACGGGTGTCGTGGGGCCCCTGCAGTGCCCATGCCACTGGCATGGGCACTGCAGGGGCCCCCTAACAGGGCCCCACATTGATTTTCAGTGTCTGCTTGGCAGACACTGAAAATCGCGCCAGGTGCAACTGCACCCGTCGCACACCAGCAACTCCGCCGGCTCCATTCGGAGCCGGCATCCTTGTTGCTGGTGCTTTCCCGCTGGGCGGGCGGGCGGCCTTTTGCCGGTCGCCCGCCAGCCCAGCGGGAAAGCCAGAATGACCGCCGCGGTCTCTTGACCGCGGTGCGGTCTTGTGGCGGGGGTACTTTGGCGGGCGGGGAGTGGGCTCCCCTAAACAAAGAATTTAGATTCGAAAAGGACTCCAAGAAGAAAGAAGACCAGCCCCAAAGAAGCCACCAGGACAAGGACTGAGGACCTGCAGCACCAGAAGAGGCGCCAAGACCCCTGCTCGCTGCACCAGGGTCCTGGCAATCGCGACAGCGGAGGAGCTGAACACTGAACTGACCCCAGGGACCTCCGGGCTTCAAGGAACAACCCAGATCTCCCTGTTGAGCGAAGGCATCACTCAAGAAACACAAAGAAACTACAGAGAAGCAAGAAACCAGTGAAGGACATTTCACTGAATCAGCAATATCTCCGCACCTGGAAGTCACAGCCAGACACAATGACACACCGACGACTGCCCGGAGGTGCCCCCTAGCTGACCCGAGTTTGGTGGTGCTGCGACCCCCAGTGTCTGAGATAGAGCAATACCCAGGGACCTGGTCAGCTGACATCGGACCAGGTGAAAGCCAGCTCCCCCGAGCTGAAAAAAGGATCAGGGGGAAGCCCCAGTTGTGGGACTTCAGGAACACCCCGGACCTCCGACCAGAGTGCCCCCGTTGTCCTGTAAGCCACCCGCCAAGAGACTCACCTCCAGCTCCAGTGGACTCCGTTACGCACAGCTTCCAAGACTTCCAAGATGCCCTGCTCCTGGCCGCCCTGTACCTTGCATTGTGGGATCTGCTGTGTGCCCCAGGTCCCCAACCCCTTGTGACCTCACCAGCCCAAGGGGACCCACAGGCACCGCTTTGATTTTTGCAAACCAGCTCCTTTTTCCAAGTGGCCCATTCAGGTGGCCTCTTGCCTGTGCCAAGAACTTCTCCAACGCTGCTCCTGCCAAAACCGGGAGCTGCCCGAGGCTCTCCAGCTGGCACGAGGTGCCCACCAAGTACTGCGACCACCCTGCAAAAGGAAAGACTGGTAACCCATTTGTGCAATGTTAAATGCATTTTTAAAAGTGACTGCCTAATGATTCCTATGGTGTGTAATTACGTACAGAAAGACTAACTTTAGTAAAACTTCAAAAATTCATAACATAAAAAGTACTTAACATATTCTAAAGATTTTGGGCTTAAAAATTATATAAAAGTCTGAAGTAGTTTTATAAATTCTGGTCTTGAGTTATCCATTGAGTGTGTGTGGTGCAAGATTGAGTTTGTGGGTACAGCAAATACTTAGCACATATCCTGGATTAGCCTAACTGCTCGACCAGCTACCTTAAAAATTAGAGCATTAGGTGGTCTGATTTTTACCCCTGTGACTAACATGTGGTTGTTCGGACCCTCTGCATAGTGTACCTGGTTTTTGTACACTAAATAGAGGGCCAGCCTCCAACAACAGTGACGTCCTAGGTACGTGTCTGTGGTGGTGGGACGTCGCTATGAAAAAAAAAAAAAAAACACTAACAGCTCTCCCACTTTAACATCCGAATCACAACAAAGGCATGCCAAAAATCTGAAAGGAAAAAAGAAATGTACAAATTATAATACCAACATGTGGAGTGTACCTGCCCAACAAACCGGGATGGCTGAAAGACACATTAGGTATAGGCTGCTAGGGTCCTGTTTCCTGGAGCAATAAGACAGGTAATATTGGGAAAAGTTCCAGGGAGCCAGACCTGGGGTCCTCACTGTAAGAGAAGCAAAGGGTGTTTTACCCATCTCACTGAAATAAGTCGTCAGCTTCAGTAAAACATTTACATGTGTGCTAATTTATCAAGGCGGCCCACTAGGCAAATTTTATTTCAAACCATCCAATGTATAACTTGTGAAATTGATGGTATATGTGAGTATATAAGGGTGTTGTAGGGTCAGCTCTTTCATTCACTCTTGTTGTTGATATCTGTGTTCAGTTTCTCTTGATGGTGTTTGGGGAGGTTTTTGAGGCAGTCCTTTGCTGCCTTTGGCATGGGAAACATTTTTGAGGCCCCATGATGCTCAACACGTAGTTGGGTGGGTAAAACAGGGCATACGGAACTTCTTCTTGTTAAAGTTTCTTTTTATTGGGGAGAAATCCTTTCTTAGCTGCTTTTACTACTGCTGTATAATTGGTTTAGAAGGTCACATTATTTCCCTGATGGTTGATGTCTCTTTTTTTGCAAGACAGATGAAGCACAGTGTCACGGTCCCAATAATGTAGAAATCTGGTTATTATAGGTTGAAGAGGGGGTGCCGGGATCAGCCTCTGTGCCAGAGATCTGTGCGCCCGCTCCACTACTAGCAGATTTGAGAATTGGTCTGTACCAAAAATTTCTTTCATTAGATTTTCAACATACAATTCCATCTTGCCAGTGTTAACAAATGCCGGGATTCCTGTTATCTGTAAATTGCTATGGCGAGAGCACACCTCCAGATCTTCATTCTTTGCTTGGATCACAGTTAACACATTTTCCATGTTCACACATTTCTCAAGCATTGAGTGAACATCGCCTTCTGTTGTGGAGGTGTGCTGGTCCACTGCTGTGATCTGCACTGTTTGTTTGCTGAGTTTGGTGGTCACACTGTCCATGCGCATGTTCAGGGCATCAATTTTCCCGTCAATTGATTGTAGATTTTGCTGCATGGCAAGGAGCATGTCTTCTAGGGTTGGAGGAGTTTGATTTGGCGTGTGCATATAGAGTTCAGTAGATCCCATGGAGGGGATTTTGGTTGTTTGGTGGGTTTTAAACGTGATGCGTAGTTGTGTCTTGTCTGCTTTCCCCTTTTGGAGTGCCAATAACCACACTGTGTTCACTCGCCAACTATGGGTAGGTCCCATTGATTGTTAATATAGCACTGACAGGTCCAACCCTTCCCACCAGTTTTTCAGTGTCACCATATAACACAGTATATTTCTCTGGGGTTCAGTGGTACTAGATGTTGAACTAATGTAAAGGCGGAGGGAGGGTTATAGGACACTGCTCCCAGCTAGTAGTGTAGGCTGAGTTGTCAACAGTTACACAGTCTTGCATGTGTTGTTCCCCCAGGAGACAAGTGTAGATTAACGCTTATGTTTATGAGGCGTAGCCCTCCCTCAGAGTCAGAAACATGTCTGTGTGTAGCCTAAGGTGTGTATCAGCGTGCTGACACTCTACCAAAGTTGCATTTGTGGCATCAGGTGGCAGTCTCCTCTGTGAGGGCAGGGTCATCCACCAGTGAAGCGTCTCCAGCTAGCCCTGAAAAAGGTTAGTCTATCATTACGGTAGTTGCTTGCTCCTGCTATGGGTCAGTTGATATTTAGGCCCAGCCTCACGGCTGCCACCACTTACATAAGGAAGGAATCTGGGGGGCCACAGTGCAAGTGGTTTGCTCCTATGGGTGAGCACAGAGCAGTACTTGAAGTCACCAGGTATAGCACATCTCTGAGGCCAACACCAGGGGGTGCAGCACTAGATCACTAGAACGGCATTTTGGCACAATAATAGAGTCATAAATTGAGTAGCAATGTTGAAGGTCACTTACCAGGGGCTCTCAAAAGTCATTTAGTACATGTGGCAGTGTAGGCAGTTCGTATAGCAGTAGTGGCAGTATCAAGAGGGAGAACATTCTTAATTAGTACTGGTAGCGAGCGGAGCGCCAGATGGGTCAGCTGCTAGGTAAGCCCAGTCCGGTGGTGGGCCGCATATGTATCCGAGAGAGTCCCCGCATGCTGCGTAAGTCTGGATTTGCACTCAGCAACTTAGGATCAATTTTGGGCGCATGAGTAGTAGTTTGTGAATACAACTAGGCACACCTCCATGGTTCGGGTCCTTCAGCTGCCGAATGCTGCGCTTCTGTCCCTCACTGCCTCTCAGGTGTATTCAACAAGTAAAAGCGGTCACCTTCAAAAGACGGGGGATAGCTCTGAAGTTGTCGTTTAGGTGTTGATCTGTGCTTGCTACCTCTGTGGTGCTGCAGCTGGGTAGTCTCAACCAGAGGGCCGCACTCAGCGACGCTGCACTGGATCCACAGCGAAGAACTAGCCAAGTGTCCACCTTCTCTGGTGCCCACACAAACTCCGCCCCAAACAATTATATGAGGTGGTCCGCGACCACAGGATTCCACTAGTCAGGCTCACAATTCCATTCCACCACCGAGTGTGGCCGCCCAGCCCAGCATAGCCCCTATTTTGTGTGTGTCCCCTGCACAAGCAGCCAAGCAATTGTGGTCTGTAGCGGAGTTTCCTCACAAGCTGAGGCTAAATTGGGTTCTCTCACTGTGCTTGATGATGAATTGCTCCAGCTGCTTCAGTGGATAGCAACTTGGAGTGCCGAAGTGAAAGATAGTGGGCGAAGTTCGGCTCTCATCTGGAGGAGCTGCACTACAGTGCGGCCATCTTGCTCAGGCTCTCTGGCTCCCCCCGGCATGGTATTTTGAAGTGTTAGATCTGTAAGCCTTAGGACGGTCTTTCCACTTCACCACTCTTGTTAACATTGATTGTACCATCCACTTAAATAGCCCCTTAAACATGACTCAGGTCTGCATTTGCAGCCTGTATGTGCCATTTTGAAGTGCAATTTTGACATGGCAAAATAAACCTTTGGCCAAGCCTAAACCTTCCTCTTTATTACATATATGTCACACCTACTGTAGGCCCTTGCCAGCCAGCAGGGCAGGCTGGAGTGTATTTAAAACTTTGGAAATTGACTTTTAGGTGTTACATGTCCTGGTAGTGAAAAAACTATTACATTTATTTTTCACTACTGCAAGGCATACCTCTCCCATAGGACACATTGGAGTTGCCTTATTACATTTAATAAGCTGTAACTTCCAAATGAGTACAACTCACGCATGACACAGAAACTTTCCAACATAGGACCCAAACAATGAATCATCCTTCTACCAACACTCCCTACACAGTGTAGCATGCTACTTGTTTGACCTGCTTAGGGTGACCTTTGCCCAAATATTTTGTGTCTCCTCCTTCATATCTCTGAACTTGTTTTTGTTGGCCTTAGGACTCTGAGCACTTTACCACTAATAACCTGTGCTTGAGTGCTTGTGCTCAGTCCCCTAAACATAGTTACATTGTCTTACACCCAATTGTCATTTTGAATTTAGTTACAAGTTCCTTGTAGATTGATACACCATATACTCAGGGCATATAAATAAACTACCAATGGGCCTGCAGCATGTATTGTACCTCCCATTAAGCAGCACCTTATAATTTGACCTAGGCCCACTTCTGCAGCCTGAAAACAGTTTTAAATTGCCCTGTTGACTTGGCATTAAAACCTCCTTGCCAAGGCTTAAACTATGCTTTTATTACATATAAATCACCCTTAAGGTGTTCTGGTAAGGGGTCTGGTAAAAATGTGCTTTTTACTACTGTGAGACCTAACACCCCAATATGATAACATAAGGGGTTCCTTATTGCATTTCATAAGTTGTAATTTACAATTGAGAGGTATCTCATGTTTGGTGTCTTTGGAATTGTAAAAAAAAAACCTGATTTAATGGTAAAGTTGAGTTTTTAATTACACTTTTGCAAATGCCACTCTTAGAAAGTTGACATTTTCCTACCCTTGTACCTTTTGTGCTTGTAGCCTGTCTTAGGTCACATGACTTTGCAAATGCCTCCCACAAAGTCACACAATAGAGGGGTTAGGACTAGGTGTGCCTGAATTGTGCATCTGCTGGACAAGCCCCACTTGCAACTGAATAGAGAGTGCTCTGCTTTGACATTTTCAGTGCAGCTAGTTTGGAGCAGGGGAGTCAAGAAATTCTATGCACTTCAAACCCACTGTCTAGAAGCTTCTCCCATCTTCCAAAAGGATGGCACCAGGGCAAAAAATAGGGCCTCAGAGACCAACTCTCTAGTACACTTCTGGACCTGTAGACACTCTTCCAGGAAGAAGGACTGCTTTGCTTTTGAAAGTACTGCCACTGATGGACTGCTAGACTGCTGATGTGCTGCTGCCTTGCTGAATTGCTGCCTTTCTACTCTGCTGCTCTTCTCCCTGGGGAAGGAGGACTAGACTTGCAACTTGAACCCAAGACCACCAGAATGACTCCAGAGGACTAGTTTGATGGCCTCCTGATCTGAGCCTCAGGGACACAAAACGGTCCCTTCACCTTGGACTCACACATACACCAAGCCTGGGTGGGTCCTGACTGTCCGAGTGGTGCTCCACCAGTCCTGGACCCTTGGAGGTGGTGTTGAAGGTGACCAGATAGCTAAAATCCAAAAGTGGGCACATATGAACTTTTTGACTAAAAACTGTTCTGAGTATGACGAGGAGACCGAGACAAACCTGTTTGCCTAATCGCCAGAAGTGCATCGCCAGTCAGATTGACTCTACAGCTTCTCCTGCTATGTTCTCCTGTGAAACAGCAAATCCTGTTCAACTGTCTTTCACAAAAGAGGTATCAGGCCTTATGAAACTATCTTCGACTACAGCCCAATGCCTCATTCTTCTGGACTCTCAACATAGAAATCTTCACTAAGGCTTAGACCCAAGGCTATCTGATGACAACACTCCCTCCTCAAACACCTCCTGCAGCCTTGCCCCACTGAACTTTCCCTTCTCAAAGCATTTTTCTCAATATTTTTTCTAAGTCCAACAGTAAATGCTGACTGGGTGTCAAGCACTAACCTGTTTGTCCCATGGAGGCACAATGTTGACCAAGTTGCTTATTCCCAATTCCTCCTAGACGTTACACGCCTCCCACTTAAATGCACATGATCAGCATTGGAATGACCCAGGGGGACTTGGGATGGATAAAAGGGAGAGACACTAGAGCCACAGGTCCGGATCTGAATGACTGGTGATGGTCCTTAAAGAGCTGCGATTTCCTATGATAAATTACATACTAGTCAAACAACTCATAACCATGTACATACTAGTCTCGGACTAATATGTGCTAGCTAGGTGTACCTGTTAGGTTCCCCTTTCCCGCTTTAGATGGCTCTCCCTATCTCTAGGAATTTTCAAGAAACAATGAGGATTACCTGTAATTAAATAAGAACCTCCTATAATATCTATGATTATTGCCACTGTGACCCAAGATTGATCCCACGTCACCCTAATTAATGCCTACCTAAATGTACTTGAAGTTCCGTGGATACCTTGTTTGATGAGATTGCTGAGATTTCCTAAGATGCTGGCTCACTCTACTCCACAAACATTTAAATAGGTAACAAATAAGGACAACAAATTCTCAGGTAATTAGGTTTGCAGGCATTCACGGGTTAATTTATGCACTGTATTTAGAATTCCAAGGAACACACATTCTGTGTCTTTTGATCACACTGACAACATATAGTTAATATCAAAGATTATGGTGCAAAGTTTTCATCACTCTGGAAACATAGGGTTAATGGCAAAAGATCACAGTGCAATGTTTGCACCACTTTGGGAACATATGGCTAATGTCGAAAGATCACATTGCAATGTTTGTAACACTCTGGAAACATAGGGTCAATATCAATAACACAAGCGATCGGTTTTATCACTGTTACATCACAGCGTAAGTTGAGCATAGCAATGAAAGTTTCAGGTCATACATAGAATGTTCCGTATAACCAGCACCAATCAGGCAAATGTCATATTAAACTTAGCAATAACAAACTTATTGACAGTACATCATTTTAATGATAATTGCAAAAAGAATTTCCTTTCTGCGATATATAGCAAGCAACAACGATAAGCGTTATTCTGCGACTAGCAGCGAGCATCCCAGTGACATTAAACGCCAATGATGTGCCTTTTCAGGTGCATTGTGCTCCGAAATATCCGACTTTCGAATATCAAGTTAGTAAGTGTCAAGTATTCACAGATAAATGGTTTTCGTGCATGCGGAGAACGTTACTGCCTTTTCAATAGTCAATTCTCTTGATCTCTTCAACTCCCCAGAAGTGGCATCCAGGATACAGGACTGAACGTGAAGATCAAACACGGAGAAATAGAGACTTCTTCTCTGCAGACGTTGATCTTTACAGCAACCAATTCACTCAGGCCGGGGGTGGTTTAAATATCTGCTGCATCCAGCCACACACAATCTGAGTCATAGGGATGCTGGAGGCTTAAGCAACACGCGTCCTAAACAAGCATTGGTTCCAAAAACCATTGGTCTTTGTAAACAAGCATTGGTATCTGTAAAACATTCTTCTGTTGTTACAACAACCATTGGTCCTTGCAAAGGCAGATGATTGGTTTAAGAGTTCTTTACTGGAGCACATCCAGGTTTGCAAGCCCGGCACTGGGCCCAATCCACTACTTATATCTGAACCACAATTCATCGCTGTTAACCATATTTTGTGACTTTGACCCGGTCCCGTGTGACTAGAGGTCTGCTGTTTGCACATTCATATTTCAATCACAAATTTTCACTAAAAAGTTTTTAAAAAATCATAACTCTGGTTCTACTGGTTTGATTTGTATTCCTTTAGTGCCAAATAATTCATTGAAATGTACTCTATTGTTCTGGGATTTTACTTGTGTTGTCTCTTCATTTCATTACTGTTGTGGGCTGCATAAATACTTTACACATTGCCTCTAAGCTAAGCCTAACTACTTTTTGTGCCCATGGTTAAGCACAGGTTAATTTAGAGACTTTTTGTGGGTCACCCTGCAAAGGATTCAGACTGTTGCTTGACCAGGGCTCACACCCCAGACAACCAACAACCCAATTTCTCACATTAGTATTAAGCAGTGTGGATGAGGAACAAAAAATCCCAGTTAAATAATTTGATAACAACTCAAACCTTTTTTAATTCTCCATAGTCTCCTGTTTTTGTGCCTTTTTTCTAAATGTAAGCACTCTACCCTACTCTTTTCCCATGGAGATGGATCTGATCAATGTTGACAACCACACTAGCAATGAGCTGCAAAGGTTCTGCAAGGAAAGGTGTCGGAGTGTGGACAGGAAAGCTTTCAAAGGGGACCTAGAGATAGCCTATAAAGGGGTTAAGCGGGTGCAGGCAACAACATTGGATGATGACCCTGAGTAGGACATGGACTTGAAAGAGGATGAGGAACAGGATGGAGAGTCCAACTGCCCTCCAGAGAGAAACCAGGATAACCCAGATGGGGCTGGGGGCAGTGCATCCTCCTGGGGCCTGCCACAAGAGGAGTTGGAGAACATGAGGGAGGAGAGAAAGCTGAAGCAAGAGCTGGCCAAATTAAAACAGGATATGGAGAAGGCTAAGACTGAGAGGGCATTAGTTAGAGCTAGAAGGAGCTAGAGTTAAAGGCAAGGCAACTTTCAGGACCCAACAATCATGGTGACAGCATACCAAAAACATCTGCTGGAGAGGTGAGAGTCTACCTACCACTGGAGCTGGTGCCCAACTATGTGTGGGAGATGATATAGACAAGTGGTTTGCGGCATGTGAGGTTGCTCTCAAGGTAAAGAAGGTCACAAGGTCTCCGAGGGGTACTGGGGAGAACGCTTGTGGAAACGCATGCCCACAGTGGGAGGGATACACATACAAGCAGAAAATGAGACAAGGTACGCCCCCATAAAAACAGTACTTATTGCTAACTTTGGGCTGACCCCTGAGAAGTATCATCAGAGGATCAGGGAGAGTCGGAGACTCCCTAACCAGTCCTTGGCAGAATTCTTAGATTACGCCAGCAAGGGACTGAATGGCTGGTTGAGGGGCATGCTCAATATTTGTTTTAGGAGCTGTGTCAACACCTAATGAATAACGGGCTTGCTGATCTCAGGAAGCTGGCTGAGGAAGCTGACTTCTGGGTCAGCACCAGAGAATCTAAGAAGGCATCTTTGGTCAGGGTTCCCAACAGAAGAAAGAGGGGGTGATAAAAATAAAACTAAGGAGTTTTCTCAAGGCCCCCAAAACAGATCACAGGGAAAAGGGTCCCAATCCAAATCCGACCACTTGAGGAATGCCTTCATATACAGGAATACTGGTAAGTTTCTCACTAAGTGTTAGGAGTGCTATAATCTGGGTATGTCAAGGGAGCTGCCAAGAGCTCCAAGAGTGTACCACCCCCCAGTAATTGGCAGTCACAGCGATTTGGGCAGAGATGGCCTCAGTTAGTGTGGGAGAGACAGCTGAGGTTCCCCTAGTGTTCCTGAGTAACAAGGAGATATTGTCCAAAGCCCACATTCCCTCCAATAGTTCAAAGAATAGAGAGTGGGTCACTACCAATGGGTATAGCATGGAGGCTCTGAGAGACACAAGGGTAAGTGTGACTACTGTCAGGTGTCATCAGGTGTCCTCAGAGCAGGTGATACCAAAAACATTCCACTAGGTTTTAGTAGCAGACAACTGGGAAAGCTACTAACCTGTGGCTTAAGTTGTCTTTGATTGGGAGGGTCTCTGGTCTTCAGAATGATTATGTGAGCCCTGCAATGCCCATGGAATGCTGTTGGGGAATTACATGTGGGACACTGCCTGGACGAAAGTGGAGCTCAGGTCATACCTAAAAATGTTATGGTTGTCTGAGTGCGTCTGTGTGACCACCAGGTCCATGGCTGTCCATGAGGGGAGTCAAGAAGGCCTGGAGCCTTGAAGAATGGCCCAGACAGCTGCCAGGAAAGTGAAGGGCAAAGGGAGTGGGAAACCTGCCACTGAAGAAGGTCACCCAGGAGCCTACTGATCAGGGCATTGCCTCCCTTGGCGACCTACCTGAGCTTGCAGCATGGCAAAGCAAAGGGAGGGGGCACCAGGGGAGAGATCTGCAAGGCACGTAAGGGGTGCCCAACCCTAGAAAGCCTAAGGTGGCAAGGTGAGGCCCAGGCTTCTGGTGACTGGAGATCACCTCGCATATAGGGAGAAAGACCTCATCTATAGTGAGCCTAAGGGACGACTTGTGTGTTGGTAGTCACCCAATGTTACAAGGTCTTCCTGCTGAGGCTGGCTCATGAGATAACCCTGTAATAAGGAAAAGGTTAACCCAACAAACCCTACCTGACCTGGGTAAGGAAAGAATGTACAACACATAATTGGTCACAAGGCCGGGATTAATAACTCTATTTTCTGCAAAGAGAAGTGATGAATATTCTCACCGGGAAATAATTTCTTTACAAAATGTATTCACATAAAATCAAGCAGGACGGAGAGAGAGAAAAAACTCAGAAAAACAGGGTGTCCCAACAAAAGATGGAACATCACGCCAGGAATACATTTACACAATATCAACAATTACGAAACATATGAATAAATGCAAACTAATCACAAAACATAACAAGAATACATCGTCTGGAAATTGTCCCAACTGAATTTCCTCTGTTGGAGGTGGTGGTACAATAATCACTTAAAGTTGTAATCCACTCTAAGGCGATGGTTGTTGATAGCAATACCCACGAGTGCTGGGCCCTGATAAACTTTTTCTTTGGGTTCCTTGCACTGTATGATGTAGTTCTGGAGGGTCTAATACCCTTTCTAACCATCCTCACCACAATCCAAAAGGTGTTGATGCGTTTCGCCCCTTCAGTTCTGGGCCTCAACAGGACTAGAAAGGGACAATGTTGCCTTCACTGTTCCTAGGTTTCTAGAACTTGTGACAGTCAAATGGTTCCTCGTCCGAGGAAAACTGTAAAAGTGAATTATACAAAGTCCTCCTGTTGTAGCACCCGTGTACTATTAATTAACCTGTTGAGCTTTAAGAGAACGGCCATTTATGTCCGCTTTCCCAGTAACTCTCTTTCAGCATTTCATCATCCCATAGGAGGACCTTTTTTTGTTTCTCTACTCAGGGCAAAGTGATTGTCTCATCGGTTCTCCCCAGCCACTCCAAGATGGCCAATCCTTTCTTTAGGGTTACCCCGCCCCCTACAAATTACACGACAAGCCGACTCAACAGCTTTATAAATGCGAGCTGTTTAGCTCGGCTTAGCATCTAATCCCCTGAGGATCGCCAGCCGTGAGACACCCCGCTGCCAAAGAAGGAGAGTTTCTCTACAAGTACCGGGTAGATGCTGAGCACAGACAC
Organism: Pleurodeles waltl; assembly: GCF_031143425.1. Classification (NCBI taxonomy): domain Eukaryota; kingdom Metazoa; phylum Chordata; class Amphibia; order Caudata; family Salamandridae; genus Pleurodeles; species Pleurodeles waltl. The sequence goes on along the minus strand of NC_090445.1, from coordinate 58,602,519 downwards.
GCTAAAGCCTTCCCTGACTCTCATTGCTCCCATGTCTTCTGTTGGTACACCTTTTGAGAGTGTGAGCATTGACATTGTAAGACTATTGGACCCCAAGACAGCCTTAGGCAACAGGTCCATCATAGTCTTATTGGATCATGCCATAGACACCCAGAGGCCATCCCTCTAAGGACTGTCACCGAATCTGCAGTAGTCAGGGCCCTGATAGGGGCTTTCCCCACAGTGGGGTTCCCAAAAGAATTGGTGTCAGGCAGGGTCACCAACTTCATTTCTGCGTACATGATGTCTATGTGGAAGGAGTGTGGGGTTACATATATGTTCTCCACACTCTACCATCAACAAACAAATGGGCTTGATGAAACATTCAATAAGACCCTTAAAGGCCTGAGCACATGAGGCAGAAGTTGGACCATAGCTGCTTTTTGCTTACAGGGAGGTGCCACAGAAGAGAGTATCCCATTTGACCATCTGTATGGCCACCCTGTAAGGGGACCTCTCAGTCTGTATGTGGTTAGCTACATGCTTGCCCTCTGGATCCAGATGGCCATGTTTAGAAAGGAGGATTCTGAGAACTTGGAAGATAGCCAAGAACTAAGTGGCTAACATGGTGGAAATCCAGCCTGGACAGAAAGTGGGGGTGATGGAGTCAGTGGAGCCCAGGCCTGCTCGACTGTGCCCTGTGTGGTGCTGGAGAAGAAGGAGAAATCCACTTACCTGGTGGATCTCAAGATGCCCAAAAAAAGGGTACTCCATCTCAACCACCTCAAACAGCACCACAGAGCTCCAAGTTCATCATGCTGCTGATGACAAATGATTGGGAAGAGTAGGAAAGTAAACCTCTCCCTGATCTCCTACCATCCTAAAAGAAGGGTGGGTCAGTGGAGGGTGTCAACCTGTTCCCTACCCAGTCCCCTGAGCAGCAGAGGTAGTGTAACCAGTTGCTGGAACAGTTTGCCTCCCCTCCTGGGCTTACACATCTGTGTACCCAATTTATTGATACTGGGGACAGCCTACCTGTTAAATATAAAATGTACAGCACAAGCCTTATAACAGAAGTCTCAAAGCTGCTGCACCTGGGGATCATTGAGCCCTCCAGTAGTACCTGGTCCAGCACAATGGTGGCATCACTCCAGAATTTTGGTTCTATGTTGACTACAGATGACTCAGCTCAGTCACAAAAACTGATGCACACCCCATTCCCTGAGCTGTTGAACTCATTGATAGGTTGGGGCTGCCAGGATCCTGAGCACTTTTGTGTTGATTTCAGGTAGTCGCAGATTGCCCTTAATGAGGGGGCTAAAGAGAGGTTAGCCTTTTCTACTCCAGAAGGCCGCTTTCAGTTTAAAGTGATGCCCTGCCACCTTCCAGAGGCTGGTGAGCCAGGCATAGTTTTGGATGGAGGCCTTCAGTGCAGTGTATTTAGATGATATGGTTGCCTTCAGCAGCAACTGGCACAACCACCTAGCTCACCTGGAGGAAGTGGTGCTTCAGGCTCTGAAACAGGCAGGCCTGACTATCATGGCCAGTTTGTGCTAGATAGTGCAGGGGTGTGTGGTGTACTTATGATACCTTGTGGGCAGCCACTCCAGACCTAGATTTAGACTAATCTGGCCTGGGAGCCCCCAAAACCTCAAACAGAAGTGAAGGCCTTCCTATGCCTCGCTGGCAATTACAAGAGGTTTGTCAAGGGCTATGCGTTACATACTTGACAGATCTGACTTCCAAGAGGCAGCCCAAGAAAGTGATTTGGACAGAAGACCATCAGAAAGCCTTTGACTCCCTAAAACAGGCCATGTGCACAGCCCCTCTATTCAAGGCCCTGACGTTTCCCAAGAGTTTATTGCCAAAAGAGATGCCTACTTCCTCATTAAAGAGCAGTGGAGTGCTATTGGGAAAGAAGCCTTTTCTGTGGCCTGGGTATTGAAGATGCTGAGGCCATACAGGTTTGGGTCTCACTTGCAGGTTAAGACAGACAACAAGCCCCTCATGTGGCTCATGCAAATGAGAGGTGAGAATCCAAAATTGTTGAGGTCGTCCATCTCCCTAGAGGGAGTTCACTTTATGGTGGAATATTTACAACTGCAGAGAACCAGAGTTCTCTGCAGTTGTAAATAAACTACACACAAAAACGACACTTGAGTTTGTGAATAGCAAAAAAATAGAAACCTTACACCAAAAGCATTAGTTTACCTTTGTAAGTAAGGACCATAGCATCCCTGAATGCCTTAGCATTCAATACAGGATCTTTTTCTGAATGAAAGGCATGAACTGTTCTTATTGCTACTATGCATTGCTAGTCTTTTATGACTGCTCAGGTTCAGTACAAACTGGACAAACAAACATGAATCTGGAGCATTATTTAGCAGCAACTAATATATTGGTTTACTGCTATGATTGGAATGATATGACCAAGGGAAATTATTCCAAAAGGGCAATCAGAGACAGCATGGAGAGTCTGTGCTAGTCTTGAAAAAGTGGAGATATTTGTTGGCATCACTGGTTTGTTGAAAATACTAAGCTGCTGCACATAATTTTAGTTTCTTTAGGTAGCTATTGCCATCAGTAGTGTTGCAGTAGCTGTGTTACTATCGCATTCATGACATAATCTGCAGACTCTACCCCTTTCTTAACAGTCTCACTGCCCTTTGCAGGTACATAAAGTGCATGGATTAGGCATACTTGTTTTTATCATTGCTTCCAGTGTAGGAATAGGAGATACTATAATAATTACTTTCTCTGCACCAACGAGCACCCTTTCAATATGGCCATGTGCACTGCAGCAAGAATATTGTCTGTGACAGTGAAGCAGGCTTCAGCTGTGGCATACAATTTTGATTTGTAAGCTATGGGAATTGTATGTCCCTTATTGTAAACTATGGATGTGTAGCCTGAGGAACTGGGAACAATTATATCAAATAAATGTATTTTCCTATCCTTAGAGTATTTGTATTTAGACCCTACTTTACTAACAAGTCACACAATGGAACATAGCAAGATATCTTTCTGAGGTGTGTTGCATGAAAGGCAGAGGGCAGGAATGCATCATACCTACTAAGATAGTGCCTATTCGTGCACACTCCCTGTGTCAGTACAGACCCCATGCTCTGCCCCTTAAACACCTTCTGGCCTGGCATTTCGGGCTGGACTTTTCTGATCAAGGCAGGGTCAAGACTGATTTGAAAATGGCTGGGTCAAAACTGACGTGATGTGGTGGGCAAACAACAATGAATTGGGATGCAGCCCAGAGTAATCACCAGTGCCTGAGATTAATTCAAGCATTCCATCCATCACTTTGTTTTTAATGCCTAAGTAACAGATATGCCCAGTTGTGTGTCTGTTATCACTATGCCAATGAAATCAAGCTGTAACTGGCTGATGAGCTCGTAATAAGGGTGAAACTGGTCCTGGGTTGATTTTTTTTGTACATGTATGACCTGCCCTGGTAGTTCAGACTGGACTGTTCCGGATGGAGCAGGGTCAATGCTTATTTGCATATGTCTGGGTCCAAACTGAGGCGGCATAGTGGGTGACAAACTATGAATTAGGATGCAGCCCAGAGGGATCGCAGGTGGCTGGTGTTAATTTGGGCATTTCACATATCACTTTGTTTCATGATGACCTAAATGTGACAGGTGTGCACAGCCATGGGTCCTGTGCTCACTGTTTCACTGGAATCAAGCTGTTTATGGCTGATGATCCCACAACATTGGCAAAACCATTCCTGGGTTGCTTGCTTTCCAGTTCATTGAAGACCTGGCCTGACAGTTCGAGCTGGACTGTTCTGTTTGGAGCAGGGTTAAGACTGATTTGGATATGATTGGGTATAAACTGAGGTAGCATGGTGGGTGAAAACTTATGGATTTTGATGCAGTTCAGAACGATAGCTAGTGGCTGGGAGTGATTCAAGCATTCCATCCATCACTTTGTTTTTTGATGCCACTACATAAAAATTGTCATGCCATTTGTGTTAGACTTATATATTGCAAACAAACAGGAAACACAGAACACAATGGGTATTGCTTACTGTGCTTTTTTGCACTATTTTCAGGACAAAATGTATCCTTATGTCAAAAGTTGATGCAATAACTCATTTTGCACTCAACATTAGAGCAAATTGGTACATATGCATTTTGTGCAATTATTCGAAATTTGGCAAAATCCTTCTGAAATGTGTAATTACGCAAAAGCAAATTATGTGAGTTTCTCAAAATGTTCACGTTCCTACAATGTAAAAGCATATTACAACATTCATGCTTACACTTTACAATTATAGAATCATGGTCCATCTCCAAAGTTCTAAGATTTGGCCCCAAAATATTCTAATTCATCAATATCCAATTTACCTCTTTCCTTCTCTAGGTCACAGGCTGATGATCCTGAGGAGAGAAAAGAAATATCAGTCTCAGTCTGTGGATGGATTTATCTATCTCATGATGAAGTTGTGAAAACTCAGAAGCACATTTCCCAAGTAACATTCTCATTAGTAGTATTCCCACTCTCCCCACTTGGGGGTGAATACTAACAGCATACACTGAACTCACACATCATATGTATTATCACCATAATCCTTCACCCACTGTTAAGAGAGAACCAGGGACAACAGACACCATACACTGAAATGTAATTCACAAGAGTAAATCACACTGCCCCCACAACAGCAAATCATGAGAATAGACTATTAGAAGTATCACCTCAGCAAATTCCTATATGTTACTGGTGTGGCAAATATTTCCCATTCAGCTGTATCCTAGACTCATGCTATACCTCAACGGATAAATCCATCAAAGTTGAAGTGTGTCTGGGGTAGTTTGTTGGTGTTGTTAAAGGGTTAAGAATGATTAGCTTATGGTTACATAACACTATCTGTGACAATGGACAGACCACCACCATCATCTTCCTTGACCTCCCCACCACTCAAAAAGATGGCTTCCTTCCTTTCCACAAGAATACAATGAGGTAGGCTCAGGCCGGTCACATCAGAACCCAGGGACCTCCTTTGCAGATTCCCACAGGGATCATCACTTCACACTTATATATATATATGTTGTTAGACCTGACATCCTTGGCGTGGTTTCCCTGCTTTTAACTGTGTGCTGGACTTTGTTTTTGCTGGTTTTGGTACTCTGGGCACTTTACCACTGTTGACCATTGCTAAAGTGCAAGACATCTCTATGTAAACTGCATGTGTAATTGGCTTTGCCATGATTGGAATATTTGATTTACTAGTAAGTCCCTAGTAAAGTGCACTGGAGGTGCCCAGGGCCTATAAATAAAATGCTACTAGTGAGCCTACAACAATGATTGTGCCTTCCACCTGAGTAGCTCTGTAAACATGGCTCAGAGCTCACACTGCAGTGTCTGTGTGTGCAATTCTAAACGGACAATTCAACCTGGCAAGTGTACCCACTTGGCAGGGCTTAACCTTCCCTTTTTGTACATGTAAGGCACCCCTAAGGTAGGCCCTAGATAGTCCCATGGGCAGGGTGCAGTTTATTTTAAAGGTAGAACATGTACTGATGTGTTTTACATGTCCTGATAGTGAAATACTACCAAATTCGGTTTTCACTATTGCAAGGCCTATCACTTTCATAGGTTAACATGGGGACTGCCTTTAAATATCTTTTAAGTGTATTGGGAGCAGATAGAGATATGGAGTTTGGGGTCTCTGAACCCACAATTTAAAAATACATCTTTTGGTAAAGATGGCTTTTAGTTTGTCAGTTTGAAAATGCCACTTTTAGAAAGTGGGAATTTTCTTGCTTAACTGTTTGGTGCCTCTGCCTGCTTGTGTAGTTCACATCTGGGTCAGACTGACAGTTTTGCTGTTGTGAATTCCCACTAGACAGTGACACAAGGGGAGCAGGGGTGTATCCTACATATCCTGATGAATCTGCTGGGCTAAAGTGGGGAGGGAGGAGCTGACACTTACACCTAAAAGGACTCTGCCTGTCCTCACACAATGCATTCTCCAAATCCCCTGGCCTGTGCAAGGCATGATCTTGTTCACAACAGAGACTTTCCTTTGAAGTTTACATACTTCAAAGGCAGAAAGGGGTATAAGTATTGGACCCAAAACTCCAGATTTTTAGATTACTTCTGGAACGTCTGCCAAGGAGAAGAGCTGAAGAGCTGAAGAGCTGTAGGAGGTTTATCGCCCCTTTGCCTGTGAGTGTGCTTTGCTAGGTTGGCCTGCAGTTCCTTCTTGCTTCTTCCAGAGAGACTACAAAGACTGGACTTTATGGTGTTTTCCTGCCTGTGAAGTGTCTCCAAGGGCTTGGACTGAGCTTTCCCCCTGTTTTGAAGTTTCAGGGCCATCAAAGACTTCCTGTGCCAGTACCTGGACTCTCATGCTGATACTCCTACACTGCCAAGTAGCTCCCTATCCTAGGCCCTTTATAGGTGAAGCCGGTGGAACCAAGGCAAAAATCCACATATACAAGCCATGCAGGAGAAAAATCGACTCAGCACCTGCTTCGCAGCTGAAAAATCAATGCACCGCCTGCATTACGGCTGGAAAATTGATGGAACACCTGCTTGGGGCTGCCAAAATTGATTCGTCACCCATGCAACGTGGCTCTTCACCACCGTGTGCCAGAATTTCGCACTTATCATCGCTGGGCGTCAAAACCACAGTGAATCTGCGCTGACCCAAGGTTGACCCCCCGGAAATCATCTCATCCCTCTTATGTGGGAGAGAAAAACTACACATTGCCTACCCTCCCGGAGAAGGAATGACGCACGTCTTCACTTGCAAGCCATGAATCGACACATAACTGACTTTCCGACTCATGCTTGCCCGTGCAGCATTATTTTTGACGCAAACCAGATACTTTGTGTAAAAACAATGCATCCGTTGATTACTATGGATTAAGACTCTTTTTAATTTAGAAATTCATAACTTTGCTTGTGTATGTTGGATTCTTGTCTTTTTGGTCTTGTTTGATTTAGAAAACTATTTAATATTTTTCTAAACTGGTGTGTTGTCCCTTTTTAGTGTTTTCACTGTATTACTGTGTGTGTTGATACACATACTTTACATATTGCCTTTGAGATAAGCCAGACTACTTATGCCAAGCTACCAAGGGGTTGAGCAAGGATTGTCTTAGGAGTGCAACTCCCTTATCCTAACTAGAGTGAAAGCCCCGGGTTGGACAGAGTGCAAACTGCCAACCAGAAACCCCATTACCACATTTCATCCCATCTCATATATATATATATATATATATATATATATACATATATATATATATATATATATATATATATATGATATAAATAGATAGATAGATAGATAGATAGATAGATAGATAGATAGATAGATAGATAGATAGATAGATAGATAGATAGATAACTCATCTGGCTAACATTATAAGAACCCAGCATCATCTTTTACACTGATGACACCGAGCTCTTTTTTCCCTCTCAGATGATACCGTCACCAAATAGACATGACCAGTGTGGCCAATTGGATGGAAGAGAACTGCTTTAAGCTCAACACAGACAAAATCGAAGTACTGATCATCTGGAATAAGAACTCACCTTGGGACTCCACCTGGTGGCCCACTGAACTTGGACACACACCCACCCCAACCAACCACACTAGGAACCTAGGCCTCATCCTGGACACCAATCTCACCATGAAGTCCCAGGTCAAAGCTGTCACCTCTACATGCTTCCACAACCTCCACATGTTACGTAAAATCTTTAAGTGGCTCCCATGGGACACAAGACGTACCATCAGGCGGACCTTAATCACAAGCAGATAGGACTATGGCAAGGCACTTCATGCCGGCATCCCAACCGATCTTCTTCATGGGCTTCAAATCATCGACAATGCTGATGCCAGACTTGTCCTTGACCTCCTACACCACACCAATCTCACACCTCGCCACACCACTCCTCAGAGCACTCTACTGGCTCCCCAGCCAAAAGCACTGCCTGTTCAAACTTCTCTCATAATCATTTTTGTAGACTCCCATCATAGTATCAAGACTGCTGGATTTTGGGCGGCAGCCCCACTGAGTGTGAGAAACTGAGTCTGATTCCACACTGTGTGACAGCTGTCGTCCTAACCCTTTCCAACTAGCTAGCAGCACCTCACAAGTACCAATGGTAGAAGTGATTTGTGGCAGCCTATCGCATGACACTCAGACTCCTCAGGGAAGTCATGGTGGAACAGATCTTAGCCCTTACTCTCAGCTGTACAAGCCTCATACCTACGAGGACAAAACAGAAGCAGGATCTTGGTTCAATAGGTTTTATTGAAGCAACTGCATTCAGGGCCTCATTACGAGTCCTCCGTCTACCAAACTCGTTAGGTCAGAAGACCGCAAGTTCGGTCTTCCGACCGCTGGCCCAGCGGGAAACTACCCACAACATTGACGCTGGCTCATAATTGCGCCCGTTGCACTCTTCACTGCCTGTAATTCAGGCAGTAAAAAGCATGACCAAGTGCATGGGCAGTGCAGGGGCCCCATGGGGTCCCTGGCACCGCGTCTCCACAAGCCTTCGCATGGCAGCTCTGGTGGATTAAGACCGCCGGCCTAAAAGTTGGCTTGACAGGGACATTTAGCCACGACCAGTGGGATTACACCTTCTGCTAATGCACAAACACAGTTTATTTCTGATAAAGGTTTAATGTATGCACATAAACACACCCCATAATGCTTTGAACGCATCCCTTTTACAACACAATTTTGGCCATGACTCAACCTATGGTGGTCCTAGGGCAATGGGACCGCTGGCAAAACATTCAGAACAATGTGCTCTTTCTGTCCAGGCCATCTTGAGGGTCACACTAGGTTAGAGCGGGCCCACAAATCATAACCTCGTCCACCATTCAATGCATATTTATAATCTCTTATAGCTGGAACTTTTGTTTTTACAATTGAGAGCAGTATGTGTTATAAGGGCCTTGCTTTTAATGATATTCTCATAGTCTTACTTAGCCTGCTAATGTGTAATACATTGTGCTCTCCAAGGGCTGAACGGTGATAATTGCCCCAAAGCACTACTAACTCAGTAGGCTCCAGAGAGACATCCAGCCACGACCAGTGGTACTGCACCTTCTGCCTTTGACTCCACAGGGACATCTAGCCATAACCAGTGGTACTGCACCTTTTGCTGTTGATTCTACAGGGACATTTAGCCACGACAAGTGGGACTGCAGCTTCTGCTGTTGACTCTACAGGGACATCTAAGACTACCTTCAGCACTGCACTCTTGTGCCACTGACTCCACAGTCAAATGATATTTAAAAGGCCTACTAGGCTTGAAAATGTGTACTATACTGTGCCCTCAAGGGTCTGATTATATGGGTACACTGCGATATTCTTTCTCATTCTTTTTTATGTGATTTTGCCCTCTGCGGGCTGACCATGTTTCTTCCAAATGCTATTTTTACTGTGGTGCTCTACAGGGACTGTTCAGACCATTATAGTCTAATGCCAAGCGTATGACGGAATGCACAAACACAGTTTATTTCTGATAAAGGTTTAATTTGCTGCATGGCTAAAGCTCTATAAGGTCCCAAATGCGAAGTTGTCATTATCATTTACAAAGCCAAAAGCTCTAATTCTCGCTAATGCGAGACCTATTGCATTGCAAATGCTTGTTTAAGTAGTTTGTGGGCTGGATTTATGGCCAGGTGAGCCAGTTTTTACTGTTGATTTCCCGATATTGCACAAACATTGCCTGCAGCAAACACAAGTATATTTAGTCTCCCATACCTTGAAAAGTACGCATACAGCGTGTCTACAAAAGTTATAAATTGCTTTGATTTCAAAATGTGGGTCGCTTATTTAGGTATCTGGTTTTATAATGGGGGTACTTTAATTTTGGTGTCCGGGCCTATTTTTAGTCCCTGTCCGACCCTGCCCCTACCACAAGCAATCACTCCATATGAGCAGGAAGAGAATATAAAGCACAAGTCTCTGTCACACTGAATCTAAGTTCATACTAAATATGCTATTGCCTCTTGCTTATGTTTATGCTATACAAAAACCTCAAACATGTATATACACTTACATACATACATCCATATATTAACACTGCATATGGACAAAGAATGAAGTGGTCCGTGCCAAAGGAACTATTCAAAGTAGTACTCCCACATAGAATTAGTTCATAAGAGGTGCCACAGTCATTCTTTAACATAGATTTCAGTGCTATAGGTCTATGGAAAGTTATGATGGAATTAAGAGAGTTGCTCTGCATTGTCATATTAAACTATAACAAAACCATGACAAAGCATAATACAAGAGCAGAAGGGGCACCATTCTTGCCAGTGTTGAAGTGTGAAGAATAACACAACACTTTCCTATCAATGAATCTCACTCTGTACATATGATGTTCAAATCCTATAGTGTTAATTAATCCACAAGAACGCTGACCTGCTACCTGTAGCTCAAATTCCGCATAGGTTTCAGCATCCAGAGTTGTGGATATGAAAGCGCACATGTATCGTCCGGCATCGGAGTGGGTGATGTTGGTGAAGGACACGGCCACGCCTCCACGTGCAATGTCTTTTTTGATCATCTTGGTCCTCCCTTTATACTGCTCATCTGGCTTATCATCATATTCTGTCCCATTATCATAGAGATGCACTAGGTAGATTCGATTTTCTGTTTCCCAGAAGACTTCCATTTCCACAGCACTTATAGGGGGGTTGAGATGGCAGGAAAATATGGTTTCCCCACCAACAATGGCACAAATAGGCTGACTGGGCCCAACAGCCTTCAGAGGCTGCACAGCTGCACCTGTCACGGAAAACAGAAGATAAAAACTTTCAGGGAAAATGATAAAGCAGATGTAGTTCAGCTTATAGGGTGAACACTGGAAGGACAAAACAGTCCAAGACACGTTTTATCCTGTAAGGGTTCCATTTTCTACTTTTACAAATCTAAACTAAATTGCTATTTTCTTTCATGGTACTAGGTCTTGTTATAAGCAGAGAGGCATTTGCCCATTGTGTCATTGAACTCAAACATTAAGGTCTTGAATCTTCAACAACCATTTCAAATGTATCAGTCGAGCTATTCTACAATGGAATTACAATCTCTTTAGAAAAGGTGTTATCACTATGCAACAGGTAGCACTGCATACTGCATAAGCACAGAGTAAAATTGCTGGTCACTACTGTCTATTAACTCAGCAAGGAGATACCAGTTTCCACACTGGTGGTGGTGAACAATGCCATAATGGCACTCCAGCGGCAATGCACATTTGCATCTAGACTTTCCCATGTATATATCGGCTTCTGTCGCACCTGCCACAGCCTTGATAATTCACCACTAAATCTGAGCATGGGAAGGGATGCACACAATATAACAAGACAGTAGTGCCTTGATTCATTAAGCCTTTGCATCACCCTTGTATTGCACAAGGCAATGCAGCTTAAAGAAAGGCTTATTTGGGATCTACAAAGCCAGGCAAGGCCTGATTTGTGTGGCCTTGCTTGGCTTTGTGGGGAAATGTACTGCAACACAGCAGCTTGAGTTGTGTTGCATTACATTTCTTAGTCATAGGCACTTCATGCATGCAGCATGAGCATTCCTGTGTATCCACCCATGGATTTCACAAAATTCGAGATTTACTGAGGTATGTAAATTTGGAACTGAGTAACATTGGTACACTGATCACAGAGAACTGTAATGATGAGAAGAAATATGTGTTTATTGCTCCTCATTACTTTCTCTTCCATTGTGTGGTGTATTCTGCATCATGCATAAAAAGAGGAACATGCCTCTTTGGAATGTTTTTGTGCACAAAGGTATTCCTTCCACTTCCTGCAGGAAATAAGTCCTGCCCATAATTCAGGCACCCTTGTACCATAGTGCAAGAGTGCCTGCATTGGGGCACAGAAGCCACATGTGTGCTAGTACTAGAGGAGAGCTGAAGAACACCATATCTTAGTGTACACGGGGCTTTTCAGCTCTCTTATGTTCGTGCAATGCAGTGTAGCATATTTGCTTGTGGCTGTAAATTGCTTGAATGTTTGCCTGTATCTGGACTTATTTTCAGTGATGTTGCTGCCCGTCCATAACCATCGACATACATTTGCTGAGGTGAGTCTAGGCATCCAACTGACCACATGCGAGGGAAAGGTCTGAGCCCTAGTCTACGAAGAGAACCCACTCTTTTGTGCTGTAAACCAGCGTCATCTTAAGGATTTGTGAGGACTGGGCAAGTAACATGTGCCCCCGTTCTGGAAAACTTTGAAGTTATTGTCTATTTTTGGCTCATTTAAGCCCTTTTTATGCCAAAAAATATTGAATGCTATGTTAAAACCTTAGAAATTGGGACATACAAAACAGCTAAAAGCTCGACCTGCCTGGTGTCTGCCATCCAAACAGTAGCAAAATAAATCTTGAACTGGCATTAATAGAGAATTTTTTTTAGCTAGATTACTTTACTTGCAACACCAACATTTTGTGTGGAATTCAGTGTCTAGACAACTTATTACTCCCACTGTGGGAAAAATATATTGTGTGACTTGTTATTTGGTTAGTGAACAATGCGTAATACTAAACTATAGCATGTTCACATAGCACTTGAGATTAGTGTTTTAGTTGCTGAATATTTCTAATCACAAATACATCCTCTTTCCTACTGGAATTCTTTTAATGAAACAGTGAAAATCAAAGCAAAGCTATCGGGATTTTCCCTATTCCATTGATCTAATAGCTTCCTCATAACTTCTTTTCACCTACCTTGTCCTTCTTCTCTTTGTATGTGTGCACCTTTCTGGCTAGACAGTCATCTGTGACCCTGCCTAGTAAGAGAAATGGGATGGGCAGGATATAGGAGATTAAATAATACATAAAGAGAACAGTTTAGCAAGAGATGTGAAGCAGCAGGGGAAGGAGGAGGAGATAAAGATGATGTAGAAAGATGTGGGAAGTGGGGACATAGGTAAATGGAAAAATATTAGGTGAGTGTGGGTGGGCACAGAAGACCCCATAATTATGACACAGCAAAATGTACCTTAATGAGAAAGGCAACACGTGGATGAATCAGAAACAGTATTAAACATCAAGTTCATGATGCAATGTGTTCCTGAGATAAAGCATTGCCCAAACCATGACAAATCAGAAAATACATTTAGTTAAGTAAAATGGCCCACTCAAAAACTGAGTTCTAGTTCAGCAGAATAGTTAAAGGGTTTTATTACAAAATTCAAAAGTGAGGCGAGTCAATACCATGAATGGACAATACAGAGAAATGAAATATCCAAAAAGTCATAAGTGGACAGCAAAATCAAAAGAGAAATGGGATGCATCCTTAGCACTATATAAGTCTTTCGAAAATTATTTTTGCTCACCCACAAATCAAGGGGTTTTAGATATTACTTTTGAATATTTAATCACCAAAACTACAGAATCACTGTGGTGTGACGGAAAAAGCTACAATCTCAGCAAATCAGAGCACAATTCTATTCAGCATCATATTACCTTAATACCTAAGCACTATTCCACTACATGAAACATGATTCTGTTCACTCTATGCTAATGGCATCCACAGGTCCTGGGATATACTAAGTCCATGAACAACAGTGAACCATTATGAATGAATAGGGTACAGTGAACACAAGTCAGGAAAACACACTTCTTTAAAATATAATAGCACTATATCAGTGTATATATAAGTAGTCGAGTGTAAAACCACATTTTGCATTTTGTTAATATTGAACAAAAAAGTAAATGCACAAAAAGCAGCCAGAAAGAAAGATGAAGAAGTGGTATAATGAGGATGATGTTTGTGGAGAAAGACAGATAGTCAAATAAATAATGTATAAGAGTGTGGCAGAGGAGTATAGGAAAAGAAAGAGAGGGAGAAGTGTAGGAGGCTGGACTGGCTTGTAGTGAGTACCAAGGGGTACTTACACCTTGCACCAGGCCCAGGTATCCCTTATTAGTGTATAGGGGTGTCAAGCAGCTTAGACTGATAGAAAAGGTAGCTTAGCAGACCAGCTTAGGCTGAACTAGGAGACGAGTGAAGCTCCTACAGTACCACTAGTGTCATATGCACAATATCACAAGAAAACACAATACACAGATATACTAAAAATAAAGGTACTTTATTTTTATAACAATATGCCAAAAGTATCTCAGTGAGTACCCTCAGTATGAGGATAGCAAATATACACAAGATATATGTACACAATACCAAAATATGCAGTAATAGCAATAGAAAACAGTGCAAACAATGTATAGTCACAATAGAATGCAATGGGGGCACATAGGGATAGGGGCAACACAAACCATATACTCTAGAAGTGGAATGCGAACCACGAATGGACCCCAAACCTATGTGACCTCGTAGAGGGTCGCTGGGACTGTAAGGAAACAGTGAGGGTTAGAAAAATAGCCCACCCCAAGACCCTGAAAAGTGGGTGCAAAGTGCACCTAAGTTCCCCAAAGAGCACAGAAGTCGTGATAGGAGAATTCTGCAGGAAAGACCAATACCAGCAATGCAACAATGATGGATTTCCAGACGAGTGTACCTGTGGAACAAGGGGACCAAGTCAAAAAGTCACGATCAAGTCGGGAGTGGGCAGATGCCCAGGAAATGCCAGCTGTGGATGCAAAGAAGCTGCCACCGGATGGTAGAAGCTGAGGATTCTGCATAAACGACAAGGGCTAGAAACTTCCCCTTTGGAGGATGGATGTTCCACGTCGTGAAGAGTCGTGCAGAAGTGTTTTCCCACAGAAAGACCGCAAACAAGCCTTGCTAGCTGCAAGGCACTCGGTTAGGGTTTTTGGATGCTGCTGTGGCCCAGGAGGGACCAGGATGTCGCCAATTGCGTGAGGAGACAGAGGGGGCACCCAGCAAGAGAAGGAGCCCACTCAGAAGCAAGCAGCACCCGCAGAAGTGCTGGAACAGGCACTACAAAGTGGAGTGAATCGGTGCTCACCCAAAGTTGCACAAGAGAGTCCCATGCCGCCGGAGGACAACTCAGGAGGTCGTGC